>NW_024870964.1:1802500-2532500 GCF_019054845.1 Dipodomys spectabilis
TTGAGTATCACAAAAGAGGGAGATGCAGTGATGAGGCTAGATTCTGGGTAGAGTTGAGGCTTTTCCCGGGGGCTCGTTTATGAAAAACTCACAGAGCCCAGCCTGGAGACATTCTCAGGGTTTCTGTTTACTGATTTTCAATTGATTGTCGAGGCTACTAGAGGGAGGGGCAGCCTCTGGCTCTGATTACCCAGTGAAGAATCCCACTCCTAGGGCTGGCGCCCAAGCTGCGTGCCTTTTCCCTGGGTGGAGCTGAGTCTGGCAGGTCACGCCTCCATTAAGTTCTTGTGACCTGCTAAATGACTCGTTTTATTCCAAGGCTTGATTTGGAGCTAGCAGCTCCACCGAGCTTTGTTGGTATCCCAGATGGAGATCTCCAGTACTGGGGGGGGGAGGGGTGCCCATCCCTCCTCTGCTCCCTGAGAAGGAGTGAGGACATCAGGCTTCTACTCACGCCGTTTCTTGGTTCCTGGGTTTTCTCTGGTCTGTGAACTGCAGGATGAAGATGTCTGCTCCTTGTCAGTTCTTGCTGGTGTTGATTGGAATCTGTGCACCCGCTGCATCTGGCTCCTTCGTCCCGGACTCTCTGTGGCTCAGGTATGGTGCCTGCAGTTGCTGCTGCCACCGCTGCCGCTGCCTCGGCGGCTGCTGGGAAGAGCTCAGATCTGTCTCCTTGCCTGGATTTTCCCTCTCTGTCCTGACTCTCTGACCTGTGATGGCACACTTTGTGTGATTCTCTGGCTTAGGTCTGTTCACTGGAACTCTAAAACTGCTTTCTATGCGAGAGCTTGTTTAGACTCCAGCTTCTCCTCTGCCATCTTCCTGGAACTCCAACAACATATTTCTTCAATGAAATATAACTTAAAAAATTTGTCCCTGAAAGCAATTAATCCTGATTAAAACATTTTCATGTACTAGAAATCCTAAATGCCAGAGAGCAGCTCCTGAAGTAGTTGTGGCACTATCACTTTTTGTATATTCTGCTTATAATCTTCTCTTTTCAAGAGCATTTGATTGTTATTATTTTGGAATTATGGTTAATATGTATTTGACTGCTATTTTTAAAGAATGCATTACCCAATACTGGATCTCTTTTTCTAACTTTTCGGTTTATTCTATTTCTGAAAGAAACACAGCCATTTGAATTACATTAACTGCTTATTGAATTTGAATCAGCCTGGAGAGGAAAAGAAGAAAAAATATGTCTCTGGGGGTATGTCGAGGTAAAAATGTATCTACAAGCTATTTATCTTAAAATCATCTATTTTTCATTATGTTTAGATTCTGATAAAATTTAGCCTCTCAACTCACACAATGTAAATGCAGTCCTATTTCATGCCTTCCAAAAGCAAACAACAAATTACTATTTATTTTAAAATTATTTTTTAATTTTTAAAATTATCATTTATTTTAAAAACTATTTTTAAAAAGTTAGCCAAGGCAAATGGTTCCACTAGCTATTTAGAGTCATGTTTAGAGTCTATGGTGAAATCCAGAAAGGGAAAAAACATGTTTTCATTCATCCTTGAGCCCTCTGATTTACTTCATCTACTTCTGAAAGAGTAAAATTCTGGCTTTGAAGCCTTTTGCTTCATATCCACAATGTGTCACTCTTCCATTATTAATAGGAGAAATTGGAGAAAAGAGAATCCACACTAGAAAAAGAAGAAGAGGAAAAGAGAAGGAGAAATCTAGATTTTTTTCTTCCTCATCTCAATCACAAGGTCTGGATAAAAATTGTAGATATTAGATACAGTGCTCTAGAGTGATTAAACACATCTATAGAAATAGATAATGCCACAAGTGGTCACATGGAGAATGCTTATTTATAAAAAAAATTGTAATATCTTCCAATAAGAAATGTTATCAATTTGTTTAGTTCTTGTTTAGGATTTGTTAAATTCTGGTGTGTGCTAGTCAACTATCATAAAGGTATAAAAGAATGGTAAGAAACTAGCATCTTAATTTCATATTCTAATATTAGCTTAGTTCTGCCTGTGTTATGTGTATGAGGCTGTATTTGAATTTTGTCTCAATTTCACATGCTATACTCTTCCAACACATAAGTTGAAAGAAGACTCCTTCTGGAAATATGCTATTTTTATAGCTAAGGGGAAAAAAGACACAGGTAATGAGATAGAAACCTTCCCCTAGAAATAGCCTTTCACCACTTCCGGTTCAATTTTAAGCAGAAGTAAGTCAAATGACCCATCTTGACACTGCAGTGTAGAGGTAAATCTCACCTACAGGAAGCTGATTCAGGACATAGAGTAATATGCCAAGATATGCAACACTTGAGATAAAGAGGAAAAAAAGAGAACCATAATACAATCAATCATACTTGCCATCACATTAGGTAACTTATTTTCTAAAACTACTGAGATCTTCAAATCGTGTCTTTTATGTTTGGTTGTTACAGAAATTAGAGAACATTTTGATACTGAGACAGCATAAAATCTCAGAGAAAGTTAGAGTAATAATTTCAATACTAACATTTTTTCTCTAAGAAAAGAAACCATTTTACAGACAATAATTTATAATTTCTTACCTAGTATCTTATTTTTCCAGAAATGGATTTTGTTAATATTTGTGATTATCCACCAGAATAAATGTCTTCATTGTTCTGCATCTTGTGCAAACAGCAAGTCAATTAGATGTAAGTGGGAGTTCATTAATAGCACTTTTTAAAAATGCAAAAAATGTGGACAGAGAGCCAATATACATATTTTTTCACCTTCACCTACAACATCCTCTTTCTTCCTTCCTAGGAAACACACACAATCAATAAAAAGGTGTAGATATATGGTTCTTGACCTGGAAAGTGGAAGCAGAATGTTTTGGATGTTGGGGATGACAGTTAATAGTGTTTTACATAATAATATCACATACAACAACCCTATGAGTCCTGTAGGTCTTAACACTACTTCCTTAGTGATGTGATAGGAATATCAGCCTTACTGGACTTAATATTGTTTTCCACTTCCTTTTCTACCACCTGGCCTAAATTGTAATACATATTAACAGAATGAAAAGGTAGTGCCATCTTAAGAAATTCCAATTGTAACAAGACATGATGAAAAAAAAACTTTACAACTTTGGCTGTGGGGGGGGGATGGGTGGGCAGGGATGGTAAGGGGAAACAAAGGAGGAGGCAAAAACGCTTGATAAGAAATGTACTCATTACCTTGCTCATGTAATTATAATCATGTAATTATAACTCCTCTGTACTGTATTTTCACACAAAAAATTATTATTAATATAAAAAAAGAAAGTCATTTAGTGCTCTGGGAATGTGGTTTCACGGAACAGTTATTGCTTAGCACGCATGAAACCGTGGGTTCAATTACTCAGTACCACATAAACAGAAAAAGAAACACTGGAAGTGGTGTTTTGCCTAAAGTGGTAGAGTGCTAGCCTTGATAAAAAAAAAAAAAAAAGAAGAAGCTCAGGAACAGTTCCCTGGCCCTGAGTTCTAGCCCTAGGACTGGCAAAAGAGTCATTTAGCTAGGAAATGCAAAATAAAGAACCCATAGTTGGAATATATGATTGCTCCTTCCAACTGATACATATCAATAGTCCTTAATTCATGTACTTTACCTATATTAGAATACTGTGTTGAACACAAAAAGTTTTGTTAATAGGTCATGGCAATTAATACCAGGAATGTGCTTAGATATCAGTGAAGATTAATCCTGGAAATTCAAAGATTCCAGGCTCTTGAGTGGCCACTGCTAATCACAATCAGAAGGGTAGTATAAGTGAGATTTGGAAATCTTTTTGGTAAGTTATGGCACCAAAAAGGCAGAGGTTAATTAATAGTTTTGACAGAAGGAATAACTCCAGATGGAAGGAATAAATAATAGTAATAACTAAGTTGTACCATAAACTGTTCTAGAGAACCATTTTTGGTTAGTGAAGAACATGTTATCAACTAGGCTTATTCCTCATTGCCTTTAGCATTCTAATAATTTAGGCTAGTTCATAATCTCTGTGTGATAAGTTGTATATACTTCTATGCTGCTCTTTCATACCTGATCTATTTTGCTTTCTACATATCTGTCTTTCTCTATTTCTCTATCAACAATTTCTTATACTAAGTCCACATACGCAGACAACAGAGGGTGCTAATGTAAGAGTCTCATAGCTCATGAGTCATTAATGTAAGAACATGGAAAAGGAGGACATCTTTATTGCTACCTCCATTTTATTGAAAAGCTGCAATGTCACACCATTTGATTTAAATTTCCATTCTTTGTCAACATAGTGTCATTAAGTGCACATAAATGCATATATGAGCTGGGTGCCGGTGACTCACACTTGTAATACTAGCTACTCAGGAGATTGAAACCAGAGGATTGTGGTTCAAAGCCAGCCTGGTCAGGAAAATCCATGAGAATCTTATCTTCAATTACCACCAGAAATCCGGAAGTGGTGCTGTAGTAAAGTGGTAGAGCACTCAACATGAGCTGAAGAGCTGAGGGACAGTGCCCAGGATCAGAGTCCAAGCCCCACGACCAACAGAAACAGTTCCTGAAAAGGAATGACAAAGTCAATAGTAATCTTCCCAGGCAGAAAACATAATTCCAAAATTATTCACTGCACCTACTTTTGCTGAGTTAAGTTATGGTTTCTTTGCTGAACATAGTCTCTTCTTTTAAAAAATTGTCGAATACTAGCTTTATAATAAACTTCATCTAACATGTCTTGCTTCAAAAGAGAAGTCCATACAGTTGATGTCACTTGGATTTATTACAATCTCAAAGCCAATAGGCAGGAGAGTCTGCCAAACTCTTATCTGTAATTAAACACCAAAAAAGCCAGAAGTGGAGGTTTAGCTCAAGCAGTGGAGTTCTAGCTATGGTGGCAGGAAAGACAATGGTTCAGGGACAGGGTCCAGACTCTGAGGTTAAGCCCCAGAACCAGCACAAACTAAACAAGCAAGCAAGCAAAAAAAAAAACCCCACATATTTCTTTGGGACCATCCTTACAGCACTGGTTTGAAAAGAGGCTCCTTTTGCTGATCATACTCACTGGATCCTGCTTTTTGGAATCCTTATTGCTATGGTGAACTCAGGACCAGATTAAAGGAATGGATAACTGACTCCTGCAACAAGACAATCATGTCAGGAGCGAAATATCTAGGCATAAGGTACCTTTAAACCTACATGTCTTTGTTTCTTTGCAGTAGAACACTTTTAAAACAACGTTATTTCCTTTTTATCTATGTTGGCCTTCAAATGGCATATTGTTTCCTTTTGTAATACTCTCAACTAGAAATTTACAGACAAGTTTTATGTGAGTAAAGAACACACTCGAAAAAGTCAGGGACAGAGTTTCCTTCAAGCTTTGAATTCTTTTCTTGTACAGTAAAACGAGAGCACAAATTAAGTTGAACTTGTCATTTCTCTATGTTCAATTCCTCTCTTGGAATCAGTTTACACTTCCAGTAACAGTTCCTTCCAATTACTTCAAGTAACAATCTATGGTGCTGCTCCAGGTAAAATGAACATTTTGTGGCTTCATTGAAATAGCACAAGTACATCTTTGTACATGAGGTAACATGTGTTTCAGAAACAACTTAGTCATGAGAAAATACAGAATTTCAATCGCTTATAATACATTATACATGTACATATGGATCTATAAAATTATGTTAAGTGAAATGGACTCTAAGATAGGACACAAGTTGATTTTTCTTTATTGTTACCTCACAGGTAGTACGTGATTTTTTTTGTTTCTCTTCTATTTTCTACCTCCACGGTATAACCCCTGATTTTACTGTATTTGATGTCAGTGATCTGCATCTTGCATATACCTTTTTCTAATGTGGGTAGGAGAAGGGAAATAACAAAATGCTGAAACAAGGATACAGTATGACCCATTGTAACAATGAGTTCTACAAGACACTATGTAGAAAATGAACTTTACAACTTGGGGATTGGAGGGGGGATTTGGGGCAGCGAGGAGGAAAGGGAAGGCAGGGGAAAAACAAAAGAAGAGGAAACAATGCTTGATAGATTATGTACTAATTAACTTAGGTATATAACTCTAACCCCTCTGTACAACATTTTTTACAATAAAAAACATGAAAAGCCAAATATCCTGGAGTACATTAAGTTCAAATTTGCTAAGTGCTCTATAAATTAAGACCAATTTTAAGTGAGAAGAAGGTTCTTGGTGTGTTGTGCATTATTTCACAAATGTACATATGTTAACAGTAGGAGAAACAATATGAATAATAGGAGAAAAAGAAGTTCTGTGTTTAAGAATGGTTACTCAATAGAGTATAGAATACTCTGCAAATAAGACAAATTTGAAAGAATAAAGCCAAGGCCAGTATGTAGATCTACGGAAGTGATAAAGAGAAAGCATTATTACTAAGTGGAATATGAAGGATGAGGCCACTCTGTCTCTTCTACTAGCTCTAAATCATGGCAACTAATAATGCAAATTTGTAAAAAGTAGAATGGAAGAATATTTATAGTTTCAAAGCAAGTCAGATATAAGAGCATGGAGTTAAGTGGAAAAAAGCCATGTTGAGAGAGCAGGAATTATATTAGCAATGAACTGTTTGCTAAGTTCACATATCTTTTTATTTCTTTCCTTTACTTTTCTTTTTTCTTTGGTATTTGTGGGGTTGAAGTCTGGGCCTGGGCACTCTTCCTCTACTCTTCAGCTTAAGGATAGCAGTCTACCACTTGATCCACAGTGCCACTTCCAGTTTTCTGGTTGTTAATTGGAGATAAGTGCTTCAGAAACTTTCCTACGTGTGCTGGATTTCAACTGCAATAGCTACTCAGCTACTCAGGAGGCTGAGATCTGAGGATTATAGACATGAGTCACTGTCACCTGGCTTAAGATCACATTTCTAACAGTGTACACTCAATATATGTAATGTGTATGTTCATCTATCTTTATATGAATTCTCAAGTTAAAAATCTGGGCTACAGGGTAGACTTTACACTCACAAAAGTGTTTCAAGTTTAAAAGTTGATACTCCTGGAGAGATAAAACCTAAGAATGTAAAGGATTCTGGGAAGTTCAGTTTGCATCCAGCCTGGGAAAAAAATTATTTGCAACAATACCTATAATTAAACAGCCTAAACCTGCATTGTAAGAATGGCAGAAATGATGGAATACTAGATATGAGAAACACTGCTGAATAAGAGCTTGAGGTTTTGGCATACAAACATGCAAGCATGCACATACACAGAGGCACATATATGTGTAAACACACATATGAAACAACACTCAGAATGTGTTGAAAAAGTTAGAAAATAATAGAAAATATGTCCTGAGTAAGACTAGAACAAGTGATAATTTTTAATATTAGAAAGTCCTCAAGTGAACTTTCCCCAAAAAATCTTGAGAATATTACAAAGGTAGGGACCAGAGATATTAACTCAAGTAATCATTATTAAAGGGATCAGATCCATGGAAGAATGAATCAGAGAACCCTGCAGGCGCATCTGAAAATGTTCATATACTGTGTCAAATGTTAGAACGTCTTTGAAAATTGTACATAAACAATCAGAGCAGTCAGTCTAGAGGATAAGATCATCAGAGAAGTTCAGAATTGCTAGCTTTTTTCTAGATTAAATAAACCAACAAACTGTGGTAGGGCAATGTGATAAAGCCTGGAATTCTAGCACTCAGAATAAGATAGGAGATTAGATAGTGGAATTACATACCTTCCCTGGACCAGGTAGTATAATTTTGTCTCAATAAAACAAGCCAAAAAACATGAAAGGAATACACAGTTGGAGGTTTGGGCTAATTTTTTCACTATGTTTTGATAAGTCAAGTTTCCTATTGAAATGCTCTCATGTGTTTTACATGCTCTCTTCATTACAGAACATTGTTAGATGCAAAATAGTTCATGATTCCCATTCAAAAATTTGAAAAAGTAAGCATCATTATGTTGGATTCCAAAGCAATGATGAAGGATTACAAAAGCTTAAGCCTGGAGAATTAGCAAAGTTCATCTTCTGTAGGACTTAGGAGACTTGCCTAAATTAGAATTTATATTTGAAATAACTGTTTTTTGTTTGTAATTTCATATTCTCTAGGATACTACAAAATTGTTTTCAAGTAGAAGATTTATTTTAGAAATTCACAAATGATTGTGGCATTCTATTTGCCTAGAATTTTCTTTCAAGTGAGGTATATTTAGAAATTAGTTTATAAATAACTCCAATAGTTCATGTATAACATGATAAGGTGAATAATCCAGACAAAGTTGACAACAAATGGATGCTATTAATTTATAAATTTAGAAAAAGAGCAATTTTTGGAGACTTTGGTGTAACATGGTATGAGGAGAGTAATTGAATGAGATCTTTTTTTTTCTTCTATCTATACATAACACAGGAAGAAATTTCCTTAAGTACCTCTTAATTACTCATACAATGAGGAAAAAAATCTAGGTTTAACGTTTGTTTTTATTTTGTTTTTGTTGTTTAGTTTATGCTAGGGCTTGACCTCTGGGTCTGGGCACTGTCCCTGAGCCTGTTTTTGCTAAAGGCTACTGCTCTTCAACTTTAACCTCAGTGCCACTTGGAACTAGCTATTCCTTACGAGTTTATTGGAAATAAGAATCTAAGGAACCTTGCTACCTGGGTGGGTTTGAAACAAAATCTTCAGATCTCAATGTTCCCATATTCAGATCTCCTGAATATCTATGATAGATAAAAATAATATATAATAAAATTAATATAAAATAATAATATAAATACTATTTGCAAGTATTCTGATCTCAAGAATACCACTGGAGGGAAAATGATGCAGAAAAGTTTAGTGTAGTGTTCTTTGCACAATTGGGAGGGCATCACAGCAGAAGTGTAGTATTTTTTTTCACAATAGTGATAAGCTAGTCATGATGTGAATTCAGGCAATTTTTAGGTGCACCTTACAAGTTACAAACTGTTGGGCTAGGATGACTTTACAGCATAAAAACTTAGGATTGATTGTCATAGAAATAATAGCTTACTCTGGTGATAAATGTTTACTATTCAGGAATTAATTATTATAGATAGGTCATAGTTTTATCTTCTACCAGAATGTGCCTATTTTTTATTGACTTTTAAATATGTAACATCTCATTGGAAATTTGATCTATTGCACAATTACTTAAAATGTAAACAGATGCTGTTTTAAATGTCTCTGGTATGGCATGATCAGAATTTGAAAATGATTAGTTAGTAGTCATCTGAATTTTGAAGAATACATATATTCTGTCCTCTTAACAATTATTCAGTTTTAAAAGTTAGGAGTTTCCATAGAATTGAACTTTCTTAAGTTTTAGTGTGAGATAATGGTTTTTTCAACATAAAGGCAAGTATATTGTGAAGATATTCCATAGTTTGATAACATTCAAGTTGATGACCCTCTAATAAAGAAAGGGGGAATAGAATTGTATTTACTATACCAATACAGTGAAATTACACTTTATGTAAGTTATTTTATAATTTAATTATATTGTCAAGGTGATATATAGAAGGGGTTGCTGTAATTGTAAGATGGTGAATAGATAACATGTAGAACTTTTTACCCACTACCTCACTTTTCTCACAGTTTTCCTTCACCCCAATACCCTTCACAAGTTGTAATGTAAATTTCCATCATGTTGTGTTGTGAGCATTGATGTTACATTGGTTTGTCCTTTGTCCTTTGTCGTGCCATGTTGTTGTTCCTCTTCCCTTCCCTAATTAAAATAAATATGTATACAATGACACATGATACTGAAATCAAACACAGCAGGGGACAAACCATAGGTGAAAACACAAAAGAAAAAAGAATCACAGAGTACATTAAAAACAACAACCACAAAGAAAACCTTTGTTTCCATATGTAGGAGTTCATTTTGCTCATCATCATCTTATACATAGCTACTGAGCCATTCTGCTCATCTGCTAGGGCTATCCTAGATATTTCCTACTTGTTACAAATTAGGGAAAACATGGAATCTCTTTCTTTGTGTCTTGTTTATTTTACTTAGTAGGATTTTTCCATTTCCGTATGAATTGGAAGCATTTTGTCACATGTATCACATTTTGTCAATTCATTCATCTACTGAGAGGCATATTGATTTAAAACATGACTGCATGTAAGTATCACTTAGGGTAATTCAAAAATGACAGATGCCACCTACCCAGATATTCTAAAATCATGATTTTTATGAAGATAAGTTTTCATGGTGTTACAAGTGTTGAGATATCTGGATGAGTCTAATGTATATCTTGCACTGAATTAAGCAGAAAGATATCGAATATCATATGGGTTAAAATGGTGGTGACAAAATATCCCCTTGAGAAAGATATAGGAGGCTGCCAGAAGTATGAAGCAGTTCAGATAATTTTGAAGGATTTAGAAATGCAAGCTCATGTATGTCTCTTTAAATAAAAATTATGTAATTGGAAGGGCAAAAGATGAGAAGGGGAAGAAAATGACTGACAGCAGATCATTGTCCCAAGTTAGAATATAAAAAGACATAATCTACAACTTCCCAGTTAAAGAGAGAGTAATATACTATGTCCCACTTAATTTAGGTGTATGCAAAATATTTATTTGGGTTTTTCCTATTTAACCCTCCAAAATAAATGAAGTCTTATAAGAAAAATTATGTTATTTACATTACTTCAATCTGAACACTAACTGTGAGGAGCCCTCTTTTTCTCAATTTGCACTTGGAAAATAGTCCCTAAGTTGATGATGATGTGGCTGATTAGAGTCAGAGTTAGGGGCTTCTACTTGTACAACTATCCTAGAAGAGTTTAAAGCAGTTTTCCCCCAAGATATCCAACTACATTTTTTTAAGCTGTACTTTGAACATACTCTCACACCTGAGCACATAATTTGAAATTATACTTCAGCATTTCCTTGGCACATTCTACTTTGTGCCTTTCGCTTTTTTACACATTCCTTTTGAGTTCATAGTTGCTCTATTTCCATTTCATCTATACAAACTGCTAAGAACATTGTTCAACTACCACTTCTTGTTTGCACAAGACCAGTCTATGTATGAAAGTACTTTGTCCATATTAAGCAATAGGGTAGTACTCACTCTTTGAGGAGAAAAGTTGCACAGTGTAACCCTATGCTCACATTAGAGGATGCAGAATTTAAAGCATTTTGAGACAAACTGATATTAGAATTGAAAGTCTCCTTAGGTCAATTTCCTTGGAGCTCTTTAGTTTTCCCATGAGAAATATAAATAACCACAAAATCGAGAGCTAATTAGGAACACTAGATCCTAAATGTCGTGTTAGTACAAGTAACCATTGTATTATTGTTACATCAAAATCCTTCCCTACTTACCTAAGGGTATGAGAAAATGAAAGAAAGGCATTAAAGCAAAATGTCTTATCTTTTTAGTCATTCAGTCGTATTGGTGAGGGTAAAGTCTGAACTCTTCCATTCAATAAAAGCTTGAAGTTTATAAAAGAATTCCCTACATATAAGAATTTGTGACAGGTTGATTGACAGGGTTATTTCACCAGGGAGATATCCCTAACAATAACTAAGTTAAATAGAGTATATGGAAGTTATGATGTGTCAATGGCTATTGAGGCATTTTCTATTCTAAAGAATCAATTCGAAGAGTCTTCACACATCAGTAATGTTGTATGCTCAACCTAATACTTGGTGTTACTTGTCCTACATTTATAATGAATAGGCTGATAAGACATCCAAACATATCTAAAGATATTTCAATAAAATCCCAAGCTGATGTGGAAAGATGGGCCACACATTGGAACTGTAGGACAAATTAAGGTTTTCTGTGCTGTAGTTCACTCTATAAACTCCTAGATAAACAAAGTCTTCACAAATATTCACACAATACCTATGAGTAAAGTTCATGACAGTTATATGTGTATAATTCTTCTAAGGTCAGGATTAAAGCATTGGTTCCCAACATTTAAAATCAACAGGATCTGTTGAATTTATGGATCCAGAATTTTATGGCTTCATATTCATATCCCAAAATTTTATCAATATGACTTTCACCAAAACAATGTTCTTATTGAACTTGTCTATGTCCTTTTACTTATCAAATCCAAATAGCATATTTTTTTCAATATCTTCTTGCAAATTCCTTCCTTTACTTCTGTAAATCTGTGTTTATTACTTTTTTCCCCTTATTTATCTCTTTCTTCCAATCTTGTATACAGTGGTGCCCACATTGCTCACACCTGTGTCAGAACTTTCCTTTTCCTTTTCCCTTCAATAATACCCCCAATTATATTATTCTTTTTCATATTCATGGTCTTGGATATTTTGATGATGTTTAAACAGACACATCTTTGCATCTAAACTTTAGAACTATTAGAATTTTTCCCCTAAATCCATCATTTCCACCTGTGGTCCTTATAACTAAGAGTAGCACTAACAGAGTTGCCAGCCAAATATGTGGAAGCACATTTGATTTCTTCTTACCCTTCTACTCCCTCCTATTAGATAAGATGAATGATCAAGATTTTCTCAGTTTCTGTCACTGAAATGATTTCTATTTTTTGGTTGGGTCCTGTCGTGGGGCCTGAATTCTGGGCTTGGGTGCTGTCCCTCAGTTCTTCAGCTCAATACTAGGACTCTGGCACTTGCACCAGAGCACCTTTCCTGCTTTTTTTCTCTGCTTGTGTGGTGCTGAGAAATCGAACGCAGGGCCTCATGCATGCAAGGCAAGCGTTCTCCCACTGAGCCACCTTCTCAGCCCCCACTCAAATAATTTCTATATACTCCTTTTTATGCCCCTGACACCAGCCTGGTTCATTTACTCAACACTGTCACTTAGTCCTAAAAGAACCATTTCCAAAGTATGCTTTTTCCCCATAGTCTTTTCATATTGGTCCTCTCCATCACCAAATTACTCTCTTTGTAAGCACACAGAGTGAAGTGTTCAGACACAAATTCTAGTATCATTATTTACTCACTACATTGACTGTTGGCCTTACATTTCTCATCTATAAATGGATGTTATCTACCAGAAATAATGAAGAATATATGTGTTGACTTCTAGAGCAAGAAAATGAAAAGTGAAGTCCTTACATTTTCCACCTTACCTTACAAATAAGGAAAGAGTCAAATTCAGTTTGTTGGTATAAAGTCACAAATTGTTTCCTGCAGAAATAAAAATAAATTTCACCTCCTGGCACTAAGATCTATGTTCTTTTAAGGTAACTACAGATAGGTAAGTGGTACTATGTAAATAGTGTCATATTTTTCTGATGTATTGAAGAACATACCCTTAATATATCATTGACAACACTGGTTATTGAATAGTGTCTATATGAGAATATTTTTGAACTAATCACACTAAGCTGAAAACTACATCTTAGTCCATCAAAATGTGGAAATAATTAAGTTTATTTATAAGAAAATAATACCACCAAGAAAAGTGTGTATACATTAGAGAGACTGCAGGAATAACATTACGGTTTTTACTGTTTCTACCTGTTTATGTGATAATATTTCTTGATATTGAAACTCTCCTCTTGTTATTCTTATTATATGTAACCCAACGCTATTTATTACTATATATTCAATGTGGGAAATATAGCTTCAAAAATGTGTAAATTTTTTTCCTTTTCAATCACAATATTGTCATTATCAGGTTACACTGTGGTCATCATCATCCTCATCAAAATTATTATTAGCATCATAAGTGCTAACTATTGAAACTCTGATATGTACCTATGATTTGTGATTATTTGTCTTTTGATTAATAATTTTAATGTTACCACTGTGCATGCATCCATATAAAAATTTTGAACAAAGAAACAAAAAATCTAAACCATAACAGTTAGCTTGACTATGTGCTTATAACAAATTATAGAATAGATTTTTGAAGTTTTGCAATTTCCTAACCAGTATGAATTAACTTCCTCTCTCCCCACCACTACACACAAATATTTAAGAGTTTGAACAGAATTATTTCAAGTAATATACTATAAATATTACTACAATATCATGTGTACATCTAAAATTCCCTTAAAAGTAATAAACGCTACATTCTATTGAAATATTGGTTATTTTATTCTAGGAAACTTTTGGAAAAATAGACTGTATATCTTTGAAATAAAAAGGTCAAAAATGGTAGCATAAAAAGTTTTAGAGGGAGTCTGTCTTCAGAAATATATATATATATATATATATATATATATATATATATTATGTGTAGAAAGACATACATTTTTACAGATTGTCATCAGAAATATATACATATATCTAAATTTATGTGTAGAACGATGTACAATTTAGTGAAACAAAAATCTTGAGATATAATTAAAGTTAAAAAAATACATTACACCAAGTGCCAATGACTCACACCTATAATTCGAGCTATTCTGTGTAATGAGGTCTTAGAATTGTGTTAGAAACTAGCCGAGACAGAAAAGTGCTTGTTAGATTCTAATCTCAAATTAACCACTAAAAACAGGAATTAGCTCTATATTTCAAGTTGTAGAGTGCTGGCTTTGAGCACAAAGTGGCTTAGGGACAATGCCTAACCTTGCAAACAACATCAAGAACAACAACAAAATACATCACATTAATTTCACAGAAGCATCTTTTACCTGCTGTGAACATTTCTTAGAAACATGAATACATGCGCATGGAAAATGTTAGGTAAAAAGTAGAGAATATTTACTTCTTTGTTAAAGACATGACTATTTAGATTGTTTAAGATATTTAGGTAATGATTCGAAATTAAGAATAATGATAATATATTGGGACTGGTCTTTTATTCTATTTTACGATAGTAATAAAATGATATTTGTAATTATTCTGTAAAATTGCTCTTGCTTGGTATTTTAATTATAATAAGTGATAAACATTTTTAAATGATTTCCATAGGAAAGGATAGTTTTAATGGTATTAATTCTTTGGTAATTTCAATACAATTAAGAAAATTATTGCAAGGCTGGTTTGCTCTAAGACTATATTTGTTTTCTTGTTCTAGTTTTCATATGTTCGTAGAAATTAAAATTCCAAAAATTCAATGGTTGTTGGCATTCAGGATCATCTTCATAGATACTAATAATGATACTAATAATGGAGTCACTTAAGTGGAATTGTGTTATTTCATTTGTTTTTGTCACAAATAAATCAAGATGATTGTGTATTTTGTTTCTTTTCACGTTATTGGTTCTTATCCTGAGAATACTTTTTTCTAGCAAAGTAGAGAAAAGCAATTGGATTGAGCAAGTAACATATGGCTATCATAAAATGCAGATGCATAGATTTGTGTTTTCTATCATTTGCTAAAAGTTTCTTCCAGAAAAGGTTATCAATTACGTATAAGTGATGTATAATTCCTAGATATTCCAGTTATCACATACATTTTTTGATTGGGTTATCTCTGAATAAACTCAAAAAACAGACAATAAAACTCAAAATAAACAGAAATCACATCTTTGTTTTAGAAGCTGTACTTTACAAAGAATTTTTAGCCAACAACAAAAACTTCTTTTTGGGTATTTTGTATTTTGTGTGAAGAATTTTCAACTATAGTTTTATTTTTTGCTGACATGAAATTCACATGCAATATATTATCTCCTTTCATTTTATACATTTTAGTTCTTTGGAAGTGAATTGTGCAATCATAGTTTTCTAAGCCTAATTTTTACAAACTTGCCTTTCTTCAAAGAGAAATGCTATAAATTTTATAACAGATATTAAAATAGATATAAAATTGAATTACAGGAATTTTTCCTGCATAAATCTTCTATAGGGTGTCTTTTCAAAATTTGTTTTGGGGAATTATTTTCAGGTTCTCACTCATACTGTCCAAGTGCACTGTCAGTGATCTACATTCCCGATCCATACAAGTTTTTTACTTGTCTTTAATACATACATAGAAGTGTAATGGCTAGAACATATACAATTCTATTTGACCTTTTGAAGACTTGAAAACTTGCTTGCTAAATGACTGTAGTATTACACAAATCATTCTGCTATGCGGTCTATATCAATTTCTCCACAAATGCATTACTATATTTTGTGTCTTCTTTTTATATTATGGTCATACCAGTGAGCTTTATTTTTCTTTTTTCTTAGATACTAAAGAGGAGCTTAATTCATATGCTTCTCCTATTGACTATTAATTTATATATGTTCTTTATAGAAATATCCTGTTCAGGAAAAATTTATACAGAATTAGAAAATATAAAAGTACTTAAGATTCAGGATCACTGTAGCATTAACATCGTAGCATTAACAAATATGTGCCCTTTATCTGTTGGATATGTTTTCACTACTTTCATAGAATTAAGAAAGGTTATCAGTTGATATTAGTTTATTCTTGCTTTTCTTTAGCCACTAATGCTTACCATGTCAACTTTTTGGAAACCTTTACTGATCCATTGTCATGAATTTTTACATTTATGTTTTGTAGGTTTTTACAACTCACATTTAGTTTGATAATAATTTTTTTGTTTTAAATTTTTGTATAAGGTTTGAGGAAGTAATCTAAGATCATCCTTTATAACTAGAGAGGCAATAGTGCCAATACACCCATTTAAGATTCTATTTTTATTTCATTAAGTCATGGCATCCTTTTCAAAATCTATTGACAATAAAACTAAGAATTTATTTTTGATAAATCTGTTACATTCTAATATATGTCGGTTCTTTCACTAATAAACATGATAATAAGAATCAAATCTAGTATGAGGGCTCAAGCTACACCATTTTACAAGATTGTTCTGACTGACCTGTATTCCTTGAATTTACATACAAGTGAATTGAGCAGTTGGACCAATATTCTACAGATATCTAGATGTTTGATAGTCACTCATATTTTATACCTTGTGAAAACACAAGACCCCAGATATTATATAGGAAAAAATGTCTTTAGAGAATGCTTAAAACAACTAAAATTAATTTAGGAATGAGTTAAGATTTAGATAACACTATAGCATAATAAAGTTGAATGATAACGACTTGAGCTGTACAACAGAGGAGAGTGAGAAGGGATAGAATGATGGACCACCTAGGAGCTGTATGTCATTGTTATTGTGTTTCAAATACAGAAAGACTTCAGACAAGAAAAGGAGGAAAATAATCAAAGTGTCCTTAATCAAGTTTCTTTTTAATCCACCTAAGAGTGTGGACTAAGAGTCAGAGAAGATGGGAAAAATAAAAAAGAAAATAAAGCATTGTATAGACCTGTTACAATGTAAAGAAATTGTAATAGGAATATGATAATTAATTTCCAAAGAAATAAAGGAAACAAAAGGTAAACTCTAAAGGCAAAAAGAATGAAGAGAGAAAAGAAGCAAAGTAAAACCTTTATCAATAACAAACACAAGAATTTGGAAGTGAAAAAGCACTGGAAATATTCTAAATAACAGTAAAATAACAATAAAAGTTGCTAATGTGGATAGAAAATGGATCACATTTTATCATATATAATTTTGAAAAAACATACTAGGAATGAAAATTTAAAAGTCATAATTTAAAACACTATTTATCATAATTTAAAACACTATTTACATTATAACTACACAGTATATAGTTCAGTGGTAAAATCTTGATAGAGCATTTGTGAAATAATGGTGTGATCTCCCAAGAATTACGAAGTACACACAAAACACACACACACAAAAACCACATAAACACACACACACACACACACACACACACACATACACACACATCACATACACACATTTGGAATATTGATATTATAATATTAAATAGAGGAAACTATCACAAATAATAAAAATAGGTTAATATATGAAATCATAATATTGCTCATACTATTTAAACGTTTAGTAGAAATCAAATAGTCACAATATACTTGGATTCTTATAGATTAAGTAAATTGAAAATTAAGAAATAGAAGACATGAGAACCTTTGCAAATAAGTTTTAAATAATAAACATTTTGAAACATGTATACTTTAATTTTGACAAAAGATTAATGGTACTGGTGTTTTAACCTCAAGATTTAGCATATGATAACCAGGTGCTCTATATCTCGTTATGGGAGGCTATATCTCTAATCATTTCACTCTGGACATTTTTATGATAGGGTCTCATAGTTTCTCAGGCTCTCCCGAATTACAAACCCTATTTGCAGTTCCTACCATAGGTAGAAAATGGAAGCCACAAATCACCATGCCCAGCTCAAACTTTTTTTTTAATTCAAGTACAAATATTTACAAAAAAATGACCAGGAAATGAAGCCTTTCTTAATATAGTATGTGCTTCTTGAAAATACAGTAATTATTTGTTACCTGGAAAAATATGTTTAGAACTATAAGAAAATCAATTTATTTAAATTCACTAACCATATAAAAATTAAGAAAATAATTTTAAATATTCACATGTTAAATATTTTAAAAGCAACATATATGTGTCTGAATAATTTACATGTGTAAAAATTATGCAAAATTAAATTTACTAATCCTACAACTATGAAAA
The DNA here is from genome assembly GCF_019054845.1 of Dipodomys spectabilis. Classification (NCBI taxonomy): domain Eukaryota; kingdom Metazoa; phylum Chordata; class Mammalia; order Rodentia; family Heteromyidae; genus Dipodomys; species Dipodomys spectabilis. The sequence goes on from NW_024870964.1 coordinate 1,820,923, forward strand.
AAGAATCCTAAAGAAACAAGAAAATAAGTAACTAACATCAAAATTTGAAATATAGAAAATAAAATGAAGTGTACTCTTTAGTTGACTTAAGTAACTGTAAACCCCTTTTATATCAATTTTAAAATAAAAATGCATGAACAATGAAAGCAAAAGTACATTTGATCAATAGCAACAGCGAAAGCATCAGTAATTGTTTTAGTGTACAAAAAAAATCGATGGAGGGGTTAACAAGGTTCCTTTCAAAAGAATGTACTCATTACCTTATTTATGTAACTGTAACTCCTCTGTACATTACCCTTACAATAAAATTATATTGAAATTAAAAATAATACAAATAATATAGAAATTAAGAATTCTTAGAAGCCATTAGTTAAAAACTTTATAATAACCTGCCCTAAGTACCCAAGGAATATACTTTGATGATACCATTTAAATACTTAAACTTCACCAGAAAAGCAAAATGTTAAAAAACTGTTACAAATAAAGTAATAAATCAGAATATATTACTATAATAATCATTGGATGGATTTTTAGTGGCAGTCAAATATGTAAGAAATGAGGCAATATGCCATTCATTTGCACTTAATAAGTGAGAAAGAATTTTCGAGGTCTTTTAAAATATATCATAAGTTTAATGAAGAAACTATTCTGTCACATAATAGGATAATCAGATAAAGATGATATTAGAGAAAAGAACAGATTGTACTAAGTTTTGGGATGTTAATGTATGTACTTGTTTTGGTTTTGGAAAATTGTGAGGATTTCAACTTGGGGTATTGTTCTTGCTATGCTGGCATATCAGTGGTTAGTTTTAGTATAGGGGTTCCCTTTCCACAAGAACATGCACCTGATCTGTCCTTTTATTCTTCCCATCATCAATGGCATCAGAGTTGCACACCTGCTTGTCTACCTTCCTGGATCCTGCAGTCCTTCCAATCTTAGTCTCTAGATAGTGCAGGATGGTGGAAATGATCCAATGCACCCAGCTATAAATTGAGAAGGAACTCCCCTAAAATTTGTCCTGGTTTCTGTTCTCAAGCCTCCTAAGTAGTTAAGAGTACAGATTGGAGCCCCTGGTGCCAAGCAGTAACAGTACTTTTAAAACAATTAGAAATAAATATGACAGGCTTGTGATAACCTCAGGAAAAGAATAAAAGAGCAGTGGAGCATAGAGGACAGACAGAATATTAACTAGCTACTCAGAGGGTGAATCAGCTTAGCTAGCTACTCGGGAGGCCGAGATCTAAAGAACACTGTTCAAAGCCAGTCCAATCATGAAAAAACATGTGATTATCTCCAAAAAACCAGAAGTGCAGCAGTGGCTCAAGTGGTAGACCAATACCTTGGGCACAGATGCTTAGAGCAGGAATGATGAATGCATGCATGAGCACATGAACATGCACGTGTGTGTACAGGCACGTGTGTGCACACACACACAAATGAGTATTTCAATGCAGAGTTCTTTATTTTTTTAACCTTGCTGCACTTTATTTCCCTGTATTAGTTCACAAATTAACAAAATCAGCTAAGCACCTATTTACATACAACTCCTCATGTTTCTCTAAAGTCTACTCTCTTTTTGGCAGCCTGCTCTTATTTGACCCAAAAGTAAATTATTCAGAAGATCAATTCATCTCCCTCAACTCTGTAATGTTAGATGATTGTTTAAGTTCTTCCTAGCAATATAATTTTGTGAAATCCTGCATCAAGCAGCATATTTTTTTCATGAAATGGCAAGCCTCTCGAAAAAAAAAAAAAAACTATAGCTTTTACTCCTCCTGGCAAGCATCTGGAAATTTATTACCTTCATATAATCCATGATATGTCTGTGTATGCCAAAGACGGCTGTGAAAATAAAAAGAACCATCTAAGCACATAGAATTCATATAAAATTAATAGGTATGAAGGTTTTTTTATTATTCTGAAAATACCATACAGAGGAGTTACAATTACATGGGCAAGATAATGAGTACATTTCTTATCAAGCATTGTTGCCTCCTCCTTTATTTCCCCTTCCTATCCCCTTCCATCTCACCTCTCCTGCCTCACCTCATTATATTCCGCCTTGCGAAAGTTTTAAAGTTCGTTTTTCGACATAACATCTTCTACATCTCATTGTTACAATGGGTCCAACTCTATCCTTTTTTCGATCTGTTTTTTCCATGCCCCTCCACAAATTATACCAACATAAAATATAGTGAAAACAGGAGTTATATCGTGGGGGAGGAACATACAAAGCAACAAAAATTCATCTTATAAATATGTTAAAAACAATCGCATGAAAAAAAATATTTGAATACTTATCTTGGGGTACATTTCACCTAACATCAACGAATCTTACCTTTTCTGCTTGTCTCAGACATATACTATTTATTACCAATAAGGGAAACCATGGGGCTTATGAGTATTTAGGCCTGGCTTACTTCACTTAATATAATTTTTTCCAAGACTTTCATTTTCCTAATAATGGGGCAATGTCATTCTTTCTGGTGGAGAAAAAGAATTCCATTGTGTACATACACCACAATTTCTTTATCCATTCATCTACTGAGGGGCATCTGGGTTGGTTCCAAGATTAGCTATGGTAAATAATGTTACCATAAATGTAGTTGTGCTGGGAGCTTTAGTGTGGTCTTCTTTGTGATCATTTGGGTAAATGCCCAAAAGTGGAATTGCTGGGTCATAGGGGAAGTCTATGTGGAGTCTTTTGAGGAACCTCCATACCACTTTCCAAAGTGGTTGAACAAGTTTACACTCCCACCAACAATGCAGTACGGTTACCCTAACCACATCTAATCCTGCATCTGTTGTTATTAGAGTTCTTGATTTTTGCCATTCTAACTGGCGTGAGGTGGTATCTCAATGTTGTTTTGATTTGCATTTCTTTTATGGCTAGGGATTTTGAGCATTTCCTCATGTGTCTATTGGCCATCCTTCTTTCCTCTTCAGAGAAGTTTCTCTATAAGTCTTTAGCTCACTAATTTATTGGGCAGTTGTTTCTTTTAGGATTTGTTGTTGGGTAATTTAATTTTTTTGGAGTTCCAGATATATTTTAGATATGAGACCCTTGTCCATTGTATGGCTAGGGAAATCTTCCAATTCGTGGGCTTTCTATGGATCTTTCTAGCTATGTCCTTGGCCATGCAGAAGCTCTGCAATTTCATGCAATTGCATTTGTCCAAACTTTTGTTGATTTGTTGTGTTTCTGGGTCTCTAGTAAGAAAGTTTTGGCATGTGCCAAGGAGATCTAGTGTTTCTCCTATTCCATCCTGTAATGTTTTCAGAGTGTCTTCATGACTCCGAGGTCTTTGATCCATTTGGAGTTGATTCTGGTACAGGGTGATATATAAGGATCTAGATTTAGTTTTTTATAACTAGTTAACAAATTTTGAGAGCACCATTTACTGGAGAGACTGTCTTTCTTCCATTCTATATTTTTAGCACCGTTATCAAAGATTAGATGGCTGTAGGTCTTTAGGTTCATTCCTGGGTTTTCAATTCTATTCCATTGGTCCTGAGGTCTGTTCTTGTGCCAGTACCAAGCTGTTTTGATTACTATGGCTTTGTAGAAGAGTTTGAAATTTGGTATTGATTTCCTCCAGCACTGTTCTTTCTGTTAAGGATCGTTTTTTGCTCTTCGGGGTGTTTTATTGTTTCATATGAATGTTTGGATTGCCTTGTCTATTTCCTTGAAGAATGAGGTTGGAATATTGATAGGTATCACATTCAATTTGTAGATAGCATTGGGAAGTATTGCCATTTTCATGATGTTGATCTTTCCAATCTAGGAACACGGAACTTTTAGCCAATTTCTAAGTCTGTTTTGGTTTCCTTTTTCAGGTATTTAAATTTTTCATCATAGGGTTCCTTCACTACTTTGGTTAAGTTAATTCCTAGGTATTTTATTTTTAGGGGGCTATTACAAATGGAGTTGCTTTCATAATTTCAGCTACACTTTTCTCATTGTTGGCATACAGTAAATCCATTGATTTTTCAGGCTTAATTTCATACCCTGCTAATTTGCCAAAGTTTTGAGTCACCGTGAGTAACTTGGGAGCGGAGGAGTCTTTAAATACAAGATCATGTCATCTCCAAAGAGGGAGAGTTTGACTTCTTCTTTTCCTATTGGGATCCCTTTTATGTTTGCATCTTGTCTTATTGCTGTAGATAGGGATTCTAATACTAGATTGAAGTACAGTAGAGAGAGTGGGCATCCTTGTCTCGTCCTGAGTTCAGAGGAAATAGCTTTAGTTTTTCACCATTGAGTATAATGCTTTCTGTAGGTTTGTAATACACAGCCTTTATTGTATTGAAGAAGGTTCCATGGATTCCTAATTTTTCCAGGACCTTCACCATAAAGGGGTCTTGGATCTTGTCAAAGTCTTTTTCTTCATCTATTGAGATAACCATGTGGTTCTTATCCTTGCTCTTGTTGATGTGATGAATTATGTTAATTGATTTGCGTATATTGAAGCAGCTTTGCATCCCTGAAATGAATCCTGTTTTATTGTGCTGTATGATTTTTTGGATGAATTGTTGAATTTAATTAGCCAAAATTTTGTTGAGAGGCTTTGCATCATGGTTTATCAAAGAAATGGGTCTATAGTGCTCTTTCTTTGATGAGGGTTTTGGGATGAGGGTTATGATGGCTTCATAGAAAGCTTTCCGTAGTGAACTTTCTCTTTCAATTTCATTGAAGAATTGGAGGAGTATTGGTGTGAGCTCTGCTTTGAAGGTCTTGTAGAATTCTGCTGTAAAACCATCTGTTCTTGGGCTTTTCTTAGATGGGAGGTCTCTTATTGCTGTTTCTATTTCAGTGCTTGATATGGGCTTGATATGGGCCTGTTAAGATGGTTTAACTCATCTTGGTTTAGTTTTGGCATGTCAATAATTGCCAGGAAAAGGTCCATTTCTGCTCTCAAACATATTAGCATGAAGTTTTGAGCAGTATTCCTTTATAATGTTCTGAATCATGGTTGTTTCTGTAGTGATGTTTCCATTCTCATCTCTGAGTTTATTTCTGTGGGTGTGTCTCTTCTTTTTCTGATAAGATTTTTTTATGGGTCTGTCAATTTTGTTATTTTTTTTTTCAAAAACCTTCTCATTTTTTTGATTCTTCCTATGGTTTTGTTAAAATTCTAATTCATTTAATTCTGATTGAATTTTAATTATTTCTTTCCATCAACTGGATTGGGGTTTATCTTGATGCTCTTTTTCAAAGAGTGTCAGATCTCATTAAATTGTTGGTTTCAGTTCTCTCCAATTTGTTGATGTAGGAACTCAGAGCTATAAACTTGCCTCTGAATCATGCCTTTGCTGTGTCTCGAGGAGCAGATGATCTCTGTGCTAATTTTTGATGAATATCATGAACATTTGAACTTCATTTCTAAGCTCTTCCATGACGCACTGGTGTTTCAACAGTGTGTTTTTCAGCCTCCATGTGTTACTGGACTTTCTTTGGTGGCTGTTCGTGTTGAGTTCTAATTTTATTCCCTTTTGGTCTGAGAGAATGCAAAATATGGATTCAATGTGTCTGAATTTTGACAAGGTTGATTTGTGACCTAAAATGTGGTGTATTTTGGAAAATTTTCCATGTGCTGCTGAGTAAAAAGTGTATTCTGATGCTGCTGGATGAATATTCGCTAGATGCCTGCTAAATCAGTTGATATATGCACTTGTTTCGATCGGCAGTTTCTCTGTGGATTTTTTGCCGAGTTGATCTATTTAGTGGGGATAGTTGTATGTTAAAGTCCCCAACAATTAATGTCTTTGGATCTATGTGAGATTTAAACTAGTATTTCTTGGATAAATTTGGGTGCACTATTGTTTGACAATATTTAGAATTATAATATCCTCCTGAAGGAGAGATCCCTTAATTAGTATGTGGTAACCTTCTTTATCTCTTCTCAATAATGTTAGTTTGAAGTCTATTTTATCTGATATTAGGATTGCAACTCCTGCCTATTTATGGGGGCCGTTTGCTTGGTAGATTTTGTTCCAGCCTTCACTTTCAAAATGTGTTTGTTTTTTTATGGGCAAGTTGTGATTCCTGAAGGTAGCAGATAGAAGAATCTTTCATTTTAAACCAACTAGACAGTCTATGTCGCTTAATTGGAGAGTTAGATCCGTTAATATTGAGAGATAAGACTGAGCGTTATTTGGGTGTTCCTGCCATTTTATCCACCTTCTTGGGGGCTATGCATACTGGGTTCTTCCTATGGTTCTTGGATTCTGTTTGAGTGTGGTTTCTGGGCCTTTATTATGGTCTTGTTGGTTTTCTATGTGTAGGACATCTTTAAGTAGCTTTTGTAGAGCTGATTTGGTGGAGATATATTGTTTATTTTTCTTTGCTATGGAAGAGTTTTATTTGACCTTCAGTTATGAAGGAGAGTTTAGCTGGGTACACTATTCTTGGTTGATAGTTGTTTGTCTTTAGGGCATGGCATACATCATTTCAGGCTCTTCTTGCTTTAATTGTCTCTGTTGACAAATCTGAGGTGATTCTAATTGGTTTTCTTTTATAGGTGACTGATCTTTTCTCCTTGACAGCTGTAAGGATCTTTTCCTTGGTCTGAATTGATCCTGTGTGGATTATAATGTGACTATGGGATGTCCTGTTCTTGTCTGGTTTATTTGGAGTTCCAAAAGCTTCTTGTATCTGAATATGCCTATCTTTTTGTGTGTTTGGAATTTCTCTGCTGGGAGCCTGCTAAACAAATTTTCTAGACCATTAACTTCTGTATCTATGTGCTCCTCTACACCCATTTCCCTCAGATAAGGCCTTCTGATGGTGTCTTTCAAGTGTTGAATAGATCTATCATATTTCTTAGATTTGTCTTGGATAGTTGTATGGTCTTTATCTATCTTTATCTAGGCTGTCTTCAATGCTGGAGATTCAATCTTCTGCATGGTCTAACCTACTGTCAAGACTTTCTATATTTTTCATTTCTTTTCTTTCTAATTGGTCGGCTTTTATTGCTTCAAATGCTTTGTTGGAGCTTTGTTTTAGGTCTTATATGAAATTCTTTACTTTCTTAATTTGGTGTTCAGTGTTTATTCTCAAATCACTTAGTTGATTGGTTATGGTTTCCTTGTACTCCCATTCCTTCTGTTGGACTCCATTCAGCATTCCCTTGTGGTCTCCCTGACTCCTTTCTGGTGTCTGTTTATGGATTCCATGAATGGCTCTATAGATCTTTGTCTATGCTCATCCCGCTCTTGCAATTCTTCTATTCCTCTTTGATTAGATTTCTCATGTTCATGCAACTTCTGTAGTTCTCTTTGACTGATCCCAGCCTGCTCACACAATTCCTTTATTTCTCTTTTAGTGTTCTCAACCTGTTCACGCAATTCCAGTATCAATCTTTGAGCAGCTTCCTCACAGCCATGAGCTTCCTGTTTTGATCTTAGGTTTGCCTCCTGTCTCTCCCTATCACACACACACTGAGTCCTTTACAGGGTTTCAATCTTTTCATTCACCATATTTACCAGTAGTGTTTGTAGAGCTTTTTGGGAACTCTCTTCTGGATTATACATTATCTGTTCTGTCACCTGATTATCTTGAGTGGGAATTGAGATACCCGGACTTGCCATTTTCCTTGTGTTTTTCTTGCTTATTCTGCCCCTTTGGGATGAAAGTAATGCCAGTTTTGTGCTAGAACACCATTTTTAGGCAAGCATCAACCAAAGTCCTGTAACTGCGTAGTCAAAAGTCTGCGGATACAATCTAGTTCAACAGCTACAGTCTATTCAGCATTAAACAACTACATATTAATGGGCTAAGAATAGCGAAGAAGAATTTGACAAGCCAGAAATTATTATGTTTAGGGAGAAAGGTGCGGGAAAATAGGGTTAGAGGGATATGGAAAGGTAAAAGGCAAGTGAAATTAACCACGTCCTAATCTCACAGAGGGAAATGGATTGGAAAGAATGATAGGAGAGAGAGAAGAAAAAAATTTTAAAAGGGACCAGAAAAAAATGGAAAGACAAATATTTAAACTCTTAAAAGTAATGAAAATTTAAAGAAGTAATATTGAGAGATGTATGGAGATAGGATGAGAGGAGGGGAGGGATAGAAAGGTGACCTGAAAAACTAAAAAATAAAAATACATAAAATATTGTATAGGTATAAATAGATAATACTTCTATTAAGGAATTTAATCTTTTTTTGTTAGTTTAATCTCTGAATATTTATTAGAAATAATGGTAACCCCAATAATAGTGTTTGCTATAAGTTTGTCACAAAAGAAACATACAAACCAAAAAGTTCAGAGACATAAATCTTAAAATATAATTTCATGATCATAAAGAATTAAAATATCAATGAATAAAAAATATAGTACATGTAGTATCTTTTTACAGAAAATATAAAATATTAAAAAGGGATGAAGGAATTCCTACTTAAATTTTGTGATAAATTATGTGCATGATGGATAGAGCCAATAATATACTGGGATAAATTGTGTCCAAATTTATAGGTAAAATTATTATTGTTTGAACTAGCCTCTTAAAGGGTAAGGAATTTAATCTTAAGAGGTTTTGAATTGAGTAGTACATTTTTGGATTAAGTATGTACACAATGGGGAATAAGGTCTTATAATCAGTGACAGGTATATATGAGGATGAGCAGAACAACAAATAATTCATGCAAAAAGAACAAAAGATGAAAAAGTAAAACAAATGAGAAAGAAAGAACAAAAAAGACCAAAAGGTCAGTAGAGATTTTTTTTAAAAAAAGTACACACACACACATATACACCTAAAATAAAAGTTATAAGAGTAAGAAAAAAAGATTAATAAAAACAATTTTTATAATTAAAAAGTAAAAATTTTAAAAAGATACAAAAAAAGACTTCTTTGATTTTGTTTTTGGGGGATTGATGGGAAGATCCTGTATCTCCCTTGTGTCTGTAACCAGTCTCTTGAAGTCTCTGCTCAGGTTGTGGTGTTTGGTTTTCCTGTGGCTTGATTGGTTTTTGAAGTCAGTTGGTTTGAGCAGGCAGAAAAATTCTCTGCAGTGCCAAGGATTTTATGAACCACCTTCCAGGCTAGTTCAGTGGGAGGTAGATCTGCTTTGAGTATCATAAAAGAGGAAGATGGCTGTTTCCTCTAGTTTAGAGTTGCTGTGATAAGGCTGGGTTCTGGGTAAAGTTGAGGCCTTTCAGCAAACAGTAGCTGTTCCCTGAGAGGCTAGCTTTTGAGACATTCACAGAGCCCAGCCTGTAGCCATTCTCAGGGTTTATGTTTACTGATTTTCAATTGATTGTCAGGGTTGCCGTAGGGAGGGGCAGCCTCTGGCTCTGTTTACCCAGTGAAGAAAGCCACTCCTTCAGGGGTGTAGCTTTCTCTGCCTGCTTATGGTGACTTTCCCATGGGTGAAGTTGAGAATGGCAGGTCAGGGTAGGTACTTGTGACTCGCTAAATGACACTTTTGTTTTCATCAAAGGACTGAGTTAGAGGTAACTGCTTAGCCAGGCCTTTGTCTGTATCAAAGATGGATATCTCCAGTGTTGGGGGGAGGGGTGGCCTTCCCTCCTCTGTTCCCTTTGAGAAGGAATGAGGATGTCAGTTTTGTACTCACGCTGGAGTGTTGGTTCCTAGGTAGCCTCTGGTCTGCTATCTGCAAGATGAAGATATCTGCTACTTGTCAGTTCTTGCTGGTGTTGAGTAAAATCTGCTCGTATTTGTCTCAGACTCTCTGGGTTGTAGGCATGGTTGCTATGGACGCCACCACAGCTGCCACAGCTGCCCCAGCCGCCCCAGCCATGGCTGCTGGAAAATGCTCAGATCTGTCTCTTTACCTGGATTTTCCCTCTCTGGTCAAACTCTCTGTACTGTGATGGCACACTTGGTGTGCCTAGGACTGTTCACTGGAACACTAGAACTGCTTTCTACGTGAGAACTTGTTTAGCCACCAGGTTCTTCTCCACCATCTTCTCGAAATTCCTGAAAGTGTTTAAATATTACTGGAATTGTTTTTTAATAAATAATGTTCACCTTGACTATCTTGAGAAAAAATTGGTTTCTCAGCACTATAGGTAAGAACTTGAGTGAAGGAAACAAAAGGAAAAATGAAGAACAACTCAACACACACATTCAAAAGAAAAAAAACAACCCAAGAAAACAAGTTAACTCAGTACTCAAGAACCTGCAGGAAATGCAAAGATTTTTTTTAAATAGCTATGATAAGCTTATCAAAATCCTGACTACATGGGAGTCTACTGTTGTGAGGATAGTGGTTAAAGCTCAGACTGGACAGAAAGATCTGTACACAATGCCAGGCACCTGTTATTCTAAATTCCAGGAAGAATAACATGAAGTAGATTGAGCCACGATCATACACAAGTAGGAAGCGAGATTCTATCTGAAAGTTAATCAGGATAATTTAGGGCTGGGTCATGCCAAAGTGTTAAGAAGATACATTTAGGAGACACAAGACACTCAATTCCAATTCTAATATTATGGGTATTAAAGAAAAAAAACTATGATTTTAAATAATGGGAATAATTGTAAGATTTGGATATTTGAGTGGAGAAAAATGCATGAGAGAGATAGAGTTTACCCATGTTGCAATGCTTTGTACTTACGTGATAATATTATGTGGTACTCCAGACATAACAGAGTTACCTTGCAAATGAGCATGGATGTGCATTTGGGTGAAGGAAATACTTTATTTACACAGGTGTAAATTAAATACTTTTTTGGGGGAGATTTTAGTTCTTGATCTAAGAGCCTGGGTGATATCTCTGAGTCTTTTCTCTCAAGGCTATCACTCTACTACTTTGAGCCACAGTTCCAATTCTGATTTTCTGTTGGTTGTTTGGAGATAAGAGGCTCATGGACTTTCCTGCCCAGGATGGCTTCAAACCATGATCGTCAGATCTCAGCCTCCTGAATAACCAGGATTCCAGGCCTGAGCCATCCATTTTTTTAATAATTTAGTAAATTGTACAGTTACAGATGTTATAATTTATCATTATAACCTTTATAATATATGTGTGTATATTTATATCAATGCATACATATAGAAATATTTTAACATATTTTTATATCTACAGTAGATTTATGAAATCATCCTTCATTATAAAATAACATGGAAACAAGTTTAATGAGGAGCAAAGCAAAGGGAATTGTCATGTTTCTTGTTGTTGAATGAAATATGAATTGTGAGAATCAGTTTGAGAAAACCATTTAACAAAATGGATAATGACTATTAATTCCTATCCCTTTATTTGCCCATATTGTGCATCCTCACACATGAGTGTCAAAGTAAAACCACACTTTTTTGCCTTTGTATTTAAATCATATGTTATAATTTAGCGTTTATGGGAAGTAATCAAATAAAGATTAAAATAATAGTGAGACTATGAGTTAGAGCTGAAAATTATTTTAAATATGATAATAGCTAATTAAATTCCATATCTCTTACTTTTACTCTATTGTCATATCCCTTATTCCCACATTAGGAAAGTACATAGAAGATTCTCACTAAATTATGTGTAAAATTATGAAAAAATGTGTTAAAAGAATATGGGCACATTGGGGCTAGTAAAGTGGCTCAGTGGTAGAGCTTTTGCCTTGCATGCATGAGGCCCTGGGTTTGATTCCTCAGCACCACATAAGCAAAAAGAAGAAAGCTGGAAATGGTGCTGTGGCTCCAGTGGTAGATCGCTAGCCTTGAGCAGAAAAGCTGAGGGACAGCACCAGAGGGGCCCAGAGTTCAGGCCCCTCGACTGGACAGAAAAACAACAACAACAACAACAACAAAGAATATGGGCACAGTGTGGTTTTAGCTGATTGAGACCTGAAAGGCGGTAGTGTATTTTTGAGGACTTGATAAACGCTGTGATGGAGATGAAGAAAGGGATATGCTTATTCTGGAAAATTGGCTAGAGGATTGCTCACATAAAAATAGTTATGAATTCTTCCAAAAGGTTACAGTAAAATCGCTCTCACAATCATGTTCACTACTGCACTATTCACCGTAGAGGACTTATGGAAACAGCCCAGACGACCTTTAGTGGAGGGATGGTTGGACAAAGTGTTGCACAAATATACAATTAGGTTGCACTCATCCATTATAAAGACTGTTACAGCATTTGCGAAGAAATGGACAGATCTAAAATTATGTTAAGTAAACGAAGTCAGAGCCAGACACACCAAGGATGTGTATTTGGAAGCCAGAATTTTATGCAAGTTAAACAACAGTATTAATCAAAGCATGCTATTTGCAGTGGAGTATTTATTTGTTTATTTGTTTATTTATTTATTTTTGGGTTCGGTCATAGGGCCTCAACTCTGGGCCTGGGTGCTGTCCCTCAGCTCTTCAGCTCAAGGCTAGCGCTCTACCTCTTGAGCCACAGCTCCACTTCTGGCTTTTTTCTTTTTTCTTATGTGGTGCTGAGGAATTGAACCCAGGGCCTCAGGCATGCAAGGCAAGCAATCTACCACTGAACCACCTTCCCAGCACTGCAGAGGAGTATTTAAAAGATGTAATTTCTTATAAAATTGAACTTTTAATCCAACAGAATGAATACCAGGAGATTATCACTTGGAAAAGGTGAGGGGAAGTCAAAGGGAAGGATTAAATAGACTTCTGGAAGTAGAGAGTGAAGCCATAATATTCAATGCAGATAGTATGAAACTAGAAAAAATGAAAGTGGGGTGAGGTTTGGAAGGATGTGAGAAAGTTATGTAAAGATCCATTGTAATTATAAACCGATTCGTTGAATGGAAAACCCTTTGTACAACTATTTTATAAAAATATAACTAAAAACGATGGGGCTGGGAAGGTGGCTCAGTGGTAGATCGCATGCCTTGCATGCCAGAGGCCCTGGGTTCGATTCCTCAGTACCACATAAGCAAAAAGAAAAAAAAAGCCAGAAGTGGCGCTGTGGCTCAAGTGGTAGAGCGTTAGCCTTGTGCTAAAGAGCTGAGGGACAGCGCCCAGGCCCAGAGTTCAGGCCCCATGACCGGACCCAAAAAAAAAAAAAAAAAAACACGATGGAGACATCTGATCTTAAACAATGAGTCAATATGATAATTTCCTGCTCAGAAATTTTCTTTGCAGGTATTTTCCTCATAATGACATAAAAGTGAACAACGCAATTAATATGAATATATCACTTTGCATACCTAAATAGACACAATATAAAAATCGCAGTAAAAATATTAGAATATATCACATGATAAAATAACAGGTAGAAAGTATCAAACTCTGATTGTTTTTCCAAGTACTTTACCTTTGGTATCTAATTTAATCCTCACAATAATCCCATAAAGTGGAACTACTTCTATTTTTAATTCTAAGATGATGATATTAAGTCTTCAGAGTTGCAATTACTAGTACAACATTGCACACCCGGTAACTGTTAGCCTGCGGTCCATTCCCACCATATCAAATAACCTCATTCTATTTTGTAACTAAATACCAGCACTCAGTCTACTAATTCTAGGAAAATATCCCAAAATTATTGTGCACACTCTAATAATATTTCACTTTATCTTTCTTAGAAAATAGGTAACTAAGCTGGATACTGGTGGCTCATGCCTACAAAGCCAGCTACTCAAGAGGCTGAAATCTGAGGATTGTGGTTCAAAGCCAGCTCTGGCAGGACAGACTGTGAGATTCTTATCTTTAATAAACCACTAGTAAACTGGGAGTGGCACTGTGGTCCATGTGGTAGAGTGCTCGCTTTGAGTGGAAGAACGCAGGGACAGTACCCAAGCCCAGAGTTCAAGCCCCATGAACAACAACAACAACAAAAAGAAAATAAGTAACTGTAATATGAAAACTCCAAGTTCATAATCACTTATACCTCCTTGGTGAAAGGAATTGCTAAACTATAACATTCTTGATTTCTAGCTCAAAATAGTAGAAACCATATTTTATCCCTTCACTCAACACTGCACTGCCTGGTGACCCCATCTCTAGTTAATACAGTCTTACTGAAAGAATGACCTGCCCAATTCCTGACAGAAACAGACTGCAGGTCTTTTGGAGCAATCATTTCCACATTGTAGTTCACCTAAATTGTTTACCATTAGAAGTATTTTGATTGGCTTTTATACCCAACATTTTGAGAGAAATGTACTACTTTAAAATGTTATTAAAGAAAGACTGATATAAAAATCACTTTGACCCCAGATAAATATTTTACCTTTCATATACCCAAAAATGCAGTCTGACCTATCATTAATGTTAGGAACGAGAGGTTAAAAATCATAGACACCAAGACCTAAGTATGAATTAAAGACTCTCCAACTTGTGAATACAATTGGTTTAAAAAGACATCAATAATACTGCATTTTTAAATTCCCTATGAAAATGATAATGATTCCCTATGATAATGATAATGATAATGATAAACTATTAACACTTAAAAATAACTCATTTTCTTGGGAGTAGGATACAAAACACAAGGTTAATCCTAATCGTTTTAAAAGACCTTTATTTATACAAAAACTCACTCATAACTATAAAGATTATAAAACTAACTGAAGTACAGAGACACAAAGGAAATAATTTAACTCCATCATGTACATTCAATGGACTGTTAATAGAAAACAAAGTTATACTAATAATTAGCTTACCCAAGTCACTTACATTCTTTTATTCTATTCCATTTACTTTCATAAAAACTGGGTTTTCATAAAATGACGCATAAAAAAAACTATATACCCACTTACATTTTCAGATCTTAACAATATTTATTTCAGAAATTTTGGCTCTATACTCAATGAAATGAAATAATACTAAAATATTCAAAGGATTTTCAGAAATTGCAAGACTTGCTCTGGGATGTTATGTATATTGGAACAGATATTCAAAAAGCCTTTTTTGTTAAAGTTGCCATAGTTACTCCCACAAAAGAGCCATTAGTAAAGATCCCTGTGCATGTACAAAATACCTTCAAATGCATCCACAATCTGGACATGACACATGCTTTTTGTTTATTCGTTTTTGAAAGGAATATCTAACAAGCATATCCACAATACTTATTTTCAGACAATAAGATGAGATACTCAAACGTAGTATGGGTTTGATTATCTCTTAGTGAGAATAGATATGATCTTGCAAAGAAAGTTATTTTCAACAGAAATCCAGAAAGAGTTTATCCAACTTGTGTTTCACAGGAATAACCAGAGAGTAATACCTGTTTGGTCAAGTCGGTCCAAATCACTCCATGAGTGTATCTTAAAAGTATAACCAATTTAAGAAGTCACATACGTATTTTGTACTGATAATCAACTTACAGCAAAATAACTTACTACCTAATTATGTCTGTATCTTCTTACCCAACATACAATAAGAGCTGAAAGTGTTCTCTTTATCTAACTTAATGTTATAAATGCTTTGATTATGATGACGTTATTATTAGACAAATAATATATACAGAAGGGTGGTTCCACTGAAAAGACATGACAGAACACTGATATATAAAAACATTGCAACACAGTTAGCTCTTTTCAGCTTTACCCTGTCCACATTGGCAAGCAACATTGCAACAGCACATGCACACATATACACATACACACATGTTCGCACATGTACACACACATATACATGCATGCTAAATTCAAGATTTATTGTACAAAAAAGTTCAAATAAAATTTTAGTGATTAGGACAAATGATAATATGCCTTATTACAAAATAATACATAAACCATCACCACGCATGTTACATTTTACCTGCTTCTCCACATGTGACCACTTAATTTATTTTTAATTAATAAATTACCTTATTAATTAATTTATTTGTTTGGTGTTAATACTAGGGCTTGAACTCAGGGCCTGGCTTTGTCCCAGAATTTATTTTTTGTTTCAGTTTTCTCAAGACTAGCATTTTACTGCTTGTACCACAGCTCCATTTTTAGCTTTTGCTGGTTACTTTCAAATCAGATTCTAATGGACTTTTTTTCTTGGTCTGCTTTCAAACCACAATCCTCAGATTTCATCTTTCTGTTTAACTACTATTAAAGACATAAGCCATCAGTGTGGCTCCTATTTTTTCCTCAATAGTTATCTAATGCACATACTTAGATAGTAATTTAAAAATGAGAGTATAGAAGCAAGATGTACAGTGGTGATATTGTCCTGTCAGAAATTCAAGTTAGTAATGTAAATTTATTCTTCAGACCATACCCAAACAATGCCATGATATAGTGTAAGAGAACTCACTATTGAACATATTAGCTTTAAGAGCTTTCTGATAGATCCATTATTTATTGGTACCCAACATTAGAAAATTGTATGAGGCATTGGTAAAATAGAAGTCCTTTGCATGACTACATACATTCCTTGTTTTTTTTTTTTTTTAAGACACTTGCTTTCATCTAAAAAGGAGGGCTATCTATTGTCTTCATGTGATTTTGATGATTGAACGTGCTTAGTGAGAAGGTCAAAATGTATTAGTAGTCCTTAACTATCAATTCTCATTTATCTTCTTGTAGAATATAATGATTAAATCAATAGTTCAGAATCATGCTTCCATTGCAAGTGGATCACTAGTAAGAAATCCTCAATACCAATTCCCACAAAGTTTTGTCACAGATACAATCTCCCTGCCTTCTCTGCTGCTTGACTACCTTCCTATTCCTTCATTGTACAGGAAAAGTGTGATTCAACAGATTTCAGTCAGATTTGTTACTAGAATTATCAAGGATTTAGTTTATTGTCTGTAATTTGGTCAAAGTTATATCTCTTTATGTAGGCTACTAAAAATGTATTTACTAATTTCAAGTAAATACATAAATTCTATTTCCATCTTTTTTAAAAAATAAAATTTTGTTTGCTCTATAAATTGATCAGAGGCATGGATTTTGTGGCTAGATAGGTCATTGCACATCTGTCTCTCTCTTTTTCCCTTTCTTGGTTCTCATAAATAATATGATTGCTCCATAATTATCCTAATTTATTTTGCTTTTATATTTTTGGTTGCATCATTACACTTTTTGCTCTGCCATTTAACAAATCATTTATATAGAAGGCATTATTTCCTATTTTCCTAGAATAAACTGCACATGAAGACATCACTGGTCCTCATTTTCAGTGTGTACATTTGAATACGGAGGAACATCTTTCCTCTGTTCTCTAACAATTCCTTACTCTCCGGTTAGAATAATTTCGAATAGTAAAATTGGAAAAATTGAAAATAAATCATGGTGAATAAACAGATGCAGAAAATTCAACGGATATTTCTGACCCGTTCAACCAATGTGAACTAATAGGGAAATACATGGATACCTCATTCTCACTGGCTCTCAAAGTCTCTGGTTAGGCAATTCTTAGGAATATGAGGAACAAGATGAAAAAGTAAGGAATGGTATCAATTAAAGAAAAAAAATGGAGAAAGATCCAAGCAAATTTCTTCATTGGGCTGCCAAAAATATTCGGCTAATTACAGTGCGGAGACTTCTTTCCAAATGGCCACTCATGTGAATAGTAGGGATGACGATGAGTATACCCCTCTTCATTGAGAAGCCTACAGTGGACACTTAGACATTGTCAGTGAGTTGGTGTCTCAAGCGGCACATACAAAAATTGTAGATGACTGGACACCCCTGCACAGTGTATATACGTGGAATAATACCAGAGTGGCTTCTTTCTTATTTCATCATGATACAGATACCAATGCCCAAACTAAAGGCCTCTTCACCCCCTTGTATCTTGATGCTGAGAATTGAGATAGCAAAGATATGCTGGATCTCCTTCTGTTGAACCATTATATAAAACCAGGCCTGAAGAACAACATAGAAGAAACTGCATTTGATATTGCCAAAAGGATAAGTATGTGTCATTCCCTCTATGAAGTTGTGGAGGGCTGTACAAATTGTTCAACTAAGTCCTAATGTTCGGGTTAAGTTTCTTAAATTTCAAAAATGCAAGTCCATCTTTTGTGTCCCTACAAAATATTTTCACAAAACAAATAAGAGCAATATCTTTTTTTTTTTTTTTGGTCTGTCATGGGGCTTGAACTCTGGGCCTGGGAGCTATCCCTCTGCTCTTCAGCTCAAGGTGAGCACTCTACCACTTGAGCCACAGCTCCACTTACAGTTTTCTAGTGGTTTATTGGAGATAAGAGTACCACAGACTTCCCTTTCCAGGCTGGCTTTGAACAATGATTCTCAGATCTCAGCCTCCTGTGTAGCTAGGATTATAGGCATGAGCCACCAGTGCCCGGCAACACCAATATTTTATTGTAAAAATTCATGGATTCCGCAGAATTCTTCCAAATGAATTGCCTGCATTGGATGTCAAAATGTATTCAATAGGTTTTGTATACATGTATAATGATTTCTTCAGAGTTTGTGATTTTTTAATCAGAAATAATTTTAACTTACCTGTTGAAATGAGTAGTACAGAAAGTAAAATATTTCTGGTGCTTGTCTGAAAAAGTATATTTTAAAATATTCTATATTCTATGTTTGCATAATGTTCATAATTTATTTTATTTTCTCCTAGATATACTTTGAATTCTACATTACTTTATAATATATAGGTTAATTAATGTGTCCTTTCCGATTGCATTCCATATAGAAACAGTTTGATTCCTTATTTTTTCTAGGTCTTTATTTTTCTTTGGGATAAAATGACAATGTTGTCTAATTTGAAGTTTTGTAAATTTTATGCTATGTAAACGCCTTTCTGAGCTGAAGATTTAATACACTGATGTCAAACTAAATTTAATTATATGAATTATGTGTATTGTTACACTTGTAATTTTGTAATCAAGCTTTTAATAACTGTTTTTCATTTCTTGCATCTGAAGAATGAAAAATATGGAATACTTCTCAAATTTTCATATTATCCTTTTGCAAGTGCCATGTTAATCTCTGTATTGTAATTTGAGTATACGTGCTGCTGATGCATATAGTATCCTCTAAATTTAAGTTGTTAATGATGCAGTCTTTATACAGGCTTATATCTATGGGTGCCTACTTGTAACAAGGAAACCTTCTTGTTCCTAACAATGCTATCGATCTTATTTCCCTAAAATTCTGTGAATATTGGAAAAATTGTATTGATCAGTTGATTGCTCACATTTGCAATTTTTTTTGTCAATGACTATCAAGTCTTTTTATTTGGAATTTTATCGTACTCTCAATTATTTATAGATAGGTCTAAAGGTGATGGCTTTTTCAAGTACTTATTTATCCAACTGAATTAGCTTTGTGGACCTAATGAATTCAAAGTAAGCATTGCTTAAGAGCTACTTCTAAACTTCTTCAGCTGACATTTTCCCAAATGAGGTGTTACTGGCACAAATGTCTACCTGAGCCTTTACCCTTCTTCCATGTGGGAACAGACCAACCAGAATATCTTACCCTGAAAACGTAAATTGTCTTACTTGAACAAAACTAATCTTGGTTACAAGGGATGATAGAGAGATGAACAGTTCAAACAGAACTGTTCAGACTAGAAGGTATTTTATCAAAATATAATTTTTATTATACCTTCCATTTCAACAGTAACTAAAGCCAAGAAGGTGAAAAAATTGTTCATATGCATGATTACTTAATGTCCTGGATTGTCTACCATCCAACCAGGCAGGAACTTACACTACTGCCTTTTTATCACCAAATATTTTCATAGTTGCAGGAGAAGTCCATATGTTTCTCCTCATTATTAGGCATTAAATTGATAATGTTTTAATCACAGTGTTTCCCCTTGCCTACATGCAGTAAATCTACAAATGCTAAAGCTTTAGGTCTAACTCTATCAAACACTGAGGCAGAGATAATGGAATAATACTTAAAACAGAGTTGCCTTTGATACAGTAACTACAACAGAACAATGCAAAACGTGTGCCTTTTAATTTTATTAAATATAGTTATATATTTTATATTTATATGTGCTGATTTTATATTTCACACAATGAAACTTACTAGAATTAGTTGATAATTTGACAAATAAATTGATATTTATTCCAATAAATAGGATTGGAATATAAACAATTAGGTTTAAAATATATATTAGAATATAAAAAAGTATCAATGCAATGTCTTTAGTATAAACTTGTAATACATTCTAAGTGTTCTGGGTCTTCTGAATTCACATGGTAAAAAAAATGTTTTCCTCTAATCTATAATGAATTTTACTCTGCTGCTCTGTTTATTGTTTTAACTCGCTAGTCCCAAACTTTTTCTCCATATTTCTGAAGCATTCCTACTGATTATGCCCAAATTTTGCTAAGATGCCTAAAGCATATTATTCTTCTGCAGGACCCATGGGTCATAGGATCCCAGGTCCCAGGTACCTGCATCATCAGATAACAAGGGCAAGACTTCTTACCAAGGCCCACGCAACATGTCAACACAAAGTAATTGAAGACCCCTCTCAATTTGTCATTTCCTATATTTCAGGGCCCCAATTCCTTGAGATGCAGGAATTAGCAGTAAGCAATTGTGAAATGCAAGGGAACTTAGCAATTGTTTATCAGAGAAAGCTATTATTTCTATGACCATTAATCCCAAGATTTATGCCATAAAGTCATCATAGCCTAACAGTTTCCAACTTGTAAGGGGCACTTTAAAATTACTTAATTCACATCATGAATACCTTATCTCTATTTTGACAAAATACTACACCTCTGCTAATGTGACGCCCTCCTTGTTCTAAAAAGAACACTACAATAAACTGAGCTGCATTATTTTTCCACCACTGGTATTCTTGGGATCACAACACGTGCAAATATTATTTATATTTATACTTTTTTAGCTATCATAGATATTCAGGATGCTAAGATAGGAAAATTATGGTTCAAAGCCCACCCAGACAGGAAGGTTTCTTAGAATCTTATCTCCAAAAAACTTCTCCACAAAAGCCAGACTCAAATGCCACTGAGGTTGAAGTGGTAGGGCACGAGCCTTGAACATAAACAGGCTCAGAGACTCTGTCCAGGCCAAGAGTTCAAGCTCTAGGACGAACCAATAAAACAAAATCTAAATTGAAAACAAACCCCAAACCTAGCATTTTTCTCCATGTATACAGAGGCACGTAAATAAGGAAATGGCTTCCTGTGTTACATATAGGTAGAAGAAAGAAGATGTCACACAATTACTCTCTTCATACCATATTAAACCAAACCCTTAAAAATTGTTTTTTCTAAATATATAAATTAATGTCATCCATTTGTTGGCAACTCTGTGTAGATTATTCCCATTAACATGGTGTACATGACCTGTGGGAATTATCTAGTAACTATGTTCTAATTATAACACTCTTGAAAGAATATCTAGGCAAATAGAATGCCAGAATCATTTGTGAAATTGTCAATTAATCCCTCTCCTTAAAAAGAATTTTGTAGTATCCTATGGAATATGAAATTACAAATAAAACCAAAAAATATATTTTAAACCTAAATTCTAATTTAACAAGGTCTACAAAGTCCTACATTAGACGAACTTTGCTATTTCTCCAGACTTAAGCTTTTGTAATCCTTCAACATTTATTTGGAATCCAACAGAATGATGCTTATTTACTTTTGCAAATTTTTGGATTGGAATCATGAGCTATTTTGCATCTAGGAATGTTCTGTAATGATGAGAGCATTTAAAACGCAAGTGAGTATACGAGTTGCATTCATTCTGAAACTTGACTTCTCAAAACATAATGACAAAATTAGCCCAAACTCTGAACTGTGTATGCTTTCTTGTTGTTTGGTTTGTTTTACTGAGACAAAATTATTCTACCTGGTCCAGGGAAGGTATCGTTATGTAATTCCATTATCTAATCTCCTGTCTGAGTGCTAGAATTCCAGGCTTGTATCACATTGCCCTGCCATAGTTTGTTTATTTAATCTAGAAACAGACTAGCAATTTTGAACTTCTCCTATGATCTTATCCACTAGACTGATTGCTCAGACTGTTTATGTACTATTTTCAAAGATGTTTTTACATTTGACACAGGATATGAGCATTTTCAGATGCACCTGCAAGGTTCCCTGATTCATTCCACCAAGGATCCTATCCCGTTAATAATGATTACCTGACTCTCTTACATCTCTGGTCCCTACCTATGTAATATTCTCAACTTTGGGGGAAAGTTCACTTGAGGGCTTTCTAATATTAAAAATTATCACTTGATTCTAGTCGTACTCAGGACCTATTTTCTATTGTTTTCTAACTTTTCTACATATTCTGAGAGTTGTTTCATTTGTGTATTTTTGTGTGCACCTATAAGTGCCTCTATGTGTATATGTATGTTTGTATGTATGTATGCAAAAACCTAAAGCTGTTATTCAGCAATCTTGCTCGTGACTGGTATTCCAGCCTTTGGCTGGTTAATTATATGTAGTGTCTCAAAGCCTATACTGTCCAAGCTGGATGTAAATTGAACTTCCCAGACTCCTTTACATTCTTAGGTTTTATTTTTCCAGGAGTATCAACTTTCAAACTTCAAACACTTTTGTGAGTGTAAAGTCTAACCTGTAGCCCAGATTTTTGACTCAAGAATTCATATAAAGGTAGATGAACATATACATTACATATCCTGAGTGTTCACTGTTAGAAATGTGATCATAAACCAAGTTGTTGTGAGATCTGAGGATTGGGGTTTAAAGCCAGCATGGGTAGGAAAGTCCTGGAGACTCTTTTCTCCAATAATTACCAGAAAACTGGAAGTGGCACTGTGGCTCAAGTGGAAGAGCACTAGCCTTGAGCTGTGTTTCAGAGGGACAGCGCCCTGTCCCATATTTCAGGTGCCACGAACAATAACAACAACAACAACAACAACAAGAAGAACAACAACAAAAGAATATAAGAAAAGGAATGAAAAAGATGTGTGATCTTAGCCACCAGGTTCATTCCTATTATAATTCCTGTTCTCTCAAGATGGACTCTTTTTTTCCAGTTAAGTCTATTCTCCCATATCTGACTTGCATTGGAAACAGAATCATTCTTCCATTCTCCTTTTTGCACATTTACATGATTAGCAAGCGTGATTTAGAAAGGGAGTGGCCTCATGCTTCATGTTCCACTTTGGAGTAATGCTTTCTCTATTTCACTCCCATAAATCTACATACTGGACTTGGTTTTATTGTTTCAATGTTTTCTTATTTGTAGCGTCTTCTATATTGTATTGAACACTTATACATAAACAAAGAACTTCTTTTTCTCCTATAATTGCTTTTGTTTCTCTTACTGTTAACTCATGTACACTTGGGAAATTAATGCACAGCACATAGACTCACAATAAAAGATCTGAGAACCTTCTTCCCATTTAAAATTCACCTTAATTTACAGAGCACATAAGAAGTTTGAACAAAATGTTCTCATGGATAATGTATTTATAAGCAATTTAAATTTCATTTCTCTTTACTAAGTTGTCTCTGAAACACGTGTTACCTCATGTCCAAAAGTGTCCTTGTGCTATTTCAATGAAGCCAGAAAACATTCATTTTTTTTCTGGAGCAGCACCATAAATTGTTACTGGAAGTAACTGTTAATGGATGTGGAAACTGATACCAGGAGAGGAATTGAACATAGAGAAATGACAAAGTTGAAGTTAACTATTGCTTTCTTTTTTGCTGTATAAGGAAAGAATCCTACTGGAAGGAAACTCTGTCCCTGACTTTTTTGAGTATGTCCTTTACTCATATAAACCTCCTCTGTAAACTTCTGTCTGAGAGTATTACAAAAGGAAACAATATGCCATTTGAAGGCCAGCATAGAACAAAAGGAAGTAACTTTGTTTTAAAAGTGTTCTACTGCAAAGAAGCAAAGATATGGACATTTTAAGTGTCTTATGGATGGATGTTTCAATCCTGAGATGATTTTATTGTTGCAGGAATCAGTTATCAATTCCTTTAGTCTGGTCCTGAGTTTTCCATAGCAATAAGGATTCCAAAATAGCAGGATCCAGTGAGTATGATCAGCAAAAGCAGCCTCTTCTCAGACAACCATTATTTTAAGGAGAGTCCCAAAGAAATACCCAGGGTTTGTTTTGTTTGCTTGTTTGTTTAGTTTGTGCTGGTTCTGGGGCTTGAACTTAGAGACTTGCCCCTGTCCCTGAAGATTTGTCTTTCTTTCCCACCTGGCCCAACGCTAGTACTCCACTACTTGAGCCAAAAGTCCACTTCTGTCTTTTTTGGTGTTTAATTACAAATAAGAGTTTGACAGACTCTCTTGCCTGGGTTGGCTTTGAACTAACACAGTAAGAAAACTAAGTGACATCAATTGTATATACTTCTCTTTTGAACCAAAAAATATTAGATGAAGTTTATTATAAAGCTAATATTGACAATTTTTAAAGAAAAGAATATGTTTAGCAAAAAACCATAACAAATAACTCAGCAAAAGTAGGTGCACCACTAAATCATTTGGGACGATTACTATTGACTTCATCATTCCTTTGGGGGAAACTTAAAGCCATATTTGCACTTTTTTGTTGGTTGTGGGGATTGAACATTGATCCAGGGCACGGTCTCTCAGCTCTTCAGCACAAATTGAGCACTCTACCACTTTAGCTACAGCACCACTTCCGGATTTCTGGACTTAATTGAAGATAAGTGTTTCATGGACTTTCCTGACCAGGCTGGCTTTGAAACACAATCCTCTGGTCTCAACCTCCTGAGTAGCTAGGATTACAGGCATGAGCCACCAGCACCCGGCTCATAATTGCATTTATATGCATTTTATGTCACTATGTAGACAAAGAATGAAAGAAATCTGAACCAAATGTTGTGACAGCTTTTCAGAATAATTGAGGTAGCAATAAATATGCCCCCTTTTTCCATTTTGTTACATTAATGACTCATGAGCTATTGGACTCTTAAATTAACATCCTCTTTCCTCTTTGTAGGTGTATTTAGTATCAGGAAATGTTCATAAAGAAATATAGAAAGACATATTTTTAGAAAGCAAAGGAGATCAGGTATAAAAGAACAGCATAGAAGCAGATACATTTATCACCCAGAGATTAAGAACTAGCATAGGAAATTTTGAATGCTAAAGGCAATGAGGCATATGCTTAGTTGATAACTCGTTCTTCAATAACCAAAAATGGTTCCCTAGAACGGTTTTTGCTATACCTTAGTTACTGTCATTTTTTCATTCCATCTGGAGTTATTCTTTTTTTGTCACAACTGATAATTAGCCTCTGCTTTATTGGTGCGATGACTGGCCAAAACAGTTTCCAAATCGCACTTAGACTATCCTTCTCATTGTGATTAGCAGTGACCCTACTCAAAAGCTTGGAATCTTTGAATTTCCAGAATTAATCTTCACCTGACATCTAAGCACATTCCTGGCATTAATTGCTGTGACCTAATGAACAAAACATTTTTTCAACACAGTATCCTAACATAGGTAAAGTACATGAATTAGGGACTATTGTCAGGTATCAGTATGGAAAGAGCAATTATATATTCCAGGTATGGGTTCTGTATTTTGCATTTACTAATTAAATGTTCATTGTTGTTGTTGTTTTGGCAGTCCTGGGGCTAAAACTCAGCACTTGGGAATTATTCCTCAGCTTTTTTTTTTCCTCAAGGCTAACCCTCCACCAGTTGAGGCACAGGACCACTTCCAGTGTTTCCTTTTCAATTTTGGGTGCTGAGGAATTGAACCCAGGGTTTCATGCATGCTAGGCAATCACCATATTATGAAGCCACATTCCCAGAACCCTAAATGACTTTCTTAAGATGGCATTATATTTTCATTCTGTAAGTATGTGTCATAATTTTAGCCACAAATTTTTTTCTAGAAAAGAGCATTGAACACAGTACTCAGTCCAGTAAGGCTAGATGGACAATGGATAACTGTCACAGTGTAGCCAGGATACAGAAGGACTTACCTCATGGAGCTGGTACAACAGACTGAGCGAGACAGCTTCTGACCCAAAGCCTACCTCCAGAATGAGAGGGCCATCTTGGTTCCAACCACATGGGGATGCTGGGCCACCTCCTCTAGCACCCATTGAATCAGTTCCTGAGAGAGAAAGAGGAAGAAAGACGGTCAGAATTACACTTAAGCCAGGTGACGGTGGTTCAGGCCTATAATCCTAAGTACAATGGAGGCTGAGATATGAAGATGATGGTTTATAGCCAGCCCAGGCATGAACAACTGTGAGACTCTTATCTCCAAAGAACCACCAGAAAACTGGAAGTGGTGCTGTGACTAAAGTGGTAGAGTGCTAGCTTTTAGCTGAGTAGCTCGGGGAGCTGCCCCAGGCCCAAAGTTGAAGCCCCATGACTGAAAAGAAGTGGACTTCCCACCACAAGAAGTGGACTGAATAGCACCCATTGTCCTAGGGAGCATAGCAGAGAACTCAGGCTGAGCTTCCTGTCAGCTGGGCGTCATTAGTAGGTCACCCAGCTTCTCTGTGCCTCAGTTTCCCCAGGTTCAAAACTGAACAAAGTGAAGAATCCTGTTACTCATGGAGATAGGCAATAATCCCATACCTGTTGCACCATTAATTACACACACCATCTGAGATCTTTCCGGGTATCTTCCTTTCATATGCTCACAGAATTGCCAAGAACAGTATCAGATGGACCCTCCCTCTGTGCCTGTCCCTGCTGCAGAGATCCCTCTGTATTCATCCTTTGTTTCCTTACAACTGTCCCATGAGTAGATTAAAGTACAATGGTTGAGGCCTAACCCAGAGTTTCACCTCTGGTCAAGAATCGGCTGCCGTGGACTGAGTTTGGGACAATCCATCTAAACCAATGACTGAGCATGGTACTACATGTCTACCATCCAAACTACAGAAGACCGGGCCTGGTGGCTCATGCCTGTCACAGATAGGAGGACCATGATCCAGCCCAGGCTGAGCATATATTAATTCTCCATCTCAGAAATGCCCAACACAAAAAAGCTTGACTTGCATGGTAGAAGATCTGACTGGCAAGCCTAAGGCCTTGAGGTCAAACCCTAATATAGCAAAAAGAACCAGAGTTCCAGTGCCAGAGGCTCATACCTATAATCCTAGGTACTCAGGAGGCTGAGATCTGAAGATCACAGCTCAAG
Source organism: Dipodomys spectabilis (assembly GCF_019054845.1). Classification (NCBI taxonomy): domain Eukaryota; kingdom Metazoa; phylum Chordata; class Mammalia; order Rodentia; family Heteromyidae; genus Dipodomys; species Dipodomys spectabilis. Next base: position 1,847,893 of record NW_024870964.1, read on the forward strand.
ATTTAAAATAGGGTTGGCCTCGCCCATCAGGCGTCATGATGAGAAGACCCAGAGTCTGACCTATGCTGTTGCGCTCCATACTAGCATAAATCATATCCTCACTAAGTGTTGGCCTTGCTCTCTGTCCCCCTAGGAAGCTATCCCCTGCAGGCCGCACTCCCAGGTCCTCCCAAGCTCCCACTGCCACCATCCAGGCCCAAGGGAGTACACAGCTCCATTGCACACAGATCCCTTGTTCTTGTAATTTTACAGTGCTGTGTCCCCTTCAAGCCTCTCACCCTTCCAGGCCCCCAGACCTCAGCTGTGAAGCCCATACATAGATAGCAGGTAGCAGGTAGAAGTTACCAAAGCATTCAGCCTCCTTGTTACAACCCACTTCTACACACACACACGCACACACACACACACACACACACACACACACACATCCAAACCGGTGACAGATGACTCATCCATGCAGCACCTGCAATTTGCCAACTGATCACTCACCTGAGCACAGTCAGGCTGTACAAAGAAAAAGATGATCTGTCTCTCTGGCTGTCTCTCTCTGTCTCTCTCTGTCTGTCTTCAGGTGAAAGATTGGCTGAACACGGAAGACAAGGGCTCACACAGCAAGGGTTTCTATCTTCTGCATCCAACACCTCCCATCCACAGATAAAAAGGAAAAGACCCCAGAAGGCAGGTGTAGACATGCTGCTCCACACCTCTGACTAAAGCCACCGGGTTCCCACCAGGGAGAGGAAGGGTGCCGATGTGTGGCTGTGTGGCTCCCACTGCTCCACGCCAGGGGATCTGTGGTGCCCACTCCTCACCCCATCCTGCATCTCCCCGTTTCCTGGGACATTAGCCGCTGGGGATGGAGGTGGGATCCTCGGGTCAACACCCACCCCCACCCCTGGGGCACATTTGTGCCAGGGCATGGGCCAGACTGTGGGGCACAGGGGAGGCAGGGTCCAGGTTGGAGGGGAGGGGATATGGGGTCGCAGGGTGCGGGGCTGTGTGGCAGCCACTCACATGTGTTGCTGGCAGACGCTATTGGCAGCTGCTCCAGGTGGGGCAAGCAGCAATGACAGAGGCATGACAGACACTCAAGCCCTGAGCAGAGGACAGGGGAGCCAGGATCAGGTCAGGGCCCCAAGCTGGTTCGTGGCACACCATTGTACCATTGCCTGAGGAAACTGTGGGTCTGAGCCCTCAGCACCAGGTTTGAAATGCTGCTCCATGTGAAGGGGGGGAGAGGGCCGGGGCTCAGGCAGGTACATGGTGGGCCTGAGGAAGGCCTCTCCTCCTAGGCCTCAAGTCTCTTGCTCACCACTCAGCCACCTCTACCTTCCTCAACTGCTGGTAGTGATGTTAACAAACGGAGGGAATCAAGGTGCTACTTGGCAACATGGAATGTGGGCGTGGCCACAATTCTTCTATCCCATTGGTCAGAAAGAACCATGAAACAATGGGGGTGTGGCTGGAATCCTGTGATGTAGGCAGAATGGACGGAGTCAAATTGATGGCAGCCCCTTTCCCAGGGAACTCTGTCCAATCCAGTTGGGGACAAGAGGGTGACCTGCTTTAGCCTGATGACTGCACAGATTGTTGTGTATGTCTGTTTGTTCCCAGACCTTGAACTCAGGATCTGGGCACAATCTGTGAATTGCTTTTGATCAAGTCTAGCTCTCGACCTCTGGAACCACACTACTTTACTTCTGGCTTTGTTGGCACAAGTTAGACAGGACTTTCCTGCCTAGGGTGACTTTGACCATGATTCTTCTTTCACAGCCTTGTAAGTTTTAAGGAAGACTGCTGAGAGCCACTGATGCCTGGCTAATCATTGGTTTTGCTGATGTTCCTGGACAGACCTGTGAGTTCCCTGTCCTCAGATTTAAGTGGTAGGAGCTGGAGCCCACAGTTTGAATCCTGGTCCTGCCACCAACAAATGGCAGGAGATCCTATGGAACTCATTCCTATTCATGTGATTACCAAAGGAATGTGATGTATGTCATGATTAAATGGGCAGTACTTGAATAACTTGAGGATAAAATTATACACAATTACATTATAAGACACTGGTCAGTATTAATTAATACTTTATGAAGCATTTGAACAATCACATTCATTAAATGGAGACCAAATGAAATACCTACGAATTGGGCATCACATAGCATGGAGATGCCAATTTTTTTCTGCCAGGACTGGGATTTGAACTCATGGTCTAGGTTACCCTGCTGTTCCACTGTGTGGGAAGGGGAAGCTTGCCTCCTTGAATTCAAGAAATTCAAGTCTGTTCCTTAGGCCTGAAATCGATGCCCACCAGTAGAAAACATCCTATTTGTGCACATTTTAAATATATGATTTATATTTATATACATACGTTGATTCCATATTGCACTCAGTGTAGTAATTTATTTTATTTTTTGTTTTATTCATGTATTGACTACTCATTTTATTGACTATTATGACACATAGAACAGTGGTTACATTGATTACATAGGATAAAGGTTTGCATATGTATTGCACATCCTTCCTGACACCCAGAATTTTCACAGAAATGGAAAACATGTGTCACCATGAGCTTCTTAGTACACGATTCATTTTTTGGGAGTGCTGGCATCTGAACTCACAGCCTACAAGGCCCAATTCATGAATGGGTGAGTGTCAGCCTGCCATCCTGGGGCAAATTGAGCTGACAGGCAGTTCCAAGTACCTGAGATCGAGCCCCAGCAGTTGACAAAATAAGAACAGATTGACATGCAGATGATAGTACACAAATAAATATATATCGTTATAGAGTGTCAGAGATGTCTATACATTATTCAGTTATATAGGCTACACTCCTACCAATTCTTAGGTATTTATAATGCCTCCATGTAATTAATGTTATTGTTTGCATTCTTAACAAACTATTAAGTAAATCAATCAATATCCTGAAATTATTGCATTCTGTAACAGTATTCTTTAATGCTTCATAAATATTAAATAAAATCAGTCTCCTGAAATGATGCTGTCTAATTTTATAGGAGCATCATACACCATCAACTCATTCAACTGTGACATTGATAATATTACCTTGTTATTCCCATGGATGGGAACGAGTCTCTTAGTATCTTCTGCCATTGATTGGTGTCAGGACTGGGATTCGAAATCAAGGCCTACATTGCCATGTGGACCTATGACTTCTTCAATAGTCTGACAACCTTCAGCAATGCAAGGTGAAGTGCCCTTTGCAACAGTGTCATTCAAACCCAGGAGGGTCACCATGCAAAGGAAGAAAACATAAAAAGGCCATCTCGCTGCATTTTTTTCTGTACATTTTTGCCACAAAAGGCCTGGGGGTCTAGGATCGCAGGATCTACTGTGGGTCCAGTGGCAGCACCTCAACATAGGGTGATCGAAGCTGAGGCAGAGTTACCACAACCTGAGTTCAAGCTCCCTGCTGAGCAAAAAATAATTGAAAGAGATTAGCTCCCTGGCTTGCAATTCACCCCCTTTATTCTGCCAGGCTTTGGATTTGAACTCTGGGTAAATCTGCAGCACTGTGGAAGAAGTGGAAGCTCACTGTACTTGAACATAAGAAAGTCAGGCCTGTACTCTAAGGCAAAATTCAAGCCCAAGCCTTGGAAAACATACTATTTATATACATTGTAAATACAGGATTTGTACTTACCTATGGATGTTCAGTCCATACACTTTTGGTGTATGTACTTTTTGTTTTATTCATTTATTTACCATTGATTTTACTATGATGACACCCATTCCCTTTATTACATTGATGACATCCTATTACGTGTAATCTAAATTTGTAGACGTGTTCTCCATCATGCCTGACACCAGGACTCTCAGAGAAAAGGAAAAAAAGTTTAACACTTGGCTTCTTACTGCATGATCCAATTGTTGGGAGTGCTGGAATCTGAACTTAGGGCTTAGCAGGACCAATTGGTGAATAGTTCAAGGTGATCACAGCAGCCTGTGAGAAACAACGGAGTTAGGCCATTCCCAGGATCTGACATTGATCCCCAGGATGTGCTACGATAGTCATAAATTAATAATTTAAACATAGGATCTATATTTACATATATGTATGGACAGCATCTTGCCTTTGGAGTACTTTTTGTCCTGCTTTTCTGTCTTATGTAAGTATTGTGTATTTTACTGAGTAAGGTAACAGATATAACAACCTATTGCCCTGGCTATAGGGTTTCCTATGCATTCTCCATCCAAGCTGAGACCCAGGACTTTCACAGGACAGGAAAAAAGGTGAATCGATGGGCTTCTCACATCAGGATTCATCTTTTGGCAGTGTTGGTATTTGAACTCAGAGCCTATCGGGCCCAATTGAGGAAAGGGTCAAGGTGAGGACACCAGCCTGTGAGCAACGAAGGAGATAGGCAATTCCCAGGACCTGACATCGAGTCCCAGGGAGGTCCAGATAGTCATAAATTCATAATTTAAGCATAGGATCTATATTTACGTACATGTATGGACAGCATCTTGCATTCGGTGCACTTCTCCTTAATTTGTGTCTAATTCATGGAGTTGTGTATTTTACTGAGTATGGTGACAGGTATAATTGTGCTGACATGGATGACAACCTGTTCCTATAGTTATAGGGTTGCCTATGCATTCTACATCCTAGTGGAAGACCAGGACTTACACAGGAGAGGAAAACATGTTCAACGACTGGCTTCTGACAAGAGAATGAATCTTTTGTCAGTGCTGGGATTTGAACTGAGGTCTGGGTAGCATTGTTGCACTTTGGGGTAAGGGAAATCTCACCATCCTTGAAGACTAGAATGTCAGGTCTGGATCAAGGCCTGATTTGAAGCCCCAGCAGTGGACAAAATAACAAGCACGACATTTTTAAACATAGGACCTCCCTTTACCTACAAGTGTGGTATGCATCTTGCATTCAGTGTAGTTATTCTTTCTATTTTGTGTCTTATTCATGGATGTATTGTGTATTTTATTGAGTATAGATATAACTATGCTGACATGGATAATAACCTATTCGAATGTCTATAGAGTTGTCTATATAGAATACTCCATCCTCGCTGAGACCCAGGACTTTCACAGGAGAGGAAAACAGGTGGATCGATTGGCTTCTCAAATCAAGATGAATCTTTTGGCAGTGCTGGGATTTGAACTCAAGGCCTAGCAGGCCCAATTGGTGAATGGGTCATGGTGAACACACCAACCTGTGAGGCACTAAGGAGGTAGGCAGTTCCTAGGACCTGAAATGAAGCCCTGGTGGTGGCCAATATAGTCATAAATTCATCATTTAAACACAGGATCTATATTTCCATACATGGATGGGCAGCATCTTGCATTCTGTGTAGTCATTCTCTTTATTTTTTGTCTTATTCATTGATGTATTGTGTATTTTCTTGAGTATAGGATGACAGATATAACTGTGGTAACCTGGATGACAACCTATTCACATGAGTAGAGAGTTGCCTATGCATTCTCCATCCTAGCTAAGACGCAGAACTTGCACAGCACAGGAAAACTGGAGCAATGACTGGCTTCTCACATCAGGGTGAATTTTGGCAGTGCTGGGATTTGAACTTTGGGCCTAGAAGGCCCAACTGCCCAATGGGTCCACATGATCACACCAGATTGTGAGCCACTAAAGAGCTGGTCGGTTCCCAGGAACAGAGATCAAGCACCAGGGAGGCCACAATTGTCCTGAATGCATCATTTAAACATGGGATGTATATTCAAATCTGTGTGTGGACTGCATTGTGCATTTAGTGTAGCCATTTTATTTTGTATGCTATTCATGGATGTATTGTGTATTTTCTTCAGTATATGATGACAGGTATAACTGGCCTCAGAGGATAACAACCTATTCCCATGGCCACAGTGTGGCCCATGCATTCTTCATCCTAGCTGAGACCCAGGACTTGCACAGGAAAGGAACACAGGTGCAACAATTGGCTTCTGACATCAGGATGAATATTTTGGCACTGCTGGGATCTTAACTCGGGGACCAGCAGATCCCATTGACAAATGGGTCCATGTGAGCACACCAGCCTGTGAGCCACTAAGGAGTAAGGCCGTTCCCAGAACCTGAGTTGGACTCACAGGTGGAGGTGTGGGGGAAGGGCACACAGCAGTCATCCATTCATAAGTTGAAAGTAGTATGCAAATAAGTAGACATTTGTATAGAGTAGGAGAGACGATAACCTGTGATGGAATCCAATCTACCATGTGTCTACTGATTCTTGGATCTTTCCAGATGCCTTCATTTCATGACTGTGATGATTATTGTCATGCTTAATCAGCACTGCTTTACAAATAAGCGATGCCCCATGAGTCTTGCCTATCATTTCCTAGTCACTTCATGCATGAACTACTCATTTGATGAGATCAATCACATTCCATGACTTTTCCTGTTCCAGAAACCATTATCTCAGGATTTCCCGCCATTGCTTTCTCATTGGGGTGGCTGAATTCAAGCCTCAGGCATGGAAAACATACTCCTTATATATATTTTAAAGATAGGATTTATACCTCTATACAGGTGTTCAGTAGATACCTTGTTTGGTGTGGTAGGATTTACACTTCCATACAGATGTTCAGTCCATATCACATTTAGTGTGGTTATTCATGTTATTTCTTTTTTTATTCATTTATTTATGATTTATTTTATGGACTTTGGTGATACCTATACCATTTATTACATTGTTTACATCAAATCACATAACATCTAGATTTGTAGATGTGTTCTCCATCATGCCTGACATCCTAGATTCTCCCAGAAAAGGAAAACATGTGTCACACTCGGATTTTAACTCAAAGATTAAATTTTTGGCAGTTTTGGGATCTGAACTCAGGTCCTAGCAGGCCCAATTCATGATTGGGTGAGTGTGGCCACAGAAGCTTCTAGCCAATGAAGCTGTCATGTGGTTCCCAGGCACTGAGATCAAGCCCCAAGTTTGGCCAAAACAGCAATACATGGATAGGCAGAGGGTGGTATACAAATAAATATATATTGTTAAAGAGTTCCAGAGCTGTTTATCTATGACTGGATGACATCTACTACGTTCCTACCAACTCTTAGGTATTTATGTATCTCCATTGAAGCAATATTATTCTTTTCATGCTTAATAAACTATTAATTAAGGTTAATCAGCATGCTAGGATTATTGCATCCAATTTTAGATTAGACAAATGCATGTACTACTCTTTCAATCTGTATTCTTATGCATAGGAACGAGTCTCTTGTGATCTCCTGCCATTGGTAAGTGTAAGGATTAGGATTTGAACCCAGGGCCTATGTTGATATGTTGGCTTATGGTTTCCCTGATAACCTGCCAGCCATCTGCAATGGCAGGCCAGGTCCACTTTGAAACCATGTCATTCAGACCCAGGATGGTCACCATGCACAGAAAAAATTGTAAAACCCTGAGCCCTCTACAGCTCCCCACTTTTTGTCCTGTTCTGCTTTTTTTTTCTTCCTGCAAGCCCACTGGGCCTAGGGTCCCAGGATCAGCTTTGGGTCCCGAGGCTGCACCCCAGCCTAGGGAGAGTGCAGCTGAGTCAGAGTTGCCATGACCTGAGTTCAAGCCCTGTGGTTGGCAAAACTAATGAACTAATTAATTCATTAATTAACTAACTAAATTGAAATAATAAAGCTCCTTGGTTTGGAATTTCTGCCAGTTTTCTTTTCTAGCCTGGCACTTGAACTCAGAGTCTTGATGAATACATAGCAATGTGACAGAAGGTGCAGAGTTGCCAATACTTGAGTTCAAATCCCATGCCATGCCAAAAATAAATAATTAAGTCACTGCCCTCAGCAGGGAAGTTAGTTATGAAGATGGGAGGGAAGGGATGATAGGGGAAAAACAAACGAGGAGGCAACAATGTTCAATAGGAAATGTACTCATTACTTTGCTCATGTAACTGTGACCCCTCTGTACAACATTTTTACAGTAAAAAACGTACAAAAAATTATGTACTCCTCAAGAAGCACTTTGGTGGTAAGGGATGGATGTCTGAATAGCTGTACAAAATTATACACTGATTTTTTTCAGTGTTCAGTATGGAACTGAATAAACATAACTGTTTCTCTTACAAATGTTAAGTCACAGTCTTGGAACTGGGGCCAGTATTTCTGCCATTGCTGGGATTTGAGCTCACTGTCCAAGTAACTCTTTTGGACCTTGAGTGAAGGCTAAGCTGCCTGTCTTTGAGGAAAAGATTTTCAAGCTAGAGTTCCCAGGGCATGACTTAAGGCCCTGTAATAGAGAAAATATTTGTATATATGTGTAATATAAGATGCATAGCTACATATGTATGTTTATTTCATATTATGATTATTATTATTGATTTTGTATTTAATTTTTATTTTATTCATTTTATTGTTTATTGTATTTAGTATTATTATACACATAATATTTATTATGTTGTGTCCATATATTATAAAATTATACACAATAATTCAGTACATTGACTCATTTTCATTAATACGTTATTAAATGTTGAAACATGATACATAATTAAATGGAGGCATTTGTCAAGTCATCACATGGCTAGATTCTGTCCCCAGTATGAGCTTTGTCTTATTTATCTTTGGACAACTGCCTATAGGGATTTTTTTATATGATTTATACTCAGAAGCCTATTCTTGTGGATAGGCAAGTTGAGGGATAAAATCGTAAGGTTAGGGCTGGGAATGTGGCTTAGTGGTAGAGAGCTTGCTCAGCATGCATGAAAGCCATGGTTTGAATCCTCAGTGCCACATACTCAGAAAAAGCCAGAAGCTGTGGTGTGGCTCAAGTGGTAGAGTGCTATCCTTGATAAAAAGAAGCTCAAAGATAGTACCCAGGCCCTAATTTCATGCCCCAGGTCTGGCAAAAACAATACACCAGATTCCAGTGGCTATGGAAACCTACTTTCTCAGGAGGCTTAGATCTGAAGATCGCAGTTTGAAGACAGCCTAGGGAAGGAAAGCCTGTTGGACTCTTACCTCCAATGAACCATCAAAAAACCCCATGTGGCACTGTGGGTCAAGTGGTAGAGTGTTTGCCTTGAGTTGAGGGGTTAAGGGACAGCGCCCAGGCTTCAGTTTGAGACACACAACTGGAAAAGAGCGAGGGATAATCAAAGTAATTTTCCTATTTGCTATTTATGAGAATATTTTTTGGAAAATGAATGCTGATGTAAACCAGAATTGGAGTCAGACCTCAAAGTTCAAGTGTAGCACATCCGTAAGCCTTGCCTTTCAGATTCTATTATTATAAACTTGTGTCCTACAGGGTTCTGAATGGCCCATTGTTGAAAGGCTTAATATGCTCCCTAAGCCCTTTGTGATAAGCAGTTGACTTTTATTGTCAATGTCATTACAGTTCTGACCCTAGCAATGAACGAATAGCTCATCACCCTAACTTAGGAGGCTGAGGTCTCTATCACAGGGTGAAACCAGCCAAGGCAAGGAAGTCTAGGACATTCTGACTTCCTGTTCTGAAACGTCAGATGCTCAAGAAATTCCTGTGTTTCCTTTAGTGATTAGAAGTTACTTGCACTCTAAATGTTCTTGGTGTTCTTGAGCTACAGAAGAATGAAAGAAATATTATTGACCCATCCTGGGTTCAAATGAAGTTCTCAGGATCCAAGCCCTAGCTCTGTTAGCAGGAAGAACTCCAGTGTAACACTGTTTTTGAAGGACAGAAAACAGTTTAAAAAGCCAGGCTAGGTGCAGAGAACTAGGCCTGCAGCATTAGGAGGCAGAATGTACACACTCAACAGGGCAGTGAGCTGCAAAACCACTTCATTCATTCCAGGCACAGCCAGCAATGGGGGAAACCTGAAACATTTGTTAGTTACACCAGGGTCAGGCTTTTCTCAGTTTCTTCAAATGATGACTAACCTTCCTCCCTCAGGTGAAGGGAGCCTCAGGCTATATTTAGGTTACCAATACAGAGCCAGTTTAGTGGGGGAGTGTGTAAGAACAGAGTAGCAAAACCCTGCTATCTGGTCTTAGGGAGTGGGTTTTTGACTCTGCATTTATCAGGTTTGAAGGCCCTTCTATCTCTGCCAGTCTATTCTCCTTACTTCATTGTCCACATTTTTAATACAAATCCCCAAGGAGGAACAGGGCCATTTCTCTTCTGTCTCCAAGCATCTGAGTTAGAACCTGGCTCTGCTCTCTTGACTCTGGGGCTCTTGGATGCCTGAGAAGTGGGACAGAGACAGTCATCCTGCTCTGCATTTGTGTGAAGGCGATGCTGGTGTCCTGGTACACTTCAGAAAGCCTCATGACTGGGAAGAGTTCCCTTCTTCCCTTCTGACGTCAAAAACAGATTCATCTATCAACTTTCTCCCTTCCTTCCTTCCTTCCTTCCTTCCTTCCTTCCTTCCTTTCTTGCTCTTTCTTTCTTTCTTTCTTTCTTTCTTTCTTTCTTTCTTTCTTTCTTTCTTTCTTTCTTTCTTTCTTTCTTTCTTTCTTCCTTTCTTTCTTTCTCTCTTTCTCTCTTTCTCTCTCTCTCTCTCTCTCTCTCTCTCTCTCTCTCTCTCTCTCTCTCTCTCTCTCTTTCTATCTATCTACCTACCTTCCTACCCAGGTAGCTATCTCTTTGTCAGTTGTTGGGTTGAACTCAAGGCCTGAGCACTGTCTCTAGCATTCTGCTACTTGAGCTACAGCACATATTCTGGCTTTGTCTGTGTACGGGTGCCTGATGAATCGAACCCAGGACTTCTTGCATGCTAGGCAAGCACTCTCTCATTAATCCATATTCCCAGCCCCTTCATTTTTTTCTTATTGGTAGTTTTTTCATAAGTATGCTACCATTTTATATATTCAAATTTAATTTTCTGAATACCAGTTACGTCTAAGAAACCTGATCTTCTCTTTCCCTGCCTGATTTGTGATTGTTCCTGCATTGCCCTCATAATAAAATGTAAATAAAGGCTGATGAGAGCTTCAGTGTGCATCATATAAAGACACAGGCCTAGAATCCTGGAAGAGAAAAGCAATGGGCCTGAAATGAAGAGAATGATGCAGTGTGCACAACTAGCATATCTGAAAAATACACCAGTAAATAAAAGCAGAGTTTGCACTATGAGAGGTAATATACATACACACATAAGTAGGTAGGGCACTGATACATAAACTTGGCCTTCTCTTTTTGAACTTTTTTGTGGCCATCCCAGGGCTTAAATTCAGGGCCCGATGTGTTCCTAAGTTGCTTTGCTCAAGGCTGAGGCTCTACCACCACCACAGCTCCACTTCCCACCAGCTGGTAGTTAATTGGACATAAGCAATTCCCAGGCTTTCCTGCCTGGTCTGGATTATCTCTCCTGCTCAGTTTTCTCTCTCAAAGCTGGAGCTCTACCCTTTGGGCCACTGCTCCACTTCTGGGTCTCTGGTGGTTTATTGGAGAAAATAGTCTCAGAGCCTCTCCTGCTCGGCTGGCTTGAATGGCGTTCTCCTGATGAGGCTTCAAATGGTTTCCTCAAGGATTCACAGAGGAGCCCCTCCACACAAACCCGTAGTCTAAATCTCGAGGAGTACTAGGGAAAAATGGAAACATTGTTATACCCCAGTCGCAAGACCCCCACCAAAAAGACCACCAAGAGTCAGACTTACAGCTGTTTTACGGTTTTATTTAAATGGGCTGCAGCTCGGGCCTTGTCCTACACTCCGACACAGCAGCACCTAGGAGGAGAACCACAAGGGAAAGATTTGTAGGGTTTATAAAGGCACACAACCAACCAGGTGTTTGGATTACCACCATGTGTTGCTCTGCTAGAAATAAGCAACAAGTGGTCAGTGCCTCAAAACTTTAACCCTTCATTCCCCCTCCCCCTTGACTTATGGTCCTGAGACACAATCTTGTGGCTCTAGTCTCAAACTAAACTCCAACAGCTCTTGATCATGAACGGGTATGGTCCCTAACTGACCTTAGCCATACTATTAAACAACAATACCAATAACAATCAGTTCATTTTTATTTTTTGAGGTGTATGCAGAGTGGTTGGGTAGGATGCTTGGAGACTTGCCATGTTCTCTGTGGTTGTACAGGGCAAAGGGGTCAGCCATTCTGGCGTGGGAGCTGTGGATCCAAGCAGAAATGCCATCCACCTTAAGGGCAGTAGGTGTAGCCAGTAGCACCATGTAAGGTCCCTTCCACAGTGGTTGCAGAGATCTCAGGTTGTGCCCTCGAACAAACACCCAGTCCCCTGGTTTAAACAAATGGGCGGTAGGAATAGGAGCAGAATCATATAATGTTCTAAGCTGGGGCCACATCGTCTTATGCACCAGCTGTAAATAGTCAAGCTTACACAGAAATTCAATATCATACAAATCAGCAAGCAATTCAGTCTGAAGGCTAGGGATAATTGTTGGAGGGTGTCCATACATTATTTCAAAAGGAGTAAAGCCAAGCTGATAGGGTGAATTTCTTATTCTAAACAGGGCAAAAGGAAGCAGCAATAGCCAGTCTGGGGCAGTCTCCAAGGCCAATTTGGTTAAGATCTCTTTTAGATTCCAATTCATTCTTTCTACCTGCCCTGAACTCTGGGGTCTATAAGCACAGTGCAATTTCCAATCCGTCCCCAGTGCCGCGGCTATTCCCTGACTTACTTTTGAGACAAAGGCCGGTCCATTGTCCTACCCAATGGTGGATGGGAAGCCATACCTAGGTAGGATTTCTTCCAGGATGTTCTTAGATATGACGTTCCCAGGCTTTAACCTCTCCTGAAAAGGTGTCTACAGAAACTAGCAAATATTTATATCCAAATTTTCCAGTTTTAATTTCTGTGAAGGCTACTTCCCAATACACACCTGGCCTATCTCCATGGAGGGATCTCCTTTGGTAACCAGTTGATTAGGGGCATTGGTCAGCTGACAGGCTTTAAATTTGTTAACAATGTCCTCAATGAATTGATTTCCTTGCCTGATTTTTACTTCTGAGTGTAGGAGCAAGTCCTGCATTCTTCGGGTTCCCATGTGAGAGACCCGATGGATTCTCATAAGAATCTTCTTGCCCAATCTTTGTGGCAAGATAAGTTTCCCCTCACCAGTTTTCCACCAGTCTTTATTTCTTTCTCTGTTTGGGGGTTTATAGGCCATGAAAATTTTCTTTATCCACTCCAAGTCTTCTTGGGAGTTCTGAGGCTCAGGAGGCAATGCTTGTGGCCCTGGGTCTACTTGTGCTCTGGGCTGGAGGTCCACCTCCTTAGCTGCCTGAACGGCCAACTTATTTCCTTTGAAACAGTTACCTTTTGATGGCCAGGACAGTGCATAATGGCAATATTTGCTGGTTCCCATAAGGCCCGAATGAGGCTTAAAATTTCTTGTTCATTTTTAATAGCCTTTCCCTCAGCTGTCAACAGACCCCTCTCTTGGTAAATGGCTCCATGGAAATGCACAGTGGCAAAAGCATACTGAGGATCTGTGTAAATGTTTAGTGGCTTCCCTTTTCCCTTCTGTAGGGCTTTTTTTAGTACCACTAGTTCTACTCTTTGTGCAGACGTTCCCTGGGGGAGTGCTATTGCCCACACTATCTCAGTGTCTGTGGTGACTGCTGCACCAGCGTACCTTTTTCCATCTCAAATGAAATTGCTGCCATCTGTGAACCAGGTATGCTCGGCATGCCATAGTGGCGAGTCCAACAAGTCTGGCCTCTTTTCTTTTGCCTGGTCAATCTTTTCACACTCAATTTCACGTTCTCTGTCCTTCCTTTCCTGTCTTTGCTACTCTGTCTCTCTCTCTTATTGTAAACCTTTTCTGCCACAGCTACTAGATCCCTAATAGACTTTTCAACAAGTCTGTATAGAGCCTGCAACTTTTGCTTTTTGTCTGCTTGATTTTTATAGGCGAACAAAATCATCTGAGCCAACTCCTGGGTCTCAAGATCATTTGGCTATATTGATTAAAAGCTTCCATGAGCTGCTCAAGATATGCTGCCGGATTTTCACTTCCTCCCTGTCTAACATCACAAACTTTGGCCATATTAGTAGGTTGGTATTCCGCTGCCTTGAGACCTGTCAACAGAGCCTGGTGATAGACGAGGAGTTGCTCCCTATTTTCAACTGTATTGCAGTTCCATGTTGGTCAGATCTCAGGAAAATAGGCAGTGATCAGGGCAGGATCCGTGATAGGTGCTCCTGTGGGGCCAGGGATATGTTTCTGGGTTACAGTCTCTCTCATCGGTGGTAAAAAGCACCTGTAAAAGCTGACTAAAATCATCCCAAGTGGGCTAATGAGTAAAGAGAATAATTTCAAGCAAACGAATTAAATCCTAGGGTTTCTCAGAAAAGGGGCCATTTTGGGTGTGCCAATTGTATAGATCACTGGTAGAAAATGGCCAATATTGGAGTTGCTGTTGACCATCCACATCCACAGGACCTATGGCAGGTAAGGGAAAAACAGCTGCATTAGAAAAGGGGTTGATCTCATGGCATCGTCGAGTGACTGGCCCTTCAGAAACTTTAGGGGCAGGTGCCGAGTGTTCTATAGCTCCCTCCTCCTCTTGATCATTCTCAGGTTCTGAAAAAGGAACCTGGAAAGAGAGTATGGGGGAGGAAACATTTCTTCTTCCAACTTAACTCCCTGAAAAATCGGGGGGTACCTTTTCTTTCCCTCTGTCTCAGTTTCTTTTTGTAAGTCTAGGGGGCTAGATGGAGTGGTGCCTATGGTTTCCAGTCCAATCAGACGCACAGTCCAAAAAACAATAAACATTACAAACAAAACACACCCAGGACTGACAGTTACAAAAAAAAAAGCTTACAAAGTCGAGATCTCCCAAATTGGTCCACTGACTACAGTCACGGTGGGGTTCCACAACCACGCCCCACAGCAGAAGGAGCAGAGCCACAGTGGGGAACTTGGGCCTCTGTTAGGAGGCCCTCTTGGTCAGTTCCGGCCCAAAACTGAACCGACCCCCGCCCCCCAATTCTCACGGCAGTGTTCCAAGGACCACCCCACCCCCCGCCCCACACAGCGGGGTTCTAAGGACCCCTGCCCCACAAGAGGATCTTGGACATCTCCCAGATCCTCCAGGGTTGTGATGCAAGCGCGTCTGCTTCAACAAGCCTTTACAAATCAGATTGGCCATCCTCACAAAGGAAAATGAAAGTAAAACAGACAAATGAGAGGACAAGACAAATTAACAAAGACAGCTCTGTTTTACTTTTGGAGTCTGAGATCTTGGAGGTCTTTGGAGGGATCCCGGATGAGCCCCCACTAATATGTTATACCCAGGTCGCAGGATCCCCACCAAGAAGACCATCCAGAGTCAGACTTTACATCTGTTTTAAGCTTTTATTTAAATGGGCTGCAGCTCGGGTATCATCCTACACTACAACACAGCAGAGCCGAGGAGGAGAACCCGAGCTAAAGATTTACAGGTTTTATAAAGGCACACAACCAACCAGGTGTTCGGATTACCACCACATGTTGCTCTGCTAGAAACAAGCAACAAGCGGTCACTGCCTCAAAACTTTAACTCTTCACATGAAGATGCTACTAGTGTGTTCTAGACACTTGACATTGGAGACACAAAACACTCATAATTATTAGATCATTTTATAGGCAAAAGGAGCAATGCAGACTGTATGAGGATCGTTCCAGCTTTCGGTCTTCATATCCTGAGACAGTAAACGCACAGCAGCTCAAGGCTAAGTGACAGAACTGGCATGTACTGTGGATATTTGCTCCCAAATTCTGTGACACTCATTTCTCACTTTTGGCCTCAAGCCTGTGATCAGAGGGGAAGATGAGGAGAGAAAATCCTTCTCAGGGAAAGGAGCTATAAAGAACATTGGGTAGATTACTTATAAATTAAAACCTTGGGAATGACCCTGTTAAGAATTCAGACTGTCCAGATTAAAAAATGAAGAAGAGAAGAAATAAGGTGCCAGTGGCTGCTGTCTGTAATCCCAGATCCTCAGGAGGCTGAGATGTAGAGAAACTTAGTTTGAATCCAGCCAGTGTAGGAAAGTCCATGACACAGTTATTTCTAAGAGATCACAGAAATACCCAGAAGAGGGGCTGTGACTCAAGCTTAATGCAGTACCCTGGAGCAAAAGGAGCTCAGGGACCATGCATAAGCTCATATATCCACCCCAGGACCTGCCCCCCTCATAAAGAGCCTGTACTCTTATAGGTGAAATTCTGGAGTAGCTATGATGAATGGCACCAAACTAGGAAATTTGTATCCAGTACAATGAGTTCATAACAGAGAGACATCTTTCAAGATAGTGCATGTTCCGGGACTCCCTTCACTGTTCACAGTGTAAACTGAGGGTTTCTCTGCATCACAGGCCTGCTGGAGGAAGTCTTTCTCATTTTCTGGATAGGCACACAAAAGCCCTCACTCCTGTACAGCTGGGTAACAAACAAGTCCATCTGGTCCAGTTAGTGAGGATGAGTGTGGGCAGGCTCTGAAGGTCAGGGGAAAAAGGCCTTTTTGTACCCTTAGATATCTCTCACCACAGTGCTCTGTTTTAACAGGAGACCTTCATTTGTGACACCTCCCATGGCAGGCCAAGTTCTGTGCACTTATCCTGCCTTTGTGAGACTATATTCCGGTGTTCAATTACAGTGCTCAATATAATTCAGGAGTCCTTCAGGCAGACAACTAAGGCATATAATTAAACGATTCATTGCAGGCAATTTTGGGCCTATGATGCCTCTCCTATGTTTCCGGAAGTTTGGGAAATCCAAGTACATGTTGGATATCACAAAGCTTCTTGTCATCTAGGACTGATGAAGCTCATCAGGTTCTGAAACATTTTTCTTCTCCTAGTTGGGCCCTGGGTCCCTATGTTTTGGGTTTAAACACAGGGCCTGGGTGCTGACCATGAGCTCAGTGCAGAAGCCCAGTGCTTTACCATTTTGTGTAACAACATCACTTCTGGTCTGTGAGTGTATGTGTGTGTGTGTGTGTGTGTGTGTGTGTGTGTGTGCACACCACGGTGTGTGTGCACGCGGGTGTGTGTGTGCGTGCACACATATACATGAGTCCTGAAGCTTGAACTCAGGACCTGAGCACTGTACCTAGTTTCTCTTGTAGAATGATATCCCTTTTCCACTTGAGCCACAGAGCTACTACAGGCTTTGCCCTAGTGACGCGGTTCTAAGAAATGAAGCCCAAGATTCCATATATGCAAAGCATTCTACCACTAAGGCACATTCCCAGCCCTCTACTTCAGCTTTGTTAGTTTATTTATATCTTTTTTTTTATTGTGGTTGTTGTCGATTGAAGGAGTTGAAGTCTTGATATATGTGCTGTCCCTGACCTCTTCAGCTCAAGTCTTGTGCTCTACCACTTGAGCCACAGAGCTATTTCCGGTTTTCTGGTGGTTCATTGGAGCTAAGTTTCTCAAGGACTTTCCTGCCTAGGCTAGCTTTGAACCATGATCCTCACATCTCATCCTCCTGAGTAGGTAGGATAACCGACATGTGCTCAAGCACCTAGCTTCCCCTTCAGGTTCTTAGTAGTGAATTGAAAATAATAGTCTCATGGTACCTTTTGTGTCTGGGATAGTTTAGAACCCAGATCTTTAGAACTCAGCTTCCCGAGAAGGCAGGATGACAGACTTCAGGTACTGACCCCTTGGCCATAGCCTCTGCTGCAAGAGGGTCTATGGTTCCAAGTGGTGCAGTGCTAGCCATGAGCCCAAGAGGTAAGGTTCAGTGCCTCAGCCCCGAGTTCAAGGTTCATGACCAAGAGAAAAACAAACCAAACCATTGTCTGCTGTAGACAACTCACGAGTCTTCAGTAATACATAATTTTGTCCCTGACATGGGGACCTATCTGAGCCTCAATATTCTTGTCTGTATAATCATCTAATTTGTGGAGCTCTTACATAGACAAGATGTAAGAATGAACCCTGTTAAGGACATAGCACATGGCACTCTTTGCACCACTCAGCACACAACATCCAGTGAAAGACTCAGCACCCAGTACCCAATGCAGGACTCAGAACACTGCATCCTGTGAAAGACTCAACACATAGCACCTTGTGCAGGACTCAGAAAAGAGCACCCTATGGAGGACTCAGCACATAGCTCCATTCCACAAGCTGTCATTAGAATTAGGGTGCTTTCATCAGTATCACCATTCTGTGAGGAAAAATTTGCAAACCATACAAGTTCATATCTAATGGTTTAATGGGGTTTTTTTCTGGGGAGGGGGTGTTAGCCATGGGTCTTGAACTCAAAGCTCTACCACTTGGAGCCACATTTTAAGGTGTCTCTCAGACTTCCTGCCAGGACTGGGTTTTAAAGCCCCTGAGCAGCTAGGATGACGGGCATAAGCCAGGATGACATGGGTAACATGTGGAGCTGGTTTGCAACGGTTTACATGTGGCTAAGTCAGGTTAGGTGGCAGCTGTCAGCACCAGACTCCTAGCTTGCTCTGTAATGAGGTTTTTGAAGTTCTGTCCTTCTATAATTACAGTTAGAATATCCTACCTTTTTTGGCATCAGACTTGGGGCTTGAGAAAGAGTTTAGACACTGTCCCTAAACGTTTGTGCTCAAGGCTAGCAATTAATTGATTGAAAGACAGGAGAACTTCTGAGTTTTCTGTTTTGTGGCACTGAAGAATGAAACCTAGGGCTCCGTACTTACTATGAGAGCACTCAACCAACGAGACTCAGGAGTGAACGAGGTATAAATAGATAGAGATTGCTGTATATAAATATTATATATACAAAAAGAGATTTCTGCATATTATTAAATTATACATAATATTGCCACAAATTCTTAGATATTAAATTATGTCTCCATTTAATGATGTGTTCCAGTTAACAATTAATAAACCATTAATTAATAATTACTCAATATCTTATAATTGTTTATCATATATGTACATATATTCATACATATAATTAGATATTTCATAGAATGAGACCCATGTCTATATATTATTAAATTATGCATCATGTGTTACTCCTAATTATTAGTTATTTAATTAGGACTGCATGTAATTTTTATTCTGTTAATGCTTAATAAAATATTAGTTAAACTTAGTGCACATCCTACACTTATTGCATCTAATTTTATCCTAGAATGATTCACTACTAATTCAATCTGTTTATCATTTACTGTAGTGGCAATTCTTCTACCTATGATGTTTTTTTACCTTTATTACATCCTATTAAATAGCTTATAGATTTGCATCCAAATTATATATCCTACCTGACACTGAGCACTTTCACAGAAAAGGAAAGTGTGTCATGCTCGGGTTATCATTCCAAGATTACATTTTTGGGAGTGCTGGGATCTAAACTCAGGGCAATGAAGGCTCAGTCCATGAATGGGTGACTGCCAGCACAGCAACCACTAGCCAATTCAGCTGCCAGGCAGTGCCTAGGCCCTGAGATTGAGCCCCGTATATTGACTCCAAATTGTGCTTAGTGTAGTTATTCATTTTATTTTTTTAATCATTTACCATTTATTTTATTGAATGATATAACACATGGAATATTTACTACATTTATTACATAGGATATAGAATTGCCTATGTATGAAACTTCACACCTGACACCCAGGACTTACACAGAAATAGAAAACCTGTGTCACCCTGTGTCTTACTGCATGATTCAATTTTTGTGAGTGCTGGCATCTGAACTCACAGCCTACAAGGTCCAATTCATGAATGGGTAAGTGTCAGCACGCCAGCCTGAGGCATATTGAGCCGACAAGCAGTTCCCAGCACCTGAGATTTAGCCCCAGGGGTTGACAAAACAAGAACAGATGAACATGCATATGGTAGTACACAAATAAATATAGATCTTCATAGAGTGCCAGAGATGTCTATACATTATTTAGTTATATAGGCTACATTCCTACCAATTCTTGGGTATTTATTATGCCTCCATGTAATTAATATTACTGTTTTCATATTTAATGAATTATTAATTATATCGACCACTGTCCTGAAACTATTGTGTCCATGTAATTAATAGTATTCTTTTAATGTGTCAAAAAATATTCATTAAAATCCACCGGCCTCCTAAAATCACTCTAATTTTATGCTATTATCATTCAGGAACAAGTAATTCATCCTTGACATTAATAACTTTCCATCGGTATTCCTATGAATAGGAATGAGACTCTTAGGATCTCCCTCCATTGGTAGTGGCAAGGACCCGGCTTGAACACAGGGCCTATGTTTTCGTGTTGGCCCATGGCTTCTCTGGAAGCCCGATAGCCTTCAGCAATGCCAGGTTACCAACACTTTTCAGCCCTGTCATTTAGACCCAGGATGGTCACCTTGAAAAGAAAACAAATGTAAAACTGGCAACCATCTGCAAGTTACTGGGTTTTTTCTGTGTCGTTTTATTTATTTATTTTTCCTGTCAGCCTTTGAGGCCCAGGAACCTAGGTTCAGCTGTGAGCCCAGTGGCTGCAACAAGCCTAGAGTGATCAAAGTTGAAGCAGAGTTGCCATGCCCTGAGTTGAAACCTTGTGCTTGACAAAATGAAAATATGTAATGCATACATGCATACGTACATATATACATTAAAAATATTTAAACAATTATTAGGCTACTTGGTGTTGTATTCACGCCATTTTTTTCTGCCCGGCCTGGGATATGAACTCAGGGTCTGGTTAAATCTGCAGTACTGTTGGGAAAGGGAAAGCTCACAGTGATGGAAGGCAAGAAAGACAGGCCTGTTTCTAGCACTCGCAAAAATAATATTCGTATACATTTTAAATACATGATTTATACTTACATACACATGTTTACTGCATATTGCAGTTAGTGTAGTTATTCATTTTATTTTGTTTTTTATTTATTTATTATATATTAGATTTGCCTATGTATTATACTTCATTCCTGAGACCCAGGACTTTCACTGATAAGGAAAACAAGTGGGACAATTGCCTTCTTCCACCAGGATCAAGTTTTTGAATGGGTCAATTTTAGCCCATCAGTCTGACACAGGTGAAGTTTTCGGGCAAATTTGAGGACCTGAGATGAAGCCCTAGGAGTGGCCAATATATAAACAGATGGATGTGTAGATTCATATGTATATGAATCTATAAATAAAGTTATAAAGAGAGACAGATAGACATTTATGTAGATTCTAGTGTATAATGCTATATAAAGAAGATGACCTATATCTTATGTTTATATATTCTATTACTATGAATTATTTGGTCTAAAATTATGCCTCCATTAGTTAATCACGGTAGGAGACTTAATAAAGTATTAATTAAATTAATCAATGACCTGTATTTATTGCGTACAATCTTATACTACAATGACCAGCTAATTAGTAGTTCAATTGGTACATTACAAAGATTCTATTATTGTTCCTATAGATAGGAATGAGTAGGTGGAAGTCCCAGGATCAAACTCAAGGCCTAAGTGTCTTGGTTGGGCTCAGGCTTCACTGACAGCCCCCCAGCCTTCAGCCATGCAAGGTCATGTACAATTTTCAAGCTGAGTCATTGAGAGCCAGGATGGTCACAGTGCAAAGGAAACAAAGGTAAAACTGTTGTCTAAAACTTCCTGGTTTTTCATCCTCCATCTTGGTTGGTTTATTTTTTTGCCAGAGCTGGGACTTGAACTCAGATCGTAGGATTCCTGGATCATCCGTGGGTGAAAAAGCTGCACCCCAGCCTAGGGTAATCAAGGCTGACTCAAAGTTGTGGCGACCTGAGTTCAAGCCCCGTGCCTGCCCCCCATAAAAGTTAAGGTCCTGGCTAGGAGTTTGGGCCATTTTTTTCTGCTATACCTGGAATTTGAACTCAGGGACTGGGTAACACTCTTGTGCTCTGGGTGAAGTGAAAGATAACCTAGAAGAAAAAAATTCCAGAGCATTTCCCAGTGTGTGAATTCCAGCACTAGAGCTGGCAAAAATAATATTTATATACATGTATAATATATATCATATATATGTATTTGCATAGATATTACTTATTGTACCTAGGGCACAATATTTCAACAGAAAGGAAATCTGGTCAACATTGGCTTCTTATTCCACCTATTGACTTCGGCACTCTTGGGATTTGAACTCAGGGCCTGGAATGTCTATTTCATCAAGGGGTCAGTTTAAGCACAGCAGCCTCAAACAAATTCAGGTTCCAAGGACCTGAGTTCTTGCCATAGGAATGGCCAATATATATATAGATATATGTGTAAATTGCTGCAAATACATGTATATAAATATATAGAGAGAGAGAAAGAGAGAGATGTATATGTATATTCCACTGTACATTTAAATATAAATATATTTATAGATTGTGAGATGTCTATATATTATTAAATTACATGTAATATATTACTAATAATTATAAGGTATTAAATTATAACTCCATTTAATGAAGTATCATGGATTAAGGCACAATAAAGTGTTTCCTTGTGTAAATGGAGCTCAGGGACAATTTCTAGGCTCATAGTACAAGCCTCAGGATCTGCACTAAAAAAAAAGAGCCAGTAACTGTGTCTGTGTATATATGAATGTATTTCTATCAGTGAACATCCATAGTCATTATGAAGAATAGCACCCAGCTAACAAATTTGCTTTGAATAGAATGATGTCAATGAGAGTGCTTTCAAGACAGTGCATGTTCCTGGTCAAAAAAATTTAAAACCCTGGCTTGGAATTTGCACCATTTTTCTAACAGGCCTGGGATTTCAACTCAGGGTCTGATTAACTCTGGCACTTTGCGGGAAGGGAAACCCACCATCGTTGAAGATAAGAATTTCAGACCAGTTTCCAGGGCCTGAATTCAAGGCCCAGCACTGAAAAAAATAATATTCATACATGAGATCTATTTACATACATGTGTTTACTCCATATGACATTTATCACCCTTATTTATTTTTTATTTATTTTATTTAGTATTATTACATATATAACATTTATTTCATTTATTACATCGTATGAAATGGATTTATTTGCATATAGATTATACATCATACAGAGACCCAGGACTTTCACAGAGAAGGAAAAAAATGGGTCAAAAATGGCTTCTGACCCCACATATAAACTTTTGGCCATGCTGGGATTTGAACTCACAGCCCACAATGCATAAATCATGAATGGCTCAGTTGTAAAACAAAAGCCTTTGGCAAAAAAATGCCAGCCATTTCTGAGGACCTGTGATCAAGCAATAGTAGTGACGGATAGATAGATAGATAGATAGATAGATAGATAGATAGATAGATAGATAGATAGATAGATAGATAGAT
Organism: Dipodomys spectabilis; assembly: GCF_019054845.1. Lineage (NCBI taxonomy): Eukaryota > Metazoa > Chordata > Mammalia > Rodentia > Heteromyidae > Dipodomys > Dipodomys spectabilis. Next base: position 1,871,044 of record NW_024870964.1, read on the forward strand.
AGATAGGTAGGTAGATAGATAGATAGATGTGTAGGTTGCTATGTATATGAGAGAGAATGTGAGGAAATTAAATTATGTACATTATGAATTATTAGTTTTTAAATTATGCCTCCTTTCAATGAAATGAAGTATCATGATTGAATACTTATTAAAGCGTTAATGTAAAAATAGTCAGTATTCCTTAATTGGGAGAATCATACCATGGTGATAAAATGGAAGACATTATCCAATACTTTTTGTGTGGCATTCTATAAGAGAATCATGAACTAACTGCAAATTTAATTGTTACTTTTATAACATTCCATTAGGCATTCCCATGGATAGGAAGGATTTTCTCAAGATCTCCCTCCATTTATAGGTGGCAGTCCAGGCATTTCAACTCCAGGCCTGGGTATTTTACTTCAAATGCAAACCATTGGAATGACACTGTGAAGATTTCAGATTGTCAGGATGAAAGAAAAGAATGAGAAGAAAAGAAAGCCAAGTGTCAGTGGATCCTACCTGTAATCCTAGCTCTTCAGGAGGCTGAGTAGTAGAGAATACCAGATTGAATTCAGCCAGGACAGGAAATTCCACCACACTCTTATTTCTGAGGGAATACAGGAATAAAAAATTCCCATGAATGGGGCCATGACTCAAGGGCAGAGCGCTACCCTTGAGCAAAACTAGCTCAGGAACATTGCCTAGGGTCATAGTAAAACCCCCGGACCTGCCAAAAAAAAAAAAAAAGAGCCAGTAACAACATGTCTCCCCATGTACGTATGCATGTATTTCTATTGGTGAAGGTCTGGAGTTCCTATGATGAAAGGTATCCAGCTATGAAATTTGCTTTGCATAGAATGATTTCATAGAACAGAAAGAGTTTTCAAGACAGTGCATCTTCCAGGGCTCCTCTCACTGTTCACATTGTAGCCTGAGGTTTTCTCCACATCGGTGACTGCTGGAAGAAGTCTTCCTCATTGTTGGAACAGGCCTCAATCCTGTACAGCTGAGTGATAAAAAAAACTCCTTCTAGGACAATTAGTGAAGAGTGTGGGTGGGCTCTGAAGGTCAGGAGAAAAAGGCCTCTATGTACCTCAAGCTATCTCTCTGCCGAGAGCTCTGTTGCAACAGGAAGACTTCATTTGTGCACCTCCCGTGGCCAAGTTCCCTGCACTTAGCCTGTCTTTGTTAGACTATGTTCCAGTGCTGAAATAACCAGCTACAATTAATTCAAGGGTCCTTCTGGCAGACAACTAAGGAGCTGAACTTCCACACCTACTCCAGTGGAGTCTGCTTAGCATGGAACACCTGCTATCAGATCTGAGAATGGGACTTCACAGAAGTCTACCTCAGAGAATGGGGCTTCAAAGAAGCCTACCTCCTGGAAAGGCTGGCAAGCCCCTGGGAAAGATGTGTTCCTGTTCCTGTTTTTCTTTTCTTCGCTGTATAGGAGTGCACATTAATCTTTTACTGCTCCTGCTGCTTGTTCTACTTACTCATGCTCAACGTTCCCTTATTCAGGGCTATTTCTTGGAAGTGTTGAACACTCCATCATATGATAAGTGTCCTGAGAATATGACTAACTCACCAGAGTTAAGTGCTACCCTGAAAACCCCTCTTATGGAGGCTAGTAGACAAGTCATAAGTAAATATAAAAGTATTGGGGGTTTCATGACATCACTTCAGCAGAAGGAATTGTTTGTAAGAAATTTACAAGAAGCTGTAGGCACGGCTAGAGCAGAAAGACTGTATGGCTATTGGAGACTTCCCTTTAATCCTGAAGAATATACAATAGACCCATATAGATAACCTGTAGATAAGAAAGATGTAGAGGGATATTTAGACCAAAAGCTAAATAAGATTCCTAAAAGGTTGGTAGATGGAAGGTGACAATGGCTTATCAGAGGAAAATGGTGGGATCCTCCATTATCTAGAGGACCCCAAAGACTTCCCCCAGATCCATAGCCTTTTACAGGTGTGTATGATAAGGATGGCAACCGTTGGGTAAACTACTTAGGAGAAAGAACTTCCTATTACTCTCTTCCATTTACTGAGAGACTTGCTAGATCTAGGCCTCCTTGGTGCTTACTATCAAAGAAGGAGCAAGAAAGATCTTATGAGACAGTGAAGGCCTCTATGGAGAAGAGTAAACGATTATGTGAAAGGGTTACAGAGAAGACACTATGAGCCGAAATTTGATATATGGCCAGATTTAACTAAGTATACTGAATATCATGATTTTTGGCCACAAATTGGGGACCCTCTAAAGAATGGCAAAGAAACACAATTGCTTACAAAAGATTTGAAACCCATAAAGTACAAAACTAAACAAAAGTAACAATAACGTACCAGAGTTCATACCTTACTGTCCACCACCTTGCATATATGCTCTGGTTAATGGCTAATAGGTGATAAACATCTCGAACCCAATTGTATTTCTTAAAAATAGAGGCAAAGCCCGGAACAATTGCCTATGGTCATAGTTCGTCATCCAAAAAACAAGATCAGGCTACTAGCTGGTGACCACCCAAGAACGAAGCCTTGCAGCAAGATTGTGTAACCTTTTGCCCTTTCTCATGGAGACCTTATTCTATAAAAACTTGTTATCCTCTGCAATAAATCGCAACTAGCTTTCCCTCCTCTTGTGTGTGAGTTGTCTGTTTGCCATCTCCCCACCTGTTCCAGTTACCTCCACGAGGTGTCGTCCATCGTCCTGGCAGAGCTGGTCCATGGCACTGAATCTAATGAAATGATTCATTATTGGCAATGATGCCCCCCTGGGTTTCCAGAAGCTTGTTAAATCAAAGCACATGTGTAATTTCACTATGCTTCCTGTCATCTAGGGCTGGTGAAACTCATCAGATTTTGAAACTTTGACCTCTCCTAGTTGGGCCCTGGGTGGCTGTGTTGAACACAGGACCTGGGTACTGACTGTGAGTGCAGAGCAGAAGCTCAGTTCTTTATCATTTGGTATCACAGCTTCACTTCTGGTATCTGTGTGTGTGCATGTATGTGTGTTCATATACTTGTCCTGGAGCTTCAACTCAGGACCTGAACACTGTGCCTGAGTTTCTCCTGTACAAGGATAGCACTCTACCACTTGAGGCACACATCCACTTCAGGCTTTTTTCTAGTGATGTAATACTAAGGAATCCAACCCAGGGATTCATACATGCAAAGCACTGTACTCCTAAGACACATTCCCAGCATTCTACTTCAGGTTTCTTTCTTTCTTTTGTTGGAAGTTGGAGGAATTTAAGTCTAGGCCTGGGTGCTGTCCTTGAGCTCTTTAGCTAAAGCCAATCGCTCTACCACTTGAGCAACAGCACCCCTTGAGGTTTTTGGTGGGTCACTGGAGAGAAGAGTCTCAAGGAATTTCTTGCCCAGGCTGGCTTTGGACCGTGATCCTCAGCTCTCAGCGTCCTGAGTACCTAGGATGACAGGCACGAGTCAGCAGCGACTAGCTTCCACTTCAAGTTTCTAAGTGGTGAATATGAGATAATAGTCTCATGGGACGTTTTGTGTCTGGTATAGTTTTGAACCCATATCATTTATCTCAGCTTCCTGAGTAGGCAGGATGACAGACCTCAGCTACTACATGCCTAGACTGTAACACTCTGTTGCAAGGGGGTCCTTGGCTCCACATGGTAGGGTGCTATCCATGATCCCCACTGGTAAGTGTCAGTGGCTAGGCCCTGAGTTCAAGGTTCATAATCAAGAAACATAAACCAAAACAATTGTCTGCAGGAGACAACTCACTAGGTAGGTACATACATAATTTTGGCCCTCACATGAGGACCTATCTGAGCCACAAGTTTCTCATCTGCACAGTCATCTTACTTGTGGAGCTCTTATAAGAACCAGATGAAAAAATGAAAAAAATGCACCCCATGAAGGACTCAGCACACAACTCATGAAAGACTCATCACATAGCTGGAACCCACATAATGTCATTAGAATTAGGGTGCTTTCATCAGTATCACCATTCTTTCAGAGACATGCCACAAACAGTCCAAATTTAGATTTTAGAGGGGTGAGTTTTTTTTGGGGGGGGGAGTCAGCCACGGGGATTGCACTGAAATGTTGGGGGTACTGTCCTAAGGTCTTTTGATCAAGCTAGAACTCTACCACTTTAAGCCACAGCTCAGAGTTTCGCAGACTTTCTGCCAGGGCTGGGTTTTAAACGCACCAGTGTCAGATCTCAGCCTCCGAGAATCTTGGATGACAGGGTAAGCAAGCCAGCAGCATCTAATCCGTGGAACTGGGTAGCAGCGGCTTACCTCTGGCTAATTCAGGTTAGATGGCAAATGTCAGCACTAGACTCCCAGCTTGCTCTGTGATGAGGTATTTGCAGCCCTATCCTTATATAGTTGCAGTCAGAACATTCTATCTTTTCCTTTTTTTTGTTTTGGTGTCAGTCCTGGGTCTTGAGTAAGGGTCTAGACACAGTCCCTAAGCCTTTATGCTCAAAGCTAGTGTTTGAGCTACAGCACAACTTCTGGATTTTTCTATGCACATGGTAGTGAGGAATCGAACCAAGGGCTTCGTACTTACTAGGCGAGCACTCTACCACTGAGCCCCAGTAGTGACAAGTATATAAACAGATAAATGTATAGATTGGTATATAGACAGACAGACAGATAGATAGATAGATAGATAGATAGATAGATAGATAGATAGATAGATAGATAGATAGATAGTTAGATAGGTGTAGATATATTTAACGAGAGATGTCTGTAAATTATGAAATTGCATATATATTTCTACCAAGTATTGCCAATTAAATTATTCCTTCCTTTCTTAAGTATCATGATTGAATACATAATAATGTATCAATTGAAAATTAATCAATGTAGTATAATTGTTGTGTATAATTTTATAATATAATCGTACACTACCTATGTAATTGTTACTTTTACAACATTCTATTTGTACAGATACCTATTAGAAAGCGTTTATTTTTAATTTTAATTTTTTAAATTTTTTTTTTGGGGGTCCGGTCGTGGGGCCTGAACTCTGGGCCTGGGCGCTGTCTCTCAGCTCTTCAGCTCAAGGCTAGCGCTCTACCACTTGAGCCACAGAGCCACTTCCGGCTTTTTTCTTTTTGCTAATGTGGTGCTGAGGAATCGAACCCAGGGCCTCTAGTATGCAAGGCAATCGCTCTACAACTGATCCACCTTCCCATCATGGAAAGCATTTCTTAGAATCTCCCGCCAGCCATTCATTAGTGGGAGTCCCGGGATTCAACTTTCAGGCCTAAGTTGCTGATTTCGGCTTGGCTTCCCTAATAGCCAGCCAAACATCAGCATTGTAAGGTCATGTGCATTGTCTGGGCATTGTATTTAGACCCAGAATGGTACAATACAAAGGACAAAAAAAAGTAAAACCACCTGATTGAACTTCTCAGTTTTATCCTTTTCCTTTTTATTTATTTTTGCAAGCCCTGAGATTTTAACTCAGGAGCTAGGATCCCAGGATCTGCTTTGGTAGAGATGCCAAGACTTGAGTTCAAGCCCGGTGCTTGGGCTAAAACCAAATAATAATAATACTGATAACAATAACAATAATAATAATAAGGCCCTGGCTTGGAATTTGCACCATTTTACTGGCAAGCCAGGCATTTAAACTCAGGGTTTGGGTAACTCTGTGGCACTGTGGGTGAAGAGGAAGATCTCCGTCCTTGAAGAAAAGAAGTTCAGAAAAGTTCCAAGGGCCTGAACTGAAGTCGTCCCAGTTCTGGAAAAAATAATACTCATATATGAGATCTATTTACATACATGGGTTTATTCCATATGACATTTATTACCCTTATTTATTTAGTATTATTACACATAAAACATTTATTTTATTACATCATATTACATGTACTGAGACCCAGGACTTTAACAGAGAAGGAAAAAAATGTGTCAAAATTGGCTTCTTACTCCATGAATACATTATTGGCCATGCTGGGATTTCAACTCACAGCCTACAATGCCCAATCCATAAATGGCGACACAGTCTTAGCCAACCAGCCTCCAGAAAACTGAGCTGCCAGGAAGTTCTGAGGACCTGTGATCAAGCCACAGTAGTGCCATATATATATATATAATATATATATACATACATATATATATATATAAAACAGAGGAAATGTGAGGATATTATTAAGTTATATATTTTTACAAATTATTAGTTATTAAATTATGCTTCCATTTAATGAATATCATCATCTAATACTTATAAAATCATTAATAAAAAAATCAGTCAATATCCTTAATCAAACCATGTTGCTAGAATGGAAGATATAAGTTCAATAATTTTTGTGTGGCATTCTAAAAGAGTTATGAATTAACTTCAAATTTAATTATTTCTTTTATAACATTCCCTTAGCATTGACATGAATAGGAATGAGTTAGTCAGGATCTCCCTCCATTTGTGGGTGGCCATCCTAGCATTCCAATTCCAGGCCTGGGACGTTTACTTCGAATGCAAACCATTGGAATGACACCTTGAAGATTTCAGATTCTCGCAAAAAATACGAACAACAAGAAGAAAAGGAAGCCAGGTGTCACTGGCTCTTGCCTGTAATCCTAGCTCCTCAGGAGGCTGAGATGACAATTTGAATTCAGCCTGGTTAGGAAAGACCACGATATTCATATTTCTTAAGAGATCACAGGAAATCAAAACAAAATAATAACAAAAAAACCTGAGTGGCCCTATGGCTCAAGTTGCAGAGCACTACCCTTGAGCAAAAGGGCTCAGGGACAGGGCCTGGATGATTGGCATTCAGCAGGTTGCCCATGCCCAGCCCCCCAACCTGGGCAAGCTGCAACAAGCCCTCAGGGAATACTAAGTCTGAGCAGGCAGCTTGAACAAGCATCCTTCACTACAGTTTAAGAACTGAAGTCAGGAAGGCGTTGCCTGGGCTGGTGTGTGCAACTGATGTGTACAACGGGTGAATGATGTCCTGGCAATTATCATGGGAAAGCACAATTCTTAGGCTGTAGGAGTTGTCAAAGGTTTTGGCTCCATATCTTCTATCCCTCTGTAGGATGTGAGCCTAGGCTTCTGGGGCCTGGTGGCCATCACTCATTCATCATTCCTCATTGCCGAGTCTCAGGCTGGTCCAAAATCCTGGGAAAGATAGAAAATAACCAGACATTTCTGTGCCAAAAGGAGTAATCCAATAAATCCCACCTTCATAACTCCCGTTAGAAGTAAGCCTTGGACTTCAAATGTGGCTTTCTGGTAGAGTGCTTACTTAGCACAAATGAAGCCCTGGTTTGATTCCTCCCTACCACAGAAACAGAAAAAGCCAAAATTGACACTGTGGCTTAAGCAATAAAAGTTCTAACCTTGAGCAAAAGAATCTCAGGCACATGCCCAGATCCTGAGTTTAAGTTCCAAGACTGGCCAAAAAAAAAAAAGGTGAGCATGGTGAGACATTTTCTACTGGGACTTAGCAGAGGGCGGAGGTTATGGGTAACAGGTAGAGGGGTAGAGGGCAGGTGCTGTTGGCTCACCCCTGTAACCTTAGCTAGTCATGAGACTGAGATCTGAGATCCCAAATGCAAGCAGGAAAGTCTATATGAGACTCTTTTCTCCAATTAAACTCCCCAAAATCCAGAAGTAGAGCTGTGGATGAAGTAGTAGAGTGCTAGTCTTGAGCACAAAAGATTAGGGATAGCGTCCAGGCCCTGAATTCAAACATCAGGACTGGCACACGCACACACGCACATGCCATACACACACTCACACACATATACACACATACACATACGAAGATAGAGAATTTGACAGTCAGCCTGCACAAATTCCACCTCTAGAAACTCAGTATTTAAAAAAAGAGGGAGGAGGGAAGGAAAGACTTGCTCCAGGAAGTGATATAATCAGTGCCAAAATTCCACAGGAGTTCTATGTTATGGAACAGAACAGAGAGCCTCAGGCACAAGGTACAGCATGGGCAAAGGTCCTGAGGTGTGGTGTAGAGCAGGTGGTGTGGATGGGATGAAGGTTCTGTGGCTTCAGACAAGTCTGGCAGAACACTGAAACCTGTGTCAGGTTTTGTACCTGAGTCACAGGTAGGGCAGAGGGTGGGGTCCCAGAATGAGGCCCAGGGAAAGATCAGCTTGACTTTTCACCAAAGACCCCAGCCAATTTCTGTGGCTGGAAGCCTATTTTTCACAGCTCCTGACCCTCAGGCCCTCTTTGCATGGAGGAGTCAGGGCAAATGCAGGGAAGAACTCTTGCTTAAGAAAAGCTTCTAGCTCTATCCCACTAGTGGCTCACCCCTGTAAATCCTAGCTACTCAGGAGACTGAGATCAGAGATCATGGGTCAAAGCCATCTCATGGGAGAAAAGTTAGTGAGACTTTATTGCCCATGAACTAACAAAAGCCAGAAAGGGAGCTGTGGCTCAAGTGGTAGAATGTCCGCATTGAGAGAAAACGTTAAGAGACTACAGGTCAGACCCTGAGTTCAGGCCCCAGTACTGGCACCTAACAACAAAGAAAAGCTTTCAGGAGTTCTTAGTCCACTGTGGTGAAAGGCCAGATCAGCCAGGCATGGGTGGCTTATGCTGGCCCTCCTAGCTCCTCAGGGGGCTGAGATGTGAGGATTGCCATGCAAATCCAGCCTGGGCAGGAATGTCCAGGAGACTCTGATCTCTAATGATCCACCAGAAAACCAGAAGTGGTGATGTGGCTGAAGTGCTAAGCTGAAGAGCTGAGAGACGGTGCCCAGGCCCAGAGTTAGAGCCCCATGACCAATACCTGGCCTGCTTTGACCTCATGCTGTGGCTCTAGGCAGAGTACTTTCCAGTGGGCTCCTGATGGTCTTCCAATGTCTATGTGTCCTACAAGTCTTGAGAGCAGCCTCCTTGAAGGCCTTTGCCTACAGAGCGGGGCACAATACAAGATAAGGATAAAGTTTTGTGGCATGGAGGTCATCGGCCGGGTCATCAGAAGAGCATCTGTCATGAGTGCAGTGTGGATCTGAGCACTAAATCGACGTCTCAGACCACGGTTCTGGGCCAGAAGGGGTAGACTACTTAATGCCGGCTCACAAGGGAATCACAAGAACGTGAATTTGTCAGGCACACCTTGGGCAGGTTTTGAGTAGGGCTTATGAGAGACTAGTATGCTGAGGAATCCAAAGCAGGCTGGCTGCTGCTTGTAACAATCACTATAAAACAAGAGTCCCAGGGGCTCAGAGACCTGCTTAACTCACCAGAGCTCAGGGGCAGATAAAGGTCTGCAATCATGGGCCAACTACATAGGGACATCCACAGTGTCCTTCCCTTGGTTCTATGGCCCCGTGCTGGAATGGAGGGACAGGTTCCATGGAACTTACTGCCATAGGCCAGACTCCTTAGCCCAAGAAGCCCAATAACTGATGTAGCTTGAGAGTTTACTATGATTATGCCTCAGGACTGCCCCCAATTCTAGTTCAGATTATCATTACGACCTTCCTCTGTGTGTTTGTGTGTGTGTGTGTGTGTGTGTGTGTGTGTGTGTGTATGTGTGTGTGTGCATGCACGCACGTGCGTGTGCATGAGTGCATCTTGGTAGTAGGGCTTGAATTCAGGGCACGTGCTCTGTCTCTCAGTTTTTTCATTCAAGGATAGCACTCTACCACAGCTTTTCTTCCAGCTTTCAGGTGGTTCGTTGGGAGAGGAGAGTCTCACAAACATATCTTGTTGGGTTGCATCTGAATGTCAGTCCTCTGATCTCAGCCTGCTAAGGGAGCTAGAAATATGAGAGCAAGAGCATTAGCATCTGGGCACACTTTCCTTCTTGGATAAAACAGAATACCTATTTCCTAGCCAAGCACCCATCTACAGCTATCCCTCCTTCCCCTTCCCCTAACCCTCCGGACTTCAGAGGAAACATACTCACCCCTGAGGACAAAGAAATAGGATGCACTGACAGGTTTGAACATTATGTTTTCCACACAGTCAGGGGGCTGCTGGAAGCTGATGTAGAGGTCAGAGATCTAGGCCAGGGCAAGTAGACAGCTGTTAGAACAGAAAGTATGAAAAGCCATCCATGCAGCTGCATGCCAGTGGCTCATGCCTATAATCCTAGCTACTCAAGGCTGACACTGGAGGATCAATCAAGATTCAAAGCTAGCCTGGGCATACTCTTATCTCCAAAGAATCACCAAAAAGCTGGGAAGAAGAAATACTATAATTCAAATGTTCGAGCACCAAACTTGTGCAAACATGCTAAAGGTTACCACCTAGGCCCTTCAAGCCTTGGTAAACACACACACACACACACACACACACACACACACACACACACACACACACACACACACACACACACACACAACCCATACACATGCCAAATCAGATATTTCTACTCTGTAACCTTTGGGTATTCTCTACCTTTTTCCCCACTAAGTCTGGTGGTTGTTGGCCTAGGAGTTTGATGCATCCAACACCACCTGACATCTATAATTTTGGGGAACAGAATGGCTATAACATCAGCCTTCCCCTATCCCAGCTCCTTGATTGGGTCATGGTCTATCCAGACCCTTTGGGGTTCCTTTTACAGACTCGCCAAGATCCTTTAAAAAGGCATCACATGCTGGGCACTGGTGGCTCACGCCTGTCATCCTAGCTACTCAGGAAGGTGAGATCTGGCTTCCAAGTCAGCTTGGGCAGGAAAGTGTGTGAGACTCTTATCCTCGAAGAACCTTCAGAAAATCATAAGTGTCCTGGTGGCTCAAGTGTTAGAGTGCAAGCCTTAGGAAAAAGAGCTCAGGGACAGCGCTCATGGACAACCACAACAAGGAGAGGCATTGCATGTTGGCTTTGGGATTGGCATGGGCCAAATATGGGAAATTTCAAGTGCGCCAAGATAAAGCAGTACCTCCTTTAGTCCCACGCTCCTCTATCTTGTCCATCCCCTGGCCTTGGCCATGCTTCGCATCAGGATGGCTCTGGCTTGACGGGAAGGATTCAAGGAGGAAGATCCCAGACCAATTGCTCCCGCTCCTTCCTCCCTGCTTACACTACTGCTTCTGCTCTTTGCCATAGACCTTCTTCCTGAAATCCATCCATGAGATCATTGACACCAACACAGTGGTGAGTGGTGGGTGCAGTCTAACTCTGGGAAGTCAGAGGTGGAAGTCAGTCTGGAACTAGGAGCTTCTATTCTGGGTGTGGGCTGAGGCCAGGGCTGACACTTATTTCATTCTGAGCCTTGCAGGGGTAGGGAGAAAGTGTAGACACAATATTGAGTCAGGTAAGATGGGAATCTGTAGGACCACTTGTGTGGGGGAGGCTGTGGGACTCAGGGGGCCACTGTTCTTGGTGTTCTTCTCTCAGACATCCCTCTCCCTCTCTCATCCCTCAATAGTAAAAGAGAAACTTTAAATAAGGATGTCGAAGAGGAGGCAGGGAAGTATTTCACTGTGAACCAGACTTGTGCTTCATATTCATCCTAGCCCCTAATTCCTATTTATCTGAGGATTGGCCATATGGGTTTGGCGAGGTGTGTGTGTGTGTGTGTGTGTGTGTGTGTGTGTGTGTGTGTGTGTGTGTGTGTGTGTGTGTGAAGATATCATCCTAGCTGAGAATGTGGCTCAGTGATAGAGTGGTCGCCTAGCAAGCCTGAAGCCCTGGGTTCGATTTCACAAAGAAAAAGCTGGAAGGGGAGGTGGGACTCAACTTGTAGACCACCAGTCTTGATCAAATAGAGCTCAAGGACAGTGGCCAGGCCCTGAGTTCAAGCCCCATAACTCGAAGACAAATCTATGTGGAGGCTTTATTTTCCCTTTGGAAACAATTTATTCTTTGTGATAAGCATAACATGGGCATCTTCCCTGGCCACCAATGGGCCATTAGATGTCCCTGGAATTTGGGCCTCCTCCCAGCAGCCTCTGCTCTACTTGGCCCGCAGTTTACCCTTCTTATCACCAGGGAGATGGAGGCCTAGAAAAGCCCACCTAGCCTCTTAGTTCTGGTGGCTGCTGAGGATTTTGGGATTCAGTATGTCACAAAGGGAGTCATCATCCCCATCAGTCTACAGAAAAAAAGGGACAGAGTACTGCATGCCTGAGTGCACCAGCTGTGGGCAGTTCTGGATGTGGGGAGCTGCAGCAGGACATGCTCTGTGGGGGAGTCCTGTATGGGGCAGGGAACCCTGATCTCTCCTCTTGCAGTTTCCACACTATCCTGAAGTCGCAATTCTTCAAAACTTTTCTGTGCCTCCCTCATTTTGCCCACCCAGGAGCCTGAGGCCTCTGAAGCAGCTGCACTGGTGAGGAGCTCCGCCTGTGTCGGCATCTGGAGCCCCGTGTAGGAGTGACAGCAGCTCTTGCAGCTATCTACTCTTCATCTTCTCCTGGGACAGCTGGCACATGCACTTGGATTTCTCCTGACACAGCTGATCCAGAATGAACAACTGTCCTTTCCATGCCAGGATGGATTCCTAGATGGTGCAGATATGTGCCGACAGCTGGTTGCATCGATGGTGGAGCTCATCTGTCGGACTCTGGAAGTCCACCTCATCAGGAGATTGTGGATGAAGCAGATTTTCTTCTCAGATGCCCACATGTCCCACTTCCCATAATCTCACATGTTATGGTGGCAGCTCATGGGGCAGGGGACCTGTGGCTCCGGCTCTATCTGGCACTGAGCTGTCCGGGGGAGGGGGAGTGCCTGCAGCAGTCCTGCAGGAGTTTCCTCCTGTGTATCTCATCCTCTGAGAGTGCTAACAGTGCCACATCCCTCTCAGGTTAGGGGACATCTCCATCCTCTGCCACGGGCACATCGAGGAGAGTCGCTTCCTCAGCTTTTGCTTCTCCAGGGATCACAGCTTCTCCTTCCCCAGAGAAAGCCAGGAAGCTCAGCTGGGACTGCAGGTGCTCCTCCTGTAGACTGGTCATTTCTACGCACTTGAAACTCTCCTGCCACTTTGGGGGCACCACCTAGTCCCTCCATTTGGTCGGACCCTGCACTTGTTTCAGCTGCTCCAACAGCTGGGTCTGCTTCTGCAGGTGCTACTGTAGGACCTGCTACTTGGAGCACAGCTGCTCATTGGAAGTGATGTGCTGCTGACGGGTGGCTCTGAGCTCCTGCAGCTGGGCCAGGGACTGTTCCTGCTGCTCCTGCAGCTCCTGAGCTGCTTGGCTCTCTCTCTCAGACACTCTTTCCATTCTTCTATCTTCTCCTCTCAGCAGCCCAGCTGTTCCTGCGGATGTTTCTTCACCTGCTGCTCTGAGTCCAGGATGCTGGTAAGATCTTCCTTCTCACTGCTCACCCTGTGGAGAGTGCCCCGCAGCATGGCCAGGTGTTCCTCCAGCTGTGTGTTGCACACACATGCACATGGTGGGGTCTCGATCCTTGGTTTTCTCATCTAGTCTTACCAGTTGCTCCTGCTGCTCTGCAATCTGGAGAAGAAGCCTCTGGTTTTCCTGGACCTAGATATGAAGTTGTTCCTCCAGGTTTTTCAACCCCATCTGCATGTGGTAGGCGTGGGCCTGCAGTTGCTGCTTCTCCTGAGATGGACCCTCGGGGTACCATGTCTCTGCTAGCTTCGTTCTCAGTTCCCCCAGCTATTCTCTAGGTGCAGCACCTACCTCAATCCTCACTCCTTCTCCTCTGTCAGTAGGTTTACCTGCTCAGTCAGCCATCAGGCCTCCTCCTCCTGCGTGGACCTCTCAATGCTCAGGTTCTGCAAGAAGGTGTCTGTCTCCAGATTCGCTAAGTTACCATTCAGCTCAGGTTGTGCTGTAGTCTCTTCAGTACATCAGGCTTCTGCAGCACTTGTTGGAACTTGCAGATTCTGTTCTTCCTGTTGCTCCTCTATGTCCAGAGTGCTTCCAGCTTCTCCTAAAACTCTGTGTTCACTTGCTCCAGGTCATAGAAGCTTCTGGTCTTTTCCTTGAGCTGAAGTGTTACATCATTCAGCTGTTTGAACAACATTTCAGTCTCCTTCTGTAAGTAGGAACCACAGAAGCCACCATCTCCAGCTCCCCCATGCACTGCTCTGTGGCCTGTAGGCAGCTGGTGAGAGCTTCATGCTCCATTTCTGTCATCGGCCATGAGCTGCATGTGGGCTAGTGCCGATTGTAAATTACTTTCTGCCAAAACCAACCTCTGTATGGGTAGCTTGTGGATGTCTAGCTCTGTTTTTGGTGCTTTGTGCACTTGGGCTACCTTCTCCTTCTCTTTCTCTTGTCAATTCTGCAGGTCTTTCTTTTCTTGCTTCAGTGGTTGGATCTTGGCACAGAGCACCTGGTTTCTTCTTTGCTGCAATCCAGGGCAATCACCACATGTTGGTAGCACCTCTGCAGCTCCTTTATGGTATTGGCACCCTTGACACTCGGGACTCTGGTGGCTGTTACTGTGTCCAAAGGTAGGGGAAGCCTGTGGTAGGCATTACCTTTGGCCAGACCCTCCGTGTTGAATCACCCTCCCCAGTGGTGTTTTTCTTTGGGATCCTTCCCTTTTTTGTATTCTTTGTTTTCTTGAGTGTTGAAGGTCTGATGGGAGGATTCTTCTGGTGTTCTGGCAGTAATTTGTTGCCCGCAGCTCTGTCTCAGAGTCTTGTTGTTTCAGGCATCTGCGCGCTGGGATGGGAAAGATGGGCTGGCCACATTCCCAGGCTCTGGGAAATGCTCTATTCTCCCACTAACTGACTAGGTCGTCAATTTCCTATTGTACTCCAAATTCGCATCGAGACTCTTGCTTACCCCTCAGTTACCTCTACCTTCCTCAACTGCTGGTAGTGGTGTCAACCAACAGACGGCCGGATGGCTGCACAGATTGTTGTGTATGTCTGTTTGTTGCCAGTCCTGGACATTGAACTCAGGATCGAAGCATAGTCGATGAGATGGTTTTGATCAAATCTACCCCTCTACCACTTGAGCCACACGGCTCTACTTCTGGCATTGTTGACACTGAAATTGGACAGGGGTCTCAAGTACTTTCCAGCCTAGGGTGATTTTGACCATGAATCTCCTTTCACAGCCTTGTAAATATCATGGAGGTCTGCTGAGAGCCACTGGTGCTTGCTTAATCATTGATCTTGCTGATGATCTTGGACAGACCGGTGAGTTCCCTATCTTCAGGTTTAAGTGGTGGAAGCTGGAGCCCACAATTTGAATCCTGGTCCTGCCACCTCCAAATGGCAGGAGATCCTAGAAACTCATTTTTATCCATATGAATACCAATGGAATGTGATGTATGTCATGATTGAATGGGCAGTTCTTGAATGATTCTAGGATAAAATTACATACAATTATATTCTAGGATACTGATTGATTTTAATCAATACATTATGAAGCATTTAAAAATTATATTCATTAAAAGGAGAAATAATGAAATACCTAAGAATTGGTTGTCACATAGCATAGAGATGCCATTTTTTTCTGCCAGGAGTGGGATAGCAACTCACGGTCTGGGTAACTCTGTTGCACTGTGTAGGAAGGGGAAGCTTGCTTTCTTGAAGTCAAGAAATTCAAGTCTGTTCCTTAGGCCTGAAATCGATCCCCACCACTAGAAAACATCCTACTTGTGTACACTTTAAATATATGGTTTATATTTACATACATATATTTACTCCATATTTCATTCAGTGTAGTTATTCATTTTACCTTTTGTTTTGTTCATGTAGTAACCATTTATTTTATTGACTCTTATGGCACAGAGAATATTGATTACATTGATTACATAGGATATAGGTCTGCATATGTATTCCACTTCATACCTGACACGCAGGACTTTCACAGAAAAGGAAACATGTGTCACCATCTGCTTCTTACTCCACGATTCATTGTTTGGGAGTGCTGGCATGTGAACTCATGGCCTACAGGGCCAAATTCATGAATGATTGAGTGTCAACATGCCATCCTGGGACAAACTGAGCTGACAGGCATTTCCCAGGACCTGAGATTGAGCCCCTGGGGTTGACAAAATAAGAACAGATTGGCATGCACATGGTAGTATGCTAATATATATATATATATATATATATATATATATATATATATATGTATATATAGTGTTCCAGAGATGTCTATCCATTATTCAGTTATATAGACTACATTCCTAACAGTTCTTGGGTATTTATTATGCCTCCATATAATTAATATTGTTTTCATCCTTAATAAACTATTAAGTAAATCAGTGTCCTGAAATTATTGTGTCTCTGTAACAAAAAGTTGTCTTCTACTGATTCATATTAAATAAAATCAATCAGCCTACTGAAATCATGATGTCTAAATTTATATGAGTACCATTCATGAGCAACTCATTCAATCGTAACACTTACAACATTCAATCATTATTCCTATAAATGGGAACAAGTCTCTTAGAATCTCCCGCCATTCAGAAGTGCCATGATTGGGATTCGACTCTAGGCTTATATTGCCATGCAGGACCATGTCTTCCCCAGTACCCTGCCAGCCTTCAGCAATACAAGGTGAAGTACACTTTAGAGCTGTGTCATTCAGACCCAAATGATCATGATGCAAAATGTTAAAAAGCCATCCCACCACTTCTTCTCTGTACGTTCCCCCCACCCCCACCACAAGGCCTGGAGGTCTAGGATCCCAGGATCGCCTGTGGTTCCAGTGGCTGCACCCCAGACTAGGGTGATGGAAGCTCAGTTAGAGTTGCCATACCTGAGTTCACGACCTTGTTTCGCAAACAAAGAAACAAACAAACAAAAATGATCTTCCTGGCTTGCAATTGGTGCCGTTTTTTTCTGCCAGGGTTTGGATTTGAACTCAGGGTCTGGGTAACTTTGCCGCACTGTGGACAAAGGGGACACTCACCGTGCTTGAAGACAAGAAAGTCAGGCCTAGTCCCTAGGCTTGAATTCAAGCCCCAGCCCTGGGAAACATTGTAATGATAGGATTTGTACTTACTTATAGATGTTCAGTACATATCCTGTTTATTGTATTTCTGTTTATTCATTTATTTACCATTTATTTTTTTTTAATTTAATTTAATTTTATTTGTGAACATACTGTACAGAGGAGTTACAGTTACATGGGCAGGATAATGCGTACATTTCTTACCAAGCATTGCAGCCTCCTCCTTTGTTTATCCTTCACATCCCTTCCCAGCCTCTCCCCTCCCCCCCAATCCCAATCCTTCTCCTCCCCCCCCCCCCCCCCCCCCCCCCGCACTAACGTTGTAAAGCTCGTTTTGGACATGACAACTTGTACTTCTCATTGTTGCCTGTTATTTACCATTTATTTTATTGACTGTGGTAACACATTCCATTTATTATTTTGATGACATCCTATCACATAGTATCTAGATTTGTAGATGTGTTCTCCATCATGTCTGACACCCAGAATGCTCAGATCAAAGGAAAACAGGTGTCACACTCGGCTTCTTACTCCACGATCCAATTGTGGGCAGTGCTGAGATCTGAACTCAGGGGCTAGCAGAACCAATTCATGAATGAGTGTGTCAAAACGGCAACCTCAATCCCAGGAAACTGAATTCCCAGACCCTGACATCGAGCCACAGGGGTGGACAAAATAGCCATACATGGATAGGCAGGTTGTAGTATACCAATAAATATATATTTGTATAGAGTGCCAGAGACATCTACCTAGGATTCAATGACATCAACTACGTTCCTACCAAATCTTAGGTAGTTATTATGCCGCCATTGAAAGAATAGGATTCTTTTCATGCTTAATAAACTATTCAATAAGATCAGTCAGCATCCTATAGGATCATTGTGTCTAATTTTAGACTAGACTGATCCATGGAGAAACTTCTCAATCATGAGTTTGCTCACATTCCATCGGTGTTCCTATGCATAGTAATGAGTCTCTGGGAAATCCCCTGATTGGTAGGTGTCAGGACCAGCACTTGAACTCAGTGCCAACATTGCTACATGGGTCTATGGCTTCCCTGATAGCCCACTAGCCTTCACCAATGCAAGGTGAAGTACCCTTTGTAGGCGTGTCATTCAGACCCAGGATAATCACCGTGGAAAGGAAACATTGTTAAAAATCCATCCCGTAGCTTTTTTTTTCTGTGTGTGTATGTGTGTTTTCCTGCAAGACTTCAGGGCCTAGGATCCCAGGATTGACTATGGGCCCATGGCAGCCCGCCACCCTAAGGTGATTGAAGCTGAGGCCAGGATAGTCCTAAATTCATAATTTAAACATAGCATCTATATTGACATACATGTGCAGACAGCATCTTGAATTCGGTGCACTTCTCCTTAATTTGTGTCTAATTCATGGAGGTATTGTGTATTTTACTGAGTATGGTGACAGTTATAACTGTGCTCACATGGATGACAACCTGTTCCCATTGTTATAGGGTTGCCTATGCATTCATTCTCCTTCCTAGCTGAGGCCCAGAACTTTCACAGGAGAGGAAAACAGGTGCCATGACTGGCTTCTGACATCAGCATGAATCTTTTGTCAGTGCTGGGATTTGAACTCAGGTCTGGTAACTCTGTTGCACTGTGGGGGAAGGGGAGGCTCACCATCCTTGAAGACTAGAATGTCAGGCCTGGTGCAGGGCCTGATTTGTAGCCCAAGCACTGGACAAAATAAGAAGCCCAGCTCTTTTAAACATAGGATCTCTATTTTCATACAGGTATGGTATGCATCTTGCATTCAGTATATTAATTCTTTTTATGTTGTGTCTTTTTCAGGGATGTATTGTGTATTTTATTGAGCATAGGATGACATATAAAACTGTGCTGACATGGATGACAACCTATTCCCACAGATCTAGGGTTGCATATGCTTTTTTGACTCTTGCTGAGACCCAGCACTTGCACAGTACAGGGAAACAGGTGCAAGGATTGGCTTCTCACATCAGAATAAAACTTTTGGTAGTGCTGGGATTTGAACTTGGGGTCTAGGCAGCCCAACAGCCAAATAGGTCCACATGAGCCCATCAGCTTGTGAGCCACTAAGGAGCTAGGCCATACCCAGGACCTGAGATTGAGCCCCAGGGTGGGGATGAGGCACAATATTCATCCATTCATACGCTGAAGCTAGTATGCTAATTACCTATTTGGATAGAGTAGGAGATGTAGTGAGCTGTGTTCGAATCCTATGTACCATTTGAGTACCGATTCTTGGATCTTTCCCAATGCCTGTAATTCCTGAATATGATTCTTATTGTCACACTTCATGAACTCTTATTTAAAGCTAATTGTTGTGCCATACATCTTGCCTATCATTTCCTATGAATTCAAGCACCTCATAACATTTATAGACATGTTAAATTTATGATTTATACTTACATCAATATATTCAGTCTATATCATGTTTTTTGGAGTGATACATTGTGTTTTACCATTTATTTATTTACTAAGCATTTACTTTATGGACCGTTAGTGCACCTATAACATTTATTACATTTATTCCCATCTATTCCATAGCATGTAACTTTGCAGACATATTATGAACTTGTACAGAAAAGGAAAACAGGTGTCACCCTTGAAATCTTACACCAGGAAGAAATTTTTGGTAATGATGGGACCTGATGTGAAGGCCTGCGAGGCCCAATTCATGAATGGGTGAGTGTCAGCACCGCTCTAGCCCATTCAGTTGCCAAGTGGATCTCAGGACCTGGGAGCAAGCCCCCGGTTTGGCCAAAATAGCAGTAACTTTCTATGACGATGGTGGTAAATAAATTAATATAAATTTATTTATTTATTTATTTATTTTGGGGTTCCATCATGGGGCCTGAACTCTGGGCCTGGCGCTGTCTCTCAGCTCTTCAGCTCAAGGCTAGCACTCTACCACTTGAGCCACAGTACCACTTCCGGCTTTTTTCTTTTTGCTTATGTGGTACTGAAGAATCAAACCCAGGGCCTCAGTCGTGCAAGGCAAGAGCTCTACCATTGAGCCACATTCCCAACCCAAATATAAATTTAGATATTTAGGTACTGCCAGAGGTGTCTATCTAGTATACAATGACATATATTACCTTCCTACCGATTCTCATGTATTTAGTGAAGACTCCATTTAATCAATAGTATTCTTTTAATGCATAATAAACTATGAATTAAAATCAATCCTGTCCAGTGATTATTGGGTCTAATTTTATGCAAGATTGATTGAGGGACTACTCATCCAACCATGACATTAATCACATTCCTCTGGTGTTCCTATGGACAAGCAATAGTTTCTTAGGCTCTTCAGCCCCTTGTAAGTGGCATGACCAGGATTTGAACTCAGGGCCTAGTGTCCATGTTGGCCTATGGCTTCACTGACAGCGCCAACCTTCAGAACTGCCAGGTGACCTACAGGTTGCAGCCATGTCTTTCACACCCAGGATGGTCAACGTGCAAGGAAGGAAAACAGAAACTGTTGACCGTCCGTGGTTTGTGTCTTTTTTTTGATGCTGCTTTCATTTTGTTTTCCTTTGAGCCAAAATAGCAATACATTTCTATGCAGACAGTGGTATACAAATAAATATATATTTAGATATTTAGATATTGCCAGTGATGTCTATCTAGTATTCAATGACATATAGTACCTTCCTAGTGATTCTCAGGTATTTATTGAGGACTCCATTTAATCAATAGTATTCTTTTAGGGGCTGGGAAGGCGGCTCATTGGGAAAGTGCTTGTTTTGCATGCATGAGTCCCGGGTTCGATTCCTCAGCAACACATGATCAGAAAAAGCCAGGAATGGCGCTGTGTCTCACATGGTACCACACTAAACCAGAGCTGAAAAGCTGAGGGACAACACCCAGGCCCAGAGTTCAGGACCCACTACAGACAAAACACACACACACACACACACACACACACACACACACACACACACACACACGCAAACACAGTATTATTTTAATGCATAATAAACTATAAATTAAAATCAATCCATATCTTGTGAATTCTGGGTTTAAATTTTATGCTAGACTAATTGACAAACTAGTCTTCCAACCATGACATTGACCACATTCCTCTGGTATTCCTATGGACAGGCAATAGTTTCTTATGCTCTCCAGCCATTTGTAAATGTCATGACCGGGATTCAAACTCAGGGCCTAGGTGCGCAGATTGGCCTATGGCTTCACTGACAGCCTGCTGACAGCAATGCCAGGTGACCTACAGGTTGCAGTTGTGTCATTTGGACCCAGGATTATCACCATGCAAGGAAAGTAAACTGAGAAACCTCTAACTGTTTGCAATTCATGGCTATTTTTCCTTGCCATTTTCACTTTTTTTTCCTATCAGCCCCTGAAGACTAGAATCCCAGGATAGGCTGTGGGTCCAGAGGCTGCACCAACCCAGGCTAGGGTGATGGAAGCTGAGGCAGAGTTTCCACAACTTCCAGCTCCGTGCTTGGCTAAACAAATAAATAAATAAAACAATAAAATAATGAAATATATAGAAAATAAATTAAAATAAAAAATTTAATATATTAAAAATACTAATGGAGCTCCCTGGCTTGGAATGAGTGCTCATTTTTTTTCTGCCAGGACTGGTATTTGAACTTGGAGTCTGGGAAACTCTAATGCACTATGGGGAATGGGGAAACTCACCCTCTTTGAATAAAAGCAATTCTGGCCTGTTCCTTAGGCCTGAATTCAATCCCCAGCCCTGTAAATTAATTTTCATCCACATTTGAAATGATTAATATCCACATACTTATGTTTACTGCATATTTCTTTTTTGTATTATTCATTCATTATATTTATAGACTATTATTACACTTATAACACATATTAAATTTATTACATCTTATAAAAATTATACAGATTTGCCTATGTATTATATATCTTACTTCAGATCCAGGACATTCACAGAAATACTATAGTAGATGATTCCATCCTTAGAAAAACAGAAAGAATACACCAACCAAACTCTAGTTTATCACTAGGCACCACAGTAGCTCACATCTGTAAACTACTCAGGAGGCTGAGAACTGGAAGATGAAATTTCAAAGCCAATGAATGCAGAAAAGCCTGAGAGATATCATCTCCAATTAACTGGCAAATGCCAGGCTACAGGCATAGCTGAAGTGGTAGAAAATCAGCTATGAACAATGAAGCCAAGAAAGAGCAAGCTGAGTTCAAATGTGAGGAGAGGAGGTAGGGGGATAAAAGGGAGAGAAATCCTCCAAAAACAGAGAACAAAACGACAATACACAAACTCCACCTAATTTAAGGTACCAACCAAACTGAAAAAAAATGAAGCTTGTTCAGTTGTATAACTTTACATTAACACATAAGATCTTAGGTGCACTTCAAAGCTATGTTTTTAATAATATATTTATATATATTAATAATCCATGTATATATATACATATATATATATATATATATCTTTAAATAAACTAAGAATCCAGCCAATGAAAAAATACTTCTGAATTAGTGCCTTAACCATGGCATTATAAATTATTTGTACTAAAAGTGTATTCCAAGTTTCTTTTCTCAGAATCAGGAAGCTGTGATCTGAGGTTGGTGGTTCAAAGTCAGCCCAGGCAGGAAAGTCCATGAGACTTATCTCCAATAAACCACTAGAAAACCGAGGTGGCACTCTGACTCAAGTAGTAGATCCCTCGCCTTGAGCTGAAGAGCACAGGGATAACCCCTGAGTTCAAGCCCCAGGGCCAAAAAATAAAATTTTAAAAAAGTTTGTTCATGCAGATCATAAAATTCTAACATTCTGAGCTTTAGGAAACTTTTCTGCCAGGGTCTTATGCTCTTTAGGCAAATACTCCACTACTGAGATACATCCCAGTCCCATTGTTTTTGTTTTTCATTTTACAATCCACTTTATTGAGGTTTTATTCAGAAACCCAACATTTTGTGCTATGAGGACTCCCCTAGTGTATTTCGTGGTAGGCACTGAGGAAAACTCATATGACACAAATGCAGAGAGTTTATAATTGTGGAAATAACACTAAATAGAAATAAATTCATCTGTCCCGACATTCTAGGGAGAAATGATGTCCTTATTTTCATTCTCACTCTTCAGGGCAGATGGTCAAAATAGAAACACCTATGTACTATGCTGAAATGTAAATGTTTAAACCCCTTTTTATTTTTATTTTTTTTTGGGTCCGGTCGTGGGGCGTGAACTCTGGGCCTGGGAGCTGTCCCTCAGCTCTTCAGCTCAAGGCTAGCGCTCTACCACTTGAGCCACAGTGCCACTTCCGGCTTTTTTCTTTTTGCTTATGTGGTGCCGAGGAATCGAACCCAGGGCCTCATGCATGCAAGGCAAGCGCTCTACCACTGAGCCACCTTCCCAGCCCTAAACCCCTTTTGTTGAAAAACTCTCGTGCTATAAAATCAAAATATATCAAATAAAGGCGAAGTTAACTTAAAAAATATTAAAAATGCTAATGAAGCTCCCTGACTTGGAATGTGTGCCATTTTTTTTTTTGTCTACAAGTCCTGGAATTAGAACCCGGGGTCTGGGTAACTCTGTTGCACTGTGGGGAAGGGGGAGGCTCGCAATGCTTGAAGACCAGTATGTCAGTCCTGTTCCCTAGGCCTGAATTCAAGCCCCAGACCTGGAAAATGTACTCCTTTACATATTTTAAAGATAGGATTAAACTTCCATACAGATGTTCAGTCTATATTATGTGTGGTGTGGTTATTGATTGTATGTTTTATATTTTTCATTAATTTACCGTTTATTTTTTTGACTGTGATGAATCCTAACTATGTATTACATTGTTTACATCCTATCACATACCATCTAGATTTGTAGATGTGTTCTCCATTATGCCTGACACCCAGGACTCTCCCATAAAAGGAAAACAGGTGTCACACTTGGCTTCATACTCCAAGATTAAATTTTTAGCAGTGCTAGGATCTGAACTCAGGGCCTAGCAGGTCCAATTCATGAATGGGTGAGTGTGAGCATAGCAGCCTCTAACCAATGAAGCTGTGAGGTGTTTCCCAGGTGCTGAAATCGTGACCCAGGATTGGCCAAAACAGCGATACAAGGATAGGCAGTCAGTAGTATACAAATAAATATATGTTGGTAAAAAGCTCCATAGCCGCCTATGTATGATTGAATGACATATACTACATTCCTACCAACTCTTAGGTGTTTACTATACCATAATTAAAGGAATATTATTCTTTTCATGCTTAATATAGCATGAAATTAAAATCAATCATTGTCCTAGGATTATTGCATCAAATTTTATGCTCAACCAATGCACAAACTTCTCTTTAATTGGTATTCCTATACATAGGAATGAGTGTCTTGTGATCCCCTCCCATTGGTAGTTGTCAGAACCTGGATTTGAACCCAGGGCCTATGTTGATAGGTTGGCCTATGGCTTCCCTGCTAGCCTGCCAGCCTTCAGCAATGGCAGGCGAGGTCCACTTTGCACCCATAGCATTCAGATCCAGGATAGTCATCATGCAAAGAAAAAAAAATTAAACCCCCAGCCCTCTGCAGCTTGCTACTTTTTGTGCTATCTCACTTTTTTTTTCTTTCTGCAAGCCCTCTGGGCCTAGGATTCCAAGATTGGGTATGGGTCCCGAGGCTGCACCCAGCCTATGGTGATCGAAGCTGAGACAGAGTTGCCACAATCTGAGTTCAAGCCCCATGATCAGCCAAAAAAAAAAAAAGAAAAAGAAAAAAGAAAAAAGAAAAAAGAGAAAAGACAAAAATTGATTATTTAACTAAATTTAAAAAATAGAGCTCCCTGGTTTTGAATTTCTGCCAGTTTTCTTTCCTAGACTGGGATTTGAACTCAGGAACTTGTAGCAATGTGAGGGAAAGTGCAGATTTGCTACTACTTGAGTTCAAACCCCATGCCAAGACAAAATTAAAAAATTAAGTCACTGAGCTTGGCAGGGGGAGTCATTGTGGAGAAGGGAAGTAAGGGATGGTAGGGGGAAACAAAGGAGGAGGTAACAATGCTCAGTAGGAAATATACACATGACCTTGCTCATGTAACTGTGACCTCTCTGTACAACATTTTTACAATAAAACCATACAAAAAATAGACAATATAGTATTCTGAGAAGCACTTTGAGGTTAAAGGAAGGATGTCTGAATAGATGTACAAAATTCTACACTGCTTTTTATTTAATGTTCAGCATGAAACTGAATAAACTGCTTCCATTAAAAAATTAAGTCACTGTCTTGGAACTGGGGCCAGTATTTATACCATTGGTGGGATTTGATCTCACATTCCAGGTAACTCTTTTATACCATAGGAGAAGGAAAAAATTTACTGTCCTTGAGGAAAAGAAATTCAGGCTAGAGTTCCCATGTCCTGAATGAGGGCCCTGCAATGGAAAATATATTTCTATACATGTGTAATATATGATATATACTTACATGTGTATGTTTTTTACATGTTATGATTCTCATGATTGATTTTGTATTTATTTTATTTGATTCATTCTTTTATTGTTTTTCTATTTATATTATCATTCTCATTTATATTTTGCACATCTATTATAAAATTATACACAATAATTTAAGACATTGATTCATTTATCATTAAAAATTTTTGTGTTGAAACATGATACATAATTAAATGGAGGCATTTGTCACAGTCTTCTCACGTTTATAGTCTCTCCCAAGAATGAGCTTTGACCTATTTATCTTTGGACACCTTCCTATAGGGATGTCTCTAGATGATTTATACTGAGAAGCTTTTTCTTGAGGACAGGCAAGTTGTGGGATAAAATTGTAAGTGGGAGGCTAGAAATGTGGCATAATGGTAAAGAGCTCACTCAACATGCATGAATACCAGGGTTTGAATCCTCAGTGCCATATACTCAGAAAAAACCAGACGAGGTGGAGTGGCTCAAATGGTAGAATGCTAGCCTTGAGAAAAACAATCCCCAGGACTGTCAAAAACAATAGACCAGATGCCAGTGGCTCACACCTGGAAAACTACCTCCTCATGAGGCTGAGATTTGAAGACCACAGTTCAAATACAGGCTAGGCAAGAAAAGCCTGTTAGACTCTTATCTCCAGTGAACCACTAAAAAATCCCATGTGGAGCTGTGGCTCAAGTGGTAGAGGGTTATCCTTGACTGAATTGCTCAGGGACAGCTCCCAGGGTTGATACAAGACACACAACTGGAATAAAATTGAGGGTTAATCAAAGTATGTTTCCTATTAGCTAATTATGAGAACATTCTCTGGAAAATCAATGCTGATATATACCAGAATTGGAGTCAAACTTCCAGGCTTAAGTGTAGCAGATCCACATGCCCATCCTCACAGACTCTAGCATTGTAACCTTGTGTCAACAGGGTTCTGAAAGGTCCAATGTTGAAAGGCTTAATATGGTCCCCAAGCCCTGTGTGATAAGCAGTTGACTTGTATTGTCAATGTCATTACACGTCTGAACCTAGCAGAGCACCAGTAGCTCTTGTGCATCACCCTAGATCAGGAGGCTGAGGTCTTAGGATCACTCTGAAGCCAGCCAGTGCAGGAAAGTCTATGACACTCTGACTTCCACGTCTGAAAGGTCAGATGTTCAAGAGCTTCTTGTTTTTCCCTTGGTGATGAGAAGTTACTCTAAATGTTCTAGTGTTCTTGACCCATCGACCCATCCTGGGTTCAAATGAAGTTCTCAGGATCCAAGCCCTGACACTGTTAGCAGGAAGAACTCCAGTGTAACACTATTTGAAGGAGAGAAAACAGTTTCAAAAGCCAGGCTAGGTGAAGAGGACAAGGAGGCAGAATATACAAATTCAACAGGGAAGTGAGCTGCACAACCACATCACTCATTCCAGGCACAGCCAGCAATGGGGGAAAACCTGAAACATTTGTTAGAGTTACACCAGGGTCAGGTTTTTCTCAGCTTCCTCAAACAATGACAAACCTTCCTCCCTCAGGTGAAGGTAGCCTCAGGCTATCTTTAGGTTACCAATCGAGAGCCAGTTTAGTTAGGGAGAGGGAGGAACAGAGTAGAAAAGCCCTGCTCTCTGGTCTTAGGGAGTGGGTTTTTTACTCTCCATTTATCAGATTTAAAGGCCCTTCTTCTACTTCTGCCAGTCTTTTCTCCTTCCTTCATTCTCCACATCATTATTGCTAATCCCCAGTCCAAGGTGAGGCAGGGTCATTTCTCTTTTGTCTCCAAGCAGCTGAGTTAGCAGCTGGCTCTGCCCTCTTGGATCTGGGGCCTTCGCCTGCCTGAGAAGTGGGAAAGAGACATTCTTCCTGCTCTGTGGTTGTGTGAAGGTGATGCTGGTGTCCTGGCACACTGCAGAAGGCCTCATGACTGGGAATTGTTCCCTTCTTTCCTCCTGAAGTCCAAGACCAGCCTTATCTATCATTTTTATATCTATCTATCTATCTATCTATCTATCCATAGGCCTTTCTTTCTTTCTTTCCTTCCTTCCTTCTTTCTTTCTTTCTTTCTTCCTGTCATTCTTCTTGTCTTTTTTTCTCTTTCTTTCTTTCTTTCTTTCTTTCTTTCTTTCTTTCTTTCTTTCTTTCTTTCGTTCTTTCTTTCTTTCTTTCTTTCTTCCTGTCATTCTTCCTGTCATTCTTCCTGTCTTTCTTTCTTTCTTTCTTCCTGTCTTTCTATGTATGTATGTATGTATGTATGTATGTATGTATGTATCTACCTATGTACCAACCCACCTGCCTGCCTACCTACCTACCTACCTACCTACCTACCTACCTACCTACCTACCTACTACCTACCTACCTACCTACCTAACTACCTACATAGTTATCTCTTTGACATTTCTTGGGCTTAACTCAAGGCCTGGGCACTGTCTCTAGCACTCTGCTACTTGAGCCACAGCACCAATTCTGGATTTTTCTGTGTATGTGTTACTGAGGAATGGAACCCAGGGCCTCTTGCATGCTAGGCATGCACTCTCCCACTAATCCACATTCCCAACCCCCTCATCTTTTTTCTTTATGGTAGTTTTTACATATATATACTACCATTTTGTGTCTCCAAGTATAATTTTCTGAATACTGCTTATTTCTATGAACTCTGATCTTCTCTTCCCTGCCTGATTTGTGACTGCTCCTGCATTGGCCTCATAATAAAATGTAAATAAAGGCTGCTGAGAGCTTCAGTGTGCATCTTATAAGGAAACAGGCCTAGAACCCTGGAAGTGAAAAGCAATAGGGCTGAAATGAAGAGAATGATGCAGTATGTACAATGAGCATATCTAAAACATAAATCAGTAAATAAAAGCAGAAGTTTTGCATACAGCCTCTTTGCACTTAGGGAAGTAATATACTCTTGTAAGTAAGTAGGACACTAAACTTGGCTTTCTCTTTTTGAATTTTCTTTTGTGGCCATCCCATGGCTTAAACTGAGGACGCGATGCATTCCTCAGCTGTTTTTCACAAGACTGAGGTTTTACTACTGCCACAGCTCCACTTCCAGCCATCTGGTTGTTAAATGAACATAAGTGCCTCCCAGGCTTTCCTGCCTGGTCTGGCCTGTATCTCCTGCTTGGCTTTCTCTCTCAAAGCTGGAGCTCCACCCTCTAGGCCACTGCTCCCCTTCTGGTTTTCTAGTGGTTTATTGGAGACAATAAACCTTTCCTCCTAGGGCTGGCTTTGAATGGAGATCTCCTGAGGAGGCTTCAAGAGGATTACCTCAGGGATTCACCTAGAAGCCGCTCCACCAAACCTTTAGTCTAAATCTCGAGAGGTACTAGAGAAAAATGGAAACAGGAACATGCTTCTAGTGTGTCCTAGATACTTAAGGTTGGAGATACAAAACACTCATAATTATTAGATCATTTTATAGGCAAAAGGAGCAATGCAGATAGTATGAAGATAGCTCCAGGTTTTGGTCCTCATGTCCTGAGACAGTAAATTCACTGCAGCTCACGGCTAAGTGACAGAACTGGCATGTCCTGTGGACATTTCTTCCTAAATCCTGTAACACTCTTTTCTCACTTTTGGCTTCAAACCTGTGACCAGAGGGTAAGATGAAGAGAGAAAATACTCTCAGAGAAAGCACGTGTAAAGAACATTAGTAGTTTACTTATAAGTCCCAACCATAGAAATGACCCTATTAAGAAGTCAGTCCAGATTATAAAACAAAGAACTAAAGAAAGAACTTGAAAGTGCCTGCTGAGTGCAATCCCAGCTCCTCAGGAAGCTGAGATGTAGAGAATCTGGGTTTGAAACCAGCCAGTGTAAGAAAGTCTTTGACAATGTTATTTCTAAGAGATCACAGAAAAACCCAGAAGTGGGACTGTGACTCAAGCTTAATGCAGTACTCTTGAGCAAAAGGAGCTCTTGGACCAGGCCTAGGCTCATAGTTCAACCCCAGGACCTGCCCCCTCAAAAAAAAACCTGTACCCCAATTTCTTTGTCAATGTATGGATGTATTCCATAGGTGAAACACCAGAGTAGCTATGATGAATGGCACCAAGCAAGGAAAATTATATTCAATACAATGAGTTCATAACACAGAGAGTGCTTTTATGATATTGCATGTTTCAGGGCTCCCCTCACTGCTCCCAATGTAGCCTGAGGGTTTCTCTGCATCCCAGGTCTGTTGGAGGAAGTCTCCCTCATTGTCTGGACAGGAACACAAAAGACCTCATTCCAAATAACTGTGTACCAAATAACTCCATCTGGGCCAATTAGTGAGGATGTGTGGGTGGGCTCTGAAAGTCAGGAAAAAAAAGGCCTCCTTGTACCCTTAGCTATCTCTCTTCCCAGTGCTCTCTTTTAACAGGAGACCTTCATTTTTGCCACCTCCCATGGCAGGCCAAGTTCTGTGCTCTTATCCTGCCTTTATGAGACTATATTCCGGTGTTCAGATACAGTGCTCAATATAATTCAGGAGTCTTTCTGGCAAACAACTAGGGCACTGAACATAATGAAACGTTTCATTGCCAGCAATGATGGGCCTATAATGCCTCTCCTAGGTTTCCAGAAGCTTGGGAAATCGAAGCACATGTTGGATATCACAAAGCTTCCTGTCATCTAGGACTGGTGAAGCTCATAAGGTTTTGAAACCTTTGACCTCTCCTAGTTGGGCCCTGGGTGGCCAGGTTTTGGGGTTGTACACAGGGCCTGGGTGCTGACCATTAGCTCAGAGCCAAAGTCTTTACCACTTTGTCACAGCTTCACTTCTGCTTTCTCTCTGTGTGTGAGTGCGTGTAAGTGCATGTGTGTGTGCACACACATGGAGCTTGAACTCAAGACATGAGCACTTTAACTAGTTTCTCTTGTACAAGGTTTGCCCTCTCCCACTTGAACCACAGAGCCACTTCAGGCTTTTTCTTACTGATGTGATTCTGAGAAATCAAGCCCAGGGTTTTATATATGCAAAGCACTCTACCCCTAAGGCACATTCCCAGCCCTCTACTTCAAGTTTGTTAGTTTGTTTCTGTCTTTGTTGTTGTTGTTGTCATTGTAGGAGTTGAAATCTGGGCCTGGGTGCTGTCCCTGAGCTCTTCAGCTCAAATCTTGTGCTCTACCACTTGAGCCAGAGAGCCACTTCCGGTTTTCTGGTGGTTCATTGGACTTAAGTGTCTCAAGGACTTTCCTGCCCAGGCTAGCTTTGAACCATAATCCTCAGATCTCATCCTCCTGAGTAGCTAGGATGACCGGCATGAGCCACAAGCTCCTAGCTTCCTCTTCAGGTTTCTTAGTGGTGAATTGGAGATAATAGTCTCATGGTACCTTTTGTGTAAGGGATAGTTTGGAACCCAGATCTCAGCTTCTTGAGAAGGCAGGATGACAGACCTCGGTTATAGAATCCTAAGATGTGGCACTCTGCTGCAAGGGGGTCCTTGGCTCCATGTAGTGGAGTGCTAGCCTTGAGCCCAAGAGTATGGCTCAGTGCTTAGGCCTTGAGTTCAAAGTTCATGACTTAGAAAAATCAAGACAAAACAATTGTCTCCTATAGACACATCACTAGTCTTCAGTAGTACATAATTTTGTCCCTGCCATGGGGACAGATCTGAGCCTCAATATTCTTTTCTTCATACTCATGTCAGTTGTGTAGTTCTTACGAGGACAAGATGAAAGAATGCACCCTTTGAAGGACAAAATACATAACACTCTTTTTTTTTTTTTGTCGGTCATGGGGCTTGAAATGTGGGCCTGAACTCTGTCCTTCAGCTCTTCAGATCAAGGCTAGTGCTCTACCACTTGAGCTACAGCAACACTTCCAGTTGTCTGGTGGTTTATTGGAAATCACAGTTTCAGCGACTTTCCTGCCCGGGCTGGCTTTGAACCACGATCCTCAAATCTTAGCCTCTAGAGTAGTTAGGATTACAGGCGTGAGCCACTGGTGCCCACCTGCAAATAACCCTCTTTACAGGAGTCAGCACACAGCATCCTGTGAAAGACTCAGCAACCAGCACCCAATGCAGGACTCAGCACACTGCACCCTGTGAAGGACTCAGCACATAGTATCCCGTGAGGGCCCCAGCACCCCAGGAAGGACTCATCAAGTAGATGTATCACACAAGCTGTCATTAGTATTAGGGTACTTTCATTAGTATCACCATTCTTTCAGAAATACATCACAAACAGCACAAAGTTCACATCTAATGATTCAGAGGGGTATTTTTTTGGGGGGATGGGAGTCAGCCACAGGGATTGCACTAAAATGTTGGGGTTACTGTCCTAAGATCTTTTGCTCAAGGCTAGAGATCTATCCACTTTGATCCACAGCTCAGAGTTTCACAGACATACCGCCAGGGCTGGGTTTTAAACCCACCAGTGTCAGATCTCAGCCCCTGAGAATCTTGGATGACAGGGGTGACCAAGCCAGCAGCATCTGGCTCTGTGGGGCTGAGTTGAAGTAGTATACCTCTGACTAAGTCAGTTTATATGGCAGCTGTAAGCACCAGACTCCCGGCTTGCTCTGTGATGAGGTACCCATCTTGGACCTTGAGTAAGAGTCTAGACACAGTCCCTAAGCTTTTATGCTCAATGCTAATGCTCGACTGCTTGAGCGAGAGTACAACTTCTGGATTTTTATATGCATATGGTAGTGAGGAATCGAATCCAGGGCTTTGTATGTACTAGCCATCATTATACCACTGAGCCCCAGGAGTGACAAGTGTATGAACAGATAAATGTGTAGATTGGCATATATGTGTATATATATATATATATATATAT
Organism: Dipodomys spectabilis; assembly: GCF_019054845.1. Classification (NCBI taxonomy): domain Eukaryota; kingdom Metazoa; phylum Chordata; class Mammalia; order Rodentia; family Heteromyidae; genus Dipodomys; species Dipodomys spectabilis. Next base: position 1,903,029 of record NW_024870964.1, read on the forward strand.
ATATATATATATATATACACACACACACACACACATATATATACATATATATGTATAAAACAAGAGAAAGTTGTCTGTATAGTATGAAATTACATATATCACTACCCATTATTGACAATAAAATTATTCCTTCCATTTTTAAGTATCATGGTTGAATACATAATAAAGTATTAATTGAAAATTAGTCAATGTAGTATAATTGTTGTGTATAATTTTATAGTATAATCATACAGTAATTACTAATTTGTTACTGTTATAAAATTACATTCCTATGGATGTACATGGGAATGGGTTTCTTAGAATTTCAGGCCAAGACTTAGTGGCAGTCCCTGGATTCGACCTCCAGGCCTAAGTTGAGGTTTTGGCTATGGCTTCCCTAATAGCCAGCCAAACATCAGCATGCAATGTCATGTACACTTTCTGGGCCTTGTCATTTACACGCAGGATGGTCACAATTCAAAGGGGAAAAAATGTAAAACCACCTTCGTGTATTTCTCCATTTTATCCTTCTCCATTTTATTTTATTTCTTGCCAACCCCGAGATTTGAACTTGGATCCTAGGATCCCAGTGTAGCTGTGGCAGAGATGCCAAGACCTGAGTTCAAGCCCGTGCTTGGCAAAAATAAAATAAAATAAAATAAGGCCCTGGTTTGGAATTTGCACCATTTTTCTGGCAGGTCTGGGATTTGAACTCAGCATCTGGGTATCTCTGTGGCACTGTGGGTGAAGCGTAAGCTCACCGTCCTTGAAGACAAGAATTTCAGACCAGTTCCCAAGGCCTGAATTAAAGCCCCAGCACTGGAAAAATACATACATGAGCTTAGCGAGTATGGCATTTATTACCCTTATTCATTTAGTATTATTACACATATAACATTTCATTTATTACATCCTATCACACAGGATATATTTGCATATATGAGACCCAGGATATTTTTTCAGGAAACAAAATGTGTCAAAAGTGGCTTCTTACTCCATGAATAAATTTTTGGCAATGCTGGGATTTCAACTCACAGCCTACAATGCCCAATCCATAAATGGGGTCAGAGTCTTAGCACATCAACCTCTGACAAACTGAACTGCCAGGAAGTTCTGAGGACCTGTGGTCAAGCCACAATAGTGCCATATATATATATATGTATATATATGTAGAGAGAGAGAGAGATGTGTAGATTGCTGTATATATATGCATATATATATGTAGAGAGAGAGAATGTGAGGATATCATTACATTTTATATATATATATATATATATATAGTTACAAATAATTAGTTATTAAGTTATGTCTCCATTTAATGAAGTATCATAGTTGAATACTTATGAAAGCATTAATTAAAAATTAATCAATATCCTTCCATTAGGGGAATTATAACATGGTGCTAGAATGGAAGATGTAAATGCAATAATTTTTGTGTGACTTTCTAAAATAGAATCATGAATTAACTGCAAATTTAATTATTTTTATAACATTCCACTAGCATTCACATAAATAGGAATGAGTTTGTCAGGATCTCCTTCCATTCGTGTGTGGCAGTCCTGGCATTCGTACTCCAGGCCTGGGAAATTTACTTCGAATGCAAACCATTTGAATGACACTGAAGATTTCAGATTTTCACGATTAAAAAAGAACAACAAGAAGAAAAAAAAGCCAGGTGTCAGAGGCTCCTGTATGTAATCCTATCTCCTCAGGAGGCTGAGATGTAGAGATGCCAATTTTAATTCAGCCAGGGCAGAAAAGTCCGCCACACTCTTATTTCTAAGAGGTCACAGGAAAATATCCCTATGGGTTGTGGCTGTGGCTCAAGGACTGAGAGCTACCCTTGAGAAAGAGGAGATCAGGGATAGGGCCTAGGCTCATATTTCAAACTCAGTCCTGTCAAAGAAAAAAAAAAGATGGCAGTATCTCCATGTCTCTGTGTATTTATGGATGATGTGTGGATGATGGGAATTCAGCAGTTTGCCCATGACCAGATCCCCAACCTGGGCAAGCTGCGACAAGCCATCAGAGAGTACTAAGTCTGAGCCTGTAGCTTGAACAAAGCATCCTTCTCTGCTATTTAATAACTGAAGGCTTGCCTTGGCTGGGGTATGCAATGGGTGCATTATGTTCTTGCTGAGTTGTCCCACTGGAACATCTAGCAGCTAGCCGCTGCCTCTAAGGGAGACCACTGTTCCTAGATGGTAGGAGTTGTGGAAAGTTCTGGCTCCATATTCCATAACACTCTGTAAGATGTGAGCCTAGATCTCTGAGGACTGGTGGCTATCACTCATTCATCATTCCTCATTGCCGAGTTTCAAACTGGTCCCAAATCCTGGAAAAGATATGAAATGGCCAGAGAATTCTTTTTTTTTTTATACAGTGAAAGCAGGGGTTATACTGTGGGGGAGGGACATACAAAGCAACAAAGAAATAATTTTATAATTGCGTTAGAAACAAATGCATGGAAGAAAAAAACATTTAAATACATATCTAAGGGTTCATTTTCCTAACATCATATTATCTGACCTTTTCTGCTTGACTCATACATATACTAGATATTGCACATAAGGGAAATCATGGGACCTATGTTTCTTTGGGCTTGGCTTACTTCACTTAATATAATTTTGTCCAAGTCTTTCCATTTCCTAACAAATGGGGCAATGTCATTCTTTCTGATGGAGGCATAGAAATCCATTGTGTATATATATCACATTTTCTTGATCCATTCATCTACTGAGGGGCATCTGGATTGGTTCCATACCTTAGCTATGGTAAATAATGATGCAATAAACATAGTTGTGCTGGTAGCTTTAGTGTGGTCTTGTTTGTAAACATTTGGGTAAATGCCCAAAAGTGGGACTGCTGGGTCATAGGGGAGCTCTATGTGGAGACTTTTGAGGACCCTCCATACTACTTTCCAATGTGGTTGAACAAGTTTACACTATTACCAACAATGAAGTAAGGTTCCCTTCTGTCCACATACCCTCCAGCATCTGTTGTTATTAGAGTTCTTGATTTTTGCCATTCTAACTGGCGTGAGGTGGTATCTCAATGTTGTTTTGATTTGCATTTCTTTTATGGCTAGGGATGTTGAGCATTTCCTTATGTGTCTATTGGCCATCCTTCTTTCTTCTTCAGAGAAGTTTCTCTTTAAGTCATTAGCCCGCTTATTTATTGGGCAGTTGTTTCTTTGAGGATTTGTTGTTGGGGGATTTAATTTTTTGAGTTCCAAGTATATTTTAGATATGAGACCCTTGTCTCATATCTGTGGGCTTTCTATTGATCTTGCTAGCTATGTCCTTTGCCATGCAGAAGCCCTGCAACTTCATGCAATCCCATTTGTCCAAACGTTCTTTGATTTGTTGTGTTTCTGGGTCTCTATTCAGAAAAATTTGGCCTGCACCAAGGAGACCTAGGGTTTCTCCTATTCCACCCTGTAATGTTTTCAGAGTGTCTGCTTTGACTACGAGTTCTTTGATCCATTTGGAGTTGATTCTGGTGCAGGGCGATATATAAGGATCTAGCTTTAGTTTTCTACAAATAGTTAACCAATTTTGCCAGCACCATTTACTGAAGACCCTGTCTTTCTTCCATTCTATTTTTTTTTAGCTCCCTTATCAAAGATTAGATGGCTATAGGTCTGTAGGTTCATTTCTGGGTTTTCCATTCTATTCCCTTGGTCCTGAGGTCTGTTTTTGTGCCAATACCAAGCTCTTTTGATTACTATGGCTTTATAGTTGAGTTTGAAATTTGGTATTGATATTCCTCTAGCAGTGTTCTTTCCGTTGAGGAGCGTTTTTGCTATTCGGGGCCTTTTATTGTTCCATATGAATTTTTGGATTGCCTCTTCTATTTCCTTGAAGAATGAGGTTGGAATTTTGATAGGTATCGCATTAAATTTGTAGATAGCCTTGGGAAGTATTATGGCCAGCGATTTCTTTGCTGAAAAGTGTATGCCAATAAATGCCACCCTCATAGATCCTGTTAGAAATAAACCTTGGACTGTGAATGTGGCTAAGTTGTAGAGTGCTTACCAAGCAAGCATGAAGCCCTGGGTTGGATTCTTCAGTACCACATAAACAGAAAAAGCCAAAAGTGGCACTGTGGCTTAAGTGATAGAATGTAGCCTTGAGCAAAAGCAACTCAGGAACATGCCCAGACCCTGAGTTCAAGCCACAACACTGGCAAAAAAATGTGAGCTTGGTGAGACATACACTTCTGGAACTCAGAGGATGGCCGAGGTTATAGGTAAGAGGTCGAGGGCAGATGGTGATGGCTCACACATGTAATATTAGCACTCACAAAGTTGAGGTCTGAAGATTATAACTGCAAGCAAGTGCAGGCAAGAGTCTATATGATACTCTTTTCTCCAATTAAGCACCAAAAAAACCAGAGCTGTGGTTCAAGTAGTAGAATGCTAGCCTTGAGCATAACAACTTAGGGATAGCATCCAGGCCATGAATTCAAACCCCAGGACTGTCATACACATACACACACACACACACACACACACACACACAAACACACACACACACACACACACACACACACACACACACACACACACACACACACACACACACACACTGGAAATTCTACTTACCTATCAAAAAGAATATTGTACCATTTGTATCTCTCATTTCTAATGTCATCTGCCTTGTATCTCATTACCATTGTATTTTCCCTGTACTGCACTAACTGACACATGCAAACTGATGTAACTGATTTTCAGGGTTATGGGCTAACCATAGATTCCTGAGTATGAGTTCTCTGCTCATTCTCTTTGTCTATTCATGCCTTTGAGTAGTGATTGTACAGATTCATTTGTACCATTTGCTACAAAGAAAAGAGATGAACCATACATATATATGTATGTATATATATATGATTATATACATACACACATTTATTCATACATGGATATATGCACACATATGGATATATATTGAATACCTGAGTACGTTTTATGTTTTCAAGAATTATGGAGCTAACAAAAATCACATGTATTTTCCTTCCTGTTCAATTTTTTTCAAAACATAAAGAACTTTGTCTCTTTTGAATATTAATTTTTAAGATAATATCACCATCTCTGATTTGTCAGTTGCCTTGAAATTAGATGTTCAAATGGACAAAAATATTTAGGCTTTTTGGTGGAAGAAAGGAATATTACTAGGGTTCTATTCAGGGGTTCTCTGCTTGCTAGACAAGACTTTGTCTGTATAGCACCAAGCAGCTCAAATACTTTGCGATACTTCTAGTCCATTTTATTTACTTTAGTTCTTGAACTTTTTGCCCTGGTCTGATCTTAGATTGACTGAGACTTGCTACCTATGCCTCATAACATAATTAACTAGGATTACAGATGTGAACCACTAGGGCCAGCTCGTTTGTTGAGATGTTTGTCTTGGCAGTTATTTATCTGGCCTGGCCTCAGACCATGACGCTTGTCATTTCTGCTTCCCAATCAGCTGGGATTACAGATGTGGGCTACTATACTTGGTGTACATAAAATCTTCTGTTTTGTGTTTTTTGTGTGTGTGTGTCGGTAGTGGATTTTGAACTCTGGGCTTGGTCACTGTCCCTGCGCTCTATAGATCAAGGGAGCCACCTACCGCTTGAGCCACAGCACCAGTATCGGTTTTCTAGTGGTTTTATTGGAGAAAAGAATCTCACGGACTTTCCATCTCAGGCTGGCTTTGTACCTTGATCCTCAGATCTCAGCCTCCTGAGTAGCTAGGATTTCAGACGTGAGCCACCAGTGCCTGACACACCTGTTTTTCAACAGAGGTTTTTATTGCAAAAATACTGTATAGAGGGGTTAAAGAGTACAAGTTAAAGAGTACATTTTCTATCAAGCATTGTTACCTCCTCTTTTATTTTTCCCTAACCTTCCCCTCCCACCTGCACAACTCCACTCCCCTCTCCTCCCTTCCCCTCTTCCCCGCCTATATTGTAAAGATACTTTTTCAACATTGTGTCTTGTGCATCTCATTGTTACAATGGGTCAGCCTGTATCCGTATTTAACTATTTTGTTTTTTCCCTTCCCCTCCCCAAGCTAGAGAAGGGTGTATACAGGATGCAGTGAACCGACATTAAATACAGTGAAAACAGGGGTTATACCATAGGGGAGGAACATAAGAAGAAAAAAAACACATGGTAGATTATAAACCCTATCTTGGGGTTCATTTCGCTTAACATCATCTTATCTGGTCGTATGTACATAGCTTTTGAACTTTTATGCTTCTCTGAGACATATAGTAGTTATTTCAAATAAGGGAAACCATAGGACCTATGTTTCTTTGGATTTGGCTTACTTCACTTGATATAATTTTTTCCAAGACTCCACTTAGAGTTCCCCTATGATCCAGCAATCCCTTTTTTGGCATTTGTCCAAATGTTCACAAACAAGACCATATTAAGCTACCAGCACAACTATGTTTATTGCAGCGTTATTTAACGTAGCTAAGATATGGAACCAACCCAGATGCCCCTCAGAAGATGAATGGATCAAGAAAATGTGACACACACACACATACACACACACACACACACACACACACACACACACACACACACACACACAAAATGGAATTCTATGCCTCCATCAGAGAGAATGATATCGCCCCATTTGCTAGGAAATGGAAAGACGCAGAAACAATTGTATTAAGTGAAATAAGCCAGGCTCATATAACCATAGGTCCCACGATTAATCTTACTTGCAGTAACTAGTACATGGTACCATATAACCATATAAGAAGATGTTATGTGAAATGAACCCCAAGATAGGGGTTATCTCTATATAGTGTCCCAAATAAAGTTGGAAGGGGAGCTGTCGTTCAAATACAGAGCATCACCCATGAGGGAAAAAGCCTAAGTGACAAGGTAAGGTCATGAGTTTAAACCATAATATCAGCAATCAAAAAAGTTGATTTCTTTTCCTTGAGGTTTTTATTAAATTGCTCAGAAAATAATCAACGTTATATTTATGTTTAGCATTACTATTAAAATCATGACATATTTATTTATGTTATTCTTTATTTTCTTTTTTTCTTTGTTGTTTTTTATTAATTTTTTTAATTGTGAAAATACTGTACAGAGGGGTCTTTATTTTCTTAAATTTTACTTACACATTAATATCCAGTAATGATAAGAGATGATTACTGTTTCACACGTTTTTATGTCAGTTGAATATATGGATGAGAGGTGCATACAAGGAGTTTGGACTGAAAATAGATAATTGCAAGCTCTTCCCATAAAGAATGGATAGTTGAAGGAGCTGCGGGCATGTATAAGATAAACCAAAGAAACCAGCAAGGAAAGATAAGGTATGATTCTGGAAACCACACAATTTTGGAAGAAAAAAAAACAGGGAAAATATGTGGCTTTTGGTAAGAACTTTGTAACCCACCTACATATTTGATTCCTTATTTCTAGCGGAAGGCATTTCAGTTAACTTTATTTTACAAAGTTAAACATGATTGACCTTTAATGCTAACTGGCCTCTGTCTCAGGTAAGCAATTATTCTACCCAGGTGCCAGGGTCTCATGCTTATCATCCTAGTTACTCAGAGAGCTGAGACCTCTAGATCGTAGTATAAATCCCATCTGGAGAAGAAAATTGGTGAGACTTTTCTGTTCAATTAACCATAAGAAAATTGGAAGTGGCACTGTGGCTCAAAGTGGGAACACTAATGTTGAGTAATAAATCTCAGAGACAGAACCCAGGCCCTGAGTTCCAGCTCTCTGAAATTATTCTTAAATTACTTGTTCTCAGTAATTCTTTAATTTGTCTAGAAGACTGTCTAAACTTAGAGATTTTTTTATTTCATGTTGTCAGAATTTAATTTTAAGATGTTCAGAGAAAAATTATGTATATTAAGAACTGGTTTGTATTGCTTTGTATTACGTATTGCTTCTACACCTACAGATCAGCTGGAAAGTAGATGGCCAAACCACTCCTACCCCCACCAAAGTTGTAAAGTTCATGTTTCGACATAATGATTTGTGCATCTCTTTGATGCAATGGGTCCACCTGTATTCCTAGTTAAACTATTTGTTTTTGCCCTTCCCCTCCACAAATTATACCAACATCAAATGCAGTGAAAGCAGGGGTTATACCGTGGGGGAGGGACATACAAAGCAATATAGAAATCATCTTATAAATATGTTAGAAACAACTACATGAAAGAAAAAAAATTGAATACTTATCTTGGGGTTCATTAACCTAGCATCAACTTCATCTGACCTTTTCTGCTTGACTCAGACATATACTAGATATTGCTAATAAGGGAAGCCATGGGACCTATGTTTCTTTGGGTCTGGCTTACTTCACTTAATATAATTTTTTCCATGTCTTTCCATTTCCCAAAAAATGGGGCAATGTCATTCTTTCTGATGGAGGCATAGAATTCCATTGTGTATATATACCACATTTTCTTGATCCATTCATCTACTGAGAGGTATCTGGGTTGGTTCCATGTCATAAATATGGTAAATAATTCTGCAATAAACATAGGTGTGCTGGTAGCTTTAGTATGGTTTTGTTTGTTATCATGTGGGTAAATGCCCAAAAGTGGGATTATTGGGTCATAAGGGAGCTCTATGTGGAGTCTTTTGAGGAACCTCGATACTGCTTTCCACAGTGGTTGAAAAAGTTTACACTCCCACCAACAATGTAGTAAAGTTCCCTTCTGGGCACATCCCCTCCAGCACCTGTTGTTATTAGAGTTCTTGATTATAGCCATTCTAACTGGGGTGAGGTGGTACCTCAATGTTGTTTTTATTTGCAATTCTTTTATGGCTAGAGAGGTTGAGCATTTCTTCTTGTGTTTATTGGCCATCCTTCTTTCCTCTTCAGAGAAGTTTCTCTTTAAGTCTTTAGCCCACTTACTAATTGGGCATTTGTTTCTTTGAGGATTTGTTGTTGGGAGATTTAATTTTTTGTGTTCCAAGTATATTTTAGATATGAGACCACTGTGCATTGTATGGCTAGTACAGATCTTCTCTCAATCTTTGGACTTTCTAGTGATCTTGCTAGCTATGTCCTTTGCCATGCAGAAGCTCTGCAATTTCATGCAATCCCATTTGTCCCATTTATCTTTGTTTGTTTGTTTGTTTTTTTGTATTTCTGGGTCTCTATTAAGAAATTTCAGCCTGTGCCACGGAGAACTAGGGTTTCTCCTATTCCGTCCCGTAATGTTTTCAGAGTAAGACTTGAAACTTTTAGAGTTTCAAATATTACAGGAAGATCTTGGATTCATGTTGAATGGATGTGAGTAGATTAAGCTCTTGCAAAATTCGTGTGTGTGGGGGGCGGGTTATGTTTATTATTGAAATCAAGGATTAGGAACTTGGTTCCTTTTTCTGAGATATACATTATGGTGTATCTTTGTTGGTGGTAGGCTCTGATTGCTTGCCTTTTCCTGACGTGTACAATCCAACTCTATTTTTCAATTAAAGTTCTTTAATTATTATTGAACTTATAGTGCTCTGATATTGCTTTGTCTTTAGTCTGCCATCTAGGATCTTCTTTTCCTCTTAAATGTTAACATTCAATATAAATTTTACCTCCTGACTGATTTCCCCCTTTAATCTGCATTTTGCAATAAGTATTATAATACCTTTGATCTCTGTATTCATGAAGAAAAACCGTTTCGAATTCTTTGTTTAATGTAATAACACCTGGACAGAGTTGTTAGCACCAAGACCTTAAATTTTCTTTTGTAGTTTTAGTTTAAAATAACCTTCCTCCATGTTTTTAGCATAGGTAGATAAAGAATTCCCAAAATGCCTCACAATTTTTATATTTCACTTTGTCTATGTGTCTTTGTCCCTGCTAAATTTTTCTGGATGCCTGTGTTAGCTACCCCAACCCCTGCAAAGCTGTTGCTGCTACCCAATTTCCTGCCACTGCAACTCAGCAATTACAGTCACACTTACCCTTTCCCTGTTATTCCCTTTCTCTGCTACTCATTTTGCTACCCATAAATCTTATCACCATGATTCCAGCCACCTGATCCCTGACACCCTTGTCTCTGCTACCGCATTCCCAAACAAAGCAAGGCAAGAGTAGGCACAGACAGTCGACTTGGGTACTCCTCTTGCAAGTACAATGGGACGTTATTCCTCAGGTATTTATTATGAGGGACTAACTAGTGGTGAAAAGAGAAGAGGTTACTCAGAGGGGACTAAAATCCAAGGATATCAACTTATAACTTGTTGCTAAGAAAAGCAGGCCCTAAGGTGAAAGTTAATGAAAAAAGAAAATTTGACAAAAATATTGGTGATGATATAAAAAGTTTAGCTGAGTCTCTTGTACCAGTGATATGAATTATTTTATGACATAGATATGTAACTACTTTGCATTTTAAAAAGTATATGAAGATGCACATTTATGTGATACTTATATTAATTTATGGAATAGTTGCATATGATCATGTTAATGATATTCAATAGTTTATGCTTTATGATATGCTGATTACTCTGCCTTTAGCAATATGAATTGAGCTCTCTAAAAATAAATGGAATTGCAATGTCAAATACTACAAGGAGATTACTGAGGCTAATACCAAAACGAAAGCTGATAAAGAAAACTGAAAAAAGCTACAAGTTTGAAGGGAAGGGATCAGTGGTATATTACTAGCTTTTTAAACATTCTTAGAAAGCAGAACATGATTTTTGATTCTTGCATTTTGGAACCTCTTTAATGAGTAAAACAAATAATTATCGAAATGACTGAAAATGCACTGACATGAATTATTAGATTAACATTATACTCAAAGTTGCCTTGAGATGCAGACAAGCTTTATTCCTTTCCTATTAAATTAATGGAATAAGCTTACTTTTGAATGGTTGGACAGTCCATGACACTTGTTCCAAAACAAGAAAAGATACTGGAGAGAAAAAAAAGAGGAAGGAGACTCAAGGCTGCTGAAATTAGCATATTTTCCATTTGGACTTTAATGGGTTGTTACTACAAAGAATTAGAATTTCATCTTAAGATAATAATTTCAAAATGGATGTGCTAAAGGATAGCTTCGAAATGTAATATTTAATGCTGTTGGATTACTTAAAGACAAAGGTTTACAGAAAACTTTAAATTCCAGAAAAACTGTAATGTACCAATAAACACCTAGAATAAACATAATTTAAAAATTCACCTGTTCAAAGCAAACCCTGGCAGGAAAGTCTGCGAGTCACTTATCTCCAAATAAGAAGTGGCTCTGTGCCTCAATTGGGAGAAGGCTCACCTTGAGCTCAAGAATTCAAGGATATGTTAATATCCAGGCCCTGAGTTCAAGCCCCATGGCTGACAAGAAGAAATTTTAAAGAATTAAACCATTAGGGCCGGAAGGAGACTCAGTGGTAGAATGTTTGTCTTGCATGCATGAGGTCCTGGGTTCAATTCCTCAGCACCACATAAGCAGAAAAAACTGGAAGTGGCACTGTGGCTAAAGTGGAAGTGTGCTAGCCTTGAGCTGAACATCTCAGGGACAGCACCCAGACACAGAGGTCAGGCCCCCCTACCACCACCACCACCACCAACAACAACAGTTAAAGCATCAAACAGCCTGAAGATGTTGTCCAAAATAATGAATGCAGCATTATCCATTTACATGAAATAGTGAATTGAAACCTAGTTTACCAGTGGAGATGGTGGGCATTTTGTATGTGTGCCAAAGCCTGCAAAATTATTTTGTACTTTAACAGGGAGGGAGAAAGGAGGAAATGTGGGGGAGGAGTGAGGTGTTTGGTGGACTTGCCTTTTGATTCACTGATTGTTTTCTGGAGTCAAATTCAGAGAAATTCTGCTTGCAATCCTACTTACATGGGGAATTAAGAAGCCATGTCCTGGAAGTGGTTTTGTCCTGTCCTTGGCCTGGTTCTAACCACCACTGGATAATCCAAGTCCCACTTCAGGAACAAGATGCCTTGAAGACTACTGATCCATTGAGCAGGTGGACCTAACCACAGCCAGAATAGGTAGAAAATGCAATTCTGAGGGCAGCCCTGAAAATCTACAGCAGGTAGAATTTTTTATATATTTTTATTGTAAAAATACTGTACAGAGGGCTCAGAGTACAGGACTAGGTAATGAATACATTTCTTATACAGCATTGTTACCTCCTCCTTTGTTTTTCCCCTGCCATCTTTTCCTTCCCCATATCTCCAACTCCTCCCTCCTCGACCCCTGCCTGACATTGTAAATTCATTTTCGACACAGTGTCTTGTACATCTTATTGTCACAATGGATCAACCTGCATCCCCATTAAAGCATTCTGCCATATCCCTTCCACTCCCCAAATTACAAATATATATATATACGATGCAGAACACTTGAATCAAACAGGGGTATACCGTTGGGGGATGAACCTACAAAAGAAAGAAAGGAAAAACCACTTGTGTCTCTGACTTGGGGTACATTTCGCTTAACATCATCTTGTATGGTCATATGTTCTCAGCCTTTGATCTTCTCTGCTTGTCCTAGATATGTTCTAATCCTTGCAAACAAAGGTAAAACAAGGTAAACCATGGGTCCTTTGTTTCTTTGGGTCTGCTTACTTCACTTAATATAATTTTTACCAAGTCTTTCCATTTCCTAACATATGGAGCAATGTCATTTTTTCTGATGGAAGCATAGAATTCCAGTGTGTGTGTGTGTGTGTGTGTGTGTGTGTGTGTGTGTGTGTGTGTGTGTGTGTGTGTGTGTGTGTGTGTGTGTACCACATTTTCTTGATCCATTCATCTGCTGAGGTGCATCAGGGTTGGTTCCATATCATAGCTATGGTGAATAATACTGCAATAAACATGGTTTTGTGGTAGCTTTGTGATCATTTGGGTAAGTGCCCAAAAGTGGGGTTGCTGGGTCATTGGGGAGCTCTACATGGAGTTTTTGAAGAAATTCCATACTGCTTTCCAAAATGGTTAAACAAGTTTACTCTCCTACCAATAATGCAGTAGGGTTCCCTTTTCGCTACATCCCCACCAGCATCTGTCATTATTACATTTATTGATTATAGCCATTCTAACTGGAGTGAGGTGCAATCTCAATGTTTTGATTTGCATTTCTTTTATGACTAGAAAAGTTGAGAATTTCTTCATGTGTCTAATGGACATTTTTTATTTCATCTTCAAAGAAGTCTCTCTTTAAGTCTTCAGCCCACTTAGTTATTGGGAAGTTGTTCCTTTGAGGATTTGTTGTTGTGGGATTTATGATTTTGAGTCCTAAGTATATTTTAGATATAAGACTTTGTCTGTTTTATGACTCATGAATAACTTCTCCCAGTAAGTGGGCTTTTAATTGATCTTGGTCTCTATGAGCTTCACCTTGCAGATCCTCTGCTTGTTACATGCAATCCCATTTCTACAACCTTTCTTTGATTTGTTGTATAGCCCTTGTGTTTCTCTTATCCTTCATGTAGCGTTTTCACGTTGTCTGCTTTTATTTTGAGGTCTTTGATCCATTTGGACTTGATTCTCATGCAGGCTGATATATATATAGAGATAGATATAGATATAGATATATCTATATCTATATATATCCATATATATATAGATATAGATATAGATATAGATATATATGGATCTACCTTTAGTTTTCTACAGGTGTTTAACCAATTTTGCCAACACCATTTACTGAAAAGGCTGTCTTTCTTCCATTCTATTTTATTAGATCCCTTGTCAAAAATCAGGTGGCTATAGGTCACTTGGTTCATTTCTGAGTCTTCAGTCCTATTCCATTGGTCCTCAGGTCTGTTCTTGTGCCAGTACAAAGATGTTCTTATTACTATGGCGTTTCACTATAGTTTGAAATTTGGAACTGATAATGCTCCAGTGCTGTTCTTTTGGCTAAGGACTGACGAATCTACAGCCAGCATTATACTTAATGGTGAAAAGTTAAAGTCATTTCTTATAAATTCAGGAAAGAGATAAGGATGTCTGCGCTCTCCACTCCTCTTCAACTTAGTATAATAATGTTAGCTGGGACAATAAGACAAGATGAAAAATTAAAGGGAATCCAAATAGGGAAAGATGAAGTAAAACATACAAGATGACCAATGGAGTAGAATTGAAACCCAGAAATGAATCTACAGTCCCATAGGCATCTAATTTTCGATAAGGAAGATAAAAAATAGCATGGAAGAAAGACAGCCTCTTCAGTAAATGGTGCTGGCAAAATTGGTTAACTACTTGTAGAAAAATAAAGCTAGATCTTTATTTATCACACTGCACCAGAATCAACTCCAAATGTATTAAAGACATATAAATCAAAGCAGACATTCTGAAATTTTTACAGGATGGAATAGCAGAAACCCTAGGTCTCCTTGGCACAGGCTGAAATTTTCTTAATAGAGATCCAGAAATACAAAAAAAAATCAAAGACAAATGGGAAAAATGGGATTGCATGAAATTGCAGAGCTTCTGCATGGCAAAGACATAGCTAGCAAGATCACTAGAAAGCCCATGGATTGGGAGAAGATCTGCACTAGCCACACAATGGACAAGGGTCTCATATCTAAAATATACTTGGAATACAAAAAATTAAACCCCCCAACAACAAATCTTCAAAGAAACAACTGCCCAATAAATAAGTGGCCTAAAGACTTAAAGAGAAGCTTCTCTGAAGAAGAAAGAAGGATGGCCAATAGACACATGAAGAAATGTTCAACATCCCTAGCCATAAAAGAAATGCAAATCAAAACAACATTGAGATATCTCCTCACTCCAGTTAGAACAGCAAAAATCAAGAACTCTAACAACAACAGGTGGTGGAGGGGATGTGGACAGAAAGGAACCTTACTTCATTGTTGGTGGGAATGTAAACTTGTTCAACCACTTTGGAAAGCAGTATGGAGGTTCCTCAAAAGACTCCACATAGAGCTCCCCAATGACCCAGCAATCCCACTTTTGGGCATTTACCCAAATGATCACAAACAAGGCCACACTAAAGCTACCAGCACAACTATGTTTATTGCAGCATTATTTACCATAGCTAAGACATGGAACCAACCCAGATGCCCCTCAGTAGATGAATGGATCAAGAAGATGTGGTATATATACACAATGGAATTCTATGCCTCCATCAGAAAGAATGACATTTCCCCATTTGTTAGGAAATGGAAAGGCTTGGAAAAAATTATATTAAGTGAAGTAAGCCAGGCCCAAAGAAACATAGGTCCCATGGTTTCCCTTATTTGCAATATCTAGTATAGGTATGAGTCAAGCGGAAAAAGTCAGATAATGTGATGTTAGGAAAACGAAACCTCAAATATGTATTTTAATGTTTTTGTTTCTTTCATGCATGTGTTTCTAACGCATTTATAAGATTATTTCTTTGTTGCTTTGTATGTCCCTCCCCCACAGTGTAACCCCCGCTTTCACTATATTTGATGTCAGTATAACATGTGGAGGAGATGGGGACAAACAAGTCGTTTAAGGATTCAGGTGGACCTGTTGCAACAATGAGAAGTACAAAATGTCATGTCAAAACCAGCTTTACAATGTCGGCGGGGGGGGGGGGGTATGATTGGGAGGGGGGGAGGGGGGAGGCTGGGAAGGGAGGTGAAGGGTAAACAAAGGAGGAGGCTGCAGTGCTTGGTAAGAAATGTATGCATTATCCTGCCCATGTAATTGTAACCCCTCTGTACAGTATGTTCTCAAATAAAATAAAATTAAATTAAAAAAAAATGAATACATTTTAAAGAAAAAAAAAAAAACCTTCCACTGCTCAAATGATCTACATGATCTCAAAGTATAATATAATCAATGTGCAAGCCATCATCATCTGTAATACAATTATAGCAAATAGAACTCAGTCTGCTAAGCTTGTGGGCTGTGAAGCTCCTTGATATGGCTCAGAATAAACTCCTAATGCCTCTTTAAAACAAAAAACAAAAAAAAGACTTAAAGAGAAACTTCTCTGAAGCGGAAAGAAAGATAGCCAATAAACACATGAAGAAATGCTCTTTAGTAATGAAAGAAATGCAAATAAAAACAGCATTGAAATACCACCTAACCCCAGTTAGAATGGCTATAATCAAGAACTCTAATAACAACAGATGCTGGAGGCGATGTGGACAGAAGGTAACCTTACAGTACTATTGGTGGCAGTGTAAACTTGTTCAACCACTTTGGAAAGCAATATGGAGGTTCCTCAAAAGACTGCACATACAGCTCTCCTATGACCCAGCAATCTCACTTTTGGGCATTTACCCAAATGTTCACAAACAAGTCCACAGTAAAACTTCCAGCACGACTATGTTTATTTCATCATTATTTACCATAGCTAAGATATGGAACCAACGCAGATGCCCCTCAGTAGATGAATGGATCAAGAAAATGTGGTATATATACAAAATGGAATCTATGCTTCCATCAGAAAGAATGACATTGCCCCATTTGTTAGGAAATGGAAAGACTTGGAAAAAATTATGTTAAGTGAAGTAAGCCAGACCCAAAGAAACACACCTCCCATGGTCTTCCTTATTTGCAGTAACTAGAATATGTCTGAGTCAAGCAGAATAGGTCAAATAAGTTGATGTCAGGTCAATGAACCCTAAGATATGTATTCAAATGTTTTTTTTTCTTTCATGGGATTGTTTCTAACACATTTATAAGATTATTTCTTTGTCGGTTTGTATGTCCCTCCCCCATGGTATAACCCCTGATATTGGTATAATTTCTGGAGAGAAATGGCAAAAACAAATCATTTAACTAGGGATACAGGTGGACCCATTGCAACAATAAGATGTACAAGTCATTATGTCAAAATCAAACTTTACAACTTTGGTGGTGGGGAGCAGGATTGGGTGGCGACGCAAGGGGAGGATGGGAATGGATGGATCCGGGAAACAAAGTGGGAGGCTACAACGCTTCAGAAGAAATGTACTCCTTATCTTGCCCAGGTAATTTTAACCCCTCTGTACAATATTTTCACAAGAAAAAAATGATAAATTTAAAAAAAGAAAACAAAACCGGAAGATGACATGATCTTGTATTTAATGGACTCCATGGACTCCATTCCCAAGTTACTTGAGCTGATCAGAAACTTTGGCCAACTAGCAGAATATAATTTTGTCTCAATAAAACCAACAAAGAAAGGAATAAATAATAAACAAGAAAGGAATACACAGTTGGAAATTGTGGCTAATTTTGTCATTATGTTTTGAGAAGTCAAGTTCCCTAAACAAATGCAACTCATATATAATGCTCAGTTGTGTTTTAAATTTTGTCTTAATTACAGAATATTTCTAGATGAAAAAGAGCTCATGATTCCCAACCAAATATTGTAAAAAGTAAGCATCATTCTGTTAGATTCCAAAGAAATGATGAATGATTAAAAAGTTTAAGCCTGGATAAATAGGAAAGTTCATTTAATGTAGGACTTTGTAGACCTAGCTAAATTAGAATTTAGATTTAAAATAGATATTTTTTGTTTGTAATTTAATATTCTATAGGATACTACAAAATTCTTTTCAAATGAAAGATTTAATTTACAAATTCACAAATGATTCTGGCATTCTAATTGACTAGAGTAGTCTTTCAAGTGAGGTATAATTAGAACTTAGTTAATAGATAATCTCAACAGTTCATCTGTAAAATGATAATGTGAAAAATCTAGACAAATTGCCAACAAATTGATGATATTAATTTATAAATATAGAAAAAGAGCAATCTTTTGAGAATTTGGTGTAACATGGTATGAGGAGAGTAATTGTGTGACATCTTTTTTTCTACCTATACATAACACAAGAAGAAATTTCCATAGTTATGTACCTCTGTACACAATGAGAAAAATGCTGGGTTAGAGGTTTGTTTTTATTTTGTTTTTGTTGTTTGGTTTGTCCTAGGACTTAACCTTTGGGTTTGGGCACTGTCCCTGAACCTGATTATGCTCAAGGCTACTGCTCTACCACTTGAACTTCAGTGCCACTTGGATCTGGCTTTTCCTTATGAGTTTATTGGAGATAAGAATCCAAGGAACTTTTCTGCCTGGGTGAGCTTTCAACCATAATCTTAAAATCTTAATATTAAGATATACAGATCTCCTGAATATCTATGATAGATAATATATATATGTAATAAAAAACATAAAATAAAAATAAAAATAAATAATATTTGCAAGTGTTCTGATCTCAAGAATACCACTGCGGGGAAAATGATGTAGCAAAGTGTAGTGTAGTATTCTTTCTACAATAGGAAGTACATCACATTAGCAGAAGTGTAGTATATTTTCACAATAGTGATAAACTAGTCATGAATTTAGGGAATTTTAAGTTGCACCTTACAAGTTGGAAACTGTTGGGCAAGGATGATTTTACAGCATAAAAACTTGGGATTGATTGTCATAGAAATAATAGCTTAATCTGATGAACAAACGTTTACTCTTATGGAATTATTTATTGGAAGTGGCGCTGTAGCTCAAGCGGTAGAGCACTCACCTTGAGCTGCAGAGCGCAGGGACAGTGCCCAAGCCAAGAGTTCAAGCCCCACGACTGACCAAAAAAAAAAGGAATTATTATAGATACTACATAGTTTTATCATCTACAAGAACGTGTCTATTTTTTGTGTTGACTTTTAAGTATGTAATGACTCATTGAAAAATGCATCTATTGCAGAATTAAATAAAATGCAAAGAGGTACTATTTTGAATGTCTTTGGTATGGCATTTTCAGAATTTGAAAATGAGTAGTTAGTAGTCATAGGAATGTTGAGGAACAGATATATTCTGTCCTCTTAACAATTAGTCAGTTTTCAAAGTTAGGAGTTTCCACATATGTGAACTGTTTTCTGTTTTAGTATGAGACAATACTAAAATAATGTTTTTTCCAAAGAATGGCAAGTATATTCTGAAAATATTGTATAGTTTGATAACAGTTGATGTCCCTCTGATAAAGAAAGAGCTAATTCAGCCTGGAAAGGAAGATGGCGGAGGAGAAGCTGGAATCTGAACAAGCTTTTGCATAGAAAACAGTTTCAGAGTTCCAGTGAACAGTCCCAAGCCAGAGAATCACACCAAGTGTGCCATCACAGGACAGAGAGTTAGTCAAGAGAGGGGAAGCCAAGGAGACACATCTGAGCGCCTGCCAGCAGCTGCTGCTGCAGCGGCAGGGTCGCAGCGTCGACCACTGCCGCGGGGGGCCATACCTGAGACACAGTCCGGGATGAAGGAGCCAGACACAGCGGACGAGCGGATTCTACTCAACACCAGCAAGAACCAACAAGGAGCGGACAATTTCATCCTACACTTTGCAGACCAGAGACGACCCAGGATCCAAGACTCGGCGTGAGTAGAAGCCCGACTTCCTCACTCCTTCTCAGGGAGCAGAGGAGGGAAGGCCACCCCTCCCCCCCAGCACCAGTGATCTCCATCTTGGATACCGACAAAGGTCGGAGGAGCGGCTAGCTCCAGCTCAGGCCTTGGAATAAAACGAGTCATTTAGCAGGTCACAAGAACTTAACAGGGAAGTGACCTCAGAGATTCAGTTCCGTCCAGGGAAAAGTCATCCAGCTCAGGCGCCAGCCATTGGAGTGGCTCTCCTCACCGGGTAACCAGAGCCAGAGGCTGCCCCTCCCTCTAGCAGCCACCACAATCAATTGAAAAACAGAAACCCTGAGAATGGCTCCAGGCTGGGTGCTGTGAGTTTTTTTTCACAAAATAGCCCCAGGGAAAAGCTACTGTTTGTTGAAAGGCCTCAACTCTACCCAGAACCTAGCCTCATCACTGCATCCCCCTCTTTTGTGATTCTCAAAGCAGATCACCCTCCCAGTAAACTAACCTGGGAGGGGGATCTCAAAATCTTGGGTAAAGCAGAGCATTTTTCTGCCTGTTCCAACAAACTGACTTAAGAAACCAATCAAGCCACAGGACCTCAAGCTGACCAGAGACTCCAACCAGACTCTGGTTACAGACAAAAGGGAGATACAGGACTCTTCCCACCCCTCCCAAAAAAAAAAAATCAAAGAACTTTTTTTTTCTTCTTCTTCTTTTCTATTTTCTTTTTCTTGTTTTGTTTTTTTTTCGTTTTTTGTTACCTTATATATATATAAAAAATTTTTTTGCTTTTCTAAAACTTTTATTAATCTTTAATTTTTACCTCTTCTGAAAAAATAATTGTTTTCCATTAACTTTTTTTTTTTCTCCTCTTATAATTTTTATTTTAGGAATATGTGAATGTGTGTTTTCTTTTCTTGTCTTCTTTCTTTTTCTTTCATTCTTAATTATCTTTTTGTTTTTTTTTCTAGCTCTACTGAACTTCTGATCTTTACTTCTCACTTTCCTATCCTTTCCATCTTTTCCTCTTTGTTCATCTTTATGTGACTTAACTCTTGTCCTGCACATCCTCAGATAAACCCGTAGTTAACCAGTAGACCCTATCCCCCATTGTGTACACACTTAATCCACAAACTTATTACTCAATTCAAAACCTCTGAGACTTAAATTCATTAATAGCAGTACTACCTCTTTATACCTATATAATATTTTAAGCATTTTTTAAAGTTTTTCTCATCTCCTCTATGTCCCTCCCTTTCTCTCAACATATTCATATTCCTCTATAAATAGATGGTCTTTTAATCTCTAAAATAACAATTTTTACGTTTCTATTTTTTTTCTGGTCTCTTTTCATTCCCCTTTCCCTTTCTTCTTTTTCTCTCTCTCTCTACTTACATCCTACCCAACCTATTTCCTGCATTGTGATTAGGACATAGTTAACTCTCCCTGTGCCTCCCCACACCAATCTATTCCTATTTTTTACCCACATCTCTCCCTAACCCTAATAATTCCTGGTTTTCCAAGTTCTTCTCTGCGGTTCGAAGTCCTTTAACATATAGTTGTTGGATGTCGAATAGATGCATCTGTTGAACTAGATTGTATCTGTAGACTATTGACTGTACAAATGCAAACTTTGGTTGATGGTTGCCTTAAGATAGTGTTCTAGCACAAAACTGGTGCTATCTTCATCTCAAATGGGCAGAGTAAGCCGGAAAAACACAAGAAAAATGGCAAATTCGGGTGTATCAATTCCCAATCCTGATAATCAGGGGTTAGAACAGAAAATGAATAATCCAGAGGAGAGTTCCCAAACAGCTCTACAAACACTGCTGGCAAACATGATAAATGAAAAGTTTGACAACGTACAAAGGACTCTGTATGAGCATGACAGGGAGAGAGAGGAGCCATCCCAGAAGTTTATACAGGAATATCATAAGCGTGAGGAAGCTACTCAAAAACTGATACAGGATTTGCGTGAACAACTTGAGAATACTCAAAGAGAAAGGGAGGAATGGCGTGAGCAGGCTGAGAACACTCAAAGAGATCTGCAGGAATCCCACGAACGGGAGGAAGCTAATCAAAGAGTAATACAGGAATTGAGAGACCAGGTAGAGAACACACAAAGATCACTAAAGGCATTCATGGAATCCATTAACAAAGAGCTGAAAGAAGTCAGGGAGACCACAAAGGGAATGCTGAATGGAACCCAACAGAAGGAATGGGAGCCCAAAGAAACCATAACCAATCAACTAAGTGATTTGAGGACAAACACTGGACACCAAATTAAGGAAGTAAAGAAATTCATACAAGACCTAAAACAGAGCTTCAACAAAGAACTTGAAGCCATCAAAGCTGACCAACTAGAAGGAAAAGAGATAAAAAACAAAGTAGAGAGTCTTGACAGCAGGTTAGACCATGCAGAAGATCGAATCTCAGGGATTGAAGACAGCCTAGATATTATAGAGAAAGAACATACAACCATCCAAGACAAGTCCAAGAAATATGATAGATCTATCCAACACTTGCAAGAAAACATCAGAAGGCCTAATGTAAGGATAATGGGTGTAGAGGAGCACCTAGAAACAGAAGTTAATGGTCTAGGAAATTTGTTTAACAGGATCCTAGCAGAGAACTTCCCAAACATGCAAAAATATAGGCTTGTTCAGATACAAGAAGCCTTTAGAACCCCAAATAGACCAGACCAGAATAGGACATCCCACCGTCACATTATAATCCACACAGGATCAAGTCAGACTAAGGAAAAGATCCTTAAAGCTGTCAAGGAGAAAACATTAATCACCTATAAAGGGAAACCAATTAGAATCACCTCAGATTTCTCAGCAGAAACAATCAAAGCAAGAAGAGCCTGGAATGATGTATGCCATGCCCTAAAAACAAACAACTATCAACCAAGAATACTGTACCCAGCTAAACTCTCCTTCATAACTGAAGGCCAAATAAAATCCTTCCATAGCAAAGAAAAATTGAAACAATACATCTCCACCAAACCAGCCCTACAAAAGATTCTTAAAGATGTCCTACACATAGAAAACCAACAAGACCGCAATAAAAGCCAAAAACTGCACCCAAACTGAGAATCCAAGAACCATAGGAAGAACCCAGTTTTCGCAGCTCCCAAGAAGGTAGATAACATGGCAGGAACTCCCAAATACCTCTCAGTCCTATGTCTTAATGTTAACGGACTGAACTCTCCAATTAAGCTACATAGACTCTCTAGTTGGATTAAAAAACATGACCCTTCTATCTGCTGCCTGCAGGAGTCACATCTTGCCCATAAAAACAAACACATTTTCAATGTTAAAGGCTGGAACGAAATCTACCAAGCAAACGGACCCCATAAACAGGCGGGAGTTGCAATCCTAATATCAGATAAAATAGACTTCAAATTAAAATTCGTGAGAAGAGATAAAGAAGGTCGCTAAATACTAATTAAAGGATCTCTCCTTCAGGAGGATATTACAATTCTAAATATCTATTCGCCAAACAATGGAGCAACCAAATTTATCAAAGAAACACTACTTTCCCTCAAATCCCATATAGATGCAAAGACATTAATTGTTGGGGATTTTAACACACCACTCTCCCCACTAGATAGATCAACTCGGCAAAAACTCAACAGAGAAACCGCAGATCTAAACAACTGCATAGATCAACCAGACTTAACAGACATCTACCGAACATTTCACCCAGCAACATCAGAATACACGTTTTTTTCAGCAGCACATGGAACGTTTTCTAAAATAGACCACATTTAGGCCACAAAGCAAACTTGTCTAAATTCAGAAACATTGAAGTTATACCTTGCATTCTCTCTGACCACAAGGGAATAAAATTAGAACTCAACACCAAAAGCCACCAAAGAAAGTCTGGTAACACATGGAGGCTGAACAACACACTGCTGAATCATGAGTGGGTCATGGAAGAGATTAGAAAGGAAATTCAAATGTTCATGCTATTCAACAAAAATGAACACACAAAACACCAGCTCCTCTGGGACACAGCAAAGGCAGTACTCAGAGGCAAGTTTATAGCTCTCAGCTCCTACATCAACAAATTGGAGAAATCTGAAACTAACAATTTAATGACACATCTAAACCTCCTTGAAAAAGAGCAGCAAGATAAACCCCAATCCAGTAGACGGAAAGAAATAATCAAAATTAAATCAGAATTAAATGAATTAGAATCCAAAAAAACTATAGAAAGAATCAACAAAACAAAGAGTTGTTTCTTCGAAAAACTTAACAAAATTGACAGACCCTTAGCAAATCTTATCAGAAAAAGAAGAGAACACACCCAAATTAATAAACTCAGAGATGAGAATGGAAACATCACCACGGAAACAAGCAAGATTCAGAACATTATAAGGGAATACTTCTCAAAACTTTATGCTAATAAGTTTGAGAACTTGACAGAAATGGACCTCTTCCTAGCAAATATTGACATGCCAAAACTAAACCAAGATGAGGTAAACTATCTTAACAGGCCCATATCAAGCATTGAAATAGAAACAGCAATAAGAGACCTCCTAGCTAAGAAAAGTCCAGGAACAGATGGTTTTACAGCGGAATTTTACAAGGCCTTCAAAGCAGAGCTCACACCAATTCTCCTCCAACTCTTCAATGAAATTGAAAGAGAAAGCTCACTACCGAACACATTCTATGAAGCCATCATAACCCTCATCCCAAAACCAGGCAGGGACTCATCAAAGAAAGAGAACTATAGACCCATTTCTTTGATGAACATTGATGCAAAACTTCTCAACAAAATTTTGGCCAACCGACTTCAACAATTCATCCAAAAAATCATACACCACGATCAAACAGGATTCATTTCAGGGATGCAAAGCTGGTTCAATATACACAAATCAATTAATATTATTCATCACATCAACAGGAGCAAGAATAAGAACTACATGGTTATCTCAATAGATGCAGAAAAAGCATTCGACAAGATCCAACACCCCTTTATGATGAAGGGTTTGGAAAAATTAGGAATCCATGGAACATTCCTCAATACAATAAAGGCTGTATATGACAAACCTACAGCCAGCATTATACTCAATGGTGAAAAACTAAAGCCGTTTCCTCTTAACTCAGGAACAAGACAAGGATGCCCACTCTCTCCACTTTTCTTCAATCTAGTATTAGAATGCCTAGCTACAGCAATAAGACAAGATGCAGACATAAAGGGGATCCAAATAGGGAAAGAAGAAATAAAACTCTACCTCTTTGCAGATGACATGATCTTGTATTTAAAGAATCCCATAGACTCCACTCCCAAATTACTCAAGCTGATTCAAACCTTTGGGAAAGTAGCAGGTTATAAAATTAACCCCCAAAAATCAATGGCTTTTCTGTATGCCAACAATGAGAAAAGTGTGGCTGAAATTAGGAAAGCAACTCCATTTGTAATAGCCCCACAAAAAATAAAATACCTAGGAATTAACTTAACTAAAGAAGTGAAGGACCTCTATGATGAAAACTTTAAAATCTTGAAAAAGGAAATCAACACAGAACTTAAAAAATGGCAAAACCTCCCATGCTCCTGGATTGGAAAGATTAACATCCTGAAAATGGCAATACTTCCCAAGGCTATCTACAAATTCAACGCAATACCTATCAAAATTCCACGCTCATTCTTCAAGGAAATAGAAGAGGCAATCCAAAAATTCATATGGAACAATAAAAGGCCCCGAATAGCAAAAACGCTCCTCAAAGGAAAGAACACTGCTGGAGGAATATCAATACCAAATTTCAAAGTCTACTATAAAGCCATAGTAATCAAAACAGCTTGGTATTGGCATGAGAACAGACCTCAGGACCAATGGAATAGAATTGAAAACCCAGAAATGAACCTACAGACCTATAGCCATCTAATCTTCGATAAGGGAGCTAAAACAACTGAATGGAAGACAGACAGCCTCTTCATTAAATGGTGCTGGCAAAACTGGTTAACTACATGTAGAAAACTAAAGCTAGATCCTTATATATCACCCTGCACCAGAATCAACTCCAAATGGATCAAAGACCTTGAACTCAAAGCAGACACTCTGAAAACATTACAGGATGGAGTAGGAGAAACCCTGGGTCTCCTTGACTCAGTCCAAAATTTTGTGAATAGAGACCCGGAAACACAACAAATCAAAGAAAGGTTGGACAAATGGGATTGCGTAAGGCTGCAGAGCTTCTGCATGGCAAATGACATAGCTAGTAAGATCAATAGAAAGCCCACGGATTGGGAGAAGATCTTTACTAGCCATACAACAGACAAGGGTCTCATATCTAAAATATACTTGGAACTCAAAAAATTAAACCACCCAACAACAAATCCTCAAAGAAACAACTGCCCAATAAGTAAGTGGGCGAAAGACTTAAAGAGAAGCTTCTCTGAAGAAGAAAGAAGGATGGCCAATAGACACATGAAGAAATGTTCAACATCCCTAGCCATAAAAGAAATGCAAATCAAAACAACATTGAGATATCACCTCACTCCAGTTAGAACAGCAAATATCAAGAACTGTAACAACAACAGATGCTGGAGGGGATGTGGACAGAAAGGAACCTTACTTCATTGTTGGTGAGAATGTAAACTTGTTCAACCACTTTGGAAAGCAGTATGGAGGTTCCTCAAAAGACTTCACATAGAACTCCCCTATGACCCAGCAATCCCACTTTTGGGCATTTACCCTAATGTCTACAAAAAAGACCACACTAAAGCTACCAGCACAACTATGTTTATTGCAGCATTATTTACCATAGCTAAGATATGGAACCAACCCAGATGCCCCTCAGTAGATGAATGGATCAAGAAAATGTGGTATATATAACACAGTGGAATTCTATGCCTCCATCAGAAAGAATGACATTGCCCCATTTGTTAGGAAATGGAAAGGCTTGGAAAAAATTATATTTAGTGAAGTAAGCCAGGCCCAAAGAAACGTAGGTCCCATGGTTTCCCTTATTTGCAATATCTAGTATAGGTATGAGTCAAGCGGAAAAAGTCAGAGAATGTGATGTTAGGAAAACGAACCCTCAAATATGTATTTTAATGTTTTTGTTTCTTTCATGCATGTGTTTCTAACGCATTTATAAGATTATTTCTTTGTTGCTTTGTATGTCCCTCCCCCAGAGTGTAACCCCCGCTTTCACTATATTTGGTGTCAGTATAACATATGGAGGAAATGGGGACAAACAAGTCATTTAAGGATTCAGGTGGATCTGTTGCAACAATGAGAAGTACAAAATGTCATGTCAAAACCAGCTTTACAATGTCGGTGGGGGGGGGGGGGAGGGAGGTTATGATTGGTTGGGGGGGAGGGGGGAGGCTGGGAAGGGAGGTGAAGGGTAAACAAAGGAGGAGGCTGCAATGCTTGGTAGGAAATGTATGCACTATCCTGCCCATGTAATTGTAACCCCTGTGTACATTATGTTCTCAAATAAAATAAAATAAAATTAAAAAAAAAATTAAAAAATAAAAAAAGAAAGAGCTAATTCAAATTAGCAGCCAAAATGTTCATTTTTTTAAAAAGGTAATATACATAGAATAATATTTACTATACAAATACAGTGAAAATATATTTTATGTAGCTATTTTTTAACTTAATTTTAAGGTCAAGGTGATATATAGAAGGGATTACAGTAACTGTAAGATATTGAATACATGACATGTCAAAATTTTTACCCCCTCCCTCATTTTTCTCACACTTTTCTTCACCCCAATACCCCTCACAAGTTGTAATGTAAATTTTCAACATGTTTTCCTGTGAGTATTGCTATTGCATTGGTTTGCTTTTGTCCTTTGTCTCGACATTTTATTGTTATTCTTCCCTTGCCAAATGAAGATAAATATATATACAATATACAGGATACTGAAATAAAATACAATACTGGACATACCAAAGGGGAAAACACAAAAGAAAAAAAGAAATCACATCGTACCTTAAAAACAACAACCATAAAGAAAAACCGCTCTTTCCATATCTAGCAGTTTATTTTGCTCAGCATCATTTTATATGGTTATTTATACATAGCTATGGAGCCATTCTGCTCATCTGCTAGGACTATCTTAGAAATTTCCTTGTTATTACAAATGAGGGAAACCATGGAATCTGTTTCTTTGTGTCTTGCTTATTTTTCTTAGTAGGATTTTTCCAAGTCTTTCCATTTCCTTATGAATTGGAAGCATAGACTTACTCTGTACATATATAAACCACATTTTGTCAATTCGTTCATTTACTGAGTGGCATATTGCTTTAAAACATGATTGTATGTAAGTATCACTTAAGACCATTCAAAAATGACAGATGCAAATTGTCATGTCAAAAACGAGCTTTACAATGTCGGTGGAGGGGAGCGGGGGGGAAGGATTGGGTGGGGGAGAGGGGGAGGCTGGGAAGGGAGGTGAAGGGTAAACAAAGGAGGAGGCTGCAATGCTGGGTAAGAAATGTACGCATTATCCTGCCCATGTAATTGTAGCCCCTCTGTACATTATGTTCACAAATAAAATTTAAAAAATGACAGATGTCACCTCACTAGATATTCTAATATCATGATTTCTAAGTAAGATAGTATTTTATGGTGGTACAAGTGTTGAGATATAGTATGAGTCTAAGGTATATATTGCACTGAATTAGACAGGAAGATATACAATATCATGTAGGATAAAAATGGTAGTGACAAAATATTTCCCTTGAGAAAGATATAGGAGGCTGCCAGAAGTATGAAGTAGTTCAGATAATTTTGAAGAACTTAGAAATTCAAGCTCAATTATGTCTCTTTAAATAATAGTTATGTAAGTGGAAGGGCAAAAGAAGGGTAAGAGAAGAAAATAACTGACAGTAGATCATTGTCCCAAGTTAAAGTATAAAAAGACATAATCTATAACTTCTAAGTTAAAGTGAGACCAATATAATACGTCCCACTTAATTTAGGTACATGCAAAATATTTACTTGGCTTTTCCCTACTTATATGCTCCAAAATAAATGAACAGTTATAAGAAAAGTTATGTGATTGCCATTGCTTCAACTTGAACACTAACTGTGCTCAGCCCTATTTTCTCACTTTGCACTTGGAAAACAGTCCCTAAGTTGATGATGTTGTGGCTGATTAGAGTCAGAGTTAGGTTATACTTGTACAATTATCCCATAATAGGTTAAAGCAGTTTCCCCCCAAGATATCCAACTACATTGTCTGAATCTGTACTTTGAACACACCCTCACACCTGAGCACATTATTTGAAATTATACTTCAGCTTTTCTTGGCACATTCTACTTTGTGCCTTTGTCTTCTTTGCACATTCCTTTTCAGTTCATAGTTGCTCTATTTCCATTTCATCTGTACAAATTGCTAAGAACATTGTTCAACTACCACTTCTTGTTTGTACACGCCCAGTCTATGAATGAAGGTACTTTGTCCATGTTAAGCAATAGGGTAATACTCACTCTCTGAGGAGAAAAGTTCCACAATATAACCCTATGCCCACATTAAAGGATGTAGAATTTAAAGCATTTTGAGACAAACAGTGATATTAGAATTGAAAGGCTTCTTAGGGACATTTTCCTGGAGTTCATTAGTTTACCCAGGAGAAATACATATATCCACAAAATTTGGAGCTATTTAGTAAGTATCCGAATTAAGATTAGATCCTAGATGTGTTAATACAAGTCACGATTGTATTATTGTTAAATCAGAATCCTTCACTACTTGACAATGTGTATGAGAAAATGAAAGAAAGGCATTAAAACAAAATGTCTTATCTTTTTAGGAATTTAATCCTAGGGGTGAGAGTAATGTCTGAACTTTTCCATTCAATAAAAGCTTGAAGTTTATAAGAACATTTTCCTACATATAAGAATTATTGTCAGGTTGGTTGAAAGGGTTATTTCAGCATGGAGATTTACCTAACAAGAATTAGATTTCAATAGTGTATATGGCAGTTATGATGTGTCAATGGCTATTGAGGCATTTTCTATTCTAAAGAGGAATAAATTCCTGGAGTCTTCCGTCACATCAGTAAAGCTGCATATTCAACCTAATACTTGGTGTTACTTGTCCTACATTTATAATGAGTAGGCTGAAAAGATATCCAAATATATCTAAATATATTTCAATAAAATCCCACAGATATGGGTAGATGGGTCACTAATTGGTACTGTAGGACAAATTAGGCCTGTCTGTTCAAGCTAAAATCTCCTGGCTAAATAAAGTTTTCAAAAATATTCACACAATACCAATGAGTAAAGTTCATGACAGTTATATCTGTATAATATTTCTAAAGTCAAGATTAAAGCATTTATACCCAACATTTAGAATCAACATGATCTGTTCAATTAATGGATCCAGAATTTATGTCTTCACATTCATATCTCAACATTTTACCAATATGACTTTCACCAAAACACTATTCTTATTGAACTTGTCTATGTCCTTTTACTTTCCAAATCCAAACAGTAGATTTCCTTCAATATCTTTTTGAAAATTCTTTCCTTCCTTTTCTTCTGTAAATCTGTGTTTATTACTTTTTTGTTTCCTTATTTATCTATTGCCTCCATCTTCTCCACACTGGTACTCATATTGTTCACACTTTAGTCAGAAGTTTCCTTTTACTCTTCCCTTTAATAATGTCCCTGATTTCATTATTATTTTTCCTATTTATGTTCATGGATATTTTGATGATGTTCAAACAGACTTGCATCTGTTTAACATAAACCTTAGAACTAGCAAAGAGTTTTTTCCTCTAAATCCATCTTTTCCACCTGTAGTCCTTATCACCAAGAATGTAACTAACACAGTTAGGAGACAGAGATGTGGAAACACTTTAGATTTCCTCTTACCCTACCTCCATCCATTAGATCAGATGAATGATCAAGATTTTCTCAGTTTCTGTCACTAATGTAATTTCTATGTACTCCTTTTTATGCCCCTGACACAAGCCTATTGCGAATACTCATCACCAGTCACTCAGTCCTAAAACAACTGTTTACAAAGTATGCATTTCTCCCCATAGTCTTTTTATATTGGTCCTCTCCATCACCCAATGACTCTCCTTGTAAACACACAGAGTGAAGAACTCAGACAAAAATTCTAGTATCATTATTTACTCACAACATTGACTGGTGATCTTACATTTCTCATCTGGAAATGGATGTAATCTACCAGAAATATTGAAGAATATATTTGTTGAATTCTAGAGCAAGGAAAAAGAAAAGTGAAGAGTCCTTACATTTTCTAACTTAGCTTTCAAATAAGGAAAGAGTCAAATTCAGTTTGTTGGTATAAAGTCAGAAATAGTTTCATGCTGAAATAAAAATAAATTTTAAATCCTGGCTCTAGAGCTTGTGTCCTTTTATGGTACCTGCAGATATATAAGTAGTATTATGTAAATTGTGTCATGTATTTACAGCTGTAATGAAGAATATACTCTTAATATATCATTGTAAAACATTGGTTATTGAATGGTATCCATATGAGAATGTTATTTGAACTAATCACACAAAGTTGGAACCTATATCTTAGTCCATCAAAATGTGGAAATAAACGATTTTATTTATAAGAAAATAATACCACCAAGAAAGGTGAGTATACATTAGAAAGACTGCTGGAAAAACATTAGGGTTTTTACTGACTCTACCTGCTTATTTGATTGTATTTCCTGATATTCAAACTCTCCTCTTGTTATTCTGTTTTTGTTTTTTATTTTGGTTCGTCATGGGGCCTGGACTCTGGGCCTGGCACTGTTCCTCAGCTCTTCAGCTCAATGCACTCTACCCCTTAAGCCACAGTGCCACTTCTTTCTTTTTCTGCTTATGTGGTGGTGAGGAATCAAACCCAGAGCCTCATTTACGCAAGGCCAGCACTCTGCCACTGAGCCAAATTCCCAGCCCTCCTCCTTTTATTCTTATTGTATGTAGTCCAACGCTGTTTATAACTATGCATTCAATGTGGGAAATCCAACTTCAAAGATGTCTAAGTTTTTTTTTCCTTTTCAATCACAACATCATCATTATCAGGCTACACTCTGGTCATCATCCTCTCCATCAAAATTATTATTAGCATTATAAGTGCTAATTATTGAACGTCAGATATGTGTGTATTATTTTATTATTATTTGTCTTTTGATTAATAATTTTAATGTTACCACTGTGCATGCGTCCATATTGAAATTTTGAACAAATAAACAAAAAACTAAACCATATCAGATAGCTTGACTACGTGCTTATAACAAATTATGGAATAGATTTTTTTGAAGCATTGCAAATTCCTAATCAGTATGAATTAACTTCCTCATCCCCTAACTACAATCAAATATTTAAGAATTTGGGCAGAACCTTTTCAAGTAATATACTGTAAATGTTACTACAATATCATGTGTATATCAAAAATTCTCTTGAAAGTAATAAACTCTACTTTCTATTAAAATATTAGCTTTTTTATTGTAGGAAACTTTTAGAAAAATAGACTGTATATCTTTCAAATGAAAAAGGTCAAAAATAGTAGCATAAATATTTTAGAGGGAGTCTGGCTTCTCTCTCTCTCCCTCTCTCTCTGTATATATATATCTGTCTTCTATATATATAAGTGTTATGTATACAATAGTACATTTTTAGAGATTATTTTTCCTCAGAAATATATTCATATATAAAAATTTATGTGTAGAATGATATACATTATAGTGAAACAAGCATCTTAAAATATAATTAAAATTAAAAAAAAAAAAAAAAACTTCATGAAACCAAGTCCCTGTAACTGACCCTTATAATAGGAGCTATTCAGGGTGCTGAGATCTTAGAATTGTTTTCTAAACTAGCCCAGACAGAAAAGTACTTGTTAGATTCTTATCTCCAATTAACCATTAAAAACAACACCCACAACAACAAAATTTATCACATTAATTTCACAAAGGCCTCTTTTAACTACGGTGAACATTTCTTAGAAACATGAATACATATCCCTGGAAAATGTTAAGTAAAAAGTCCAGAATATTTACGTCTATGTTAAAGACATGACTATTTAGATTGTTTAAGATATTTAGGTAATGATTAGAAGCTAAGAATAATGATAGATAGGTAATATATTGGGACTGTTTTTTTCATTCTATTTTACAATAGCAATAAAATGATATTTATAATCATTATATAAAATTACTCTTGCTTGGTATTTGAATTATCATAAGTGATAAATATTTTTAAATGATTTCCAAAGCAAAGGAATATCAATTCTTTTGTAATTTCAAAAAGATTAAGAAAATGATTTCAAGGCTGGTTCACTCTGTCTATATTTGTTTTCTTGTTCTAGTTTTCATATGTTAGTAGAAATTAAAATTCCAAAAATTTAATGGATATTGGCATTCAGGAACATCTTCACATACACTAATATTGGAGTCCCTTAAGTGGAATTGTTTTATTTCATTTGTTGCTCACAAATAAATCAAGATTATTTTGTATTTTGTTCTTTTCACTGCTTTTGGCTCTTATCTTGAGAATATGTTTTTCCTAGCAAAGTAGAGATAAGCAATTGGATTAAGTAAGTAACATATGACTTTCATAAAATGCAGATGCATAGATTTGGGTCTTCTGTCATTTGCTAAAACTTCCTTCCAGAAAAGTTTCTCAATTACTTAGAAGTTTTTCCCCTTCCCCTCCACAAATTATACTGACATCAAATACAGTGAAAGCAGGGGTTATACTGTGGAGGAGGGAGGAACAAAGAAATAATCTTATAAATGTGTTAGAAACAATCGCATGAGAGAAAAAATAACATTTGAATACATATTTTAGGGTTCATTTCCCTAACATCACCTTATCTGACCTTTTCTGCTTGACTCAGACATATACTAGATATTGCAAATCAGGGAAAGCATCGGGGAAAAAATAGGGCTACAGGTGGACCCATTGCAACAATGAGATGTACAAGTCATTATGTCAAAAAGGAATTTACAACTTTGGTGGGGGGATAGCGGGGAGGATTGTGTGGGGAGGGGGGGAGGGAGGGAAGGGATGGGAAGGGGAAACAAAGGAGGAGGTTACAATGCTTGATAAGAAATGTACTCATTATCTTGTCCATGTAATTGTAACCCCTCTGTACATTATTTTCACAATAAAAAAATAAAAATAATATTACTTAGAAGTGATGCATAATTCCTAGGTAGTCCTGTTATCACATATACTTTTGGATTGAGTTATCTCTGTATAAACTCAAATGGACAAAATACCCTCAAAATAAACAGAAATCACATCTTTGTTTTAAATGCAGTAGTTTACAAAGAGTTTTTCGCCAACACCAAAAACATCTTTTTAGCTATTCTGCATTTTGTGTGATGAAGTATTAACAATAGTTTTTTTTCCTGACATGCAATTCACTTACAATATATTATCTCTTTTTATTATATACATTTTAGTGCTTTGGAAGTAAATTGTACCTTCATAGGTTTTCAAAGCCTAATTTTCACAAACTTGCATCTTCAAATAGAAATGCTATAAATTTTAGAACAGACATTAAAATAGATGTAAAATTCAGTTACAGGAATTTGTCCAGCATACATCCTCTATAGTATGTCTTTTCAAAATTTGTTTTTGGGGATTATTTCCAGGGTCTCACGCATAATATTGAATTTCACTGTCAATAAACTACATTCTCTGTCCAAAAAAGTTTTTTACTTCTGTTTAATACATTCATAGAAGTGTAATGCCTGGATCCTATACAATTCTCTTTCACCTTTTGAAGACTTCAAAACTTGTTTGCTAAAATGATTGCAGTATTATACAAATCGATCACTATGAGAAATATATCAATTTCTTCACAAATGCATTACTATATTTTGCATCCTCTTTTTATATTATGGTCATACTAGTGAGTTTTCATTTTATTATTTCTTACACACCAAAGAGTAGCTTATTTCATATGCTCCTCCTATTGACTATTAATTTCAATATGTTATTTAAAGAAATATCGTATTCAGGAAAAAATTTATATAGAATTAGAAGATATAAAAATACTTAAGTTTCAGAATCATTGTAGCATTAACAAATATGTGCCCTCTATCTGTTGGATATGGTTTCATTTCTGTTTTAGTGGCCTTTGAATTATGAAAGGTTATCACTTGATATAATCAAGTTCTTGCTTTTCTTTAGCAACTAATGTTTTCCATGTCAAATTTTTAGAAACCTTACTGATCCAATGTCATGAATTTTTACATTTATGTTTTATAGGTTTTTACATCTTACATTTAGTTTGATAATCATTCTTTATAAGGATTGAGGTAGGCCAAGTGCCGGTGGCTAACGCCTGTAATCCTAGCTACTCAGGAGGCTGAGATCTGAGGATCGTGGTTTAAAGCCAGCCCTGGCAGGAAAGTCCATGAGATTCTTATCTCCAATAAACCACTAGAAAACCAGAAGTTTTGCTGTTGCTCAAAGCGGTAGAGTGCTCACCTTGAGCTGAAGAGCACACGGACAGCGCCCATGCCCAGAGTTCAAACCCCATGACCGGGATACAAACAAACAAACAAAGGATTGAGGTAGTAGTCTAAGATCATTCTTTAAATCTAGAGAGGCAATAGTGCCAATACAACCATTTAAGATTCTGTTTTTATTTCATAAAGTCATAGCATCCTTTTCAAAATCTGTGGACCATAAAACTAAGAATTTATTTTTGACAAATCTGTTACCTTCTTCTATGTGTCGGTTCTTATAGTAGAACTATATTATCTTCACTAAACATGGTAATATGATTCAAAGCTAGTATGAAGGCTCAAGCTACACCATTTTACAAGATTTCTCTGACTGACTTGTATTCCTTGAATTTACATACGAGATTATTGAGCTGGTGAACCAATATTCTACAGAGATATCTAGATGTTTGATAGTCACTCATATTTCCCAACTTGTGAAAACACAAACCCCTGATATTATGTATAGAAAAATGTCTTTAGAGATTGCTCAAAGCAACTAAAATTAATTTAGGAATGAGTTAAGATTTAGATAACATTATAGCATAATAAAGTTGAATGATAACGACTTGAGCTGTACTACAGAAAAGAGAGAGAAGGGAAGAATGGTGGGCCACATAGGAGCTGTATGTCATTGGTATTGTTTCAAAAAACAGAAAGACTTCAGAGAAGAGAAGGAGAAAAATAAACTGTCCTGAATCTAGTTTGTTTTTAATCCACCTGATAGTTTGGACTGAAAGTCCGATAACATGGGAAAAATAAAATAGAAAATAAAGCATTGTATATAGCTGTTACAATGTAAAAAATTTGCAATAGGAATATAATTAATTTTAAAAGAAATAAGAGAAAGAATATCAATAACAATTGCTAAAGTGGATAGAAGATGGATCACATTTTATCATATATAATTTTGAAAAAGCATACTAGCAATGAAAATTTAAAAGTCATAACTTAAATACAATTTGTATTACAACTAGACAGTATAGTTCAGTGTTAAAACATTGGCCTAACATATGTGAAGCAATTGTGTGATCTCCCAAGCATTACAAAGTACACACAGAAAAAACCCACATAAACACACACACACACACACCACATACACATATTTGGAATATTGTTATTATCATATTAAACAGAGGAAATTATCACAAACAATAAAAGTACTTTAATATATAAAATCATAATATTGCTCATACTATTTAAAAGTTTAGTAGAAATAAAATATTCATAAGATAATTGGATTCTTATAGATTAAGTAAATTGAAAATTAAGATATAAAAGACATGTTAAATTTTCAAACAAGTTTTAAATAATAAACATTTTGAAACATGTATCCTTTTATTTTGACAAAAGATTGATGTTACTGGTGTTTTAACTCAAAATTTAGAATATGATAACCAGGTGCTCTATATCTTGCTAGGGATGGCTATATCTCTAATCATTTCACTCTGGAAATTTTATGATAAGTTCTCATAGTTTCCCACTCTCTCCTGAATTACAAACCGTATTTACACTTCCCACCATAGTTAAAAAATGGAAACCACAAATCACTATGCCCAGCTCAAACAGTTTTTTTTTTTTTAATTCAAGTATAAATATTTCCAAAAAGTGACCATGTAATGAAGCCTTTTAAATAAAGTATGTGATTCTTGAAAATACAGTATTTGTTACCTGGACAAATATGTTTAGAACTCTAAGAAAATAAATATATTTAAATTTACCAACCATATAAAATTTAAGAAAATAATTTTTAAATATTCACATGTTAACTATTTTGAAAGCAAAATATATGCCTGAATAATTTACATGTGTTAAAATTATGCAAAACTAAATTAACTAATCCTACAACTCTGAAAAAAGAATTGGCCTAAAGAAACGAAAATAATTAAGTTCAAAATTTGAAATTTAGAAAATTAAATGAAGTAACTTAAGTAACTGTAAGCCCTCTGTATATCAGTTTTATAATAAAAAATGCATTAACAAAGAAAGAAAAGTACCCATTGGACAATAGCGACAGGAAAAGTATCAGTAGTTTTTTTTTGAGTGTGCAAAAAAATCAATGGAAAAGATAACAATGTTCTTTCCATAATAAATATACTCATTACCTTATTTATGTAACTGTATCCCCTCTGTACATTACCTTTACAATAAAATTAAATTGAAATTAAAAATAAATAATATACCAATTAAGAATTCGTAGAGAGCTAGGAAGGTGACTCAGTGGTAGAGCTCTTGCCTTGCATGCTTGAGGCCCTGAGTTCGTTTCCTCAGCATCACATAAACAGGAAAAAAAGCCGGAAATTGCACTGTGGCTCAAGTGGTGGAGTGCTAGCTTTGAACTAGCCTTGAGGAACAGCGCCCAGGCCCAGAGTTCAGGTCCCATGACCGGACCCCCCACCAAAAAAAAAAAAAAAAAAAAAACAGAATTACTAGAAACCATTGGTTAAAAACTTTTAAAAAACTGGCCTAAGTACCCAAGTAATATAATTTGATGATACTATTTAAATAGTTCAAATTCAGCAGAGAAGCCAAAAGTTTAAAAACTGTTACAAAGTAAAGTAATAAATCAGAATATTTACTACTAATAATAATCATAAGATGAATTTATAGTGGTAGTCAAATATATAAGAAATGAGGCAATTTGCCATTCGTTTGCACTGAATAAGTGAGAAAGAATTTTCTAGGTCTTTTTAAATATATGATAACTTTAATGAAGAAACTATTCATTATATGATAATTAGATGAAGCTGATATTAGAGTAAAGAGCAGATTGTACTAAGTTTTTGGATGTTTAAGTATATACTTATTTTGGTTGTGGGAAATTGTGTTCATCTTGGGGTATTGTTTTTGTTAGACTGGTGTCATATCAGTGATTAATTTTAGGATAGGGGTTCCCTTTCCACAAGAACATGAACCTGATCTGTCTTTTTAGCCTCCCCATTATCAATGGCATAAGAGTTGCACACCAACTTGCCTAGATTCCTACCTTGGCTGGCCTGGATTCTGCAGTCCTTCCAACCTCAACCTGTAGATAGTGCAGGAGGGTGGAAATGATCCAATGCACCCAGCTATAGATTGAGAAAAATTTCTACTAATCTTTTGGCCTGGGTTCTGTTCTCAAGCTTCCTCAGTAGTTAAGAGTTCAGATGGGAGCCCCTGGTGCCAAGCAGTAAGAGTATTTCTTAAAGCAACTAGACATATATATGACTTAGGCATGTGAACACCTCAGGACAAGAATAAAAGAGCAGTGAAGCGTAGAGGACAGGCCTAATTTTAACTAGCTACTTGGAGGCTGAATAAGCTTAGCTAGCTACTCTGGAGGCTGAGATATGAAGACCACTATTCAAAGCCAGTCCAATCATGAAAATACATGCGATTATCTCTGAAAAACCAGAAGTAGAACAATGGCTCAAGTGGTAAACCTCTATCCTTGGTCAAAGAAGCTTAAGCATGATGAATGAATGAATGAGCACTTGCACATGGGCATGTGTGTACACACATGCATGTGTACACACACATACACACAAACACACACACACACATGAGTATTTCAATGCGAAGTTCTTTTTTTACCTTGCTGTACTCTATTTCCCTGTCTTAGTTTACAAATTAACAAAATCAACTAAGCACCTATTTATATACAACTCATCGTGTTTCTCTAAACTCAACTATCTTTTTGGAAGCATGCTTTTATTTGACCCAAATGTAAACTATTCAGGAATTTGATTCTTCTCCCTCAAGTCTGTAGAATTAGGTGATTGTTTAGCTCCCTCCAAGCAATATAATTTTGTGAAATCCTGCATCAAGCAACATATTTCTTTCACTATAAGGGAAGCCTCTGTCAAACAATTAATAATAGGTTTTTTTTCTCCTTGCTAGTATCTGTAGTTTTATTATCTTCATATATTTCATGATCTGTCTGTGTATAACAAAGACTGCTGTAAAAATAAAAAGACTCTTCACAGCACTTATCATTTATATACCATCCATAGGTATGAAGGTGTTTAAATATTACTGAAATTGCTTTGGAACAAATCATGTTCACATTGACTATCGTGAAAAATAAGAATTGGTTTCTCAGCACTTTAGGTAAGAACTTTTTTGAAAGAAACAAAAGGAAAAGTAGGAACAACTCAACACATATATTCAAATGAAACAAAACAACCCAAGAAAACAAATTAATTTAGTACTCATGAACCTGCAGGAAATGCAAAGATTTAAAAAAAAAACATCAGCTATGACAAGCTTATGAAAATCCTGACTACATGGGAGTCTACTCTTGTGAGGATAGAGGTTAAAGCCCAGACTGGACAGAAATATCTGTACACAATGCCATGTACCTGTTATTCTAAATTCCAGGAAGAATAATATAACATGGACTGAGCCCAAGGTCATACACAAGTATCTGAATAATAATCAGGATGATTTAGGGCTGGGGACATGACAAAGTGGTAAGAACACCCATTTAGGGGACACAAGACACTCAATTCAAACTCTAATATTTGGGTATTATGTAAAAAGCTATGATTTTAAATAATTGGAATAATTGAAAGATTTGAGTATTTGAGTGGAAAAATGCATGAGAGAGATAGAATGAACCCATGGTGCAATACTTTCAACTTAAGTGAAAATGTTTTATGGTACTTCAGACAAAACAGGGTTACCTTGCAAATGAGCATGGTTGTACATTTGGGTGATGGAAATACTTTACTTACACAGGTGTAAATTAAATAGATTTTTTTAGGTAGATTGTACTTCTTGAACTAAGAGCCTGGATGATGTCCCTGAGATTTTTCTCTCAAGACTACCACTCTACTACTTTGAGCCACAGTTCCAATTCTGATTTTCTGTTGGTTGTTTGGTGATAAGACGATACTAGACATTCTTGCCCAGGATGGCTTCAAACCCTGATTGTCCGATCTCAGCCTCCCGAGTAACCAGGATGCCAGGCATGAGCTGTCGATAGTTTTCATAATTTAGTAAATTGTACAGTTACTGAAGTTGTACATTATCATTATAACCTGTGTAATATATGTGTGTATGTATATATCAATGCATACGGATAGAAATATTTTAACATATTTTTGTATCTACAGTAGATTTATGAAATTATCCATTATAAAATAAAATGGAAACAAAAGTTAATAAGGATCAAAACAAAGGAAATTATCACATGTTTCTTGATGTTTAATGGAATACGAATTGCGAGAATCAGTTTGGGAAAACCATCTCTACGTTAACAAAATGGATAAGAGGTATTAATTCCAATCCATCTATTAGCCCATATTGTGCAACCTCACACATGAGTGTCAAAATCAAACAACACTTTTTGCCTTTGCTTTTAACTCACCTGTTATAATTTACGGGTTAGATGAAGTAATCAAATAAAGATTAAAATAATGTTATGTGAAGCTATGAATTAGAGCTGAAAATGATTTTAAACATGATAATAGCTAATTAACTTGCATATTTCTTACTTTTACTTTGTCATGTCCCTCATTCCCATATTAGGAAAGTATATAGAAGGTTCTCACTGAATTATATGTACAATTATGAAAAAAAATGTATTGAAAGAATATAGGCACAATGTGGTTTTAGCTTATTGAGACCTGTAGGGAGAAGTGTGTTTTTGAGGACTTGCAATACATTGTGATGAAGATGAAAGGAGGGATGTGCTTATTCTGGAAAACTGGCTAGGGGATTGCTCCCATAAAGGTAGTGATGAATTCTTCCAAAAGGTTACAGTAAAATCACTTTCACAAGCATGTTCACTGCTGCACAATTCACCGTAGCCAAGTTACGGAAACAGCCCAGATGCCCTTTGGCGGAGTGATGGTTGGAGAAAGTGTGGCACATATACACAATTGGATTGCACCTATCCATTTTTAAGACTGTTACATTATTTGCAAAGAAATGGATAGATCTAAAAATTTATTAAGTGAACAAAGTCAGAGCAAGACACACAAAGGACCCATGTTCTGTCTCATATTTGGAAGCTAGAAATTTATACAAGTTTACACAAAAATATTAACCAAAGCATGCGATTTGCAGAGGAGTATTTCAAAGGTGTAATTTCTTATAAAATTGAACTTTACTCCAACAAAATTAATAGCAGGAAACTATCATTTGGACGATGTGAGTGGAAGTCAAAAGGAAGGAATAAAGAGAGTTATGGAGGAAGAGAGTGAAGGTATAATATTCAATGCAACTGTATAAAACTAGAAAAAATTAAAGTGGAAGTGGCGCTGTAGCTCAAGAAGTGGCGCTGTAGCTCAAGTGGTAGAGCGCTCGCCTTGAGTTGAAGAGCTGAGGGACAACGCCTAGGCCCAGAGTTCAAGCCCCACGACCGACAAAAAAAAAAAAAAATTAAAGTGGGATGAGGTTTGGAAGGGTGTGGAAAAGTTATATAAAGATCCATTATATTAAAAAACTGATTTGTTGAATGGAAATTCCCTTGTACAAGTATTTAAGATAAGAAAATTATTATTAAAAACAATGGAGACATCTGATCATAAATTCTATTTCCATCTCTTTTAAAAATAAAAATTATTTGTTCTATAATTTGATCAGAGGGATGGATTTTGTGGCTAGCTATATCATTGCACATCTGTCTCTCTCTTCCTCTTTCCTTCTCATGGTTCTCATAGGTAATATGATTACTCCATAATTGTCCTAATTTATTTCGCTTTTATAGTTTTTTTACATCATTTCACTTTCTGCTCTGTCATTTCCCAATTCATTTACATATAAGGCATTATTTCCTATTTTCTCATTCCTAGAATAAGCTGCACATGAAGACACCACTGGTCCTCATTTTCAGTTTGTCCCTTTGAATACAGAGGAAAATCTTTCCTCTGCTCTCTACCAAATCTCTACTCTCCAGTTAGAATAATTTAGAATAGTAAAAATGAAAAAAGAGAAAATAAATAATAGTGAAAAAACAGATGCAGAAAATTCACCGGAATAACGATGAATATACACCTCTTCATCTAGAAACCTACTGTGGACACTTAGACATTGTCCATGAGTTGGTGGCTCAAAGCAGATATTCATGGAATAACTGTGAAAGGCTGGATACCCTTGCACAATACTTATACATGGAATAATACCAGAGTGGCTTCTTTATTTCATCATGATGCAGACACCAGTGGCCAAACTAATGGCCTCTTGACCCCCTTGCTGCTGGGTATAGATATAGCAAAGATACGCTGGATCTCCTTCTGTTGAACCATTATATCAAACCAGATCTGAAGCACAACTTAGAAGAAACTGCATTTGATATTACCAAAAGGATAAGTATGTATCACTACCTCTTTGAAGTTGTGGAAAGCTGTACAAATTGTTCTCTTAAGTCCTAATGTTTCCATTAAGTTTCTTAAATTTCAAAATTGCCAGTCCATCCCATGTGTCCATACAAAATATTTTCACAATAACAAGCAACAGCAATATTTTACTTTAGAAATTCATGGATTCCATGGTATTCTTCCAAGTGAATTGCCTGACTTTGATGTCAAAATATATTCGAGTTGTTTGTATACATCAATAATGATATCTATAGAGTTTGTGATTTTTTAAAATCAGAAATAATTTTAACTTATCTGTTGAAATGAGTAGTAGAGAAACTAAAGATATTTCTGGTGCTTGTCTGAAAAAAGTATATTTTAAAATATTTATATTCTGTTTGTATAATGTCCATAATCTATTTCTTTCTCTCCTAGATATAATACTTTGAATTCGACATTATATTATAATATATAGGTCCATTAATAAATGTGTTCTTTCAGATTGCGTTCCATATAGGAACAGTTTAAGATTCCTTTAATTCCTAGGTCCTTATAGAATTTTATTTCTTTGGGATAAAATGACAATGTTATCTTATTTCAAATGTTTTATAAAGGTTATGCTATATAAAGGCCTTTCTAAAAAGGTGAAGATTGAATTCACTCATGTCAAACTAACTTTTATTTCTATGAATTATATGTATTATTACACTTGTATATTTGTAATCAACTTTTTCATAACTGTTTTTCATTTCTTGCATCTGAAGAATGAAAAATATGGAATACTTCACAAATTTTCATATCATCCTTGTGCAAAAGCCATGTTAATCTCTGTATTGTAATTCAGGTAGACATGCTGCTGAAGCATGTAGTATCTTGTAAATTTACGTAGTTAATGATGCAAACTTAAGATAGGCATATATCCTTGGTTGCCTGTTTGCAACCAGGAAACCTATTGTTCCCAAATTTGCTATTCATCTTATTCCTGCAAAATTCTGTGTATGGTGGAAAAAACTTATATTGTTTGTTCAATTGCTCACATTTGCAATTTTTTGTCAATAACTATTTTAAGTCTTTTTCATTTGAAATTTGATCATACTTTGAAGCCTTCATAGCTAGGTCCAAAGGTGATGGATTTTCAAGTACTTATTTTTTAACTGATTTAGCTTTGTGGAGCTAATGGATTCAAAGTAAGCCTTGCTTAAGAGCTACTTCTAAACTTCTGCAGCTTAAAATTTCCCAAATGAGGTCTTACTGGCACAAATGTCTGCCTGACCCTTTACCCTTGCTCCATGTAAGAACAGACCTACCAGAATATCTTACCCTGACAGCATAGATTGTCTTATTGGAGCAAAACTAATCTTAGTTACGAAGGATCATAAAGTGATGAACAGTTCAGACAGAACTGTTCAGACTAAGCCAGGCGCTGATGGCTCATGCCTGTAATCCTATCTACTCAGGAGGCTCCAGGAGAAGTCCATATGTTTCTCCTTGTTATTAGGCCTGAAATTGGTAATGTTTTAATCACAGTGTTTCCTCTTGCCTCTAGGCTGTACATCTCCGAATGGTAAAGCTTTAAGTTTAATTCTACCAAACACTGAGGTAGAGGTAATGGAATAATATTTTAAAACAGTTGCCTTTGTTACCTTAACCACAAGAGAACAATGCAAAGCATTTTCTTATATTATATATACTTATATATTTTATATTTATGTGCTGATTTTATATTTCACACAGTGAATCTTACTGGAATTAATTTATAATTTGACAAATTAATTGATATTTATTACAATAAATAGATTGGAATATAAATAATCAGGATTAGAATATATATTAGAATATAAAAAGTATCAATGCAATGTTTTCAGTATAAACTTGTGATACCTTCTAATTGTTCTTGGTTTCTGAATTCACATGGTAAAAATAAATGTTGTTTTCTTTAATCTATAAGGGATTTTACTCTGCTGCTCTGTTTATTGTTTTAACTCGCTGGTCCCAAACTGTTTTTCTCCATATTTCTGAAGCATTCCTACTGATTATACTCAAATTTTGCTGATATGATGTCTAAAAGGTATTATTCTTCCACAGGATCCACGGGTCCTAGGATCCCAGGTCCCAGTTACCTGCATCATCAAATAACTAGGGCAAGAGATCTCACCGAGGCCCATGCAACATACCAACAGAAAGTAATTGAAGACCCATCTTAATTTCTCATTTCCTATATTTCAGGGGCCCAATTCCTTAAAATGCAGGAATTAACAGTAAGTAATTGGGAAATGCAAGGCAACTTAAAATGCAATATGAAATCACAAAATGTGAAAGTACAGTAATTCAAACTTTCTATTTTCAGATGACCATCCCATAGGAGTGAACAAGACCACAAATGTCACAAAATGATTTGTAATACCCATCTTCTAATCATTAATGAATGATTTCAGTCCAGCATCATCAGGCCAAAAAATAGTTCCTGGAAAGATAGATCCATAATTGATCTACCAATGCTAGGAATATTTGTCATACAGTTCAAATATAATTCAGAAAAAACATTGATTGAGAAGAACCTTATTGCTTCAAAACACTAGTACTTCAGTCAAACTTGGTTCTGTAGTGTAAAAAGGTTGTCATTCTCAAACAAATGATAACCTACATTTAATCTCCTGAAAGTATATTCCTTTTCAAATAAACTTTTTAAAAACACATTTGCCAAAATAACACTTTACAAGTAGATGATATTTAGTGACGTTACTAGTTTTTCAAGTGT
This sequence comes from Dipodomys spectabilis, assembly GCF_019054845.1. Lineage (NCBI taxonomy): Eukaryota > Metazoa > Chordata > Mammalia > Rodentia > Heteromyidae > Dipodomys > Dipodomys spectabilis. Next base: position 1,947,792 of record NW_024870964.1, read on the forward strand.
AGGGAGCAAGTTAAAATAGAGTTGATTTATTTACCCAGCACTAATGCCAAACAGGTTCAACCATTCATTAAAGTGTAGAAATAGGACCCCTCACCATTTGTGTTTTTTAGTAGGTGCTTTCAAAAATTTGTTAAATAGATCAGCCTCCCATATTTCAAACCAAAACATTAGCTAATAAAGTAAATTTCATCACATAAAAAATACTTTTTAAAAAGTCATGAATAGTTGCCCTATCATATGGTGTTTTATGTTTTCCCTATCTGTCTAACATAGTAAGAAATATGACTTTAAGTCTTGAATATGGGTACTCATCAGAGATTTGACAAACATAAAATCTGTCTTCTTTCTCTATCATATTCCTCTACAGTAGTAAATTTTAGTTTTCTTCTTTTTCCAAAACTCATATGTAGTAGATAATATTATCCCATGTAAAATAAAATAATCACAAACCACTTTACAAAGCCATAGGAATATATTCTCAGCCATTTTTAAACTTTCTTGTTGACTACAGATTAATCTTCCAAATGGAGGGGAATAAAATCAGGTCTAGGTGCTTCATATCTCCAGGCTTGCAAATTGTTACTTCAGATGAATGGATTATGGAAATATAAGCTGACATCAGTTTAAGTATATGCAGAATTGAAACTCCATGGAATGTATATAAACCTTTCAAAGTAGGAGCAGACAGTTTAACAGAATGACTATCAGGAAATTGAAACCAGAGAGGAATAATTGTAAAGACATAGAATGAATGAAAAATGGCACAAGGGTCAAGTACAGCTAGAATACTCAATGTACACATATGAGAAAGGAAGTGGTAAATCGGAAATAAATCTTGTAGAAGGGGTTGGTTGAGAAGGATAGAAGGAGTGACTCTGATCCAGGAACATTGGACAATTAGATGGACATACTTAATTGAAACACACTAGCACAACCTTTTGTAATTCAGTGAAAAAATAGAACAAAAAACACAAACACACAAAAAGCATAACCAAACAGCAATCTCTATAGAGTATGATGATGACTTCTCAAAATTTTAAATAGTTAATGAAGGACAATCTTGTGAAAAGCATACAAAGTTGTTTAAAGTGGGCAGTTTGGGGTAGAGGAGAATTTTTAACAGATTTAAATAGATTGTTTTAGGTTATAAATCACCTATATCTGCTGCAAATATTTTCTTCTGCATGTTCTCTTGGTCTGAACTGGATACTCCAATCCTGAGCCACACTTGATAGCTTGTAAAGATAGAATGGAAGAAACGAGATCAAGAACCCATTACTCCACCGGAGAGGAAACAGTCCTCTCTGTTTTCTCTCATTTCTATTGACTACTTTCATTCATAAGTTTATGTCAAGTGATTTGCATTATATATTTCCTTCTTTGTTCTGGCAAAGTAATTGTTCAAAATAATTCAGTAAATATTATATTCCATTTTTTCTATCATGCTGTTTACTTATCCAAGTGAGTCCATTAAACTTTCCACTTGCATTTCGGTGCCACGGAAACCCAGCATCAATGTTAATGAGGACAATCTCTAATGTAAAACTTTGTCTCCAAAATACCAGTCCAAGAAGCTGTGATCACAAATATTTAGCTATACTTTTTTCTTTTTTCTTTTACCTTGAAAGTCTTCTTGTGTCTAAAGTGCCCTCAAAAATCAGTACTCCACCAATTTTTGGTTCAATCACTTCTAACCTCAAAGATATATTTTGCTAACAATATGCTTAGAGGAAACCGAAGAATACTCCACTTTTATCTTCTCTCTTAAGATTCTCCTTAGATACCATATCAGGAATATTGAAGTTATTCTTTGCAAAATTATTTCAATAGATTATTTTTCTATCCGTCTTGCATTTACTCAAAAAGTTGTATGGAGAAGAATAGAGTATAATCACCCATACCTTGGATGACAGTATCTGTTACAAAAGGACAATGCTCCTATGTCTTATTTCTCTGTCCTCCTCTTAGCTCTTGCCTGATTTCCCACTTATCACAGATTCTTGGCTTCAAGCCTAGTGAAGGTGAAGGACTATAAGGACCTCCCCCATTGCTACATTGTAGGGCTAGATCTCCAGCATGAGGTAATCATGAATGACGCACACAAGGAACACATGTTGGGAGAACAGACTTAAGCATGTCTGGTTTATTTCTGCACAAGGGTTGGGATTTTATAGCCCCAGCTTTCCCAACCTCCGGAGTCCTTCCCAGCCAATTACTTAGCAGGGAGTTGATGATGGGCACTGCTTGGTGACAGGCTTGTTTGGTCCCCTTGGGGCATGTAGGGATCTTGGATAGCTCATGGCTGGCAAGCTAGGCGGACATGACTGTGGGTCACATCTCTATTAGCAGGAGGTGTGCTTCAACAGCTACTCTAGCTGACTCAACCAGATCTGACCGGCTCTACCCACAAATTTCCCCTTTTCTTTAAAAGGACCGTCATTATGGTGACCCGTCGTTGGAGGCGTTTTTGCCGGGAGTGCAAGCATTTAATAATTCCTAGGAGAGAAAGCCCTACAAGTGAAAGGCCTCCCCAGATGACCAGAGAGGATGGCGAAAACCATTGTTGTAACTTTTTAAGCACTCTTCTAAAAAGGAGGCAGTGGGAATAAGCTGTATGGTGGTTTGGTTTAGACGGGTAACATCATGCAGCAGGTTTGGGGTGAAGTTTAAGTACTTAAGGGACCAAGGGCCTTTGATGTAGTTACTAAGTTCAGTGACATTGGGTGCAGGAGTGGAAAGCTGACAGACAGAGTAGTCATTGCATTATATAGTCCTCCTTGTTGTAATCGAAGAAACGTAATCTGTTCTTGGAGCAAGTCTATTTGTTGTTGGAGCACAAGGAGGCCTCCCTTAAGATGATTGGCAACTTGTAAATGTTGTAATTCTATGGATGACAGTTGAGGGATGAGCTGGTTTATCTGTTGCACAGTGGACACGCTTTGGGACAGCAATATAGCAGCACTGGTAGATGAAGCCACTGTAGCGATGATTTCGGACCCGATTGCAATGATCAATCCTACTGCTCTTTTAGTGCATGGGCGAATTAATTGAACCTGGGAAAACTGAGAGTCATTAGTAGCCAGAACAATAAATGGGGGAACACGTACCAAACGTGCAAAAGGCTATGAGTCATTGGGTTGCCAGTGATTGCTGAGAGTGCAAGTAGTGGAAGAGTTGTCTCCTAGACAAAAAAAGAATGGGGCTCTAACCACTACCATTCCTGACACCTGGTCGTATCCATATTGGTTACAGCAACGAGTATTGGCCAATAGGAAAGGGGACAAATCGAGGCAGGAATGTGATGAGCAAACGATTGGCATGGTGGCTCCTAGGTCTCCCAATCGTCCTCCTGAAGAGTCAAAAAACTCATTTAGATTTTGAGGTTTGGGATCTTTTTCAGATTGGTTGTATATAGCCGGGTAGAGGGACAACGCGAGCTCCCCAAACACTTTGCCTTGCTAGGAATTGGCACAAAGGCTAATCACTAATTCCTCAAGAGGAGTGCATATAGTGCCAAAGCTATCAAACTCCCTGCGTGGGCACAACTGCATATGAAAATGTATGTCAGTAGCCTGATAACAATTTTTTTCCAGTGGGACAAATGGGGTAGGGTCCTGTGTAGTTCCACCATCCCATCCCATGCGTTACTGTTGCGAGGGGGATGGTACAGCCATCAAATTGCTTTATCATCTCGTTTGAAAAACAAAAACAGATGGCTCCCTTCCATCTAAAAGTAAGGTTTGTTTTTTGATGCCATAAGGCGTCTGCTGAGAAAGGAGGGCCAACCCTGCCATTGGAAGAAAGCATTTGAGATCGTTAAGATTTGGAGGCTGGGCACTAAAGTTATCTTACCCTGCTCTGCAGCAGATTGAGAATTGGCTGTAATAATGGCACACAATAGGAGGAATAGAGTACCATGCCCCGGGTCAGGGTCTGGGGCCATAACCTGGGCTTGTTCAACCAATATCTTTAGGTCTCCCCAAGTGTTGGCATGGGCTCTAGCTCGAGGTTTGTGTCTCCTCCTCCTCGCACTGTTCAAGCATAGCTGACGCATCTTTTGCTTAGGTGGTGACGGTTGGTCAGACAACTACAGCTGGGTTCCAAACAGGTTTATCACTCGTGTCTGGAAAGATACAAGCAAATCCTGTCCCTTGTGCCATTAAGGGAGCAGGGCCCTCCCATTTTCTTGTGATGGGGTCCCTCCATCTATCCAAAGGGACCAGAGTAGGTGTTTCATGAGTCCCCAGTACAGGGAGGTGGGGGTCCCACATGTGGTGGGTGTGAATGTTAAAAAGTTTTTTACTATAAGGCAATAATTTAATTGTGTTTGGGGATTTTTAAGCCCTAGCCCCTCCAGTTCCCCCTTTTCTTTTAAAAGAATGGTCTTGATTTCTTTATGACTGTGTTCAGCAATGGCTTGCTCTTGTGGGTTATATGGAATACCTGTCTGGGGTGTAATGTTCCAAAAGGTACAAAATTCACAAAAATGTTTGGAGGTGTAAGCAGGGCCATTGTCTGTTTTAAGGGTCCAAGGAACTCCCATAATTGTAATGGCATGTAGAAGTGACTTAACAGCGTGCCTTTTTTTTCACTGTTAAGGCTAAAGCAGTTATAAAGCCTGAGAATGTATCTATGCATTCAGGGATTTATTTTTGTTTACCGAATTGGAGGATATGGGTTATGTCCATTTGCCATGTGCTATTGGGTCTAAGGCCTCGTGGATTTGTTCCCATGGGTTGAAGTGATCCTAAGGGTAAAAGAGTTGCACAAGAGGAGCAGGACCGAATCATGTGCTTGCATTGTTGGTGTGTTAAATCAGGAAATAACTGTTTGATAGTAGCTGCCGATAAATGAAAACGATCATCTAACGTTCAGGCCTGGTCCATGCACATATTTGTGAGTAGTACAGTTGGTGTGACAGCACGATCAATGGCTTCATTACCAGCAGCTAGGGGTCTGGGGAGGTTAGTATGAGATCTAATGTGTTGAATGTACCAGGGTTTGACACGATTGTCTAATACATTTTGTAGTTTACACATTATTTTTGCTACATCATCTTGTAATAAAACTCCAGGAAGAATGGCAACAGTTTGTACAGTATATAAACTATCAGAAAAAATATTAAGAGGTTCTTTGGGAAAAGATGTGAGGGCAAGCAAAATGGCCAGTAATTCAGCAGCTTGAACAGACAGGGAATGTTTTTGAAGCATGTATTTTTTAGTATTGGCATTGTAAAATCCATAAACAGTTTTGTTAACATCTGTAAAAAGTACAATGGCTTGATGTATAGGTTGCCCATTGGGATGAGTACAACATTTCCATGAAAGTGGGAGTTCTTGGGTAACTTTTAAAACGAGGTTTTTGGGCATATGATTATCAATGTTAAAATAGTAGTGGATGACTTGTAAAGCTAATGCCTCTTCGGTTGTTAGGAAATCAAAGATTGTTTTTGTAATGGGCCATGTAAGATGGTCAGGGAATCGGCCATAAGTTTGACGGCATCATTCCGTACCTTTGACGGCCAGATTGCATAGCATGGTAATGGATGTGCTAATTTTTGGTAATTGGGAAGTGGCAAGGTATACCCATTGTAACAAAACCATGGGTTTGCGTCAGCGCCACCATTAGGCCATTATTATTTAATAAAATTAGGTTGATTTCTTGGGTGGTATCTAAAAACACCAAAGGTGTTGAACATAATCAATCAGTGACTTGTTGTGAAACTTGTTGAGCATCAGGTGAAAGTATATGAAGGAAGTTGGGTCAGAGGGTCCTTGAAGCAATTGAAATAACAGTTGGAGTTGTTGGGTGGGAAGACACATAAAATTGCATAACCAGTTGATATGTCCACATAATTGTTGTAATTCAGTTAAAGTATATTGGGATTTAATGACAATATGAGACCCATTTGGGGTAATTGTTTGATTTAAATGGTATCCAAGATAGGCATAAGGGGCTTTGAGTTGAATTTTTTCGGGGGCAATATTAAGGCCCAGCACTGTAAAGTTCTCCTTGAGTTCTGTTAAACAGATTTGCATGGTTGTAGCATCTTTATGTGCTATTAAAAAGTCATCCATGTAATGGACACAAAAGCATTTGGAAAGCAAAGTCCTAATAGCATGGGCAACATACATCTGACATATAGTAAGGCTATTTTTCATACCTCTAGGGAGAACTTTCCATAGATATCGGTGAGTACGTAGTTGACAATTAGGTTCACATACTGAGAAGGCAAAATATTCTTTATCTTTGGGGTGTAGGGGGGTAAAAAAAAGCAGTCCTTGATGTCAATAATGGCAATGTGCCAATCTTTGGGTATTGCAGAAGTGTGTGGAGTCCGGGTTGAAGCGTTCCTATCTTTTGTATATGACTATGGAACGTAGATCATGGAGGAATCTCCACTTTCCTTGAGCCCTTTTTTGGATAATAAAAATGGGGAATTGTGGGGACTGATGCTAGGTTCTATGTGTCCCTTTTTTAGTTGCTCCTCCACTAGAACCTGGAGATGAGGGAGCTTTTCAGAGGAAATAGGCCACTATTCGACCCAAATGGGTTTGGTGGTGTCCCATTGGAGTGGAATTGGCTCTGGTCATGCAACAGTGGCCATTAGAATTGGGGGTAGTGTGGGTTATTAACGGCTCGATTGGTTATGAAGTCTTCATAAAAAGCCGTATCATCTATTGTTATCAGAGTACCCATATTAGTGAGGACATCTCTTCCTTAAAGATTGTATGGAAGGCCAGGGGCAACAAGAGGTTTAAAAGCCCCGGTGACCCCACCACAGTTTTCCCTTCTTACAGGCCATTGGACATGGAGGGAATCTGTTTTTCCACTGACACCTTGTATGCAGGCGCCAGGAATTAGGTTCCATCCCAACCCTTCTACTTCATCTTTTCTAAGGACTGTACAGTCAGCTCCTGTATCAATGATGCCCTTAAATTCTGTTCCATTGATTTTAAGTTTCATTCTAGCTTTTCCATTTTGGGTAGGAGTAGTCCATAACACTTGAGGTGGTGGCTGTTGCCTTTGTCCTATTGTGGTCGGGGCTGAGGACTGCCGCTTATTTAGTTGAAAGGCTGAGTCGTAGAGCAGCATTCAGAGGTCCAATGAAAACCCTTTTTGCATTTACGACATACAGAAGGAAGTTGTTTTCTTTTGGGTGAGCCCCAGAGTGATGGGCAATCCTTTATAAAATGACCAGTTCTGCCACATCCCCAACAAGGTCGATTTCCCATTCTGCCATTAGGGGGCGCGCGAGCACTGGCAGTCATAGAGGCTAAAGGAGGTGCAAGGATACTCAGCATGAGTTGATGACCCCAAATCTTTGGTGGATAGGATGCAATCTCTATATTTCGTTCAGGGGCAATGGCTTTTCTGCATTCCTGTGTAGCCCCTTCCCATATTAGCCTCTTGATTAGCACATCTCAGGCTCCAGCATGGGATACTTTCCAGGCCACTGCTTCCTGAACAAAGGCAACGAAGTCAGTGAAAAGATCATTGGGACATTGTATGAGGGGTTTTAGTTGTTTGTCCCCTTCTTTAGAAGGCACTGAGGAGACAACCCTCAACGCACAGAGGCGTACTTGGTCAAAGTACTGTGGAGGTGCTACTGCTTGTGCGGCAGGAGACGCATAAGCTGCCTCACCTTTTAAACAATCAGGGTCCCCCATGGTGGCATCCTGCCCTCTGGTAGTGATACTTTGTGTGCTTTGTTGTTCACATTCATCAGAAAAAGCAGCCTTCCATAAAAGGAAGACCCTGAAGATAATGCTGTGTTCATTAAACTCTTCCAATCATGGGGCAGTTAAGATCAATGCTAAGGGTTTCAAACATCTGTTGAGCATTCAGGGACTGTAACCCATCTTCCCTGACAGCGGCCCAGTATTTGTCAAGTACTTTTGGGTCATGGGGGTACCATTGGTTAGGTCATACAGAGGTTCGGTGGACGTTTACCGGGAATATGAACTGGGGTTCATTTATAGGCTTGGCTGTTGTTGCCACGATAGTTGTGGGGCCCATGAACAACTGTTGTATTACAGGGGGAACAATGGGTTTTTGTTCCTGGGCAAAGTTGGATATCTCTGCCCAAGTATACAAAGTTTTCTGAGGGGAGTTCCCAGGCTGGCCTAAACAGCAAAAAGAAGTGATTGGGCAGGCTTCCTGGGACTGATAGTGTGGGGGAGGCGGTTTGACAAGCATAGCTGGCCAGCCCCCTGTGTCACTTGATAGTGGAAGTTGTTGGTTATCTGTGTTCTTGCTGGAATTGTTTGCTGTATCACAAGAAGATGGGAGTGCTTGAGCAGCTTTGCCATTTTCCTTTTGTTGTTTCTTCTTGCAGCAAGGTGTTAAATGCCTGCAGAGTTTCCCCTTCTTCTTTCCCTGATAGACAGGCTTGAATACCTACTATGATGGGGTAAAAGGTTAGGGGCAGCTCAGTGCCTTCACGGACTTCCTTTTTATGAGCTGCCTGAAGGACGTGGGTCCACCTGTCTTGATCCCAAATGTCCCCGCTGTCAATCCAGGGACACAATTCACTCACTATTTCCCATATTAAACTAGCTTCCTTTTGTGATACTTTTATCTGCCTACTCCAGAACAGGGCAACAAGTGCTCGTTATTGAGGCTCTCCTACTGCGGGGGAAGGTTACCCATAGAGGCACTAACCTTGCACTAGACCCTAGACCATCTATCTGCCAAAAGCAATCGAGCCTGTCATTAGGCACCACTTGCAGGGCTAGTCTCTGGCAGGAGGTAAGTGTGAACGAAGCACACAACAACACACGTTGGGAGAACAGGCTTAAGCAGGTCTCGTTTATTTCTGCACAAGGGGGTGATTTTAAAGCCCCAGCTTTCCCAACCTCCTGAGTCCTTCCCAGCCAATTACTTAGCAGAGAGTTGCTGTAAGGCACTTGTGATGAGCACTGCTTGGTGACAGGCACAGATTGGTCCCCCGGGGGAATGTACGGAGTATGGACAGCTATGGATGGCAGCTAGGCAGACATGCCTGTGGATCATGTCTCTATGAGCAAAAAGTGTGCTTCAACTGCTACTCTAGCTGACTAAACCAGATCTGACAGGCTCTACCCACACTACATCTTCATGGTTTTCCTTTTATAACTCTTTTTATTGGATGTGGAATTTATTTTCACTACAATGATCTAAATAGGCTCTGTAAAATCACTTTAGGTAGCAAAAATATTAAGACAATGTATATCAAGTAGTTTGGCCTCCCTCCACTGCTGAAGCCAATATGCTTAGCTAGGGCTTCTAAGTACGCGTTTTCTTGCCTTTTCAATTTGCTCAATTCTTTTCTGATCCCAAAACTTTTTGGCTTATGTAATAAGAAAAGTCTTCTCTATCTCATGTTAATAAGGATATTATATTTTGTGAGCTACTAAGAAATGTGAAATCATTGGTTTCAAGTATCCAATCAGATTTTCTTCTGTGGTTCAGGGCTTCATGTGCAAAAGCATTGTGGAAAGTATTACAAATAGAAAAGTGTAAACCCAATACCTTCTTTCATTGTTGAGGGCACTTTCTCCCTAAATATTTTGACCCAAATTATCTTTTTCAGAGAATTACTGTTTGGTAATTAAAGTCAAGTCACAAATTTTGATGTCTTTTTTTTTTTTTTAAGAAGTTTGAATTTAAATTCCACTACAACCTTGTTTCACACAGTAAGAGTAGATTTCCTGGGTAAGGACAATTCTCAAAGGAACCTACAGGATTTACAGCAAGGTTTCTGAGGTTTGTTTTTTTAGTGTGAAAATGAGCCATCTTTACCCACATTGCTCCCTGTCAGCTAAGTCTCCATGGATTACTTTGCATGAAAGCCTATTTTCCCAGGCAATTTTAAATTTTCATAATAGCTAAGTTGTTAAAAAGTTTGAACAAATTAAAATTTACCTGTCATAATTTTAAAACTCTTTTGAAATTCCTTTATTTTAACCGCGAATTCACCAATCCTAACTCCTCCTTCACCATCAAAAACAGTTAACATGTTGTTTTCATGATATAGTGTCCATGAAACCATTATTTTCCAGTGGCTATGTTATGCATATATATAACCTTATAATCTGATTCTGAGCAAAATGAACTCCAAGATATGGAAACAGAGAGTATTATTTGTGGTTGTTGTTTTTAATGTACTATGTGATTTCTATTTTCTTTTGTTTTTTTCCCCTATGCTTTATTTCCTGCTGTATTTGATTTTGGTAGCCTGTGTATTGTGTATATATTTACCTTAATGAGGGAAGGGAAGAGGAACAACAAAATGGTGAGACAAAGGACAAACCAATGCAATAGTAATACTCACAAGACAATATGTTGGAAATGTACATTACTACTTGTGAGGGGTATTGGGGTAATATGTTGGAAATGTACATTACTACTTGTGAGGGGTATTGGGGTGAAGGATAACTGAAGAAAATGAGGGATGGAGTAACAAGTTTGGAAAGTTATGTATTCACTACCTTAAAATTGCTGTAACCCCACTGTACATCACTTTGACAATAAAATTAAATTTTAAAAATAAGCTGCATGAAATAAAATTAAACTGTATTGGCATCTAATTTGAAGTAATTATCCCCTTTTAATCAGAGGACCATCAACTTGAATGCTATCTGACTAGACAATATTTTCACAATATACTTACCAATATTTTGAAAAAAGAACATAGTACTTTCTCATATTAAAAGCGAAAACAGTTTAATTCTATGGAAACCTATAACTTTTAAAAGTAAATAAGCAGTTAAAAAGACAGGATATATGTGTTCTTCAACATTCCAATGACTAATAACTACTCATTTCAATTCCGGAAGATTCCATACCTGAGAGATTCAAAACAGTACCGGCTTGCATGGTATGTAATTCTGCAATAGATGCATTTTCAAATGGGGTGTTACAGATTGAGATTCAACACAAAAATAAGTACATTCTGGTAGAAGATAAAACTAATTAGCAACGGTAATAATTCTTCAAGAGTAAGCAATTTTTTATCACAGTAAGCTATTATTTTTATGACCACCAATCCCAATATTTATGATATAGAGACATCCTAGCCCAACAGTTTAGAACTTGTAGGGTGCACCTCAAACTTCTCTTAATTCATATCATGAATAGCTTATCTCTATTGTGAAAAAATGCAACTCTGCTAATGTGATGCCATACATGTTCTGGAAAGAACACCACAATAAACTGGTTTGCATCATTTTCCCACCACTGGTATACTTGAGATTGGAACACTTGCAAATATTATTTATATTTATACTTTTTTAACTATCATACAAATTGTGGATGCTAAGATCAGAAGATTACAGTTCAAAGCTCACCGAGGCAGGAAGATTCCCTAGATTATTATCTCCAATAAACTTATCAGCAAAAATCAGACACAAGTGGCATTGAGGTTGAAGTGGTAGAGCACGAGCCTTGAGCATAAACAGGCTCAGAGACAGTGTCCAGGCCCAGAGTTCAAGCCCTAGGACAAACAAATAAAAGAAAAACAAAAAGAAAAACAAACCCCAAACCTAACATTTTTCTCATTGTATACAGTGGCAAATAATTAAGGAAATTGCTTCCTGTGTTACATACAGGTAGAAGAAAGAAGATGTCACACGATTATTCTCTTCATACCTTGTTATACCAAATCCTCAAAAAATTGCTCTTATTATAATTTATAAATTAATATCATCAATTTTTGGCAACTCTGTCTCCAACATTCACATTATCATTTTATACATGAACTATTTTAATTATCTATTAACTAAATTCTAATTATAACTCTCTTGAAAGAATATTCTAGGCAAGTAGAATGCAAAATCATTTGTGAATTTGTCAATTAAACCCTCTACTTAAAACGAATTTTGTAGTATCCTATAGAATATGAAATTACAAACAAAATCAAAATATTTATTTTAAATCTAAATTCTAATTTAGCAAGATCCTCATAATCCTACATTAGATGAATGTTATTTTTAGATGAATTATTATTAGATGAATTGCTATTTTTCCAAGCTTAAGTTTTTGTAATCCTTCATCATTTCTTTGGGATACAACAGAATGATGATTACTTACTTTTTCAAATTTTGGATGGCAATCATGAGTCATTTTGCATGTAGGAATGTTCTGTAACGAAGAGAGAATTTAAAACACAAGTGAAGATTAAGTATGAGTTGCATTTCAACAGGAAATTTGACTTCTCAAAACATAATGACAAAATTAGCCCAAACTTCCAACTATGTATTCCTTTTATTAAGACAAAAGTATACTACCTGGTCCAGGGAAGTTATCACTATGTGATAATCTCCTGTCTTAATCTCAGTGCTAGAATTCTAGGCTTGTATCACATTGCCCTGCCATAGTTTCTTAGTTTATTTAATCTAGATACAGACTACCAATTCTGAACTTCTCCAGGGATATTATACACCAGAGTGACTTTCAGACTGTTTATCTACTATTTTCAAAGATGTTCTAACATTTGACACAGGATATGAATATTTTCAGATGCACCTGCGGGGTCTCTGATTCATTCCTCCATGGATGCAATCCTTTTAATAATGATTAATTGACTCTCTTACTATCTCTGGTCACTACCTATGTAATATTGTCAAACTTTATTGAAGGAAATTCACTTGAGGACTTTCTAATATTAAAAATTATCACTTGATTCTATTCTTCTTCAGGCTATATATTCTGTTATTTTCTAACTTTTCTACACATTCTGAGAGTTGTTTCATTTGTGTATTTGTGTGTGCACATATAAGTGCCTCTGTGTGTATGTGTATGTTTGTATGTATGTATGCAAAATCCTCAAGCTCTTATTCAGCAATCTTGCTCATAACTGATATTCCATCACCTGAGCCATCTTCCAATCCAGGTTTGGCTGCTTTATTATATGTACTGTTGCAAAGAGTGTTCTGCCCAGGCTGGATGCAAACTTAACTTCCCAGACTCCTTTACATTCTTAGGTTTTATTTCTCCAGGAGTATCAACTTTTAAACTACAAATATTTTGGGGCTGGGAAGATGGCTCAGTGGTAGAGCTCTTGCCTTGCATGCCTGAGGCCCTGGGTTCGATTCCTCAGCACCACATAAGCAAAAAGAAAAAAGCCGGAAGTGGCACTGTGGCTCCAGTGGTAGAGCACTAGCCTTCAGCTGAAGAGCTGAGGGACAGCGCCCAGGCCCAGAGTTCAGGCCCCATGACCGGAACCCCCCCCAAAAAAAAACTACAAATATTTTTGTGAGGGTAATGTCTAAGCTGTAGCCTAGATTTTTAACTGAAGTATTCTTTTTTGTTGTTGTTGTTTTGGTGGGTGGTCCGGTCATGGGACCTGAACTCTTGGCCTGGGCGCTGTCCCTCAGCTCTTCAGCTCAAGGCTAGCACTCTGCCACTTGAGTCACAGCACCACTTTCGGATTTTTTCTTTTTTGCTTATGTGGTGCTGAGGAATCGAACCCAGGCCTCATTCATGTAAGGCAAGCGCTCTACCACTGAGCCACCTTCCCAGCCCCTAACACAAGAATTCTTATAAATATAAATGAACACACACATTACATATCCTGAGTGTACACTGTTATAAATGTGATTGTAAGCTGGGTTGTGGTGAGATATGAGGATTGGGGTTCAAAGCCAGGCCAGGTAGGAAAGGCCCAGAGACTCTTTTCTCCAATTAACTAAAAGAAAACTGGAAATGGCACTGTGGATGAAGTGGTAGAGCATTAGCCTTGAGCTGAATAGTAGAGAGACAGCTCACAGGCCCAGAGTTCAAGTGCCAAGACCACGGCCAACAAAAAATATACATATATAAGTAAAGAAAAAATAAAAGAAATGTGATCTTAGCCACCAGTTCATTGCTAGTATAATCCCTGCTCTCACAAGATGAACATTTTTTTCCAGTTAAACCCATGCTCTTATATCTGACTTGCTTTGGAAACAGGATTATTCTTCCATTTTACTTTCTACGAAGTTGCATGATTACCAAGCATGATTTAGAATGAGATTGGCCTCATACTTCATGTTCCACGTATGAGTCTTGCTTTCTGTATATCACTCCCATAAATCTACATACTGGAATTGGCTTTATTGTTTCAAAGTTGTCTTATTTGTAGTCTTCTATATTGTATTGAACCTTTATACTTAAACACAGAACTTCTCTTTCTCCTATTATTGCTATTGTTTCCCTTACTGTTAGCTCATGTCCACTTGGGAAATAATGAACAGCACATACACTCACAAAAACAATGTTCTGAGAACCTTCTTCCCATTTAAAATTCGCTTCAATTTACAGAGAACTTACAAAGTTTGAACTCAATGTACTCATGTATAATGTATTAATAAGCAATATAAATTTCATATTTTCTCTTTACTAAGTTGTCTCTGAAACACGTGTTACCTCAGGCCAAAGGTGTCATAGTGTGATTTCAGTGAAGCCAGAAAACGTTCATTATACCTCAAGCAGCACCATTGATTGTTACTGGAAGTAACTGTTACTGGATGTGGAAACTGACCCCAGGAGAGGAATGGAACATAGAGGAATAACAAAGTTCAAGTTTCCTTGTGCTTTCCTTTTTAGAGTACAAGAAAAGTATCCCAAGGCTTGAAGGAAACTCTGTCCCTGGCTTTTTCGAGTGTGTTCTTTACTCATATAAAATTTTTCTGTAAACTTCTAGTTGAACGTATTTCAAAAGGAAATAATGTACCATTTTAATGCCAGCATAGAACAAAAGGAAATAACGTTGATTTAAATGGGTTCTCCTGCAAAGGAACAAAGACATGGAAGTTTTAAAGTGTCGTATGGATGGATATTTCACCCCTGAGATGATTCTCTTAATGCACGAGTCAGTTATCAATTCCTTTGGTCTGGTCCTGCGTTCTCCAGAGCAATAAGGATTCCAAAAAAGCAGATTCCAGTGAGTATGATCAGCAAAATGAGCCTCTTCTCAGACCAGTACTCCTTTAGGGAGGGTCCCAAAGAAATATCTGTGATTTTTATTTGCTTGTTTGTTTAGTTTGTGCTGGTTCTGGGGCTTGTACCCAGAGGCTGGATCATGTACCTGAACAGTTGTCTTTCCTGCCCACCTGCCCCCAAAGCTAATGCTCTACTGCTTGAGCCAAAACTCCACTTCTGGATTTTTGGTGTTCAATTTGCTATAAGAGTTTGACAGACTCTCCTTCCTGGTTTGGCTTTGAATTAAGTAATAAGAAAGCTAAGTGACATCAACTGTATAGACTTCTCTTTTGAAACAAGAAATATTAGATGAAGTTTATTGTAAAGCTAATGTTTGACAAATTTTAAATTAAATAACTCAGTACAAGTAGGTGCACTGAATCATTTTGAAATTGTTTTTTCTGCTTGGGAAGATTATTGATCTTGTCCTTCTTTTTCGGGAAACTTAAGGCTATAATTGCACTTTTTGTTGGTTGTGGGGCTTGAACTCTTATCCTGGGTGGACTCCCTCAGCTGTTCAGCTCAAGTTGAGCACTCTACTGCTTAAGCTACAACACCACTTCTGGGTTTCTCGTGGTTAATTGAATTTAAGGGTCTCATGGACATTCCTGACCAGGCTGGCTTTGAACCACAATCCTCTGGTCTCCTTAATAGCTAGGATTACAGGCGTGAACCACCAGCACCCAGCTCATATTTGTGCTTACGTGCACTGAATGACACTATGTAGACAAATAATAGAAATTTGAATCAAATGATGGCATTGCAGCTTTTCAGAAAATTTGAAGTAGCAATAAATATGTCTTCCTTTCCATGTTGTTTCATTAATGACTCATGAGCTATGGGACCCTTACTTTAGCATCCTCTACCATCTTTGTAGGTGTATTTAGTATCAGGAAATGTTCATAGAGAAATATAGAAAGACAGATTTTTAGAAAGCAAAAAAGATAAGCTATGAAAGAACAACACAGAAGGAGATACATTTATTACACAGAAATTAAGAAGTAGCCTAAGAGATTTAGAATGCTAAAGGCAATGAGTAATAAGACTTGTTGATAACTACTTGTTCAATAACCAAAAATGGTTCTCTAAAACAATTTCTGGTATATCTTAGTTACTGTCATTTATTCATTAACTCTGGAGTTATTCCTTTTCTTCTGTGACAACTGTTAATTTGCCCCTGCCGTTTTGGTGCCAAATCTCACTTAGACTACCCTTGTCATTGTGATTAGCCGTGACCATTTAAAAACCTGGAATCTTTGAATTTCCAGAATTAATCTTCACCTGACATCTAAGCACATTCAAGCCATTAATTGCTGTGACCTAATGAACAAAACTTTTTTTCAACACAATATCCTAATATAAGTAAAGTACATGAATTAGGGACTACTGTCAGGTGTCAGTATGGTAGGAGCATTTATATATTCCAAGTATGGGTTCTTTACTTTTTATTTACTAACTAAACGTTTTTTGGTTTTGTTTTGTTTTTTTTTTTTTTTTGTTTTGTTTTGTTTTGTTTTTCTTTGCTAGTTAAGGGGCTTAAATTCAGGACTAAGGAATAATTCCTGATTTTTTTTTTTTTTTTTGCTCAACTCTATCACTCTACCACTTGAGGCATGGCACCACTTCCAGTGTTTTTCTGTTTATGTGGTACCGAGGAATTGAACTTAGGGTTTCATGCATGCTAGGCAATCACCTTATCATGAAGCCATATTCCAAGAGCCCTAAATGACTTTCTTAATTTAACATTACATTTTCATTCCATAACTATGTACCGTAATATTGGCCAGATGCTAGAAAATGATGTAGAAAAGAATACAATAAAATAAATCCAGTAAGGCTACATGGAAAATGAATAACCCTCACAGTCTAGCAAGAGCACAGAGGGTTTAACTCATGGAGATGTACCAACACGCTGAGTGAGACAGCTTCTGACCCAGTGCCCACCTTCAGAATGAGTAGGTGATCTTGGGTTCCAGCCACCTGGGGACATTGGGCCACCTCCTACAGCACCCATTCAACCAGCTCCTGAGGGAGAGAGAGAGAGAGACAGAGAGAGAGAGAGAGAGAGAGAGAGAGAGAGAGAGCCAGACACAGACAGACAGACGGATGGACAGATGGACGGACAGACGGACAGAGAGACAGACAGACAGACAGAGAGAGAAAACCAGAATTAGAGTTAAATCTGGTGCCAGTGGCTTAGAACTCTAATACTGACTAAACAGGAAGCTAAGATATGAGGATCATGGTTCATAGATAGCCCACGCAGGAACGTCTGTGAGAATCTTATCTCAAAGAGCCACCAGAAAACTGAAAGGGGCAATGTGGGCTCAAGTGATAGAGTGCTAGCCTTGAGCTGAGGAGCTCGGGAACAGTGCTCAATCCTAGAGTTCAAGACCCACGACTCAAAAGAAGTGGACTTCCCACCACAAGAAGTGGATGGAATAGCACCCATTGTCCTAGGGAGCATAGAAGAGAAGTCAGGCCGAGCTTCCTGTGAGGTCATAAGTAGGTCACTTGGCTTCTCTGTGCCTCTGTTTCCCCAGCTGCAAAACTGAACAAAGTGAAGGATGTCCTTCCTCATGGGGATAGTGTAATAATGAAAGAGAGCCATGTTTCGGTTCATAATCCCACACCTGTTCAATGATTAATAACAGGCCCCACCTGAGCCCTTTCTGGTATCTTTCTGTCATATACTCACAGAATTGCCAAAACCTTATCTGAAGGCTGCTCCCTCTCTGCCTAGCCATTCTCCAGAGATCGCTCTGTATAAATCCCTTGTTTCCTCACAACTATCCTGTGAGGATAATGAGGTCCAATGGTTGAAGCCCTACCAAGAGCTTCACGTGTGGTCAAGAATCCACTGCTATGGACTGAGTTTCGGATAATCCTTCTAAACCAACTACTGAGCATGGTGCCACAAGTCTACCATCCCAACTACAGAGGACCAGGCTTGGTGGAGCATATCTTTCAGAGGAGTACCGCGATCCAGCCCAGCCTGAGCATATATTTAGTTTCTAACTCAGAAATGCTCAAGACAGAAAGATGGATCATCAGAGCCGGGGAGAGGAAACAACTAGGGGGGTCATGGTGCCCCCAGAAGGATGTTTGACCAAGGTTGAGTTGGTGTTGGGGTGGCTACTCACCTGTGATGCTGAGAAAAGCTGTTGCCAGCTGCTCCAAGTGGGGCAGCAGAGATGGCAGCAGCAATGCGGACATATGGGCCCAGAGCAGAAGACTAGGGGCAGGGACCAGGTCGGGGATTTAGGACGGCTGGCAGCACACCAGTGCCTGAGTTTTGAAACCAAGCACCACATGAAGGGAGGGAAAGGGACGGGTGGGGTAGGGACATTAATTTCCTACTATACTCCAAAGTCACCTCAAGTCTCTTCTGCACCACTCAGCCACCTCTACCTTCCTCAACTAGTGGTAGTGGTGTAAAGTAATGGGGAATAAAAGTGTTACCTGGCAGCAATGGAATGTGGGCATGGCCAGCATTCTTGTATCCCATTGGTCAGAAAGAAACAAGAAAGAATGGTGGTGTGGCCAGAATCTTGTGAAGCAAGGAGAATGGGTGAGTGTCAACAGGCCATCCTGGGGCAATTTGAGCTGACAGGATGTTCCCAGGACCTAAGAATGAGCCCCAGGAGTTAACAAAATAAAAACAGATTCACATGCAGCTGGCAGTATGCTAATAAATATATATCTTTATGGAGTGCCAGAGATGTCTATACATTATTCAGTTATATAGACTATATTCCTACCAATTCCTCAGTATTCATTATGTGTCCATGTAATTAATGTTATTGTTTAAATCCTTAAATTATTAATGAACGCACTCAGTGTCCTGATATTATTGCGTTCCTGTAAGTAATAATATTCTTTTAATGCTTCATAAATATTAAATAAAATCAACTAACCTTCTTAAATGATGCTGTTTAATTTTATAGGATCATCATGCACAATGAACTCATTCAACTGTGACACTGGCAAAATTCCAGTGTTATTCCATTGGTTGGGAACCAGTTTCTTAGTATCTCTTGCCACTGGTTGCTGTCAGGACGGGGATTCGAAATGAGGGCCTATGTTGCCACATGGGCCTATGACTTCCCTGATAGTCTGTCAGCCTTCAGCAATGCAAGGTGAAGTACCATTTGCAACAGTGTCGTTCAGAACCAGAAGGGTCACTGTGCAAAGGAATAAAACATGAAAGGCCACATTTTTTTCTGTGCATTGTCTTCCCTGCAAAACCTAGGGTTCTAGGATCACAGGAGCACCTGCGTGTCCAGTGCCTTCACCCCATCCTAGGGTGATCGAAGCTGAGGCAGACTTGCCAAGACCTGAGTTCAAGTCCTTTGCTGAGAAAAAAATTAGCTCCCTGACTTGCAATTCACACAGTTTATTCTTACAGGCTTTGGATTTGAAATCAGGATCTGGGTAAATCTGCAGCAATGTGAATAAAACGGAAGATCACCTTACATGAAGATAAAAAGTCAGGCCTGTTCACGAGTCCTGAATTCAAGACCCAGCCCTGAAATACATACTATTTATATATATTGTGAACATAGGATTTATACTTACTTATGGATGTTCAGTCTATACATGTTTGGTGTGGTTGTTCCTTGTATCTTTTGTTTTATTCATTTATTTACCATTGATTTTACTATGATGAAACCCATTCTGTTTATTACATTGATGACAACCTATCACAGAACATCTAGATTTGTAGAAATGTTCTCCATCATGCCTGACCCCCCAGGATTCTCAGAGAAAAGGGAAAAAAGTTTCAAATTCTCCTTTTTACTCCATGATCCACTTGTTGGTAGTGCTGGGATCTGACCTCAGTGCAGAGCAAAACCAATTGGCCCATCAGTCAAGGTGATCATACGAACCAGTGAGCAACTAAGTTGTGTGGCCAATCCCAGAATCTGACATTGATCCCCAGGATGGTCCACTATAGTCATAAATTCATAATTTAAACATAGGATCTATAATGATAAATATGTGTGGACAGCATCTTGTGTTCAGTGCAATTATTCTCCTTATTTTTCTCTATTTCATGGAGGTATTGTGTATTTTAATAAGTTTGGTGACAGGTATAACTGTGCTGACATGGATAACAACTGTTCCCATGGTTATAGGGTTGTCTATGCATTCTCCATCGTATTAGAGACCCAGGACTTTTACAGGAGAGGATAAAAGGCACAACGACTGGCTTCTGACATCAGGATGAATCTTTTGTCAGTGCTGGGATTTGAGCTCAGGCCTGGGTAACTCTGTTGCACTGTGGGGGAAGGGGAAGCTCACCATCTTTGAAGACTAGAATGTCAGGCCTGATGCAGGGCATGATTTGAAGCCCCAGCACTGGACAAAATAGGAAGTCCACCTTTTTTAAATATAGGATTTCTCTTTAACTACAGATGTGGTATGCATCTTGCATTCAGTGTAGTTATTCTTTCTATTTTGTGTCTTATTCATGGATGTATTATGTATTTTATTGCATATGGTGACAGAAATAACTGTGCTGACATGTATGACAACCTATTCCCATGGCTAAGAGTTGCCTATATAGCATTCTCCATCCTCAATGAGACCCAGGACATTCCCAGGAGAGGAAAAGATGTGCCACCATAAGCTTCTGACATCAGAATGAATCTTTTGGTAGTGCAGGAATTTGAACTCAAAGCCTAGCAGGCCCAATTGGTGAATGGGTCATGGTGAGCCCACCAGGTTTGAGCCACTAAGGAACTAGGCCATTCCTGGGACCTGAGATGGAGCCCTGGTGGGGGCCAATATAGTCATAAACTCATAATTAAATAGAGGATCTATATTTCCAAACATGAGTGGGAGGCATCTTGCCTTTGTTGTAGTCTTTCTCTTTGTTTTGTGTCTTGTTCATTGATGTATTGGTTATTTCCTTGAGTATAGGATGACAGATATAACTGTGGTGAACTGGATGACAACCTATTCCCATGAGTATAGAGTTGCGTATACATTCTCCTTCCTAGCTGAGACCCAGAACTTGCACAGTACAGGAAAACAGGTGCAATGACTGGCTTCTCACATCAGGGTGAATTTTTGTCAGTGCTATGATTCAAACTTGGGGCCTAGGACGCCCAACTGCCCAATGGGTCCACATGATTACACTCGACTGTGAGCCACTAAGGAGCTGGGCCATTCCCAGGAATTGAGATCGAGCCCCAGGAAGGCCAAAATAGTCCTCAATGATCATTAAAACCTGGGATGTATATTCACATCCGTGTGTGGACTGCATCGTGCATTGAGTGTAGTTATTCTCTTTATTTTGTATGCTATTCATGGGTGTATTATGTATTTTCTTGTTTATATGATGACAGGTATAATTGGGCTGACATGGATAACTTATTCCCATGACTACAGGGTGGCCCATGCATTCTTCACCCTTGCTGAGATCCAGGACTTGCACAGGAAAGAAAACAGGTGCAACGATTGACTTCTGACATCAAGATGAATCTTTTGGCAGGGCGGGGAATCTGAACTCGAGACCTAGCAGGACCAAGTGGTGAATGGGTCCACATGAGCACACCAGTGAGCACACCAGCCTTTGAGCCACGAAGGAGGTAGGCCATTCCAAGGACCTACGAATGAGCCCCCACCCACAAGGAGAGAGCGGGGAGCACAACAG
Source organism: Dipodomys spectabilis (assembly GCF_019054845.1). NCBI lineage: Eukaryota > Metazoa > Chordata > Mammalia > Rodentia > Heteromyidae > Dipodomys > Dipodomys spectabilis. Next base: position 1,969,396 of record NW_024870964.1, read on the forward strand.
TCATCCATTCATATAAGGTGAAGGTAGTATGCAAATAAGTACACATTTGTATAGAATAGGAGAGTGGTAACCTGTGGTGGAATCCAATCTATGTGACTACCGATTCTTGCATCTTTCCTGATGCCTCCATTTCATGACTGTGATGATTATTGTCATGCTTCGTCAATTGTTCTATACAAATAATCGATACCCCATGAGTCTTGCCTATCATTTCCTACTTACATCATGCACAAATTACTCATTCACGGATGAGTTCGATCACATTCCATGACTCATCCCAGGTTCACAAACGAGTATCTCAGGATCTCCCGCAGTTCCCTCCTCATAGGGGGGCTGAATTCAAACCTCAGGCCTGGAAAAGATCCTCCTTATATACTTTATTTTTTGGTCCACTCGTGGGCCTGAACTCTGGGCCTGGGCGCTGTCCCTCAGCTCTGCACATCAAGGCTAGTGCTCTACCACTTGAGACACAGCGCCATTGCCGGCTTTTTTTTCTGCTTATGTGGTGCTGAGGAATCGGGCCCAGGGCCTCATGCATGCAAGGCAAGAGCTCTACCATTGTGCCACCTTCCCAGCCCTCCTTATATATATTTTCAAAGTGATTTATACTTCCTTACAGATGTTCAGTCCATATTGTATTTGGTGTGGTTATTTATTTTATTTCTTGTTTCATTCATTTATTTATAATTTATTTTATTGACTCTGATGACACCTATACAATTTATTACATTGTTCACATCCTATCACATAACATCCAGATGTTAGATGTCTTCTCCATCATGCCTGGCAGTCCCAGGATCTGAACTTAGTGCCTAGGAGGCCCAATTCATGATTGAGTGAGTTTGAGCATGGTAGCCTCTAGCCAATGAAGATGTCAGGTCAGATGGTTCCCAGGCTCTGAAATCGACCCACAGGTTTGGCCAAAAAGCGATACATGGATAGGCAGACTGAGGTATACAAATAAATATATATTGGTAAAGAGTTCCATGGCCGTCTATCTATGATAGGACACCTACTATGTTCCTACCAACTCTTAGGTATTTATTATACGACCATTGAAGGAATATTATTCTTTTCACACATAATAAACTACTAATGAAGATTAACCACCACTCTAGGATTATTGCATACAATATTAGAGTAGGCCCATGCATAAACTACTCTTTAAATCGGTATTCCTATGCATAGAAATGAGTCTCTTGTGATCTCCTGTTATTGGTGTCAGGACTAGGATTTGAACACAGGGCCTATGTTGATAGGTTGGCCTATGGCTTCACTGATGGCCCACAAGCCACCAGCAATGGCAGGTCAGGTCCACTTTGCAGCTTTGTCATTCAGACCCAGGATGGTCACTGTGCAAAGAAAAAAAAAATAATAAAACCCAAGCTCTCTGCAGCTCACCATTTTGGTGCTTTCCAACTTTGTTTTCTTCCTGAAAGGCCTCTGGCCCAAGGATCTCATGATCAGCTATGGGTCCAATGAGTGCACCCCAGTCAAGTGAGATCGAAGCTGAAGCAGAGTTTCCACGACCTGAGTTCAAGTCCCATGCTTGGCCAAAAAAATAGAAAACAAGAACATATAAAAAATTAACTATTTAACTAAATTTTAAAAAATGAAGCTCCCTGGTTTGGAATTTTTGCCAGTTTTCTTTCCTAGCCTGGGATTTGAACTCAGGGTCTTGGTAAATCTGTAGCAATGTGCGCAAAGAGTTGCCATTCCTTGAGTTCAAACCCCGTGCCAACCAAAAATGAAAAACTAAGTCTCTGACCTCGGCAGGGGGAGGTAGTTGTGGAGATGGGAGGGAAGGGATGGTAGGGGGAAAACACAATAGGAGTAAACAATGCTCAATAGGAAATGTACTCATTACCTTGCTCCTGGAACTGTAACCCCTCTGTAGAACATTTTTACAATAAAAAACAACAAAAAAAGACACAATGTAGTTTTCAGAGAGGCACTTTGCAGGTAAGGGAAGGATGTTTGAATAGCTGTACAAAACTCTACACTGCTTTTTTTAAGTTCAGTATGGAACTGAATAAACATAACTGCTTCCATTAAAAAAATTAAGTCACTGTCATGGAACAGGAGTCAGTATTTCTGCCATTGCTAGTTTTTGAGCTCACCGTCCAGGTACCTCTTTTGCATCATGGGTGAATGCGTAGCTCACTGTCCTTGAGGGAAAGAAATTCAGGATAGAGTTCTAGAGTTCCCAGGACCTGAATGAAAGCCCTGCAAAGGAAGAAATATTTCTATACATGTTTAATACATAATATATACTTATATATGCATGTTAATTTCATATTATGATTTTTATTATTGATTTTGTATTTTGTTTTTCTTTGATTAATTTTTGATATTGTATTTAGTATTATTATACACGTAATATTTTATTTTGCACAGCTATCATAAAATTATACACAATAATTTAGGGCATTGACTCATTTTAATTAACATTTTATTAAGTGTTGAAACATGATACATAATTAAGTGCAGCATTTGTCACAGTCTTCACATGTTTACAGTCTCTCCCAAGTATGAGCTTTGAGTTCAAGCCCCAAGACTGGCAAAAAAATTGAGCCTGGTGAGATATATTATACTGGAACTCAGAGGAGGGACGAGGTTATAGGTAAGACAGAGGGTAGAGGGCAGGTGCTCGTGGCTCACCCCTGTAATCTACTCAGGAGTATGAGATCTCAAGATCCTAATTGCAAGCAGGAAAGTCAATATGAGAATTTTTTTCCAATTAAACACCCAAAAAGTTACAAGTACAGCTGTGGTTCAAGTAGTACACTGCTAGCCTGGAGGATAGGATAGCATCCAGGCCCTGAATTCAAACCCCTGGACAGGCATACACACACACACACACACACACACACACACACACACACACACACACACACCAATATAGAGCATTTGCCAGTCGGCCTGCACAAGTTCCATCTCTAGCAACTCAATATTAAAAAAAAAAAGATGGAGAAGGGAAGAAATGACTTGCTCCAGGAAGTGATATACCCAGTGCCAAAATTCCACAGTAGTTCTAATATGTTGGTACAAGACAGACAGCCTCAGGCAGAAGGTATAGCATAGGCAAAGGTCCTGAGGTGTGCGGTAGAGCACGTGGTGTGCGTGGTATGAAGGTTCTATGGCTTCAGAAAAGTCTGGCAGGAAATTCAAGGCTGGGTCAAAGTTGACTTGAGTCACAGGGCACAGGGTGAGGTCCCAGAATGGCGCCCAGGGGGAAGATTAGCTTGGCTTTTCGCCAGGGACCCAAAGCCATTTCCTGTGGCTGGAAACCTGTTTTCACAGCTCCTGATCTTCAGGCCTTCTTTGCTTGGAGGAGTCAGGGCAAACGCAGGGAAGAGCTCTTATTTTAGAAAAGCTTCTAGCCCAATGCCATCAGTGGCTCAACCCCTGTAAATCCTAACTACTCAGGAGACTGAGATAGAGATCGAGGGTCAAGCCAGCTCAGTAGAATAAAGTTAGACTCTCCTTGCTGATTAACTACCAAAATCCAGAAATGGAGCTGTGGCCCAAGTGTTAAAGTGGTAACCATGAAGGAAAAAGTTTAGAGACCAGAGCCCAGACCCTGAGTTCAAGCCCCAATACTAGCATAGGAAAATTAAAGAAAAGATTTCAGGAGCTCCTAGTACACTGTGGTGTAAGGCCAGATCATCCAGGCACAAGTGGCTCATGCCTGTCCACCTAGCGCCTCAGGAGGCTGAGATGTGAGGATCACATTTCAAGGCCAGCCGAGGCAGGAAAGTCTTGGAGACTTTGATCTCCAAGGACCCTACAGAACACCGGAAGTTTCTCTGTGGCTCACGTGGTAAGATGAAGAACTGGGGGAAAGCGCCCAGGCCCAGAGTTCAAGCCCCATGACCAATACCTGGCCTGCTTGCACCTTACTCTGTAGCTCTAGGCAGAGTACTTTCCAGTGGGCCTCTGAGGGTCTCCTAATGTCTAGGTGTCCTACAATTCTTGGTAGCAGCCTTTTTGGGGGCCATTACCTACACAACAGGCCACAGTACCAGAGAAGTATCGAGCCTTGGGGCATGAAGATCATCAGAATGGCATCTGTCATGGGTGCATTGTGGATAGGAGTAGTAAATCACTGTGTCAGACCACGGTTTGGAGCCAGGGGGGCAGGAGCATAAGATAATGCCCAGTTACACGAGTATCACAAGAGAGCAAATTTGTCAGTCAGACCTTGGGCAGGTGTTGAGTTGGCTTCGTGAAAGTTTTGTAGGCTCAGGAATCCACAGCCAACTGGTTGCTGCTTGTAGCAGTAGCTATCCCAGGAGTCTGAGGGCTCGGTGCCCTGCTTTCCTCTCCAGTGCTTGGGGAAAGGGGGTAGATGAAGGTCTGCAATCATGAGCCGACTACCAAGGAGCAACCTTAGTGTATCTCCCTTGATCCAGTAGCCCCATGTTGAGATCGAGGTGCAGATACCATGGAACTTACTGCCATGGCCCAAACGCCTCAGCCCAAGAAGGACTTAGGGAGAAACAACATGATCTGGCTTGAGAGTTTACTGTGACTATGACTCAGGACTGCTCCACAGTTGTAGCTCAGCTCATCCAGGTCAAAACTATTGCCCCAGAACACTGAGGTACTGGCTATACCAGTCTCTAATCCCCCAGTTCCCTGGCCCTTGAATCTAAAGTATATGCCTCTGTATTCCGGGCATCCGGAAATGTCTAGAAGGACCTGAGAGGCCCAGCTGGGCCAGAAGATAGATTTGCCTACGATAAGGTATATTGACATTTCCTAGACATCAAACAATACATCCAAGCCTTGACCTCACCTCTCATGTAGCCCCAGATTATCCTTGTTTGGGGAGCCTTCAGTTAGCTATCAAGGTCGAGTTGGCAAGATCCACTGGCAACCACCCTTCTCCCAGACCACTACCAGCCTGCTGGGAGTTGAACATGCAGCCAGGGGTCCAGCTGAGAAAAGGACAGGACACAGCATGACTGACCCTGACCCCCCAGAGGCAGGAAAGAACATATGCCAGCCGGCCCTGAGGACCCAGAATCCCCTGGATGAGGACAAAGATATGGACAGCCAGACTTGGGTCCCAAGGAAAAGCTGGAAAATGCAGGTCTCTGGCAATTTATGACTCATTGTAGACCATGATAGGGGACTAAAGACAAGGTTGTTATTAAGGAAGGACACCATCCAAGGTCAGGAAGAGGCAGACAAGCATCCAGGAAGTGGGCAGAGAATGATGAGGGAAAAATACACACACACACACACACACACACACACACACACACACACACACACACACACACACACACACACATGGTTAGCCCAAGTCTTCAGCAGTCCCTGAGCAACTGAACATCCCAACCTCTGAGAAGATGGCACTACCATCCTCAGACCAAATGTTTATAAAACTCAGAGCCTCTCACACATCTGGAATGGCTCATAAAGCAACATGGCATTTCCTACTGTACACACCGCTATGAAGAAAACTCAGCCACATTATTTTTGGTCGTCTGTCATGGGGTTTGAACTTTGGGCCTGCGTGCCATCCCTCAGCTCTACACCTGAAGTTGTCCACTCTACCACTGGAGCCATAGGACCACTTCCAGTTTTCTGGTGCTTCACTTGAGTTAAAGTCTCACAGACTTTCCTACCCAAGCTGGCTTTGAACCGTGATCCTCAGATCTCAGCCTCCTGAGTATCTAGGATGACAGTTGTGAGACTCTGGCAGTGCCTGGTTTCAGCCACGTTCTTACAACCAGGGGAAATCCAACTTGTCAGGCCATAAAGCACATGCAACCCTTCACTTTCAGACTTTGACACCAGTACGCAAAGCCATTCTTCCTTGGTTTGAGAGAATATAATCGACACTACCCTCCAACCCTGCTCTCATTTGCCCACTACCTGCCTACGATAGGCCACAACCTCTGGAGTTCTTGGTAAGACAACTCCCAGCTTGCTATAACTTCACACTCGGGCAAACTTGGGGAGTTCGTAGAAATGGCTGTACACTGAGGCCAGAACCTGGTGTCCCAACCACAGCAACCCCACTCCTTCACCATCTCTGGCAAGCAAGGGGTGTGTTTCTTACTTGGTTTTTTTTTTTTTTTTTGGATGAGGGGATTGAACTTAGGGCTTGGGTACTGTCCCTGATGATGAATTTTGCTGAAGGCCAGTGCTCTTCCACTTGAGCCATGGTACCACTTCCTGTTGGAGACTGGAGATGAGACTCTCATTGGACTTTACTTCTTGTGCTGGGAAACAAGACCCTCTGGATCTCAGCCTCCCATGTAGCCAGGATGACAGGCGTGAGCCATCAGTGCATGGCTTATGGTGTCTCATTCTTTACAATTTCCAACTAGTCCTTCTCTAGACACTACCACCTAGACCCTCCTCTACCTCCCTCAGAGACAGCAAAGGGAGGCTCAGAATCTGGGGAGGGCCATGGGCATTAAAGGGCCCCCTTCACATCACTACCCATTTCTAAGCTCCCATCCACATCCTCTGGGTGGCCTGGTTGTCTGGATCCACTAGGACTTCTTAGGCCTGCCCTTTATCCCCCCGCCTCACCAACTGATACCTGAGAATTTCTGGGGCCAGCTGCTCCATGTCCCATTGGAAGACATTGGGAGGGTTGCTGATAATGGGGATCAGGGGTCCCCAGGGCAGAAAGAGTGTCCAGATCCCCTCTGTCAAAGAAGGAGACACAAAGCATGGATGGATCTAAGTGCTACAGGGCACACCATCCACCTGTCACCCAGGTCCCTTGGAAGGAAGTTTTATATTGACAGTTCTGGGGCTTGAACTCAGGGTACAGGCGCTGTCCCTGAGCATCTTTTGCTTGATGTGAGCACTCTTCCATCTGATCCACAGTACCACTTCTGGCTTTTTCTGTGTATGTGGCACCTACGAATGGAATCCAGGGTTTCCTGTGTGCTAGGTGAGCCCACTACTGCTAAGACAAATTCCCAACATTGGATAGCTCTTCTTCTATGACCCCTTGGGCCTGTCTCGGGACAGTCTTACACATCTTTACAGAGTATCTAACCAGCAGCCTTGGCTGGAAAAGAACACGATCTGCTATGTTGTCCTTTATCTATGGCATCTTTTCTCTCTGTGCTTCCTGTTACATCCTCCTTGTTAAGCAAGACCCCCCTTTCAAGTGCTGCCTCTAAGAAGCCCACTCCAATCACCCTGGCAGAGGAGGATCTTCTCCGCTCTGTAGGCTGCTGTCCTTGTCATGGTCTGCCTCCAGCTAGTGTGGCTGAGAGTCCACGAAGGCGAAGGCCTGGCTTTCACCACCCAATTTCTGAAGGCTCTGATACACTACCGCAGGAACCAGTGTGGTATCAAACTCTGTGAGAGGGCACTTGAGCCCCAGGGAGTCTGTGGGCAACAAATAGGGCCCATATCTTGTGTGCATTTGAACTGAGGATCTAGGAGCTGTCTCTCTCTGAGTTTTCATGATCAAGGCTGCTACTCTCCCACTTGAGCCACAGCTTCACGTCTGGATTTTTGGTGGTTCCATGCAGAGAAGATTTTTATCGGCTTTCCAGCTTATGGCTGGTTTCGAACTGTGATCCTCAGATCTCTGCCAACCAAGGAACCAGGATGTCAAGTGTGAGCCTGTGCCAGACTGGCTCCAGAACTTTTCCTTTGAGCTTATTTTTATCTCGTGTCAGCTAGCAAGCCCTAGTTAACATAGTCATTTATAGGGGATCAAGTTACTCTCCTAGTTCAGTTAACCCAAGGAGATAAAGTATCTTTGGAAAAGGCTAGTCAGTGTTGGTCTAGGTGAGATAGAGAGAGAGAGAGAGAGAGAGAGAGAGAGAGAGAGAGAGAGAGAGAGAGAGAGAGTGTATGAATTTCAGGGATACCTACCCCCATCACTCTGGAGCTTCTTTCACCCAGTGGTGAGTACATCCAGGATCCCCACCCCAAGAAAGGCAGACAGGGGAGGGTACTTAAGGTCACATCAAGTGGAATGATCTGAATTCTATCCTGAAACTGAAGACAGGAGAGATAATAGATAGAAGGAGATGTTTAGAGGAACATCAAGGGAAGCCCTTTACCGTTGGATACAAGTACCTGAGAGAAGAATGTATCCATCCTTTTTGGTAGGTAGTAAGATAACAAGTGCCCACTATTCATTCATTTTATTTTTTGTAAGTCCCAGGTCTTGGATTCAGGGACTCGTTGTCATCCCTGAGCTTCTTTTACTTAAGGCTGAGGCTCTATCACTTGAGCCACAGCACAGCTGTTTTCAGGGGGGAAGAAGGTAGTTTATGGGAGATGAGAATCTCACAGACTCTCCTGCCTAGGCTGGCTCTGAGTCATGACCATCAGAACTCAGCCTCCCGAATAGCCAGGATGACAGGCGAGAGCCACTGTCACCTTACCACCACGATCCCCTAGGGCAAGTGCTGGGCTACCTGAAATGCATCCTCCTTTTTGTGAGTGGGAAGCAGACATGGGTGGGTTTGATACTTCAACAGCCTACCTACCTTTGAGCATTGTTCTGTCTCAGTCTGATGCCGGCTTCCTCCTTATCCACAGCAATGACTTTGAGCTGTCACAGAACAAATGTCCCCCAGGAGATGTTGGATCTATGGTCTTTCCTCTGCACACTGCTCCCTCTCCCTGAAACGACACACTGCACCAACGTGAAGGAGACATAGAGTGAATTCTGTTTCTTATAATCAGGGTCTAGCCAGATAGGTGGCAGTGAGGATCAGAGGCTCGGGATAGTGCTGTGCAGTTGGACAATGCAATGCCTCCTCATCCACTTTCCTTTAACTGTCTTAGCAGAGGGTAGTGGGGAAGGACTCACCAGACAGACTGACAATGAGTAACCATCACGGTCTACCCGGGCACAGAGGGGTTTACCAAAGGGATCTAGTTCCACAGTCCAGGCAAGAATGATCCTGACACACAGACTACCTCCAGAATGAGAGGGTCACCTTGGGTCCCAGCCACATGGAGACACTGAGCCATCTCCTCCAGCACACATTCAAAAAGTTACTGAGACAGAGACAGAGAGAAACAGAGAGAGAGAGAGACAGAGACAGAGAGACAGACACGGACAGTCAGACATACAGACAGACAGACAAACACACACACACACACACACACACACACACACACACACACACACACACACATAGGATAGCCAAAGGATTCAGCAGTCCCTGAGAACAGAAACGTGAACTCCCTCAATTAGGATCAGATCCCACCCCCTAGAAGGTGGCAGTACCGACATCAGACTCACTGTAGAAAAAACATTGAGACTCACACATATCTGGAATGTCTCATAAACCAGCATGGCATTTCCTATCATACACACTGCTATGTGGAAAACGTAGTCACTTCTTTTTGTTGTTGGTCAAAGGGTTTGAACTCTGGGCCAAGGTGCTGTCCCTCAGCAATTCATCTGAATGTGAGCACTCTCCCACTTGAGCCAAAGCAACACTTCCTGTTCTCTAGTGGTCTATCATCATGTCTCACAGACTATTCTGCCCATGCTGACTTGTAACCACGGTCCTCAAATCTCAGCCTTCTGAGTAGCTAGAATGAGAGTTGTGAGCCACTGGTGGCTTCCGGTTTCAGCCACATTCATATACACAGAGGAAACCCATCTCGTCAGGCCACAAACATTTTGCAACCCTTCACTTCAGATTTTGATACCCAGCATCCAAATCTATATTTCAATGGAGGATATAAAGACAAAACAATCTCACACGTGCACCCCTTCGCCCACTCTCTGCCTGTTAAAGGACAGGTCCTCTTGAAGCTGTGGCTTCAAACTGGGACAAACTTGAGGAGTTCTTACATTTGTCTGTACAGTGAGGCCAGCAATTGGTCTCCCAAACACAGCAACCTCCCCAAACCCCGACACCACCACCATTATTTAAAGGCAAAGATGTCTCTCTTTCTTTTTTATGTTGTGAGGCTTAAACTCTGGGCCTGGGTGCTGTCCCTGAGGACTTCAGCTTAAGGCAAGCACTCATTTCTTGAGCCACAGCACCGCTTCTGGTTTTCTGGCAATTGCTTTTATGTAAGAGTCTCAGGGTCTTTCCTAACCAGGCTGGCTTTGACCCTTGATCCTCAGATCTCACCTCCTTAGTACCTAGGATAACAGCCATGAGCTGATGGCACCCAGTCAGAGAAACTTTTCCATTCCTGTCATCCTCTCCCCTCAGGAGACTGAAATATGAGGACTGCAGTTGGATGCCACTTAGCAGCAAAGCCCGTGAGAACACTTTATCTCCAATTAAACACCCAAAAAAGCTGGAAGTGGAGCTGTGATTCAAATGGTAGAGTGCTATCATGGAGCATAAAAGGTAAGATCCATGCCCTAGTTTCAAGCTTTTGCTAGCATAGGCCCAACCAAGAAAGGAAAACAGGTGGGCATATGGGAGCTCAAAATTAACACATAATACTCAGGACTCCCAGAACAGACCCCATCCAGCTCTGATTCTCTAGATTCTATGTACTACATCATGGCAGACTTAGATGGGACTGACCATGCACAAAATTGGGACATTCAAGTACAATCTCATACTGAAGATCCCCTGACCTTATCAAAGACTCAGGATCTCTCACTCTCCTGCCTCAGCACTGGGCAGTGAGGTAAGGTCTAGTTATCCAATCACATGATATTGGAACTAAACGGTTTCCTGGTCAAGGGATGGTAACTAGGGAGATCTAGGTCCATCTTGGGGAGGTGAAAAGGGCTGCTCTATCCCAGAAATGTTCCTATGTTGTGAGTATTATCAAAGAAACAACCCTGCTCAGAGCCCAGTGCCTCTGGTTTTCCACCCAGCCTCTACCCAGATCTGCCACACCTTCAGCCTGCTCTCTCTGAATCCCAGAACTGCCATCTACAATAAAGACTGAGCCAGACAAGAGACCCACTTCCTGTCCTCATTCCCAGGCTGTCCTGTGGCAGTGGCATGCTTACCTCAGTCTTTGGTGGAGGAAAGAACACCGGGGGTGGTATCGTCAGATTGAGCCCTGGAAATTCCTAGTCCCTAAGGATGTACTGCACAGGCATCCTGCAGTGAACGGCAGCCAGGTTGTCAATGATGAACCCAAGGTGCCCAGACTTTTAATGGCAGTGTGGCTGGATCAAAGGCTGGTAGTCTATGTTGCCAGGTGAGGTCATGTCTCCAATGTCCTGACACACGTGACCTACGATCATTCTTGCTCTTCAAATTCCTACTTATCCTTTGACCACCCCCCCCTTGAAACTCTCTCACTCCAATACCTTCCTAGCCCTTGGAAACTTTCTTCTTATCTGACCAGAAAATAAACTTGATGTGGCTGGTGATAATTGAAACTTGGTGACCCACCCTGTGCCCTAGGTTCAACTCGAGGCTGGTTCCCTCTATAGTCGGTGACCACACAGCTCCTGAATGGCATGACATTGCTGAGGGTTCAGTGGCTTGGTCCTACATACTGGCTTTGGTCTCAGAAACTGTCCCCACAGAGATTGTGAATTATTGGCTCCCTTGATCCAGGGACTCCAAACCAAGGCGTGCGTGTTCTCCATTCTTCCTTCCTTTCCTTTTTTTCTCCCTCTGTCATTCCCTCCTCTCTCTCTCTCTTTACTTTCTTCATATCAGTCCTGGGCCTTGTACTTGGAGCCTAGGTGCTGTCCCACAGCCTTTTTTTTCAAGGCTACCAGTCTATGTCTTGAGCCACACATCCACTTCTGGCATTTGTTTTTGGTAGTTAATTGAAGACAAGAGTCTTACAGGCTTTCCTGCCTGGGCCAAAAGCCTCAATCCTCTGATCTCAGCCTCCTAAATAGCTACGATGACAGGCTTGAAGCACTGGCACCCACATCAATCCAAGGTTTCTACATGGGCTGTGGAACCAGTCCTGGAACTTTTCATTGTCTATAACCCCCCAGAGCCTGGTGCACACTGTAATGGTTTGTTGGATACATAAATGAACATCTGTCTATGACGATACTACAGAAAGTTCCCATCTGATTCAGGTAAGAATACTCTGTGGGGGATGGGAAATGAAGCTTTATGAAGCTCTCCCACAGTTCTGCTTCCTCTGTCTTACCCCCTCCTGGTGCCACCACACTTAACTGTTTTGGCTCTGAGGGTGTGAGCCACTATGTACTTGCTACATTCCAGGGCCTCTGGGATGCCTATCTTCTCAAAGATCTCTGTCCAGCAGCTGACCAGCTCTGTGGCACTCAATTCCCCATGTACATGTGAATGAGGCTGCTGTCAGCTGAAGGCCTGGCTCAAGGGGCCTCCTGTCCTCCCCCTGGGGCCAGCCAGGATCATCCATCACATCTGGCCCCTAGGTTTCATGTTGCAGAGGAAGGATCCTTGAGGCAGCCTGGGTTCTCTAAATCTCCCAGAGTCCAGTACAGGTGCTGGGAATCATCTCTGCTGATAACTGGCAGGCTGAGGATGGAGAGGTCACAATCTCTGCTCCCCACAATGTCCTCAAGTGGGGTGGTCACCCTAGGTAGATTCAACAGCTGCCAGAGAAAGGCAGTTAAGGCACAACCTTCAAAGCAGGAGACAATCTGGCTTGGGAACTCTGCCTGTGCCACTTTGAACATCATTGTTTGCCGGCTGAAATCATCCATCTAATTTGATCCATAATCCCAGACATTAGTGGAAATTGCCAGCTTATATTTAAAAATCCTGGAAAATGTCCCAATCAAACTTAAAGGGTTCCAAAGTCAGTGGTCCCCTTTTCCTTCCAGACAGTGTATAGCAGGTTACAGAAACTGGCATTCAGCGAGCCCTAGCTAACTGCCACCTCCTGATATCTAGCGGGCTCCAGTAGGGAGAATGGATTTGCCTACCACTGCCCAGCTGGAAACAGCCCAGGTGGGACACAGATTAGATTCTGCAGGACTTCAGGGAGGATTGACACTGGGCACTGGCCCACGAGGGTATCATCACCACCAGTGGGTGCCCGCAGCCCTGTGCCCCGATGCCCACAGAGACCATTAATGCCCTAGATATGGTTCCACTCTCATCCACTGTCATGGTGAACCATCTGCCATGTCACATTGTCCGCCAGTCTCCAAAACCTCATAGCTACACAGCCCCTGCCCTATCCTTTCCCTCATCTTGTTCCCTAATTATGTTGGGCAGACACATTCCAAACCCTTGAATTACCTCCAACTAAACACACAAGAGCAGAGTGTCTGGCTGGAAGAGTGTGGCTGTGATCTCATTCGCCTCACCAAACTTCTGTCTGGGGATATAAAAACAGGGGTCCACTCCAGTCCAGGGTTCACACCGTTCTTCTAGGGGAGGCCCACTCAGGCCCAGCAGCTACTGTGGGCGACAGAATAGGGGGAAGAGAGAGGTGGAAAGGGGAAGAAAATAATGTCTACTGAAATCTTTCATAAAGGAGCCATGAAACTGTGAAGGAGAAAACAAAAATTGTGACTGGGCTTGTACTTGGTATTGAAGAAAGAACAACAACAAATACAGACACGGAGAGAGAAATAAAATGCTTTTGCTGTTTTTAGACATGGTGACTTAAATATATTTTCATTGTTCTCATCTCTCTGCTCTCCCAACACAGACACAGACACAGACACACAGACACACACACACAGACACACATACACACACACACACACACACACACACACACACACACACACACCTCCAGAATGATGACAGATGACTCTTCCATGCAGCACCTGTAATTTGCCAACTGATCACTCACCTGAGGACAGTCAGGCTGAACAAGAGAAAGATTATCTCTCTCTTTCTCTCTCTCTCTCTCCCTCTCTCTCTCTCTCTCTCACACACACACACACAAACACACACACACACATACACACAAACACATACACACAGACTCAGAGTAGTACCTCTCCTAAGTTTGTTGATTCCTCATCTGGGAAAAGGTATTAGCTGGAGCACGTGGGTTCCCATTCTCCGTTCCCTTGTCAGAACCAAGGGCTCCAACACAAGGAGAGTACCACTCTAATGACACACCACGACCCCGCCTCTCCCCTTCTCCAGGGCCAGACCCTTCCCCTTGGGAACAACCAGCCTTAACTCCCCATTCACTAAAACCCTAGGCCAGGATACTGTGTGAAGGAATCCCAAGACTGGTGACTCCTCAGAGCCAGGACTGAAACAAGCAGTGGGTCATGGGGTTGCAAGGTGGGTGTCTGACCCAGGGTGGTGGCACTGTTGAGGAAATGGATGGGGTCCTAAAGGCTACATACATGGACAGACTCTTACTTCCAGCCTAGATGCTTCTGCACAACTGGGCAGATTCTTGGTGAGGACTAGGAGACCAGATAGACAGGGAGCACCAGCAGACACTGGCAGAGCTGGGAAATGTGATCACCCTGTGAGTACTGTTGACAGCTGGGGTGGGGGGATAGGCTGGGTATATGTGTGTTTGAGGGTGTGTGTTCCTCCCACATATTCACCTACTATCTGACCCCCAGTGCCCTCACCTCCCTAGTGGGCTTTTCTGGGACCCTCCTCAGATGAAAGGGTGACTGAGCACAGACAAGAAGGGCTCACACAGCAAGGGAGGCCTATCTTATGCATCCAACACCCCCCATTCCCAGAAAAAAGGAAAAGACCCAATAAGGAAGGGGCACAGGTGCTGTTCCCCACCTCTGACTAAAGCCACCAGGTTCCCACCAGGGAGAGGATGAGTGCAGATGTGGGACTGTGTGGTTCCCACTGCTCCAGCCAAGGGCTCAGTGGTGAACCCTTCTCACCCATTCTTGCATCTCCATTTCTAGGGATACTGGCCACTAGGGATGGGGGTGAGTTCCCAGAGTCAACACCCACTCCCCCACCCCCCACTCCTGGGGCGCATTTGTGGCAGAGTCAGGACTGGCCTGCCTGGTGCTGGGAGGCGTGGTTGGGACACAAGAGAGGAGGCGGGATTTGCAGGGGGGGGAGTGGGAGTGGTAGGGGGAGGTCTCAAGGTGCTGACCTGTGGGTGGCCACTCACTTGTGCTGCTGGGAGAATCTGTAGGCTATGGTTCTGTGTGCAGCGTGCAGTGATGGCAGTGGCATGGTGGATGCTTGGGCCCAGAGCAGAGGACCAGGGACCGGTACCAGGTCAGGGCCTTAAACCCACTGTGGGCACACCACCACTGGATGACTCCAAGAGGCGCCGCAGGTCTGAGCCAGCAGAGATGTAAAGCTGCAGGGAGCGCAGGAGATGGGGCAGGGGCAGGGGCTGGTGGATGGCTGGGCTTAGGATGCCCCTGCTGCAGCTGAGCTCCCAGTGCAGGAGCCTAGGACTCAGGGCATACCTAGCCTCTGAGCCTCCCTGGGGTGGTGTGAGGGATGTGCCTTATGTGCTGGCTTTGTGTGCTCTGTGATCCTGGCCCAGACGCATGCTCCTAAAGCAGCAGAGGCATGGAAGCCGCCATCCCTCTTGCATGTGCCTGCTCTTCTCTCTGCTCTCTCTCTGCCCCCCTTCTCTCCTGGGCTGCCCCACCCCTGCTGCGCAAGTGCTCCAGCCCCTGAGTGGCCCTGGCTGCAGCAGATATGTGCCCCCTCAGCCACGCCCTGTCCTCCCCTGGGTCACGCCTCCTCCCCCCTCAGGCACGTCCCCATCCCTGGCTTTGTGCTGTCCTGACTCTGCCCTAAGGCTACCAGGCCATGGAAGAAGCAGCCTCACCTCAGGTCAGGGCTTCCCCCCAACCCCAGCAGCTGCCCAGGTGCAGGGGATCGAATCTCCTCTCAGCCCAACCACTGGGGGACTCTTCTCCATCCACCCCACACACCAAGCAGTTGCACGGTATGCCTCCGTGTGTGTGTGTGTGTGTGTGTGTGTGTGTGTATGTGTGTGTGTGTTTGTTGGAGATACCTATAACTACCTCTCAAGGACTCAGAACAATTTTAAAAAATAGCACAACGAACCCTGTGTAATGGACTCAGCACAATGAGCCTTTTGAAGGACTCAGCACATAGCAACCTTTGGGATACTCATGGTAATCTAATGACTAATAAGATAAGACATGCCATTTTGACATCACTAAACTTACATATCATAGTATTATGACATCATATGTCATAGTGACATTATAGACATATTGTGCCTATTCTGTGATTTCATTCTATTTCAAGTGAGCAATATTGGTGGATATCAGAAATCTGTTATGACCTCAAAGCCATTGTGACATGAAAATCCCTTTGTGACATCACAGTGCCATTCTGATAGTAACCTTTTGTGACATCACAAACTGGTCCTGTGCATTGTGACCTCATCACCAATGTGACATCACAAAGCCATTGTGATATCACATTGCTGGTGTGACATTACAATCACCTTGAGACCTCCCAAACACATTATGACATCTTTAGCACCTTTGAAAAAAAACATGGCCTTTGTGACATGACAGTCCCTTTGTGTATCCATATCCTCATTGTGAAATGTCAATTGAGATCAGATATGACAAAGAAATATCACAAAGGATTTACAATATAATCATCGGTGGGACATCACATTGTCATTATGACAATATCAGCTCATTGTGACATCACAAATCTGTAATGACATCATACCACTATGACATCACCTTGTCATTGTGACATCATATATACATTGTGAATGCCTATTATGTGATTTCATTATATTTGAAATGTGGCATGTGGGTTCATATCAAAAACACATTTTGACTTCATAATCATTGTGACATCACAATTCCTTTGGGATGTAACATTGAAATTGTGATATCTTTAAGCAACTGTGACAACTCAAACATGTCCGGTCCTCAAAGGTTTTGTGACATGTTGCCACTGTGTTATGTTAGGCCCATTTATAGCTCAATCTATTTTTGACCACATATTATTTCAGGAAAGACATGAAATATTAGAAATATACTTTGACATCATGAGCATAGTGACATCACACTGCTAGATGTAATGACCATTGTGTCATATTGTCACATCACAAATCTGTTCTCACTTCATCACATTTGTGCCAACAAATGTTTTGGAATCCTCACAAGCCCATTCTAAATTTATATACTCATTGTGAGTTAATGACAGTTGAGGTCTGGAATGCCATTTTCACATCACAAGTCTACTGCGACATCACAAAACAATTTTGAACTCATCACTATTTTGGCATCACCAATTAATTAGAACTTGACATCATATTGCAATTGTGATATTACTATACCATCATGCTTTCACAAACCTATTATGACCTAATCACCTCTTAGAAAATGCATGGCCTTTGGGACATCAAGCTCCTTCTGTGACCTTGTATCATTGTGAAGTTGTAGTAATTGAAATTTGAAATAATATGTGATATTACAAACTAGTTTTGACATCATTAACCCATTTTTATATCATTAACACTTTGACAACCAAAACCTGTTAGGAACTTTAGCACTTTTGACAAAAAACATGGCGTTTGTGTCATCACAGTTCATTTGTGTATGTCATGGTGACTTCATTCTCATGTCCTCACTGCAAACTAATAGCAATTAAGATCTGACATACCATTGTTACATCACAAACCATTTGTGATATCATCACTAGTGTGATATCAATCATTATGACACCATCAGCATATTGTGACATCAACAAGCTACAGTGACCTCATAGCATTATGACATTGCATTGCCATTTTGCTGTCTTAGACACATTGTGAATGTATATCCTGTGATTTCATTCTATTTAAAATGTGGCATGTCAGTTGATATCAGAAACACATTGTGACCTCATAACCATTGCAACATTATAAACCCTGTGTGACATTATAACTGGTATAACATCACATTGTTGTTATGACATCTTTAGTTTATGGTGACATCACAAAATGGCAATGACATTATAACATTTGCCATTATGTCATTGTGATATCATAGGTCACATTATGAATGCCTAATCTGTGATTTCATTGTATTTGAAATCTGGCAGGTGGGTTGATATCAGAAACTCATTGTCACATCAAATCCGTTTGTGACATCAATTTGGCAATGTGACATCACAATGGCAATGTGATGGAACTAAGGCATTGTGATATCAAAATGGTCATGAACACACAATAGGTTTCTGATATCCACTGACATGCCACATTAGAAATAGAATCAATAACATAATAGGCAAACATGTGTCTATGACATCAGAATAACAATGTGATGTTGCAATGCTATGATGTCATTGTAGTTTTACATGTCAAAATGAACTGATGGTGTCATAATGGCAACATGATGTCACAATTATGATGTCAGAAAGGATTTGTTATGTTTCCTTTGTATGTCTGATGTCAGTTGTCATTAGTTCCCCATGAGGTTATGGATACAAAAAAAGTTCTGTGATGTCACAGAGGCCATGTGTGTTTTCAAAGGTGGTTATAAGTCATAATAGTTTTGGAATGGCACAATGTGATCCATAATGTCGAAATGGAAATGAAATGTCCCATTGGGTTTTTGATGTCACAGTGGTGATGAGGTCACAATGGCTTTGTGATGTCACAGTTTGTTTGTGATATCAGAATGATATATCCAATTTCAATTACTCATAATTCAATATGAGGATACAAGCTGATAGAAGAAGCTTCATAGTGTGAGGTCATACTATGTGAAAACTCAACGGGACAGTGATTTCACAATGACAATGTGATGTCTCAACATCATGTTATAATAATATTTTGATGTCACAATTGGTGATGCCATACTGATGAGGAGGTTATAACTTAGTCATAACTTGTGTGATATGCTGCCATTAGGATATTTTAGGCTTTTAGTAAGCTTATAATCTGTTTTGAAACTCATAATTCAGGTATGACATATGATATCAGAAATTGACTCTGACATCATGAACATTGTGACATCATGAACATTGTGACATCACATTGATAGACATCAAGACAATGGTGGCACATTATTAACTCACAAATCTGTTAGGACTTCATCATATTTGTGAAACACATGACTTTAGAGACAACACAGTCCCTTTGTAAACTCATATCTTCATTGTGAATTAATGACATTTGAGATCTGCCATGCCATTGTGACATTTCCAACCAATTGTGACAGCACAAACCTATTATAGTAGAAACACATTGTGATCTAATAGCCATTGTGATAGCACAATCCCTTTGTGACCCCACATTTCCATAGTGATAACACTAACCCACTGTGAAATTCCAATCCTCTCAAACATAATCCAGATATGAAATGTGATACTCAAATCCTGTGTGACATCTAGATTATGGTGATATCACACTGATAGATGTTATCAGCATTTTGTCACATTCTGACAACACATACCTGTTAGGACTTCATCACTTTTGTGAAAGTGCATGCCTTTGGAGACATCAGAGTCCCTTTGTGAGCTCATGTACTCATTGTGAGTCAATGACAATTGAGATCACGTGTCATTTTGGTATCACCAACCCATTGTGACATCACACAATGAAATTGGACATGTGATTATGATTTTATCATAATCACATTTGATTTCATCACCAATGTGTCATCACAAAACCATTGTGAGCTTTCATTGCTATTTGACATCACTATCACATTATGACATCGCAAACCTATTAGGACCTCTTAGCACCTTTGAAAAAACACATGCCCTTTGTGACAACACAGTCCCTTTGTGGAACTATACACTCATTATGAACTGACAATTGATATCAGATATGCCAATTTAACATCATGAACCCTTTTTGACATCACCAGAGTGACATACCATTGTCATTATGACAGCATCAACTACTTTTGACATGACAAACCTACAATAACAATATAGATTATGAGATCACATTGTCATTGTGATGTTATAAAAAAATTGTGAATGCCTGTTTTTAATATTTTTTTTGTCGCTCGTGGGACATGAACTCTGGGCTTGGGTGCTGTCCTTGCTCTTCAGCAGTAGGCGAGCGCTCTATCGCTTGAGCCACAGAGCCACTTCCGGTTTTCTAATGGTTTTTATTGGGAACAAGATTCTCATAGACTTTCCAGCCTGAGCTGGCTTTGAACCGCGATCCTCAGATCTCAGCCTCTGGAGTAGCCAGGATTACAGGCGTGAGCCACCAGCGCCCAGCTTTTTCATTCTATTTCAAATATGACATGTGTGTTAATATCAGAAACGTAATGTGACCTCATAACCATTGTAACATCATAAATCAGCAGTGACATCAAATTGTCATTATGACACTATCAGCTCATTGTGACATAACCAAACGACAGTGGCATCATAGCATTATAAATCACAGTGACATTGTTACTTCATAGACTTAACAGTGTGAAGTCCTATTCTGTGAATTCATTCTATTTCAGAAACCCATTTTGACCATATAACCTCTGTGATATCACAATCCGTTGTGACATCACATCGCCATTGTGATATCATTAACCTGCTGTGCCATCACAAACCAGTCCTGTCCTTATTAGTTGTGTGACATACTGTCATTGCCATACATTAGGCCCTTTGTGAGCTCATAATCTGTTATCAATCTCATATTTCTGGTATGACATGTGATATCAGAAATCTCCTGTGACATCAAACTGCCAGATGTCATGATCATTGTATCACATTATGACCTCACAAGCCTGTTAGAATGGCATCACATTTGTAACAAAACATGCCTTTGGAGACATTACAGTCCCTTTTTGAACTCATATATTCACTGCCAATTAATGACAGTTGAGATCTCTCATGCCACTCTGACATCGTGAACCCATTGTGACATCACAAACTTACTTTGACCTCATCACGAGAATGACATCAACAACTAATTGTTGTATCAAATCATTATTTTGACATGATATTTTGGTATTGCTGTTGTGGTATCACTCTCCCATTGTGTTTTTACAAACCTGTCATGGCCTCATCAGATCTTAGAAAATTCATGGCCTTTGAGACTTCAAGCTCTTTCTTTGGACTCATGTACATATGACCTCTAAGGCAAGGAGACAAACCATTGATTCACATTTAAAATAATAAACCAGGGAGGATTGGGGGGGGAGGGTGGAGGTAGGGAAGAGATATGAAGGGTAAACAAAGGAGGAGGCTGCAATGCTTGATAAGAAATGTACGCATTATCCTGCCCATGTAATTGTAACCCCTCTGTACAGTATGTTCACAAAAAAATAAAATTAAATTAAAAAAAATAAAATAATAAACCATTTTTCAATAGAAAGGGGACTGTGATTACCTTATCCTGGACTGGATACCCGGTTTCAAGAGCAGTCTTGACCACCAAACCTCAGACCTCCAATGGCAGCCCCACCCTTTCTTAATTGTTCTGCAAACCACCAACCACTAAATTATGATCTCCAAAGTTGCAAACCTCAATGGGCAAGGCTTTTTTCTTTTCCATTCTTCCCTCCTTCTCTACAGACTTGTCATTCCTTCCTGGTCTTTCCCTTTTTCCCTTCCACCACTTCCTTCTTCTCTTCAGGCCTCTCCACTCTCCACAGGCCTGCCCTACTCTTCCCCAGTGACCACTTGCCAACCGTCTGCTCTCCCTCAGCTTGCTTTCTTCTCAGGTTTTTCCTTTCCTGCTGTCTTACCACTTTCTTTCATCCGGGTCGGGTATCTCCCATTTTTTATCTCCCCATAGAATGCTCTGAAAATGAAATTTATATATAGGTTGTACCCCTCCTCCCTCCAACGGATCTCAAGCCTAACAGTTTTCAACCATCACTCCCAAAACTGCCCAATGCTCAATCACTTCTTGACAGCTCACTGTGTAAGGCTTGACACTTCCACCTTTGGAGGCATTCCCCACACTCTGGTGGGCCACGCCAAGAATTTACAATGAATATCGGCTCCCACAGATAATTCTGGCCCCACTGATTATTATAGTATCCTCATAGTGAATTAGAAGAAATTGAAATTGTATATGTCATTGTTATATTACCAACTTGATGAGACATCATTAACTCTTTGTGACCTCATCACCTCGGAGACATCACAAACTCATTGTGTTATCACATTGCCATTGTACCAACATATCACATTTTGAAATCCCAAAACTATTATGACCGCAGAAGCTTTGAAAGAAAGCATGGCCTTTGTGACATGACAGGCCTTTTGTGTACTCATATCCTCATGTTGAGCTAATGACAATTGAGATCAGGCATGCCATTTTAACATCGCAAAACCTTTGTGACATCATCACCAGTGTAACATCACATTGTCATTATGATAACATCAGCCCATCATGACATCATAAAACAACAATGACATCAAATCACATGTAATTGTGATGTCACAGATACATTGGAATGCCTATTCTGTGATTTCATTCTATTTCAAATGTTGCAGGTGGGTTGATATCAGAAATACATTGTGACCACATAAGCATTATAATATGACAATACCTTGATAACACCACATTGCCATTATGATATCACTAACCCACTGTGACATCACAAAACCCTCTTATCCTCATAAATTTTTTGACATGCTGCCAGTGTGATCTCTTTGGCCTCTCTAAGTTCATAAATTGTTTAACTAATAATACTTCAGGCATGACATGTGATATCAAAAATCAACTGTGATATCATGACCACTGTAATATCACACTGCCAGATGTCATGACCACTGAGTCACATGAGGACATCAAAAACATGTTAAGACACATTACACTTGTGCCAACATGTGCCTTTGGATACATCATTATCCCTTGTGAACTTATATTTTCATTGTCAATTATTCATTGTCAATTAGAGATCTGGCATGAGATTATGACATCACCATCCCATTGTGAAATCACAAACCTATGTGAACTCATCACCTGTATGGAATCACCATTTGTGACTTCAAAACAATACTATCTCGTGTAATGGTTGCATCACATTGCCAATGGGATATATCTGTCTCATTGCATTTTCACCAGCCTATTATGTCCTCATAATATTTTACAAAATTCATGACCTTTCTGACTTCTAGCTCCTTACGTGAACTCGTATCTTCAATGTGATCTAGTAGAATGAAATTGGACATGTAATGGTGATATTACACATTCATTGTGACATCACTATCCATGTGTGACCTTATCACCATTTGACATCACAAACCCATTGTGACATCATATTGCTACAGTGATATCATGATCACCTTGTGACATCCCAAACCTGTTGTGACCACTTAGCAGCTTTGAAAAGCACATGGTGTTTGTGATATCATGGTCCCTTTGGGTAACCATGTCGTCATTGTGAACAAAGACAGCTGACATCAGACATGCCAGTGTACCATTACAAACCCTTTGTGACATCATCTCCAGAATGAGCTCACATTGTTGTTATAACACCATCAGCCCATTGTTACATCCCAAAATGACAATGACATCATGGCCTTATGACATCACATCAAGAACAATGTGATTACCTATTCTGTGATTTCATTCTATCACAAGTGTGGGATATAGGTTGATTTCAGAAACCCATTGTGACCACATCATCATTGTGACATTACAATCACTTTGTGAACTCATATTGACATTGTGATATCATTAATGCAATGTAACAACACAAACCTGTCTTGTCCTCATACATTTTGTAACAAGTGACTACCTTCCAATGAGCTGGATGCCAAGAGCTAAATTCAGTCTCAACCATGAACCCTCAGACCTCCAAAGAGCAGTTCAACTATTTGTTAACTGGTCTGCAAACAACCAACCCCCAAAATAATGACCTCCAAAGCTCCACACTTCAAAGGACAAGGCTTTTTTCCTTTCTCTTCATTCTCCTTTTCTACAGATCTGTCCTACCTTTCAGGTCTTTTCATTTTTTCCCTCCACCATTCCATTCTTCTCTTCAGGCTGCTCTACTCTTGACAGGCCTGCCCTGCCTTATCCAGGTGGCCAATTGCTGTCCTTCACTTCCTGCTTTCTCTCAATTTCCTCTCCTCCAAGGTCTTTGCCCTCCAGCAGTCTCATCACTTCTTTCCATCCAGGCCTTCAACTTTTTTCTCTCCACTTCTCTTGCTCTGAAAATGCAGCTTATATACAGACTGTACCCTTCCCCAACTGCAATATGTTTCTTGCCTTCCAGTTTTCAATTATCACTTACCAAATGTCCATGCCCAATCACTTCTTGGCAGCTGACCATGTGGGGCTTGACATCCTATCTCCTTCAGCAGCATGTCCTGCCCCCTACAGTGTCATGCACCCTCCCTCTCCATTTGTTCAGTCTAGGAGGACATGATGAATGTCTGTTCCCGTGGATTATAGCGGCACTTCTGGTGTCCTCATGGTGAACTAGTAGCAATTGAAATTAGACAAATAATTGTGATATTACAAACTCATGACATACCTAACCCATTGTGACCTCATCACCACTGTGACATCACAAATCCATTGTGACTTCACATTGTTGTTTTTGATGCCAGGATCACATTGTGACATTCCAAATCTATTATAACCTCTTATAACATTTGAAAAATACATATCTTTGTGATATCCGAGTCCCTTTGTGTACCCAAAGCCCCACTGTGAAATATTGACAATTGAGAATCAGACATGACAGTTTGTGAGAATATCATAATTGTGACATCACATTATCATTTTTATACCATCTACTCATTGTGAAATCACAAAACTAAAATGATATGATAGAATTATAACTTCACATTGTTATGGTGACATCATAGACACATTATGAATGCCTTTTCTGTGATTTCATTCTATTTCAAATGTGGCATGTAGGTTGATATCATAAGCAAATCAGGAACTCATAACCATTGTGACATCACAATCCCTTTGTATATCATGTTGCCATTGTGATATTACTAACCCGCTGTGATATCACAAACCTATCCTCTCGTCATAACTTTTGTGACATGCTGCAATTCTGATACCTTAGGCCTTTTTGTCCTCCATGTGTCAAATTCTGACATCACAAACCTTTTTGGATTTCAATATATGTGTGACAACACATATTTTTGGAGAAACCACAGTCCCTTTGTGAACTCATATACTCATTGTAAGTTAAGACAAACTAGAATCATCATGTCATTGTGACATGCCTAACACATCACCAATATTTTGTGACCTCACCACCAATGTGGAATCATCAATGAACTGTGACACCAAAACAGTATATTGACATGATGTAATGAGTTGACATTGTCATGGTGATATCACTGTGCCATTCTATATTCACAAACCTAAAATGACCTCCTAACATTTTAAAAAATTCATGTCCATTAGTACTTCCAGCTCATTCTGTGAACTTGTATGCACATTGTGAAATAGTAACAACTGAAAATAGACTTGTGTTTGAAATATTACAAAATCATGATGACATCAAAAGCCCATTGTAACCTCATCACAACTGTGTATCATAAAGCTATCATGACCCTTAAGTACCTTTGTAAACACACATGGCATATGTGACATCATAGTCCCTTTGTGTACCCATATCCTCATTGTGAACACATGACAATTGAATTAATATATGCCATTGTAACATCACAAACCCTTTTTGACCCCATCACCAATGTGACAACACATATTCATTATTACACAATTACCTCCTTGCAACATCAACAGTTTAAAATGACCTCATAGGATTATAGTTATTGTCATTGTGATGTCATAAACATATTGTAAATGCCTATTCTCTTATTTCATTCTATTTCAAATGTGGCATGTGGGTTGAGGTCAGAATAAATATATGGTATCACAATCACTTTGTGACATCACAGTGCCATGGTGATATCACTAACACACCGTGACATCAAAAACCTGCCCTCTCCTCATAAGTCTTGTGATGTGCAGCAATCGTGATGTCTTAGGCCAGTTATGAGCTCGTAATTTGTTTTCAAACTTATAATATTTCAGTTATGATATATGATATCAGAAATCCACTGTGACATGACCATTGTGACCATTGTGACATCACACTGACAGACATCATAAACATTGTGTCACACTGTGACATCACATTCCTCTTAGGACTTCATAACATTTGTGAAAACACATGACTTTGGAGATAACACAGTCTGTTGTGAACTCATATTCTCTGTGATTTCATGACAAATGAGATCCATTATGCCATTTGGATATCACAAACCAATTGTGGCATCATAGACCCCTTACCATATGGAATCACCAATTAATTGTGACATCAAAACCTTTTCTGATGGCACAATGTGACACGATGATCATGACATCTGGCAGTGTGATGTCACAATGGTCATGATGTCACAGTTGATTTCTGTTATCTCAAGTCGTACATGAAATATGAGGTTGAAAACAAATTATGAGGGCAAAAAGGTCTAAGACATCACAATGTCAGCAGGTCACAAAAGTTATGAGGACAGGAGAAGTTTGTGATGTTACATTGTTAGTGATATCACAATGGTACTGTGATTTCACAAAGTGATTATGATGTCAAAATAGTTTGTAGGCACAAAAATGAATTTCTGATATCAACTCTCATGCCACATTTGAAATCCAATGAAATCACAGAATAGGCATTCACAATGTGTCTATGACATCACAATGAGAATTGTTGTCACAATGTGATTCTGTCATTGAGTTTGATGATATCGTAATGAGCTGATGCTCTCATAATGAAAATGTGATGTCACACTGTTGAGGATATCACAAACACTTTTTGATGTTATAATGACATGTCTGATCTCAACTGTCAGTTCACAACAAGGATATGGGTACACAAAGGGACTGTGATGTTGAAAAGGGCATGTGATTTTTCAAAGGAGCTGAGAGGTCATAATAGATTTGAGATGTCACAATGGAATCATGATGTCACAATGACAATGTTGTCACAAGGGGTTTGTTATGTCATGGTAGCAATGATGTCAAAATGGGTTTGTGATGTAATACCACAATCAAATTTCCAATTTCAATTGCTACTAGTTGACAAGGAGGATACTGTAAAAATCAGCAGGGCCCGATAATCTATAGGGTCCGATAATCAGCATGGGCCCATCTCCTGGTCAGCTGGAGAGGACAAAGAATGCCACCAGAGAAGGTTAGGCATCCTGTGGGAGGGACTGTTGAATTAATCACCACTTGTTAAGCTGTTAAGAAGTGATTGGGATGTGGGCAGTTTGTGATGTGATAGTTGAAAACAGACAGTTAGAGTGGAAAATGGGTACAGACTTTATATAGGCTGCTTGTTCAGAGCAAAAGAAGGTGAGAGAAAAAGGAAAAAGTCCTGGAAGGAAGGAAGTGGTGTGATAGCATAAGGGGAAAGACGTGGGTGGAGAGGAAGTTGAGGGAGTGCAGAAGGTGAAGGATGGCCACTGAGGAGCCTTGCAAAGCAGTTCAGGTCTGTGGAGAGTCCTAAAGAGAAGAAGGAACTGGTAGAAGGGAAAAAGGAAAAAACCTCGAAAGAGGTATAGGTCTGTAGCGATCGAGAGACAAAGAGAAGGGAAAAGAGGCTTTCCCTTTGATGTTTGGATCTTTGTATATCATAATTTGGGGGGTTGGTAGTTTGAAGAACATTTATCATATAAAACGTGTTTCGATGGATTTTCTTGAACTATAGAGGTCCTTGTTTTGGACCCATCTGGAAGCTATTTGTGGCTTCCTTGGGACGCCATCTGGAACCTACTTGAGAGATAATGTAGAGCTTCCGTGGGAAGCCATCTGGAACGTCATCAAGAGTACAGCTGCGACCTCCTTGACAAGCCATCTGAGACCTATGCTGGAGGTCATCTGGGGCCTTCTACAGGGGCCATCTTGGACTATCTCCAGAGGTCATCTGGGGCTTCCTCAGGAGGCCACATGAGACCTCTTCAAAAGTAGTCATTGGGGCTTTCTTAAGAGGCAATCTAGGACCACCTCCTGAGGTCATCTGGAGCTTCTTTGGGAGGTCATCTCAGGCTACCCTGATGAGAAATCTATGACCATCTTTGGGCATCATCTGGGACTTCCTTGAGAAGCTATATAGGACCTTCTCTGGATGTCATCTGTCGCTTTCTCAAGAGGGTTATCTGGAACTTCCTCCGGAGTTCATATGTGGCCTTCTTGAGTGGCCATTTGGGAGCTACTTGAAAGATAATCTCAGCTTCATTATAAAGACATCTGGAAACTCCTTTGGAGGTCATCTGACACTTCCTTGGGAATCCATTTGGAACCTCCATGAGAGGTCATATAGGGCCTCCTAGGGAGGACATATGTGACATCCTCCAGAGGTCATCTGTGGCCTCCTCAAGAGGCAATCTGGGATGTTCTCTCTGTCATCTGGGACCTCCTGTAGAGGTCAACATTGAGAGGTATGGGACATGTGGGTTAAGTGTCTGTGGCTCTTGGTCTTTGTATGTATGCTGATAGTTCTATCTGTGTCCTGTATGCACCTGTTTACTCCTTTTCTCAGGATAGGAGAACAAGGCCTTAAGTTATCATATCCAAAAAATATTCTCCCCCAGGTTTACAGAATCCCTCAGAGGAAGATGCACTGATGTACTCTCTCTCTTATTCTTTGTCATCAGCAACTCTAATAAGTCCTCCCATACCACAAGTGGTTACTTGTAGCAGCCTGAGGTGGTACAATGTGGTTTGTTACCCTTATTACCCTTGAGACAGGAACATGGAGGAGATGGTGGGCAGTACCCCTTTCTAATATATGTTCCCTTTACAAGTAGTGACCTGTATAACTGGAAACAGAAAAATCCATCCTTTTCAGAAAAAAGAAAACAGGGGCTCATTACCTCATTAGAGACTGTAATTTTCACACACAAGCACATCTGGGATGGCTGTCAGCAAATTTTACAGGTGTGTCTCAGCTGGTAGAAAAGGGAGTGCATACTGTTGGTGACTTGATGGTAGTCCTTGGACCAGAGAGTAGCCCCCCTATTGAACCAGACTATTTGGAGCTAGTCTTTCCCCAGACTTACCCAAGCTGAGACTAACAGCAGTCGAGGTATAGAGATGCTTAGCAATTATTTCCAGGTTTAGCTAGCAGGGATACCGCAGTGGCTAGAAAGCCAAGTCTTCAATCTAAGGTGAGTGAGATGGTACTGTTCCCCAGTGAGAACCCTAATGCTTTTTCTGGAACTTCTCCCAGATGCCTATAGGACCTAAAGGCTATAGATCTTTAAGTCCTAGAGAATCAAAGAGTCCTAAATATGGCCTTTGCTACCCAGTCAGCCACAGATATTAGAAGAAAGCTTGAAAAGTTAAGGTTTTGAGGTAAAGTGGTTGCCCAGTTGGTGTTTGAAAACAGAGACACCCTGAAAAACAAAAAACGAGTCTAAGAAGGGAGTTTGAGTTTTGGTAGGAGCACTAGAATAGGGATCAAGAAACCTTTGGCAAAGACAGTACAATTCATTTGCTAATGGCAGTTGGGAACCTCTAGTACTAGATCAGTGAGCTTAATGCAAGCAAAATGGACATTAGGAAAAGGAATGTCCAAGGAGGAGAAAGATAGAAAATGACAGGTTACGTAGTCACATTAACCACCTGGAAAATGTAAATGACAGGTTAAGTAATCACAGTAACCACATGGAAAATGTGTTCATAGCTCTGGAGAAACATGCAAAGGACCTCTGAATTCCATTAAGAAGTTATGGCTATAAAAAAGGAGCTGGGGGGCTGGGAGGGTGGCTCAGTGGTAGATTGTTTGCCTTGCATGCATGAGGCCCTGGGTTCAATTCCTCAGCACCACATAAGCAAAAAGAAAAAAGCCAGAAGTGGCACTGTGGCTCAAGTGGTAGAGCGTTAGCCTTGAGTTGAAGAGCTGAGGGACAGTGTCCAGGCCAGAGTTCAGGCCCCACGACCGGACCCAAAAGAAAAAGAAAAAGAAAAAGAAAAAGGAGCTGGACCTGATATAAGAATATAATAGTTTGAAGTACATGTCGATTATAAACTTTGAAAAGTGTCACCAGAAATTCAAAGCAACAGAGAAAGAAGGAAAGAGTAGTTAGCAGAGAAGATGGGGAAGTGTGTCATAGAAGATGAGGCCAAGAAAAGAGAACAGGAAAATATCAGGCTCAAGAAAGAGATTATTTCTCTTCAGAAAGAGTTAAAGGACCACTTGCTTTGATATAGAATACCATGGAAAGGGAAAGAGCATTAGGAAGAAAAACAAAAGAGCTAAACAAACCGTTGAAAGATCTGTCACAAAAATACACTGAAATGGAAAACTAGAAAGAGAATCTACTAGAGTAAAAGCCCCAAAAGACGGCTGAGATCTTCACCATGAATGTAATGCAGAAGCATCGTGTCCCAGTGGAACAAGTGGGGGTGGGAAAAAATACCTCTCACTAGCACCTTTGTGAACTTAAGGGAGGAGCTGAAGAGCAAGCAAAGGTGTTGTGAGAAGGAGCAGCAGTTGGCCAGTCAAGGGAACTCTCCTGTGACCCTGCCAAAACACTTGAAGATTAAGGAGCACATTGAGAAGGATAGTGGGATCATGAAAGAAAGTTTGAGATAAAAGGAGAATAAAATGGAAGAAGTCTCCTAGGTTCAGAGTACTATACAGGAGTTAAAGAAACTAGAGACCCTAAGATACAGGGAAACATCTGAGCTGATCAGGTAGATTGGGAGACCACTCTAAAACCAGTTGGTTCTCTAGAACTACTAGTCATCAATATTAAAGGAAGAAGCAAAAACAGTGGTAATAAGTGTGCAAATGTTGACACTGAACTTGTGAAAAATGCATACAGGCTCAAGCTTTCTGTCAGTTTACATGTAGATATTTGCAACCTGGTAAATTGCCTGAGGACACTGCCTAAAACTGTTTTGAATAGCAGTGGGGCCTCAGCCTGACAATACTTTATAATGTGGTAGGTAATTTCCAACAGGTAAATGCTGAAATGCTGGAACATATGGAAAGAATTCATATGTGAAAAACCTCAGATGGTGAATTTGGGAAAGTGGACTCCACAGAGGTAAAGCCTGGAAAGTATGGCTATTGGTTTCTGTTAGTAATAGTAGACATTTTTTTCAGGCTGAGCTGAGGCATATAATAATACCTTGATTTTGCTTACCCTTAGCTGTGGGGTCCAAAGATGGCCCTGCATTTATGGTCCAAGTTCTCAATTATTAACTAATGCCCTAAGAATAAATTGGAAATTACAATCCGTTTATAAGCCTCAGAGTTCAAGCACTAGAAAGAATGAATATGACCTTAAAGGAAACGTTAACTAAATTAAATACAGAGACTGGCCATGGGTTAGGTACGCCTCCTCCACATCACTCTGAAATATTTTAGTGTAGAACACTCCCTTGGGTTCCTAAAATTAGGAAGCCTATATTACAGGAAATGTCTAACTACAACCTACAGGCTTTACAACATATTCTTTTATGTACCTATCCTTTGGTAACCAAGGCCCACCGGCCAGATAAGAAAAACTCCACCTGAAATGGTGGGACCAAGAAGGTGATGGAACAGCAGGGAAACACCACAGCTCTCTCCAACCAAATACAGAGTTTGGATTTCAATGCTCTGTTTCTCCAAGTGACCCACCAAAAAAAGGCAATTACTCAGAGAGATAAAGGATGTGCAAAAAGAAAAGGGAAAAACCTACACAGACAGTAAAGTGGGAAGACCCTTCCCCCACCCTTTGCTGGTGATGGGGCTCCACGTTGTGCAGCTTAAGTTATGGGGTTTTGTGCCAAGCTGCTTAACTGTCCCGGTTCTGGACCTTCTGAGGACCACACACCCACAAGCATCCCAAGTCTCCCAGGAGACTCCCAAGAGCTGGGCCAACCCAGAATATACAAACAGAAATCTCAGAAGGCAGAGTTGGAACAAAGACTCCCTTCACCCTCCCTGGAAGAGCGCCTCTGCCTGGCTGATACAAGTTGCCCAGCCCAGTCAGGAGCAGTAGCAGCTGTCAACAGTGGCTAACTACCCTAGACTCTCAGGGTGGCACCTCTGTCCTGCTGTTGTAAATAGCCTAGCCTAACCTGGAACAGCAGCAGCAGCTGGCAGTGGTGGCAACCCACCCAGAATTGGGGCACAATGCCTCTTGGCACTTGCCCAGACCAGCCCAGGGCAGCAGCGGTGGCTGAGGTGGAGACAGCTGCAGTGAACAAGTCCAGACCCGTGGTGGTTTGTGCCTCTTCATACTGGCCTGCATAAGTGGCCCAGCCTAACCCGAGACAGCAGCAGTGGTTAACACCTGACTTTTGGTGGGGTGCCTGGCTTGCATAAGTGGCCCAGCTGATCCTGGGGCAGTGGCAGCAACTGGGGCAGTGGCAGCAGCTGTGGCAGCAGCAGTGGCATCAACAGCAGCAGCAAAAAATTCTGGACCCATAGTGGGGTGTGGCGCCTCTCCATACTGGCTTGCATAAGCAGCCCATGGTGGCAAAGGTGGTGAACAACCCCAGACTTGAGGCAGGGTGTGGTACTGAGCAACCCCAGAAAAGCCTCATGACCTTTCCTACCTGAAAGGTAGGTTTGAACCTGAATACACAGATCTGAGCCTCCTGAGTAGCTAGAATTACAGGTATTCACACCAGTAGGGTTTTCCTCTTGCAACCCCCCTAACTTTTTCTAAAATAGATCATTTCTTAGTTCATACATGGAATTTAAGCAAATACAAGAGGATCGACATATAATACTTGTATTCTGTCTGAACATGGTGGAATCTAACTAGTTCTCAATAACAAGGCATATAGTTGAAAAAAACACATGGAAATTAAACACCACTCTGTTGAACAATACATGGATCACAGAATAAATTAAAGAAGAAATTAAAAAGTTCCTACAATTCAGTGAAAATGAAGATATATCACAAAGAAACCAATGGGACACAGCGAAAGCGGTCCTGAGGGACAGATTTATTGCTCTCAGTGCACACATCAAGAAAACATAGAACAAGTAAAGGATCTTATGATACAACTAAAAATGCTAGAGAAACAAGAAAAAATTGAAACTAAAGTTGCTAGACAGAAAGAGAACCGAAACAAGAGCTGAAATTAATGAGACAGAGACTTATGAAAATTATAAATAAAATTAATTCTTAAAAGCTGTTTAAAAAAGGTCACTAAAACTGAGGGAGCACTGGCAAGAGTAACTAACAAAATAAGAGAGGAGACCCAAATCAATAATATCAGAGATACCACAGGAAAAATTACAACAAACATCCAAGACATCAAAACAATCATAAATAAATAATTCCAGACTCTACTCCCAAAGGAAGGAAAACCTAGCAGAGATGGATGAATTTCTACAGAAATACAAATTGCTACCCTCCCTTTCTTTTTCAGCCATTCTTCTCTACCATGTATGGTGGGGGCAGCAGTTCAGAAAATAAACTTCTTTTCATGCTTGAATACCATGTGGTGTTCTCTTCATGGGCTACTTAATGAAACCTACCTGTGTAATATACCTTACAAATAGTGCCATGACTGGGATGAGGTTTTTGAGTTGAAAATGCTAGAATTTCCTAACCACCCCTTTTCTTCAAACCAAACTGCCTTGAGACACCATGTGAGAATTTTCATCAATACCATTGCTGGCCTTCACATCCTCATCTGCACACCACTTCTCTACTCTGGTGAATGAAACTACTCTCCATGGCTCTCTGTTGCTCAGTCTCTGCTCAGATGTGGCACCATTCCAGAGAGCTCCTACTGCCTTTAGCAGAAAGGATGGTCATCTCTGAAGCGATGAATGCCTGGTTTAGGGGGCTAAGCTATTTCTCTCTATAGGGGTCTGGGGCAAGCCGGGACACCGCTTCTTCCTGGTCAGCTCTCTGTCACTCACCAAACTGACTCTCTAACACATTTAATGGGGTCCTGCGAGTCATGCCCGAGCCGTGAAACCCTGCTGACATGCCTCCTGTGCTCCCTGGATAGCCAGATGACTTAATATTTTTTGCTCTTCTCAGATTTAGACAATTTATGCCTCTGCAATGGTACATTGTCAAAAGTCTCTCTACTTTCAGGCTCTCTTTGCTCTCTGCTATTCATGTCCAACTTTCTATATCTCTACAACTTTTTGGATTGTGCCCTGAAGAGTGCAACATGGGCTGGTTCCCGGGGACTCCTCTCAAAGGCTAGCCAAACTAGGCTTGATTTTTTTTTTTTTTGTCAGTCTTGGGGTTTGAACTCTGGGCCTGGGCGATGTCCCTCAGCTCTTCAGCTCAAAGGGAGCGCTCTAGCACTTGAGCTACAGCACCACTTCCGGTTTTATGGTGGTTTATTGGAGAAAGGAGTCTCACGGTCTCTCCTGCCAGGGCTGGCTTTGAACCGCGATCCTCAGATCTCAGCCTCCTGAGTAGCTAGGATTACAGGCGTAGCCACCAGCGCCCGGCTAGGCTTGATTTTTTTGTTCAGGCTTTCTTTACTTATTTTTCAGAAATTCGCCATCTTGAGTTCGCCATCTTGGCCACATGGTGGGTTAAGGTTTTGGCCCCATCAAACCCTTACACTTCCAAGAAGCTTGCTATTCCTCAATCCATCTATTCTAATATGCATTGCTAACAAGTTGCTCTTTCCACAGACATTGGTAACTGAGGCCCAACCATCTGATATGCTTTGTTAGCAAAGATGTCTAAATATTGTTGTCAAAAATTTTGAGTTTTGCCTTTCTTGTTTTGTGTTGTGTAGTCTAGTACAGACTACGTGATTCTAACATATTAGGCATATCTGTGCTAAGACTCTCACATCTAACGAGTTTTGTCATTGCAGAATATTTGGTCAATTCTTGATAAGGACCAGGTAAGCTCTACTTACCTGATCTCCTTGTTGCTTTCATTGTAAATAACAAAGAGCTTTTGTGGAAAAGAATGCAGTGCAAGCCAGCCTGGGCTGAAAAATCACTCAAACTCCACCTCCCAACTAACTTGCAAAGAGCCAGGCTGGAAGCATGGCTCAAGCCTCTTATCTCTAACCAGGAAACACTACAAGTGTTACCATCACTCAAATTGGTAGAGTGCTAGCCATGAGCAGAAGTGCTCAGGGACGGTGCTCAGGCCTTGAGTTCAAGCCTCCTTGAATACCAACTGGGATTAACCATCCCAGCAATGAGCACCTAGACTCAGCCAGTCTGGGGAACAAAGGAACATGGAGAGGAGTAAGAGTAGATGATATCACATCAGCCACTTTGTGCCTGCCCTATCAAATTTAACCAGAGCCGGGAGGTCAATAGAAGTAAGAAGACTGCCCATCTAATGTCCATACCTGTCTACCATTCAAATGGACAGGAATTTATATTCGTGCCTTTGTTAATTGACTTCTTCTCTATATATAGTCACCAGGTGTCAGAAGAAGGTAGGGACATTTCTACCAACATTTTGAGCCCCAAGTCCTTCCTCTTGCCATTTATTTGCTCTCTAGTATTTTTTTCAGTACCTCAATGCGTCATGAAACTTCTCCAAACTTCGTCATGAGACTTGCCTCCTCCAGACTTTTTTTTTGCATTATTCTTTTTTTTTTTATTGTGAAAATAGTGTACAGAGGGATTACAATTACATGGGCAAGATAGTGAGTACATTTCTTACCAAGCATTGTAGCCTCCTCCTTTGTTTACCCTTCCCATTCCTTCCCAGCTTCCCCCCGCCCCTCCCACTGAATCCTCCCCACCCCCCCTCTAAAGTTGTAAAGTTCATTTTCAACATGACAACTTGTACTTCTCATTGTTGCAACGGGTCAAACTGTATCCTTATTTAAACGACTTGTTTTTCCCCTTCCCCTCCACAAATTATACCGACATCAAATACAGTGAAAGCAGGGGTTATACTGTGGGGGAAGGACATACAAAGCAACAAAGAAATAATCTTATAAATGCTTTAGAAATAAATGCATGAAAGACAAAAAACATTTAAATACATATCTTAGGGTTCATTTTCCTAACATCACCTTATCTGACCTTTTCTGCTTGACTCATATATATACTAGATATTGCAAATAAGGGAAACCATGGGACCTATGTTTCTTTGGGCTTGGCTTACTTCACTTAATATAATTTTTTCCAAGTCTTTCCATTTCCTCCCAAATGGGGCAAGGTCATTCTTTCTGATGGAGGCATAGAATTCCATTGTGTATATATATACCAAATTTTCCTGATCAATTCATCTACTGAGGGGCATCTATAAAAGACCCCAAATAGCAAAAACGCTCTTCAACGGAAAGAACACTGCTGGAGGAATATCAATACCAAATTTCAAAATCTACTATAAAGCCATAGTAATCAAAACAGCTTGGTATTGGCACAAGAACAGACCTCAGGACCAATGAAATAGAATTGAAACCACAGAAATGAACCTACAGACCTATAGCCATCTAATCTTTGATAAGGGAGCTAAAAAAATAGAATGGAAGAAAGACAGCCTCTTCAGTAAATGGTGCTGGCAAAACTGGTTAACTACTTGTAGAAAACTAAAGCTAGATCCTTATATATCACCCTGCACCAGAATCAACTCCAAATGGATCAAAGACCACGAAGTCAAAGCAGATACTCAGAAAATATTACAGGATGGAATAGGAGACACCCTAGGTCTCCTTGGCGCAGGACAAAATTTTCTTAATAGAGACCAGGAAACAACAAATCAAAGAAAGTTTGGACAAATGGGATTGCATGAAGTTGCAGAGCTTCTGCATGGCAAAGGACATAGCTAGCAAGATCAATAGAAAGCCCACAGAGGGGAGAAGATCTTCACTAGCCATACAACGGACAAGGGTCTCATATCTAAAATATACTTGGAACTCAAAAAATTAAATCCCCCAACAACAAATCCTCAAAGAAACAACTGCCCAATATATAAGTGGGCAAATGACTTAAAGGAAAACTTCTCTGAAGAAGAAAGAAGGATGGCCAATAGACACATAAAAGATGGCCAATAGACACATAAAAAAATGCAAATCAAAACAACATTGTGATACCACCTCACCCCAGTTAGAATGGCAAAAATCAAGAACTCTAATAACAACAGATGCTGGAGGGGATGTGGACAGAAGGGAACCTTACTTCATTGTTGGTGGGAGTGTAAACATGTCCTCCAGACTTTATCTAAGGACTCAATGCCCAAGTGACAGCTGTTGCCTTCTGCCTTCTCCCAGATGGGACCACATATCAGCCTTTTACCCTTACTGTCAATGCCGCTTGCAAACAGGAAGTAGCCAGAAAGAATCTTCACCCTTTTTCATAATTATCAAACGGCTGGAATGTAAGTTCTGAACAGTGACACCTCCCTCCCTGTTGGCTTAGTTTCCACGCAATATCTGTTACATAGGTAACTGGAAGACCTGGAAGCAATCACCTTCTCCTGCTAAGTAACATCCTAGGCTACCTCTGGTCACATGCCTCCTATCTGACCTTCGGAGTGTTCCAGACCCTGAGGTCACTTCCGGATCCAGTGTGGCCACAATTTCCAGCACCTGGCCACACCTCTTCCTGTCCCTGGCCTAGATAAGTCCTGGATCAGAGGTGGGTCAACCCACTTCCTTTTCAGTCATGCCTCTCCACCATGCATGGTGTGGTCAGCCTTTTGGTAAATAAACTTCTTTTCCTGCCTGAAAAAGAAGAAATACAAATTGCCCAAAAAGAACCAAGAAGAAATAAATCAATTACAAATGTTAATAACCTACAATGAGATAGAAGAAGTAATAAGAAATCATATAACAGGAAAAGCCCAGGACCTGATGGATTCACTACAGAATTCTATAAGGCATTTAAAGAGAAGCTAATACCCATACTCCTCAAGCTCTCCAGAGAAATAGAAACAGAGGAAGTAATCCCAAACTCATTCTATGAAGCCAATATCACATTCATCCCCAAACCAGGCAAAGACCCAACAAAAAATCTCTTTGATTAAGACAGATACAAAGGTCCTCAATAAGATTGCAGCCAACAGAATCCAGAAACATATAAAAAATCATACATTATGACCCAGTAGGCTTCATCCCAGAGATGCAGGGATGGTTTAACATATGTAAGTCAATAAATGTAATCTATCACATCAACAGATCCAAGGTCAAGAACCACATGATTATCTCCATTGATATGGAAAAGGATTTTGATAAAATTCAGCACTCATTTATGTTAAAAGCTCTGGAAAATATAGGAATAGAAGGTAAATTTCATAAGACAATAAAAGCCTTACATGGCAGATCAAAAGCCAATATTATGCTTAATAGGGAAAACTACAACCAATTCCCCTAAAAACAGGAACAAGGCGAGGATGCCCAGTCTCTCCACTCCTCTTCAATATAGTTCTGGAATTTTTAGCCAGAGCAATAAGGCAAGAAAAATACATTGAAGGGATCCACATAGGAGAGGAAGAATATAAATTCACTCTTTTTGCAGATGGCATTATTTTATAAATTAATGATCCCTAAAGCTCCATCCCCAAACACTTAGAGCTTATAACCCAAATTGGCAAAGTACCAGGATACAAAATTTACCCACAAAAATCAGCCGGCTTTCTGTAAACCAACGAAGTACAAATATAAATGGACATCAAGGAAGCAACCTCATTCACAATAACCTCAAAAAAAAGTATTTAGGAAGTAACCTAATCAAAGATGTAAAGCGTCTATTTCATGAAAACTATAAAAGCCTAAAAAAGGAATCTTAGAGGATACCAGGAAATGGAAAGACTTCCTGGATAGGCAGAATTAATATGGTGAAAATGGCCATACTGCCAAAATTAATAAACATATTCAATGTAATTCCCATTAAAATTCCAATGACTTACTTTACTGAAATAGAGAAAATAGTCCAAAAGTTCATATGGAACAACAAAAGACCTAGCATAGCCAAAACAATTTTAGGCAAAAGAAAGGATGCAGGAAGGATCATGATATAGGACTTCAAGCTCTACTATAAAGCCATAATAACAAAGACAGCTTGGTACTGGCACAAAAAGAGACCCAAAAATCAGTGAGACAGGTTAGAGGACCCAGAAATATAGCCGCATATGTACAATCAGTTGATATTTGACAAAGTAGCCAAAGACATACGGTGGAAGAATCATAACCTCTTCAACTAATGGTCCTGGGAAAACTGGCCACATGCAGAAAACTAAAAGTGGACCCTAGCCTATCACCATACACTAACATGAACTCAAAATGGATTAAAGACCTTAACATCGAGCCTGAAACTCTGAAACTATTGCAGGACCGAGTATGAGAGAGACTTGGACTTATAGGCAAAGGCAGGAACTTCCAGAACAGATTCCCAGGGTCACAACAAATTCGAGAATGACTCGATAAATGGACCAACCTTAAAATAAAGTTTCTGCACAGATAAAAAATAGCAATCAAACTAGAAAGAAAGCCAAATAATTGGGAAAAATATTTACCAGCAATATATCAGACAAGGGTCTAATATCCATTATATATGGTAAACTCAAGAAACTAACCCTTTACAAACCTAACAAACCAATTTTGAAATGGTCAAGAGAGACTTCTCAGAAGAAGAGTAAAAACAGCACAGAAACACATGAGGAAATGTTCATCATCCCTGGCTGTAAAGGAAATCCAAATAAAAACATCTCTGAGATACCACCTTATCCCAGTCAGAATGGCCCACATCCTATATTCAGCCAATGACAAATGTTGGAAGGGATGCAAAGAAAGAGAAGCATTACTACATTGCTGGTGGGAATGTATACTAATAACTACTTGGAAAGAAGTCTGGAGGTACCTCAGAAAGCTAAATAATGACCTGTCCTATGAACTGGCCATACCAATCCTAGGCATGTACTCAGAACAACAGGAACCAGTATACAAAGACACACACACCTTTATGATTATTGCAGCACTGTTCACAATAGCCAAGATTTGGAAACATCCCAGATGAGCCACTACCGATAAATGGATCCAAAAATTGTGGTACCTATATACAATGGAATACTATTCAGCCATTAGACAGGACAAAATGATGGCATTTGTAGGAAAATGGATGGAACTAGACCAAATTATTTGAGTGAGGTAAGCCAAGAACAAAGAGACAAATGGCACAGGGTCTACCTGATATGTGGATTCTAAAGCTAAAATGCAAGAAGGTATGACAAAGTAAATAGGACTTGAGAAACAAAGGACAGCCACTCTTTTTGTTGTATCACCCTTAATGACTCCATGTTCTTGACTATGTAGATGGTAGAAATATGTACGCAGTGGAGGGAAGCCAGAAGGAGGAATAGAATAACTGGGAAATTGACCAACATACAAGAAAGGGGTCCATCAGCTGCACTGGACATAGAAGAAAAATAACTAAGTAACCCAAACACAGTGATGGGAAGGGAGGAATGAGAGGGAAAGAAGGTGGAGAGGAGGGAATTTTTAGGATTTGGTAAGAAGGAATCAAGGATTTGATTGGACATGAAAACCAGTGGGGGATATATAAAGCAGAGGGGCCCTAATAATCAGCAGGGCCCACTAATCAATGTGGTCCCATGTCCTGGCCCACTGGATTGCATGGGACATACCACTAAAGGGCCAGGGTATGTTGTTGGAAGGGGTAGGATGTCATCCTCACATGATTAGCTGAGAAAAAGTGATTGGGGAATGGGCAGTTTGTGAAGTGATGTTTGAAAACTGTCAGGCAGCAGACTCACTGGATTGATGGAGGGATTCAACCTATGTATACGCTGCATGGTCAGAGAAATGGAATTAGAGAAAATCAAGGGAAGGAAGTGGTAAGACAGCAGGAGTGGAAAGACTTGGGAGAAGAGGAATTTGAGGGATAGTAGTAGGAAAAATATGCCAATTGGCCACAAGGTCAGAGAAGTGTAGGCCTGTGGATAGTGGAGAGGCTTAAAAAGAAAAAGGAAGTGATGGAAGGGAAAGGGGGAAATGAAGGAAGGTCTATGAAGAAGGAGGGAGTAAGGGAAAAGGACAAAGCCTTACCTACTGAAGTTTGGAGCTTTGGAGATGATAATTTGGGGAGTTGGTGCTTTGCAGACCAATTAAGTATGTGTGGCTGCCCATTGGAGGTCTGAGATTTGGTGGTTGGGGTTGGCTTGTCACTGAGTGTACATCCCAGGACAAGGTAAATGCAGGTACCTTTCCAGTGTAAATAAAGTTATTTTCAATGTGCCTCATTGGATTGTCTTGTGTTTTATGCATCATAAGTATACACAAATTACCAGCTCCTCTGGGACACAGCAAAAACAATAGTACGAGGGAAGTTTACAGCTCTGAATTCCTACATCAACAAATTAGAGAGATGTGAAACCAACAATTTAATAAAACATCTGCACCTGTTTCAAAAAGATCAGCAAAATAAACCCCAATCCAGTAGACAGAAGGAAATAATTAAAAGTAAATTAGAATTAAGTAAATTAGAATCCAAAAAGCACCATAAAAAGAATCAACAAAACAAAGAGTTGGTTCTTGAAACAATTAACAAAATTGACAGACCCTTAGCAAATCTTATCAGAAAAAGAAGTGAACACACCCAAATAAACAAACTCAGTGACAAGAATGGGAACATCACCATCAGAACATTATAATGGAATACTTCTCAAAACTTTATACTAATAAGTTTGAAACCTGGCAGAAATGGACCTTTTCCCATCAAATATCGACATGATGAAATTCAACCAAGATGAGTTAAATCAACTTAACATGCCCATATCAAGCATAGAAATAGAAACAGCAATAAGAGACCTCACATCTCAGAAAAGCCCAGGACCACATGGATTTACAGCGGAATTCTACAAGGCATTCAAAGCAGGGCTCACACCAATCCTCCTCTAACTATTCAATAAAATTGAAAGAGTAAGTTCACTACCAAATTCATTCTATGATACCAAAATAACCGTTATTCCAAACCAGGCAGGGACTCATCAAAGAAAGAGAACTATGGACCCATTTCTTTGATGAACATGGATGTTAAACACCTCAACAAATTTGGCCAATCGACTTCAACAATTCATCCAAAAAATCATACACACGATGAAACAGGATTTATTTCAGGGATGCAAAGCTGGTTCAATATATGCAAATCATTTAATATAATTCATCACATCAACAAGAGCAATGATGAGAACCACATGGATATATCAATAGATGCAGAAAAAGCATTTCACAAGATCCAACACCCCTTTATGATGAAGAGTCTGGAAAAACTATGAACCAAGAGAACATACCTCAATACAATAAAGGCTGTGTATGACAAACCTACATCCAACATTATAATTAATGGTGAAAAACGAAAGCCATTTCCTCTTAACTCAGGAACGAGAAAAGGATGTCCACTCTCTCCACTTCTCTTCAATTTAGTATTAGAATGCCTACCTACAGTTATAAGACAAGATGCAAACATAAAAGGGATCCAAATAGGGAAAGATGATATAAAACTCTCCCTCTTTGCAGATGACATGGTCTTGTATTTAAAGAATCCCAGAGACTCCACTCCCAAATTACTCATGTTGATTCAAAACTTTGGCAAAGAAGCATAGTATAAAATTAACTCAAAAATCAATGGCTTTTCTGCATGCCAACATTGAGAAGTGTGGCTGAAATTAGGAAAGCAACTGCATTCATAATAGCCCCACAAAAAATAAAATACCTGGGAATTAGCTTAATCAAAGAAGTGAAGGACCTTTATGATGAAAACTTTAAAAACCTGAAAAAGGAAGTCAAAACGGAACTTAGAAATTGGAAAAACCTCCCATGCTCCTGGATCTGAAGGATCAACATCGTGAAAATTGCAATACTTCCCAAGGCTATCTACTAATTCAATGTGATACCTATGAATATTCCAAACTCATTCCTCAAGAAAAGAGAAGAGGCAATCCAAAAATTCATATGGAACAATAGAAGACCCCGAAGAGCACAAATGATCCTTAACAGAAAGAACAGTGTTGGAGGAATATCACTACCAAATTCCAAGCTCTACTACAAAGCCATAGTAATCAAAACAGCTTGGTATTGGCACAAGAACAGACCTCAGGACCAATGGAATAGAATTGAAAACCCAGAAATGAACCTACAGACCTATAGCCACCTAATCTTCGATAAAGGAGCTAAAAAAATAGAATGGAAGGAAGACAGCCTGTTCAGTAAATGGTGCTGGCAAAATTGGTTAATCACTTGTAGAAAACTAAAGCTAGATCCTTATATATCACCCTGCACCAGAATCAACTCCAAATGGATCAAAGGCTTCACAGTCAAACAAACACCCTGAAAACATTACAGGGTGGAATAGGAGAAACCCTAGGCCTCCTTGGCACAGGCCGAAATTTTCTTAATAGAGACCCAGAAACACAAAAAGTCAAAGACAGGTCGGACAAATGGGATTGCATGAAATTGCTGAGCTTCTGCTTGGCAAAGGACAAAGCTAGCAAGATCAATAGAAAGCCCACAGATTCGGAGTTCTTGACTAGGCATACAACTGACAAGGGTCTTATGTCTAAAATATACCTGAAACTCAAAAAATTAAATTCTCCAGCAACAAATCCTCAAAGAAAGAACTCCCCAATAAATAAGTGGGCTAAAGACTTACAGAGAAACTTCTTTGAAGAGGTAAAAAGAATAGTGAATAGACACACGAAGAAATGCCTAGCCATAAAAGAAATGCAAATCAAAACAGCATTGAGATACCACCTCACCCTAGTTAGAATGGCTATAATCAAGAACTCTAATAACAATAGAAACTGGTGGGGATATTGGTGGGACTGTATACTTGTTCAACCACTTTGGAAAGCAGTATGGAGCTTCCTCAAAAGACTCTACATAGAGTTCCCCAATGACCCAGCACCCCCACTTTTGGACATTTAACCAAGTGATTACAGACAATACCATACTAAAGCTACCAACACAACTATGTTTCTTACAGAATTATTTACCATAGCTAAGATACGGTTCCTACCCAGATGCCCCTCAGTAGATGAATGGATCAAGAAAATGTGGTTTATATACACAATGGAATTCTATGCGTCTATCAGAAAGAATGGCATTGCCCCATTTGTCAGGAAATGGAAAGCCTTGGAAAAAATTATATTAAATGAGGTAATCCAGGCCCAAAAAAACATAAGTGCCATGTTTTCCCTTATTTGCAATAACTAGTATATGTCTGAGACAAACAGAAACTGTCAGACAAGTTGATGGTAGGAGAAATGAACCCTAAGATAAGAACTCAAATTGTTTTTTGATTATTTGTTGCTTTTTATGTCCCTCCCCCACGGTATAACCCCTGTTTTCACTGTATTTGATGTTGGTATAATTTGGGGATGGCAAGGGAAAAACAAATTGTTCTACAGGTGGACTAATTACCACAATGATATGTACAAGACATTATGTCGAAAAACGAACTTTACAACTTTGGTGTGGAGGGGATTGTGGGGTGGTAGAAGGGGAGATATGAAGGGATGGGAAGG
This sequence comes from Dipodomys spectabilis, assembly GCF_019054845.1. Lineage (NCBI taxonomy): Eukaryota > Metazoa > Chordata > Mammalia > Rodentia > Heteromyidae > Dipodomys > Dipodomys spectabilis. The sequence continues at coordinate 2,013,585 of NW_024870964.1, forward strand.
GGAAACAAAGGAGGAGGCAAAAATGCTTGATAAGAAATGTACTCATTACCTTGTTCATGTAAGTGTAAACCCTCTGTATTTTCCACAATAAAAAATCATAAAATAATAAAGTAAAATTCATGTCAATTTTGTTTTGTCAGTCGTAGGGCTCTAACTCTGTGCCTAGCCACTATCCCTCCTCTCTTCGGCTGAAGGATACCACTGTATCTCTTCAGCTACAATGCCGTTTCTAGTTTTCAAGAGATATATTGGAGATAAGAGTCTCACAGATTTTTCTGCCCAAGCTGACTTTGAACCACTATCCTCACATCTCAGAGTTTTGGGTAGCTAGGATTACAGGCATGAGCCAACAAAGCCCAGATCTAAGACAAGTTTTTAAAAAGTAAACTTATTGAAACTTCTGGCTTTTTCCAATAAACAATCTTACTTTTTCAACATTAGTTTATAATTATGATTTATTTTTAGATGTAAGTGTGAATTTTTTAATCGAATCATATATGAGTTTTACTATTTCTCAGTATCTCACAAAAATCCACAGTTATTGACTTTCCCCAAAGACAATTATTACATACTATATTACTTACTATTATTATTACACTCTTATTACATATAATGTGAAGTGAAAATAGTTTGGATCATTTCAGATAAATTAGTAGTGGCTATTTTAGAATTATAAATTCACATCTGTGATTTTAAACGAAGGAAAGAAGTTTTTCGAGTTAAAATGAAGTATGAATGTGTAGTGCGTCCTAATTGAAACAAAAATTCTGAATTCATACAGACAAAATTATTTTCTTTCCACTTATGACTTTGCAGTAATACTATTGGAAATAGTGAGGCAAGAGGAGGAAGAATTCAATGTTTTTTTTTTCTTTTTGTCAGTGGTGAGGCTTGAATTCTGGGCTAGAGCCCTGTCCCTGTGCTTTTCAGCTCAAGGCAAGTGCTCTACCGCTTGAGCCCCAGCCGGACTTCTGGTTTTCTAGTGGTTTATTGGAGATAAGAGTCTCAAAGAGTTTCCTGCCCGGGCTCCCTTTGAACCATGATTCTCAGATCTCCGTGATCCTCCTGAGTAGCTAGAATTACAGGCGTGAGCCACCGGTTGCCCGCAAGGAGGAAGAATTCAAGTCATGTCAAACAATGTCTCTGTATGAAGACCTGCTTATTCCTAGTTGCCACAAAATTTCAAGTGTCTATATTAGAATTCTATTTAGAAAAGTTCTGAATCATTGATTCCTTTTGTACTTTCTGTTATAGGAAACAAAATATAGACACAAAACAATTGTAATAAAATGCACACATATGTTGAAGTCACAACTGGAAAAACAACCAACCAAGTAGAATTCCCCCAGGAACAAAAGCATGTTGTACCAGTTTTTTTTTAAGCACAAAATCCTCAAATACATGTTAACTTGGCATAGAGCCATAAAGACAACTGTGTCTCAGAAATACAGTTGTGTGAATTTGTAATTAAAATCATTTAGATGAAGCTAATATAGCAAATCCCTTGAATGGATCAAATTGTTTAAAACAAATGTGACTCTATGCAGAGTGAGATCTGCACATATTTGAAAGAATAAAATAACAAAATCATGACATACTTAAAAAATTCAGAAATGTAATGAATAACTTCAATAGTATTCATATTGAGAACTAATTCCTACTGATTTAAGAAGAAGAAATATGCAAATAGTAGAATCTGAGCATTGTAAATGAGTGTGCATAATTTTAAACTACTCCAAATTACACTTTGTAGAAGACTGAATGTGGCTTATCTAAAGGAAAACATCAACACATGATATGAATGAAATTAAAAATCTCATTAAGAGAGTGAAGTAGTTTCTGGAAAATAATAGTTTAATAAATAGTAGTCAAAATCTAGTACTGACAAAATTGCATATTTATTTATTTAGATCCAAAAAAGACCCAAGTTACTCGTGCAGAATTGAAACTTTGGCAAAGTATCAGTATACATCTGTAATATTATTATGGGTGTTGACTCTGGCAAGGAATTCATTCCCTCTTCGATCTGACAAATGAATATATGAAAGAACTTCTCCAACTAAATATCAAGACCTAACTAAACATATAACCAGAAAAGACTTCATGTAAGCCATATTGCAACTGGGGTAAAAGAAAAATCAGTCTTACTGATTCTGTATTTATTGTAAATGTTGATTTTTTTCATAAATTATTTCCTTTAGCTTGCATTTTTAAAACATTGTGTTACATGATGTATATCTTAATAACTAATTTTGGATGCTTCATTAAATTTTGTTCTGAGTATAATGTCCCACTTCAGTTCCTTACCCATGAAATGATGTTGATTACAAAAAAAAAAAATCTAGTAACCACTGTTTGTAATACACAAAATCTCATGACACTAGTAAGCATTGGTTAATATTTTGATATCATGGTTTCATGACTGATGAGGCCTATCTACATGAGTATCATTGTACCTAGATTCCTCCGCCTGAATTTTGCTACTGTTAAAAAATATTTATATCTTTATTTGTCACTGATCAGAGATTAAATTTGAGTATAAAGCCTAAGGAAAATTATAAAGTAAGAATTTAGCTTTTCTGGATATAAAGTAAACAAAATTCAGCATAGAGAAACTAACTGGTTTGAATTCAACCAATTTCTCCAAAGCATTGTAAGCATTTCCTTACGATGTGTATTGTTCTCAAGAAGGGAATGAGTAATGTGAGGAGAGGACTAACCAAGCATTGTCTTCAAATATACATAATTTGGATTACCCTCCACATTTGGATATAAGCATTTCTGATAAAAACTGTTTGAATAATTGATTTTCAGGTCAGGTATAATATATCCTAGTTTCATATACCAAACTACATTCAGAAAATCGTATATACTAATTAACTAAAGAAAGTCCTGGCAGAAAAATGGCATCTCTATACTATGTGATGCCCAATTCTTAGGTATTTCATTATGCCTCCATTTAATGAATGTGATTGTTTAAATGATTCATGAAGTATTAATTAAAATTGATCAGTGTCCTATAATATAATGGTGTATAATTTTATCCTAGAATCATTCAAGAACAGCCCATTCAATCATGACATACATCACATTCCACTGGTATTCAATCGGTTTCTTAGGATCTTCTGCCATTTGGAGATGGCAGGACCAGGATTCCAACTATAGGCTCCAGCTCCCACCACTTAAACCTGAGGATAGGTAACTGTCCAAGAACATCAGCAAAACCAGTGATTAGGCTGTCACCAGTGGCTCTCAGCAGTCCTCCTTGATACTTACAAGGTTGTGATAGGAGGATCATAGTCAAAGACACCATAGGCAGGAAAGTCCTTGAGACCCCTGTCCACCTTCAGTGCCAACAAAGCCAGAGGTATAGCCATATGGCTCAGTGATTGAGAGCTAGCCTTAAGCAAAAGCTGCTCATGGACTGTGCCCAGATCCTGAATTCAAGGTTTGGGACTGGCAACAAACCGACATACACAACAATATGTGCAGCTATCCAGCTAAAGCAGGTCACCCTCTTGTCCCCAACTGGATTGGACAAAGTTCCCTGGGAAAGGGGCTGGGGGAGCCGCTGTCATCTTGACTCCACCCATGCTGCCTGCATCACAGGATTCCGGCCACAGCCCCATTCTTTCAGGTTTCTTTCTGACCAATGGGATACAAGAATGGTGGCCAAACCCACATTCCATGATGCCCAGCATTAGGATTCCCTTTGGTGTTTGACACTACCAACAGCAGTTGAAGGTAGAGGTGGCTGAGTGGTGAGCATGCCACATGAGGCGACTTTGTAGTAGAGTGGAAAATTGATTTCCTAGTCAGACAGTGAGAGAATAGAGGATTTCCCAGAGCCTGGGAATGTGGCCAGCTTATCTTTCCCAATCGCAGCACTCAGATGTCTGAAATAACAGGACTCCGTGAAAGAGCTACAGGCAAGAAACTACTTCCAGAAAACCAGCAAAGGAATCCTCCCATCATACCTGCAACATTCAAGAAAACAAACAACACAAAAAAGGGAGGGATCCCAAGACAAACATCACTGGGGAGCGTGATTCAACAGAGGGTCTGGCCAAAGGTGATGCAGACTGTGGACCTTCCCTGCCTTTGGACACAGTCACAGCCACCAGGGGCCAGAGTATCAAGGATCCTGATACAATCAAGGATCTGCAGAGGTGCTAGTGACACGTGGTGCCCACCCTGGACAGCAGCAAAAGAAGAAACCAGACACTCAGAGGCAAGATTTCACCACTGAATCAGGAGAAAACAGACCTGCAGGATCGACCAGAGAAAGATAGGGAGAAGATAGCCCAGTTGCATGAAGCACCAGAAACAGAGCTATAGATCCACAAGTCACCCATACAGAGGTTGATTTCAGCAGAAAGAGATTTATAATCTGCACCGGCCCAAGTGAAGCAGGTGGCCAATGACAGATAAATGGAGCATTAAACTCTTACCAGCCACCTGCAGGCCACAGAGCAGTGTGTGGCAGAGCTGGATATGGTGGCTTCTGTGGTCACTGCTGAACAGAAGGAAACTGAAATGTTCTTTGAAAGGCTGAACGATGTGACCCTTCAGCTTGAGGAAAAGACCAGAAGCTTCGATGACCTGCAGCAAGTGAACACAGAGTTGCAGGAAAAGCTGGAAGTGCTCTGGACACAGAATAGCACCAGAAGAACAGAATCTGCAAGTTCCAACTAGTGCTGATGGGGCATGAGTTACTGAAGGGATTACTGGACAACCTGAGCTGGATGGTGACCTCAGCAAGTCTGGTGACAGACACATTCACAGAGGACCTAAGCATTGAGAGGAGCCTGAGCATGGAAAGAGGAGACTCAGTGGCTGACTGAGCAGGTGAACCAACTGACAGAGGAGAAGGAGAGAAGGGTGAGGCAGGTGCTGGATTATGAGCTGGGGGAACTGAGAAAGAAGCTGACAGAGCCATGGCCTCCTGCAGGACCATCTTAGGCAGAGTTGCCGTTGCAGGCCTAGGCCTACTGCACACAAATGGAGTTGAAAAAACTGGAGTAACAACTTCACATCCAGGTCAAGGAAAACCAGAATCTCTTCTCCAGAACACAGAGCAGCAGGAGCAACTGAAGAGACTGGAGGATAAGGCCAAGGATCTGCAGGAGATACCCTAGATCCCACAAGGTGCATGTGTGTGTGTGTGTGTGACCCATTGCCAGAGGAAGAACTGGCCCTGCTGTAGGACACTCTCCAAGGTCGAGCGGTGAGAAGGAGGAGCTCACCAGCATCCTGGACTCAGAGCAACAAGTGAAGAAATAACTGCGGGAACACCTAGACCATTCAGAGGAGAAGATAGAGGAATGGAAAGAGGTGGCTGAGAGAGAGAGAGAGAGAGAGAGAGAGAGAGAGAGAGAGAGGAGAGAGAGAGAGAGAGAGAGGAGAGAGAGAGAGAGAGAAGCATCTTGGGAGCTGCAGGAGCAGCAGGAGCAGTCCCTGGCCCAGCTGCAGGTGCTCAGAGCCACCAGTGTGCAGCACATTGCCTCCAATGAGCAGCTGAACGCTGAGGCAGACCTAGCTGCTGAAGCTGCTGAAGCAAGTGCAAGGCCTGAACAACTGGGGGGACCAGGTGGTGCCCCCAAAGTGGCAGGACACTCTCAAGTGCCTGGAAGTAACCAGACCATAGGAGGAGCACCTGCAGGCCCAGCTGAGCTTCCTGGCTTTACCTGGGGAAGTGGAAAGTGTGAGCCCTGAGGAAGCAAAAGAGAGGAGGTTACTCCCCCCAACATGACCATCCCAGAGGATGGAGACATGCCCCAGACCTAGAGGGACGTGGATCTGTGAGCCCTCTCAGAGGCTGAGATCCACAGGGGAAAACTCCTGCTGCAAGAGCAGAAGCCCTGCTGCAGGTGTCCAGCCCACCTGCAACTTGGTGCCAGACAGAGCTGGAGCCACAAGCCCCCTGCTCTGTGAGCTGCCACCATAGCTGGTGTTGGGATGGCAAGTGAGACACGTGGGCATCTGAGAAGAAAATCTGCTTCATCCACGACCTGTCTGATGAGGTATACTTCCATAGTCCTGTGGATGAGCTCCACCATCAATGTAGCCAGCTGTCTGCACACATCCGCACCATCGAGGAGTCCCTCATGGCATGTAAAGAGCAGATGTTTGTCCTGGATGAGCTGTGTCAGGAGAAAGCTGAGCGCGTGTGCTGGCTCTCCCAGGAGAAGATGGAGAAGAAGAGAGAGCTGCAGGAGCTGCTGTGGGTCCTTGCAGGGGAAGGCGTGGACAGTGGGCTCCAGATGCCAGCACAGGCTGACCCCTCTCCCCCACTGCTTCAGATGCCTCAAGCTCTGGGGTGGGTAAAATGAGCGAGGAACAGAAAGGTTTTGAAGAATTGCAACTTCAAGACAGCTTGGACACTGCCAGATGAGAGGTCGGGGTTTTAACCCTATGGATGACTCCCCCATGGAGCACAACCTGCGGCAGATGTCCCACATCCAGAGCCTCCTACAGCTTGAGGGCTCAGGCAGGGAGCACTCCCTCCCTTTCTTCTGTAGACTGATGTGGATGATAACTCTCTATGTGACATACTTACTCTCAAAAGCCTCGGCAGCCACCAGAAGTAGGTTGCAGGTGGCCTTCTCTCAGGCCTCGATCTGCCACAAGATGGGGGTAAACTATGGGTCAGGTAGGGCAGAGGCTTCTGGGAAGTGGCCCAAATTCAAGGGACATCTTATGGTCCATTGGTGGCCAGGGAAGAGACCCATGTTATGCTTATCACAAAGAATAAATTGTTTTCAAAGGGAAGAAAAGCCTCCAACAAATATTTGTTCTTCCAGTCCTGGGGCTTGAGCTCAGGGCCTGGCCACTGTCCCTGAGATCTTTTTGATCAAAGCTGGTGCTCTACCAGTTGAGCTCCACCTCCCCTTCCACCTTTTTCTGTGTGGAATGAAACCCCTTGTGTCAGGCATGCTAGGCTACCAATCTACCACTGAGCAACATTCTCAGCTAGGATGATTCCCCCCATCCCAAACCCATATGGCCATTCCTCAGATAAATAGGAAGTAGGGGCTAGGATGAATATGAAGCACAAGCCTGGTTCACACAGAAATACTCCCCTGCGTCCTCTTGGACCCACTTATTTGTAGTTTCTCTTCTACCATTGAGGGATGAGAGAGGGAAGGGCGAGTCTTTAGAGAGGAGTACCGGGAACAATGGCCCCCTGACCCTACAGCCTACCTCACACAAGTGGTCCTCTAGATTCCAATCTTAGCTGACTCAATGTGGATTCTACACTGTCTCCTCACCTCTTCAATGTCAGGATGAAATAAATGTCGGCTCTGGCCTCAGCCCCTACACAGGGTAGAAGCTCCTAGTCCCATACCGACTTCCTAGTCCCATACCGACCCACCACTCACCACAATGTTGGTGGCAATGACGTCATGTATGGATTCCAGGAAGATGGTCTGTAGCAAAGAGCAGAAGCAACAGAGTGAGCGGGACAGAAGAATGTGGGGGTGATTGCTCTGAGATCTTCCTCCTTGGAGCCCTCCTGTCAAGCCAAAGCCATGCTAACCAAAGCATGGCCAAGGCCAGAGTGTGAGATGAGATAGAGGAACACAGAACTAAATGAGGTACTGCTTTGTCTTGGAGCACTTGAAAATTCCAATTATATTTGACCCATACCAATCCCAAAGCCAACATGCAATGCCTCTACTTGTTGTTGGCTGTGAGCACTGTCCCTGAGCTTTTTTTCTCAAGGCTGGCACTCTACCACTTGAGGCACAGGGACACTTTTTGTTTTCTGATAATTCATCGAGGATAAGAGGCTCACACACTTTCCTGCCCAGGCTGGCTTGGCACAATAATCCTCCAGATCTCAGCTTCCTGAGTATCTAGGATGACATATATGAGCCACCAGTGCCCAGCATGTGATGCCTTTTGAAGGCATCTTGGCAAGTCTGTATAAGGAGCCCCAAAGGGCCTGGATAGACCACAACCCAATCAAGGAGCTGTGATGGGGGAAGGCTGACTTTCTAACCATACTGTTCCCCAAAATTAAAGATGCCAGGTGGTTTTGTGTGCAACAAACACCTAGGCCAACAGCCATGAGGCTTAGTGGGGAAAACGTGGAGAATACCTAAAGATTGCACTGTAGAAATCTCTGATTTTGCATGCATATGGTGTGTGTGTGTGTGTGTGTGTGTGTGTGTGTGTGTGTGTGTGTGAACTCAGGGCCTAGGCTCTATCCCTGAGTTTTCTTGCTCAAGCCTAGTGCTCTTCCACTTGAGCCACAGCCCCACTTGCTTTTTGATGGTTAATTTTATGTAAGAGTCTCAAGGACTTTCCTGTCCAGGGTGGCTTCAAAGCATGACGGGGGCCCCAGGGCAGTAAGAGTAAACATAACTCACAGGTACAATCACTATGGTGGGTGACTCTTGCCTCCTCGTGGCCAGACGTGAGACATGCAGCCCTATGTCATCATCCTCTAGAGTTCAATTGGGGGAAGTGACCAGGGCCAAGCTGACTTTTGCTCACCCTGAGTACTGATGCCAGAGCAGGTCTCTTCCACCCTAGGCCAAGAGAGTTCCAGGAGGCCCGGCTCCCAGAGGCACAAGGAAGGGAGAGATCAGCTCCAAGCTGAGCTAAGAGCCTTTGCCCACAGATACCCCAAGTTGGCCTTCCTAATCACCATAAGACCTGTCAAAGAATAAACAAAAAAAAATATTGGAGCTGTGCCTCCAAGTGCTAGAGCTCTAGATTGAACCAAAGAGCTCAGGGTCAGGGCCCCCAAGCATTGAGTTCAAGACCCTCACCTGATCCTCCCGCAGTTTAGCTAAATATGAACTAGTAGGATTTGTGAAGTGTTTCTGAAGAATGGTGATACTGAAGAAAGCATCCTAATTCTAATGAAAACTGCACTTGTGACATACAGCTATGTGCTGAGTCCTTCACTGGGTCCTGTTTGCTGGGTCCTTCCGACATGGGGGTTTTGTGCTGAGTCCTCAAAACGTCCTGTTTGCTGAGTTATCCCAAAGTGTGCTATGTGCTGAATCCCTGAGAAGAATGGGACCTGCTTGTTTTTGGGTACTGTGCTGTGTCCATTACACAGCTACTGTATGCTGAGTCCTTCTAAAGGTGCAGTGTGCTAATTCATCCCAAAGGGTACTGCTATGTGCTGAGTCCTTGAGATGAGATGGATAAGGTGAATTTTTCAAGTGCTATGTGATGAGTCCTTTACACGAGGTGCTCGGTACTGTCCTTCAAATGGTGCTATGTGCTGAGTCCTTTGACAATGTTGTATGTGCTGAGTCCTTCCACAGGGTAATATGTGCTCAGTCCTTCAAAATTGTGCTATGTGCTGTGTTTTTCGAAGGGTGCTGTGCACTATTCTACACAGTGTGCTATGTACCCAGCCCTTCAAAGGGGGCTGTGTGTGGTCTTAACACAGGGTGCTATGTACTGAGTCACTGAGAAAGAATGGTATGCATTGAGTTTTTCAAAGCATGCCATGCACTTAATCCATTACCTTGTGGGCTATGGACTCCCTCCTTCAAAGGGTGCTGTGTGCTGAGTACTCTACACAGGGTACTATATGCTGAGTCCTTCAAAGGGAGCTGTGTACTGAGTCCTTTACACTGGGTGTTTTGTGCTGTTTTTGGAAGTGTGCAGTGTGCTGACTCATCTCAAAGGGTATTATGTTCTAAGTCCTTGAGAGGTAGTTATCCCCAACAATCACACACACATAAACAGACACAAACAAACATATACACACAAACATACACACAAGGGTCACCGTGCACCTTTTAGGTGTGTTGAGTGGAGGAGGATGGAGGAGAGTCTCTTCCAGCGGTGGGATTGAGGGGAGATTTGATACCCAGGGCAGGTACTGGGGTTGGGAGGGAGTGATGAGTTGAGGTGAGGCTACAAGTTCCATGGCCTGGAAGCCTTTGGTCCCAGTCAGGGCTTGGCTTGCAGCCAGGGGTGGGGGCCAGGCCTGAAAGGAAGAGGGGTAAGGGGTCAAGAGAAGGAGGGGTCGGGGCCCAAGGCACACTCCCATGGCAGCAGTGGCCAGGGGCACGAATCAGGGGAGGGCAAGGGGGTGGGCATGCCCGGCAGGAGCAACACAGCCCAGGAGAGGAGTGGGGGCAGAGAGAGAGCAGAGAGAAGAGCGAGTACACATAAGAGCAGGTGGCTTCATCAGCTGGCGGCCTCGCTGATCATAGTGCAGTTTCTGGTGGGTAGCACAGAGCACATGGAGCTGGCGGGCACATTGCCACAGGTAGCCACGTGGAGGCATGGTGGCCATGGCAGCCCTGAGACTGAGGTCCCGGCAAGGGGGGCACTGGAGCGGCTGAGGTGGGAATGGTGTTGGCTGAAGAAGAGGAGCAGGGGCCACATGCAGCTCTGCCATGTGCCCGCAGATGCCCCTGCCCCTTCCCAGCAGCATTGCATTTCAAACATGTCACTTTCGGCTCTGACCAGCTGCACCTCTCACAGTTGCCCAGAGGAGATGGTGCACCCTGGCCGGCTTGCGGCCCCGAACTGGTCGCCACTGCTGGTCCTAGGACTCTGGACCCATGTGTACCCGGAGCCACCACCTACAGCTCTCCCATTAGTACACATGAGTGGTGGCTCTGAGGGCCCACAGCCTGGAAACACTCTGGCTAACCAACCACTAACCTGGACCTGCACCTCCTGCCTCCCCTTTCTTGTCTCCTCCTCGAGTTCACCCTCCCTCCCCACAGTCTGCCATGTCCTTGTCACAAATGTGCCCCAGGGATGGGGGCAGGGGTGTGTGTTGACCTGGGGATCCCACCCCCATTCCTAGTGGCCACTGTCCCAGGAAACAGGGAGATGTAGGAATGGGTGAGGATGGGTGCCACAGAGCTTCTGGCCTGGAGCAGTGGGAGCCGCACAGCCGCACATCTGCACCCTTCCTCTCTGTCGTAGAAACTGGTGGCTTTAATCAGAGGTGGGGAGCAGCACCTCCACACCTGCCTTCGCGAGTCTTTTTCTTTTTGCTGGGGGTCATGGGTGTTGGATGCAGAAGATAGGCCCTCCTTGCTGTGTTAGCCCTTGTCTTCTGTGCTCAGTCACCCTTTCACCTGAGGAGGGTCCCAGAAGAGCCCACTAGGTATGTGAGGGTACTTGGAGTCAGACAGAAAGTGAATATCTGCGAGGAATATATCCACTCCAACCCACATACACCGAGCCTGTCTGCCCTCCCCGCCTTCCCAGCTGTCAACAGTACTCACAGGGTGATCACATTTCCCAGCTCTCCCAGCATCTTCTGATGCTCCCTGTCCATCTTGTCTCCTCGTCCTCCCCAAAAATCCACCAAGTCACCCAGAAGCATCTAGGCTGAAAGTAGGGAGTCCATCCATGTATGTAGCCTTTAAGACCCTATCCGTTTCCCCAACACTTCCCCAAACCCAAGTCAGACACCCCCTGGGGTACCATGACCCCTTGCTTGTTTTCAGCCCCGGCTCTGAGGAGCCACATATCTCGGGACACCTTCACCAAGTGTCCTGGCATAGGGTTTTGGTGAATAGGGAGTCAAGGCTGATTGATCCCAAGGGAAAGTGTCTGGCCTTGGAGAAAGGGAGAGGCATGGGTTGTTCTGCCTTATTAGAGTGGTGCTCCCTTTGGTTGGATCCCCTGTTCTGACCAGGCAACCCCCGTGCGCCAGCTTGTACCTTGTCCCAAAGGAGGAACCAACAAATTCAGGAGAGGCACTGCTCTGAGTCTGTTTGTGTGTGTGTGTGTGTGTGTGTGTGTGTGTGTGTGTGTGTGTGTGTGAGTGTGTGTGTGTGTGTGTGTGTGTGTGCATGAGAGATAGAGAGGGAGCACAAGAGAGAGGGGGGAGAGAGAGAGAGAGAGAGAGAGAGTGAGAGAGAGAAAGACAGACAGACAGACAGACAGACAGATCATCTTTCTCCTTATACAGCCTGACTGTGCTCAGGTGAGTGATCTCTTGGCAAATCGCAGGTGCTGCATGGACTAATCTTCTGACACAGTTCTGGATTTGTGTGTGTGTGTGTGTGTGTGTGTGTGTTTGTTTATTCATTTGTGTGTGTGTATTTGTGTTTGTGTGTGTGTGTTGGGAGAGCAGGGAGATGAGAACAATGAAAACATATTTAAGGCACCATGTCTACAAAGAGCAAAAGCATTTTATTTGTGTGTGTGTGTGTGTGTGTGTGTGTGTGTGTGTGTTGTTCTTTTTTCATCAATGCCAAATACGAGTCTAGCGATAATTTGTGTTTTCTCCTTCACCATTTCATGGCTCCTTTGGGGAAGGTTTCAGTACACGTTCCTTTCCACCTCTCTCTTCTCCCTTTCCTGTAGCCCACAGTAGCTGCTGGGTCTGTGTGGGTCTCTCCTAGGAGGCCTGTGTGAACCACAGACCAGAATGGACACCTGTCCTTCTGTCTTCAGCCAGAAGGCTCGTGAGGCAACTGTGACCACACCCGTACTCTTCCAGCCAGACAGTCTGCTCTAGTGTGTACAGTTGGAGCTAATTCAAGGGTTGGGAGTGTGTCTGCCAAATGTAATTAGGGAATGAGATTGGGGGGGGGCGATAGTGCAGGAGCTGTGATGCTAGAAGTGTATGAGGAGTGGTGAACGTTGTGACATGGCAGATGGTTCACCACGACAGAGAATGAGAGGGTAAACTTACCCATGGCATTGACTGTGTCTATGGGGACTCCAGGCCCCCACTGATGGCATGGATTCCCTCCCGGGTCAATGTACTGGTGGACAGTCCTCCCTGGAGTCCTGCAGACTCCAGTCTGTGTCCGGCCTGGGCCGTTTCCAGCTGAGCAGTGGTAAGCAAGTGCATTCCCCCTGCTAGATCCAGCTTGCTAACTGCCGTGGCAGTTAGCTAGGGCTCTCTGAATGCCACTTTCTGTAAACTGATGTAGGCTGTCTGGAAGAAAAAGCAGATCACTGAACTTAGAACCCTTCAAGTTTGATTGGGACAACTGAAATGCAATGTTTTCCAGGTTTTTTTTTTTTTTTTCTTGAAGCTGGCTATTTCCACTAGCACCTGGGATGAGGGGTCAAATCATGCAGACGATTTCAGGCTCTGAACAATGACATTCAAAGCAGCACGGGAAGAGTTCCCAAGCGAGATGGTCTCCTGTAATGAACATCGTGCCTTGACTGACTTTCTTTGGCAGCTGTTGATTCTCCTCCGGCTCTCTCTAGGGTGACCACCACAGTCAAGGATGTCCTGGGGAGCAGAGATTGTGACCTCACCATCCCTAGCCTGCCAGCTATGAGCAGAGACGATTCCCAGCACCTGCACTGGACTCTGGGAGATTCAGAAACCAGGGATACCTCGAGGATCCTTACTCTGCAACATGAAACTTGGGGGCCGGATGTGGTAATCCTGACTGGCCCCAGGGGGAGGTGAGGAGGCCCCTTGAGCCAGGACTTCAGCTCACAGAAACCTCATTCACAGCTAAGTGGGGAATTGAGTGCCACGGAGCTGGTCAGCTGCTGGACAGAGATCTTTGAGAAGATAGGCATCCCAGAGGCCCTGGAATGTAGCAAGTACATAGTGGCTCACATCCTCACAGCCAAAACAGTTAAGTGTGGTGGCACCAGGATTGGGTAAGACAGAGAAGGGAGAACTGTGGGAGAGCTACATAAGGCTTCGCCCCCCCTTCCCCACAGAGGATTCTTACCTGAATCAGATGGGACTTTTCTGTAGTATTGTCATAGACAGATGTTCATTTATGTATCCAATAAACCATTACAGTGTGCACCAGGCTCTGGGGGGTCATAGACAATGAAAAGTTCCAGAACTGGTTCCACAGCCCATGTAGAAACCTTGGATTGATGTGGATGCCAGGGCTTCAAGACTGTCATCCTAGCTACTTAGGAGGCTGAGATCAAAGGATTGAGGCTTTTGGCACAGGCAGGAAAGCCTGTAAGACTCTTGTCTTCAATTAACTACCAAAAACAAATGCCAGAAGTGGATGTGTGGCTCAAGACATAGACTGCTAGCATTGAATAAAAAGGCTTGGGGACAGCACCTAGGCTCCAAGTACAAGGCCCAGGACTGACACAAAGAAAATAAAGAGAGGGGAGGGAAGGACAGAAGGAGAAAAAGAGGAAAGGAAGGAAGAAGGGAGAATATGCAAGCCTTGGTTTGGAGTCCCTGGATCAAGGGAGCCAACTATTCACAATCTCTGTGGGGACAGTTTCAGAGTCTAAAGCCATTATGTAGGACCAAGCCACTGACACCTCAGCAACTTCATGCCATTCAGGAGCTGTGTGGTCACCGACTCTAGAGGGAACCAGCCTTGGGTTGAACCTAGGGCTCAGGGTGGGTCACCAGGTTTCAATTATCCCTAGCCTCATCGAGTTTATTTCCTGGTCAGATAAGAAGAAAGTTTCCAAGGGCTAGGGAGGCATTGGGTGAGAGAGTTTCAATGGGGAGGCAAGGGATAAGCAGGAATTTGAAGAGGGAGGATGGTCCCAGGTCAGGTGTGTCAGGAAATTGGTGCCATGACCTCACCAGACAACATAGACTACAAATCTTTCATCCAGACACACTGCTATTAAAAGTCCTGGCACCTTAGGTTCATCATTGATGACCTGGCTGTGGTTCACTGCAGGATGCCTGTGCAGTACATCCATGGGGCTAGGACTTTCCAGGGCTCAATCTGATGATACCTCCCCGGGTGTTCATTCCTCCACCAAAGACTGAGGTAAGCATGCCACTGCCACAGGAAAGCCTGGAAATGAGGGCAGGAAGTGGGTCTGGCTCAGTCTTTAGTGTAGATGGCAGATCTGGGATTCAGAGAGGGCAGGCTGACAGTGTGGCAGATCTGGGTAGAGGCTGGGTGGAAAACCAGAGGCACTGGGCTCTGAGCAGGGTTGTTTCTTTGATAATACTCACAACATAGGTACATTTCTGGGATAGAGAAGCCCTTTTTACCTCCCCAAGATGGACCTAGATCTCCCTAGTTTCCATCCCTTGACCAGGAAACCGTTTAGTTCCCATATCATGTGATTGGATAACTAGACCTTACCTCATTGCCCAGTGCTGAGGCAGGACAGTGAGAGATCCTGAGTCTTCGATAAGGTCAGGGGATCTTCAGTATGAGATGGTACTTGAATGTCCCAACTTGGTGCATGGTCAGTCCCATCTAAGTCTGCCATGATGTAGTACATAGAATCTAGAGAATCAGAGCTGGATGGGGTCTGTTCTGGGAGTCCTGAGTATTATGTGTTATCTTTGAGCTCCCATATGCCCATTGCTTCCCTTTCTTGGTTGGGCCTATGCTAGAAAAAGCTTGAAACTAGGGCATGGATCTTATCTTTTATGCTCCAAGATAGAACTCTACCATTTGAATCACAGCTCCACTTCCAGTTTTTTTGGGTGTTTAATTGGAGATAAAGTGTTCTCACGGGCTTTGCTACTAAGTGGTATCCAACTGCAGTCCTCAGATTTCAGTCTCCTGAGGGGACAGGATGATAGGAATGGAATATTATGTTTGGCCCTCTGCCAGTCCCTCAAGGCTTTTATCCTAGGTACTAAGGATATGAGATCTGAGGATCATGGGTCAAAGCCAGCCTGGTCATGAAAGACCCTGAGACTCTCACATAAAAGGAATTGCCAGAAATCCAGAAGCGGTGCTGTGGCTCTATAAATGAGTGCTTGCCTTAAGCTGAAGTCCTCAGGGAGAGAACCCAGGCCCCAGAGCTCAAGCCCCTTATCCAACAACAAGAAAAAGAGGTGATTAAGTTTACCACATAGCAGTGTGTACGGTTGGAAATACAATGCTGGTCTATGAGGCATTCCAGATATGTGAGAGGCTCAATGATTTGTCTACAGTGGGTCTGATGTCGGTACTGCCACCTTCTTGGGGTGGGATGTTATCCTAATTGAGGGAGTTCATGTTTTTGTTCTCAGGGACTGCTGAATCCTTGGGCTATCCGTGTGTGTGTGTGTGTGTGTGTGTGTGTGTGTGTGTGTGTGTGTGTTTGTGTGTGTGTGTGTGTGTGTCTGTCTGTCTGTCTGTCTGTGTCTGTATGTGATTGGAGGTAGAAGAACTGGGCCTTGAACTCAAGGCCTAAATGCTGTCCCTGAGATTACTTGCTCAAAGCTAGAGCTCTGACATTTGAGCCACAGCTCCACCTCTGTCTGGCTAGTTGGTGGTTCAGTGTAGATAGGAGCTTAACAAACTTTCCTACGGGGCTGGTTTGAACAGTGATTCTCAGACCTCAGCCTCCTGAGTAACAGACAGGAGCCACCCGTGATGGCTTTGTGTGTGTGTGTGTGTGTGTGTGTGTGTGTGTAGAAGTTGGTTGTAACAAGGAATGCTGGACCCTTTGGTAACTTCTAAACGCTCTCTTGGGGGCAGTATGGGCTTTGAGGCTGAGGTCTGGGGGCCTAGAAGGGTGAGACCCTTGAAGGGGACTCAGCACCTTTAAATTATAAGAGCAAGGTAAATTTGTGCCCTGGAACTGTCTACTCTCGTGGGCCTGTGTGATGGCAGAGGGAGTGTGGGAGGATCTGGAGGTGGGGCCCACAGGGGGTGGCTCTCCAGGGGGACAGAGAGCATCGTCAGCACTTAGTAAACCTTTGAGTCCTGTTATTATGGAACATATTGGCATGGGTCAGACTCTGGGTCTTCTCATCATGACGTCTGATGGGCAAGGCCAACCCTACTTTAAATCTTGACCTGTGTTCTTCAGATCTCATCCTCCTGTGTAGGTAGGGTTATAGGCATGAGCCTCTGACACCAGACCTCGGATTCTTTTTGGTATATTAGGGTTTGAACTCAAGGCCTTATGTTTTCCAGTCAGGTCTTCTACCTTGGGAGCCAAGCCTTTCTGTCTTGGGCATGTCTGAGATAGAGACTCCATATATGCTCAAGCTTGGCTGGATCATGGTCCTCCTGTGACAGGCATGCACCACCATGCCTGGTCCTCTGTAGTTGGGATGGTAGATATGTAGCACCATGATCAGTCATCGGTTTAGATGACCCTGCCAAACTCTTAGTCCACAGCAGCCGATTCTTGACCACAGTTGAAGCTCTGGGTTCGGCCTGGAACCATTGTTCCTCAGTCTCCTCACAGGACAGTTGTGAGGAAACAAGGGATCTATACAAGGGGAACTCTGGGGCAGGGCCAGGCACAGAGGGAATGGTCATCAGATAAGTTTCTTGGCAATTCTGTGAGCACATAACAAGAAGATACCTGGAAATGACTCAGAAGGGGCTTGTTATTTATCATGCCACAGGTATGGGATTTTAAACAAAACATGGCTCTCTCTCATCCTTACCCTGACCCATTAGGAAGGAGATCCTTCACTGTTCAGCTTTGCAGCTGGGGAAAACGAGGCACGGAAATGCTCGGTGATCTACTCATGACCCCCAGCTGACAGGAAACTTGGCCTGTCTTGTCTGCCATGCTCCCTAGGACAATGGGTGCTATTCAGTCCATTTCTTGTTTTGGGAAGTCCACTTATTGTCAGTCATGGGACTTGAATTCTGGGCCTGGGCACTGTCACCAAGCTCCTCAGATCAAGGTTAGTACTCTACCACTTGAGGCACAACACCACTTCCGGTTTTATGGTGGTTCTTTGGAGATAAGCATCTCACAGACATTGCTGCTGGGCTTGCTATGAACCATGATCTTCATATCTCAACTTCCTGTGTAGTTACCATTGTAAGCCTGTGCCACCAGCCGCCAGCTTAAGTGTAATTCTCTCTCTCTCTCTCTCTCTCTTTCTCTCTCTCTCTCTCTCTCACTTGTTGAAAGGGTGCTGGATGAGGTGCCTCAGAGTCCCCATGTGGCTGGGACCCAAGGTGACCCTCTTATTCTGGAGGTAGGCTGTGGGTCAGGAGCTTTCTTGCTCAGCCTGTTGAGCTAGCTCCCTTAGGTAAGCCCTTCTGTGCCCTGGATAGACCATGATGGTTACTCATTGTCAGTCAGTGTGGTGAGTACTTCCCCACTACCTTTTGCTAAGACAGTTAAAGGAAAGTGGATTAGGAGGCATCGCATTGTCCAACTGCACAGCACTATCCCGAGCCTCTGATCCTCACTGCCACCTATCTGGCTGGACCCTGATTATAAGAAACAGAATTCACTCTATGTCTACTTCATGTTGGTGCAGTGTGTCGTTTCAGGGAGAGGGAGCAGTGTGCAGAGGAAAGACCCTAGGTCCGACACCTCCTGGGGGACATTTGTTCTGTGACAGCGCAAAGTCATTGCTGTGGATAAGGAGGAAGCCGGCATCAGACTGAGCCGGAGAAATGCTCAAATGTAGGTAATCTGTTGAAGTATAGAACCTACCCATGTCTGCTTCCCACTCACAACAAGGAGGGTTCAATGCAGGTAGCCCAGCACTGGCCCTAGGGGGCTATAAATGGATGGGGGCAGTCAGGTGCCAGTGGCTCTCACCTGTCATCTTGTCTAATCAGAGGCTGAGTTCTGATGGTGGTAACTCAGAGCCAGTCCAGGCAGGAGAGTCAGTGAGACTTTCTTTTTTTTGGTCCAGTCATGAGTCTTGACTGGGCACTGTCTCTCAGCTCTTCAACTCAAGGCTAGCGCTCTGCCACTCGAGCCACAGTGCCACTTCTGGATTTTTCCTTTTTGCTTATGTGGTGCTGAGGAATCGAACCCTCAGGCATGCAAGAGAAGCACTTTACCACTGAGCCACTTTCCCAGCCCCAAGTCTGCGAGATTCTTATCTCCCATAAACTACCTCCCTCCTCCCCTTGAAAAAGCCAGTTTTGGTTCTGTGGCTCAATTGATAGAGCCTCAGCCTTAAGTAAAAGAAGCTCAGGGATGACACCGAGTCCCTGAATCCAAGAACTAGGACTGACAAAAAATAAAATAAATGAATAGTGGGCACTTATTATCTTACTACCCAAATGGATGGATTAATTATTCTCTCTGGTATTCATAGTCAAAGGTAAGGGGCTTCCCTTAATGTTCCTCTAAACCTCTCCTTCTCTCTATTATCCCCCTGGCTTCAGTTGCAGGATAGAATTCAGATCATCCCATTTAATGTGAACTTAAGTACCCTCCTTACCTGCCTTCTTGGGGTAGGGATCCTGGGTGTACTCACCACTTGGTGAAAGAAGCACCAGAGAGATGTGGGTAGGTATACCTGAAACTCATACTCACACACACACACACACACACACACACACACACACACACATACACTCATACTCACACACACACACACACACACACACACACACACACACATACACACACACACACACTCACCTAGGCCAACTCTGACTAGCCTTTTCCAAAGACACTTTATCTCCTTGGATTAACTGACCTAGGAGAAAAACTTGATCCACAATAAATGATTATTTTAACTAAGGCTTGCTAGTTGACACGAGATAAAGAGAAGCTCAAAGGAAAGGTTCTGGAGCCTGTCTGGCTCAGGCTCACACTTGACATCCTGTCTTCTCGGTAGGCAGAGATCTGAAGATCAAAGATCAAAGCCAGCCATAAGCTGGAAAGCCGATAAGAATCTTCTCTGCATGGAACCACCAAAAATCCAGACGTGGAGCTGTGGCTCAAGTGGTAGAGTAGCAGCCTTGATCATGAAAACTCAGAGAGACAGCTCCCAGAACCTCAGTTCAAACCCACATAAGAAATGGCCCCATTTGTTGCCCCCAGACTGCCTGGGCCTCAAGTGCCCTCTCACAGAGTGTGATACCACACTGGTTCCTGGGTAGTGTATCAGAGCCTTCAGAAATTGGGTGGTGAAAGCCAGGCCTTCGCCTTTGTGCAATCTCAACCCACACCAGGTTGAAGGAAGAGCATGACAAGATGAAGAGCCTGCAGAGCGGAGAAGATCCCCCTCTGCCAGGGTGATTAGAGCGGGCTTCTCAGAGGCAGAACTTGAATGGGGGTCTTGCTTAACATGGAAGATTTGACAGGAAGCACAAAGAGAAAAGATGCCATAGATAAAGGACAACATAGCGGAGCGTGTTCTTTTCCAGCCAGGGTTGTTGGTTAGAAACTCAGTAAAGATGAGCAAGACTGTCCCGAGACAGGCCCAAGGGGTCACAGAAGAACAGCTATCCAATGATGGGATTTTGTCTTAGCAGTAGTGGGCTCACCTAGCACACAGGAAACCCTGCGTTCGATTCCTAGGTCCCGCATACACAGAAAAAGCCAGAAGTGGTACCGTGGCTCGGGTGGAAGAATGCTCACCTCAAGCAAAAGAAGCTCAGGGACAGCACCTGGACCCGAGTTCAAGCCCCAGCACTGTCAACATAAAACTGCACTCCAAGCGACCTGGGTGACAGGTGGATGGCTGTGCCCTGTAGCTCTGAGTAGATCCATCCATGCTTTGTGTCTCCTTCTCTGATAAAGGGGATCTGGACACTCCTTCTGCAATGAGCAACCCTGCACCCGGTTATCAGCAACCCTCCCAAAGGCTTCCACTGGGACATGGAGCAGCTGGCCCCAGAAATCCTCAGGTATGGGTTGGGTGTGGCGAGAGGCTACAGGGCAGGCCTCAGACATCCTAGTAGGTCTGATCTACCCCAGACATCCAGGCCATCCAGAGGAAGTGGATGGGAGCTTAGAAAGGGGTAGTGATGTGAAGAGGGCCCTTTAATGCCCATGGCCCTCCCCAGATTCTGAGCCTCCCTTTGTTGTCTCTGAGGGAGGTAGAGGAGTGTCTAGGTGGTAGTATCTAGAAGCGGACTAGTTGGAAATTGTAAAGAATGAGACACCATAGGCCATGCGCTGATGGCTCACACTTGTCATTCTAGCTACTCAGGAGGCTGAGATCCAGAGGGACTTGTATCCCAGCACAGAGAGGAAAGTCCAATGAGAGTCTCATTTCCAGTCTCCAACCGGAAGTGGTTCCATGGCTCAAGGGGAAGAGCACTGGCTTTGAGCAAAATTCATCATCAGGGACAGTACCTAACCCCTGAGTTCAAGCCCCTCATCCAAAAAAACAAGTAAGAAAGACACCCCTTGCTTGCCAGAGATGTTCACCATCTCTGGGGTTGCTGTGGTTGGGACACCAGGTTCTGGCCTCAGTGTACAGCCATTTCTAAGAACTCCCCAAGTTTGCCCGAGTGTGAATTTACAGCAGGGAGGGCATTGTTTTACCAAGAACTGCAGAGGTTGTGGCCTGTATTAGGCAGGGAGTGGGCGAATGGGAGCAGGTGTGGGAGAGTAGTGCCAATTATATTCTCTCCAACCCAAGGACGAATGTTTTTGATGCTGGTGTCAAAGTCTGAAAGTGTGGGGTTACATGTGCTTTATGGCCAGACAAGTTGGGTTTCCCCTGGTTGTAAGAAGGTGGCTGAAACCAGGCACTGCCAGTGTCTCACGACTGTCATCCTAGCTACTCAGGAGGCTCAGATCTGAGGATCACGGTTCAAAGCCAGCTTAGGAGGAAAGTCTGTGAGACTTTAACTCAAGTGAAGCACCAGAAAACTTGAAGTGGTGCTGTCGCTCCAGTGGTAGAGTGCACACCTTCAGCTGAAGAGCTGAGGGATGGCACGCAGGCCCAAAGTTCAAACCCCATGACAGACAACCAAAAATAATGTGGCTGAGTTTTCTTCATAGCGGTGTGTACAGTAGGAAATGCCATGTTGTTTTATCAGCCATTCCAGATGTGTGAGAGGCTCTGAGTTTTATAAACATTTGGTCTGAGGATGGTAGTGCCATCTTCTCAGAGGTTGGGATGTTCAGTTGCTCAGGGACTGCTGAAGACTTGGGCTAACCATGTGTGTGTGTGTGTGTATGTGTGTGTTTCCCTCATCTTTCTCTGCCCACTTCCTGGATGCTTGTCTGCCTCTTCCTGACCTTGGATGGTGCCCTTCCTCAATAGCAACTTTGTCTTTAGCCCCATATCATGGTCTACAATGAGTCCTAAATTGCTAGAGACCTGCAAATTCCAGCTTTTCCTTGGGACCCAAGTCTGGCTGTCCATATCTTTGTCCTCATCCAGGGGATTCTGGGTCAGCAGTGCCAGCTGGCTTATGTTCTCTCCTGCCTCTGGGGGAGCAGGGTCTGTCATGCTGTGTCCTGTCCTTTTCTAAGCTGGGCCCCTGGCTGCATGTCTCACTCCCAGCAGGGTGCCAGTGGAGTGGGGGAAAAGTGGTTGCCAGTGGCTCTGGCCAACTCAACCTTGATAGCTGACTGAGGGCTCCCCAAACAAGGATGATCTGTGGCTACATAAGAGGTGAGGCCAAGGTGGCTGGGATGTACTGTTCGATGTCTAGGAAATGTCAATGTACCTTATCGTAGGCAAATCTATCTTCTGGCACCAGCTGGGCCTCCCATGTCCTTCTAGATTCCGGATGCCCAGAACAGAGTGGCATATACTTTAGATTCCACGGCCACGGAACTGGGGGATGAGAGATTGGTATGGCCAGTACCTCAATGTTTTGAGGCATTAGTTTTCACCTGGATGAGCTGAGCTAGAACTGGGGGCAGTCCTGAGTCATAGTCACAGTAAACTTTCAAGCCAGATCAAGTGGTTTCTCCCTAAGTCCTTCTTGGGCTGAGGGGTTTGGACCATGGCAGTAAGTTCCAAGGAACCTGTCCCTCGATCTCAACACGGGGCAACATGATCAAGGGAATGACACTAGGGATGCTCCTTTGTAGTCAGCCCATGATTGCAGATCTTCATCTGCCCCCCTTCCCCAAGCACTGGTGAAGAAAGCAGGGCTCCAAGCCCTCGGACTCCTGGGATAGTGACTGCTACAGGCTGGAGACAGTTGGCTGTGGATATCTGAGCATACAAACTTTTTTGAGCCCATCTCAACACCTGCCTAAGGTCTGACTGACAAATTTGCACTCTTGTGATACTCCCATGAGTGGGTATTATCTTGCAGCTCCTGCCTCTCCTGGCCCAGAACCGTGGTCTGAGACAGTGATTTACTACTCCGATCCACATTGCACCCATGACAGATGGCATTCTGATGATCTTCATTCCCCAAGGCTCGATACTTCTCTGGTACTGTGGCCTGCTCTGTAGGCAATGGCCTCCAAACAGGCTGCTATCAAGACTTGTAGGACACCTAGACATTAGGAGACCCTCAGTGGCCCACTGGAAAGTACTGTGCCTAGAGCCACAGAGTAAGGTCCTAGCAGGCAACGTGTTTGCCATGGGGCTAAAACTCTGGGCCTGGGCGCTGTCTCCCATCCCCCAGCTCTTCACCATACTACTTGAGCCACAGAGCAACTTCAGGTTTTCTGTAGGGTCCTTGGAGATCAGAGTCTCCTAGACTTCCCTGCCTGGGCTGGCTTTGAAATGTGATCCTCACATCTCTGCCTCCTAAGGAGCTAGAAAGACAGGCGTGAGCCACCTGTGCCTGGATGATCTGGCCTTACACCACAGTGGACTAGGAGCTCCTGAAATCTTTCCTTTAATTTTCCTGTGCTAGTATTGGGGCTTGAACTCACGGTCTGAGCTCTGGTCTCTAAACTTTTTCCTTCAAGTTTACCACTTTAACACTTGGGCCGCAGCTTCATTTCTGGATTTTGGTAGTTAATCGGCAAGAAGAGTGTCATTAACTTTCCTCTACTGAGCTGGCTTGACCCTCGATCTCTATCTCAGTCTCCTGAGTAGCTAGGATTTACAGGAGTTGAGCCACTGGTGGCATTGGGCTAAAAGCTTTTCTAAAGCAAGAGTTTTTCCCTGCATTTGCCCTGACTCCTCCATGCAAAGGAGGCCAGAGGGTCAGGAGCTGTGAAAACAGGTTTCCAGCCACAGGAAATGGCTTTGGGTCCCTGGCGAAAAGCCAAGCTAATCTTCCCCCTGGGCGCCATTCTGGGACCTCATCCTCTGCCCTTTGACTCAAGTCAACTTTGACCCAGCCTTGAATTTCCTGCCAGACTTTTCTGAAGCCATAGAACCTTCATACCACGCTCACCACCTGCTCTACCGCACACCTCAGGACCTTTGCCCATGCTATACCTTCTGCCTGAGGCTCTCTGCCTTGTACCCACATATTAGAACTATTGTGGAATTTTGTCACTGGGTATATCACTTCTTGGAACAAGTCTTTCCTTCCCTTTTCCATCTTTTTTTTAATATTGAGTTACTAGATATGGAACTTGTGCAAGCTGACTGGCAAATGCTCTATATTGATGTGTGTGTGTGTGTGTGTGTGTGTGTGTCAATCCTGGGGTTTGAATTCAGGGCCTGGATGCTATCCTATCCCTGAGGTTTTGTGCTCCAGGCTAGCACTGTACTACTTGAACCACAGTTCTACTTCTGGCTTTTTGGGTGTTTAATTGGAGAAAAGTGTCTTAAATTGACTTTCCTGCTTGCAATTGGGATCCTTAGATCACTTCCTCCTGAGTAGGTAACAGGGGTGAGCCACCAGCACCTGCCCTCCACACTACCTCTTACCTATAACCTCAGCCTTCCTCTGAGTCACAGAAGAATATGTCTCCTCAGGCTCAATTTTTTTTTTGCCATTCTTGGTGCTTGAACTCAAAGCTCATACTTGGCAGAGTCTCTAAACATGTGAAGACTGTGACAAATGCTTCCATTTAATTATGTATCATGTTTCAACACTTAATAAAAGGTTAATTAAAATGAGTCAATGTCCTAAATTATTGTGTATAATTTTATAATAGATGTGCAAAATATAATATTA
Organism: Dipodomys spectabilis; assembly: GCF_019054845.1. Taxonomy (NCBI): domain Eukaryota; kingdom Metazoa; phylum Chordata; class Mammalia; order Rodentia; family Heteromyidae; genus Dipodomys; species Dipodomys spectabilis. Next base: position 2,038,175 of record NW_024870964.1, read on the forward strand.
TGTGTATAATAATACTAACTACAATAATCAATAAATGAATCAAAGGAAAATAAAATACAAAATCAATAATAAAATTCATAATATGAAATTAATGTACATATATAAATATATATCATGTATTACACATGTATAGAAATATTTTTTCCATTGCAGGGCCTTCATTCAGGCCCAGGGAACTCTATCCTGAATTTCTTTACCTTAAGGACAATGAGCTTCGTGTTCACCCATGGTGCAAAAGAGTTACCTGGATGGTGAGCTCAGAAACTAGCAATGGCAGAAATACTGGCCCCAGTTCCACCACAGTGACTTAATTTTTTTAATGGAAACAGTTATGTTTATTCAGTTCCATATTGAACATTAAAAAAAGCAGTGTAGAGTTTTGTACAGCTATTCAAACATCCTTCCCTTACCTGCAAAGTGCTTCTCTGAGAACTACGTTGTTTCTCTTTTTTTCTATGTTTTGTTATTGTAAAAATGTTCACAGAGGGGTTACAGTTCAGGAGCAAGTTAATGAGTACATTTCCTATTTAGCATTGTTTACTCCTCCTGTGTTTTCCCCCTACCTTCCCTTCCCTCCCATCTTCACAACTTCCTCCTCCTGACGTGGTCAGTGACTTAGTTTTTCATTTTTGGTTGGCACGGGGTTTGAACTCAAGTAATGGCAACTCTTTGCTCACATTGCTACAGATTTACCAAGACCCTGAGTTCAAACCCCAGGCTAGAAAAGAAAACTGGCAGAAATTCCAAACCAGGGAGCTTTATTTTTCTTAATTTAGTTAAATTATATATATGTATGTATGTATGTATGTGTATATATATATATGTATGTATGTATGTGTATATATATATGTATGTATGTATGTGTATATATATATATATGTATGTATGTATGTATATATATATAGGTTTTTTGGGGCCAAGTATGGGGCTTGAACACAGGTCATGGAAATTCTACTTCAGCTTGGATCTCCCTTGGCTGGGTGCATTCTCTGGACTCATAGCCAATCCTGGGATCCTGGGCTCAGAGTGCTTTCAGGAAGAAAAAATTTGGAAAGCACAAAAAGTAGTGAGCTGCAGAGAGCTTGGGTTTACGATTATTTTCTTTGCACAGTGACCATCCTGGGTCTGAATGACATAGCTGCAAAGAGGACCTGATCTGCCATTGCTGGTGGCTGGTGGGCTATCAATGAAGCCATAGGCCAACCTGTCAACATAGGCCCAGGGATCAAATCGCAGTCCTGACATCAATCACAAGAGATCAAAAGAGACTCATTCCTATGCATAGGAATACTGATTGAAAGAGTAGTTTACACATCGGTCAACACTAAAATTAGATGCAATAATCCTAGAAGGCTGGTTGAGCTTAATTAAGAGTTTATTAAGCATGAAAAGAATTATATTCCTTAAATTGTAGTATAATAAGTACCTAAGAGTTGGTAGGAACATAGTAGGTGTTATTCTATCATAGACAGTCAGCTATGGAACCCTTTAGCAATATATATATATATATATATATATATATATATATATATATATATATATATATATATATATATATTTGTATACCTCCATCTACCTATCTATGTATCGCTGATTTGGCCAAACATGGGGGTCATTCTCAGAGCCTGGGAACTACCTGACATCTTCATTGGCTAGAGGCTGCCATGCTCAAACTCACCCAATCATGAATTGGGCCTGCTAGGCACTAAGTTCAGATCCTGGCTCTGCCAGGCATGATGAAGAACACATCTAACATATAGATGTGATGTAATAGGATGTAAACAATGTAATAAATGGTATAGGTGTCATCAGAATCAATAAAATAAATTCTAAATAAATGAATGACACAAGAAATAAAATGAATAACCACACCAAACACAATAAGGACTGAACATCTGTATGGAAGTATAAATCCTATCTTTAAAATATATATATGGAGGGCTGGGAAGGTGGCACAGTGGTAGAGCTTTTGACGTGCATGCATGAGGCCCTGGGCCCGATTCCTCAGCACCACATAAGCAGAAAAAAAAGCCAGCAGTTTCACTGTGGCTCAAGAGGTAGAGCACTAGCCTTGAGGAGAAGAGCTGAGGGACAGTACCCTGGCCCAGAGTTCAGGCCCACGAGTAGACCAAAAATAAAGTATATATGGAATATCTTTTCCAGGCCTGAGGCTTGAATTCAGCCCCCCTATGCAGAGGGAATGGCGGGAGATCCTGAGATACTTGTTCCTGGACCTGGGATGAGTCATGGAATGTGATCGATCTCATCCTTGAATGAGTAGTTCTTGCAGGATACAAGCAGAAAATGAACAAATAGTTATCAACGAGTCTTATTCCTCATTACCTTTAGCATACTAAATCTCTTAGGCTACTTGTTAATCTCTGTGTAATAAATGTATCTCCTTCTGTGCTGTTTATTCTTACCTTATCTTCTTTGCTTTCTGAAAATCTCAGCCTTTCTATAGTTCTCTATGAACATTTCCTGATACTAAATACACCTACACGGATGCCAGAGAATGCTAATTTAAGGGTCCCATAGCTCATGAATCATTAATGAAACAACATGGAAAAGGAGGACATATTTATTGTTACCACAAATTTTCGGAAAAGCTGCAATGCCATCATTTGATTCAAATTTCCATCATTTGTCTACATAGTGTCATATCAGTGCACATAAATGCAAATAAGACCTGGGTGCTGGTGGTTCACGCCTGTAATCCTAGCTATTCAGGACACCAGATGATTGTGGTTCAAAGCCAGCCTGGTCAGGAATGTCCATGAGACCTTTATCTTCAATTAACCACCAGAAAGCCTGAAGTGGTGCTGTAGCTTAAGCCGTAGAGTGCTCAACTTGAGCTGAAGAGCTGAGGGAGTGTGCCCAGGATCAGAGTTCAAGCCCCACAACCAACAAAAAGTGCAATTATAGCCTTAAGTTTCCCCAAAAGTTAGGACAAGATCAATAATCTTGCCAAGCAGAAAAAATAATATCAAATGATTCAGTGTACCTATTTTGCTGAGTTATTTAAGTTATGGCTTCTTTGCTAGACATAGTCTCTTCCTTTAAAAATTGTCACATATTAGCTTTACAATAAACTTCATCTAATATTTCTTGTTTCAAAAGAGAAGTCTATACAGTTGATGTCACTTAGCTTTCTTACTATCTTAATACAAAGACAAACCAGGCAGGAGAGTCTGTCAAACTCTTATCACAAATTGAACACCAAAAAACCAGAAGTGGAGTTTCAGCTCAAGCAGTAGAGTACTAGCTTTGGGGGCAGGTGGACACAAAAGACAGCTGTTCAAGAACAGAATCCAGCCTCTGGGTTCAAGCCCCAGAACCAACACAAACTAAACAAAGAAGCAAATAAAAATCCCAGATATTTCTTTGGGACCTTCTTTAAAGAAGTACTGGTCAGAGAAGAGGCTCCTTTTGTTGATTATATTCAATGGATCCTACTTTTTTGGAATCCGTTTTGCTCTGGAGAACTCAGGACCAGACCAAAGGAATTGATAACTGACTCCTGTATCAAGAGAATCATCTCAGGGGTGAAATATCCATCCATAAGACACTTTGAAACCTCCATGTCTTTGTTCCTTTACAGGAGAACACTTTTAAAACAACGTTATTTCCTTTTGTTCTATGCTGGCCTTCAAATGGTACATTATTTCTTTTTGTAACACTCTGAACTAGAAGTTTACAGAAAAATTTTATATGAGTAAAGAGCACACTCGAAAAAGCCAGGGACAGAGGTTCCTTCAAGCCTTGGGATACTTTTCTTGTACAGCAAAAAGGAAAGCACAAGGTAACTTGAACTTTGTTATTCCTCTATGTTCCATTCCTCTCCTGGGGTCAGTTTCCATATCCAGTAACAGATACTTCCAGTAACAATCGATGGTGCTGCTTGAGGTATAATGAATATTTTCTGGCTTCACTGAAATAACACTAGAACATCTATGGACCTGAGGTAACACGTGTTTCAGAGACAACTTAGTAAAGAGAAAATATGAAATTTATATTGCTTATTAATACATTATACATGAGTACATTGAGTTCAAACTTTGTAAGTTCTCTGTAAATTGAAGCGAATTTTAAATGGGAAGAAGGTTCTCAGAACATTGTTTTTGTGAGTGTATGTGCTGTTCATTATTTCCCAAGTGGACATGAGCTATCAGTAAGGGAAACAATAGCAATAATAGGAGAAAGAGAAGTTCTGTGTTTAAGTATAAAGGTTCAATACAATATAGAAGACTACAAATAAGGCAACATTGAAACAACAAAGCCAAGTCCATTATGTAGATTTATGGGAGTGATAAACAGAAAGGACCACTCCTATGTGGAACATGAAGTATGAGGCCAATCTCATTCTAAATCAGGCTTGCTAATCATTCAACTTTGTAGAAAGAAGAATGGAAGAATAATTCTTTTTCCAATGAAAGTCAGATATAAGAGCAAGGATTTAACTGGAAAAAAATGTCCATCTTGTGAGAGGAGCGATTATGCTAGCAATGAACTGGTGGCTAAGATCACATTTTTTTTCTTTTCTTTACACACACACACACACACACACACACACACACACACACACACACATATATATTTGTTGACTCAGGATATGTAATATGTGTGTTCATCTATCTTTATAAATTTCTTGAGTTAGGGGGTGGGAAGGTGGCTCAGTGGTAGATCGCTTGCCTCGAATGCATGAGGCCCTGGGTTCGATTCCTCAGCACCATTTAAGCAAAAAAGAAAAAAGCTGAAATTGGCGCTGTGACTCACGTGGTAGAGCGCTAGCCTTGAGCTGAAGATCTGTGGGAAAGAGCCCAGGCCAAGAGTTCAGGCCCCATGCCCGGATACCCCACCAAAACAAAAAAAGTATTCTTGAGTTAAAAATCTGGGCTACAGCTTAGACATTACCCTCACAAAAATGTTTGTAGTTCAAAAGTTGATATTCCTGGAGAAATAAAACCTAAGAATGTAAAGGAGTCTGGGAAGTTAAGTTTGCATCCAGCCTGGGCAGAAAACTCTTTGCAACAGTATATAAAATTAAGCAGTCAAAAGCTGGATTGGAAGAATGGCTCAGGTCATGGAATACCAGTCATGAGCAAGATTGCTGAATAAGAGCTTGAGGCTTTTGTATACATACATACAAACATACACATACACACAAAGGCACTTATATGTGCACACACAAATACACAAATGAAACAACTCTGAGAATGTGTAGAAAAGTTAGAAAAAAACAGAATATATATTCTGAAGAAGACTAGAATCAAGTGATAATTTTTAATATTAAAAAGTCCTCAAATGAACTTCCTTCAAATAAGTTTGAGTATATTACCTAGGTAGGGACCAGAGATAGTAAATGAGTCAATTAATCATTATTAAAGGGATTGCATCCATGGAGGAATGAATAAGAGACCCCGCAGGTGCATCTGAAAATATTCATATCCTGTGTCAAATGTTAGAACATCTTTGAAAATAGTAGATAAACAGTCTGAACAGTCACTCTGGTGTATAATATCCCTGGAGAAGTTCAGAATTGGTAGTCTGTATCTAGATTAAATAAACCAAGAAACTATGGCAGGACAATGTGATACAAGCCTAGAATTCTAGCACTGAGATTAAGACAGGAGATTAGAGAGTGGAATCACATAGTGATACCTTCCCTGGCCCAGGTAGTATACTTTTGTCTTAATAAAACAAAACAAACAAGAAGGGAATACATAGTTGGAAGTTTGGGCTAATTTTGTCATTATGTTTTGAGAAGTCAAATTTCCTGTTGAAATGCAACTCATACTTAATCCTCACTTGTGTTTTAAATTCTCTCTTAATTACAGAACATTCCTAGATGCAAAATCACACATGATTCCCATCCAAAATTTGAAAAAGTATGTTATCATTATAATGTTAAATCCCAAAGAAATGATGAAGGATTACAAAACTTAAGCCTGGAAAAATTGCAAAGTACCTCTAATATAGGATTTTTTTGGGGGGAGGAGGGCCCGGTCTTGGGGCCTGAACTCTGGGCCTGGGCGCTGTCCCTCAGCTCTTCAGCACAAGGCTAGCACTCTACCACTTGAGTCACAGCGCCACTTCCGGCTTTTTTCTTTTTGCTTATGTGGTGTTGGGGAATTAAACCCAGGCCTCAGGCATGCAAGGCAAGCACTCTACCACTGAGCCACCATGCCAGACCTAATGTACGATTTTGAAGATCTTGCTAAATTAGAATTTGGATTTAAAATAAATATTTTGATTTTTTTGTAATTTTATATTTTATAGGAATCTACAAAATTCTTTTTAAGTAGAGTATTTAATTGACAAATTCACAAATGATTTTGCATTCTATTTGCCTTGAATATTCTTTCAAGAGAGTTATAATTAGAACTTAGTTAATAGATAATGCCAACAGTTCATGTATAAAATTATAATTTGAGCGTTGAAGACAGAGTTGCCAACAAGTTGATGATATTGATTTATAAATTTAGAATAAGAGCAATTTTCAGATTCTTTGGTATAACATGGTATGAAGAGAATAATCGTGTGACATCTTTCTTCTACCTGTATGTAACACAGGAAGCAATTTCCTTAATTATTTGCTACTGTATACACTGAGACATATGTTAGGTTTGGGGTTTGTTTTTATTTTTGTTTTATTGGTTTGTCCTAGGGCTTGAACTCTGGGCCTGGACACTGTCTCTGAGCCTGTCTATGCTCAAGCTCGTGCCCTACAACTTCAACCTCAGTGCCACTTGCGTCTGGCTTTTGCTGAGAAGTTTATTGGAGATAAGAATCTAGGGAAACTTTCTGCTTGGGTGGGCTTTGAACTGTAATCTTCCGAACTTAGCATCCAGAATTTATATGATAGTTAAAAAAGTATAAATATAAATAGTACTTGCAAGTGTTCCGATCCCAAGAATACCAGTGGGGGGAAAATGATGCAACCCAGTTTGTTGTGGTGTTTTTTCCAGAACATGTATGGCATCCCATTTGCAGAGTTGTATTTTTTCACAATAGAGATAAGCTATTCATGGTGTGAATTAAGGGAAGCTTGAGGTGTACCCTAAAATTTTGAAACTGTTGGGCTAGGATGCCTCTATATCATAAATATTGGTATTGATGTTCATAAAACTAATAGCTTATTGTGATAAACAATTGCTTACTCTTGAAGAATTAATTATTACCAATGCTAATTAGTTTTATCCTCTACCAGAAAGTGGTTATTTTTCTGTTGACTCTCAATCTGTAACACCCCGTTGGAAAATGCATCAATTGCAGAATTTCATAACATGCAAGCTGGTACTGTTTTGAATCTCTCAGGTATGGAATTTTCTGAATTTGAAAATGAGTAGTTACTAGTCATTGGAATGTTGAAGAACACATATATTCTGTCTTCTTAACAACTTATTTACTTTTAAAAGTTATAGGTTTCCATAGAATTAAACTGTTTTCGCTTTTAGTGTGAGAAAGTACTATATTTATTCTTTTTTCAAAATATTGGTAAAAATATTGTAAAAATATTGTCTATTCAGATAGCATTCAAGTTGATGGTACTCTGATAAAAAGGGGGTAATTAATTCAAATTAGACGACAAACAGTATTGATTTTTAAAAAGTTACTCCAAAAAGAATATTTACTATACCAATACAGTTTAATTTTATTTCATGCAGCTTATTTATTAAATTTCATTTTATTGTCAAAGTGATGTACCGTGGGGTTACAGTAATTTTAAGGTAGTGAATACATAACTTTTCAAACTTGTTACCACATCCCTCATTTCTTCACAGTCTTCCTTTACCCCAATACCCTTCACAACTTGTAATATACATTTCCAACATATTGTCTTGTGAGTATTGCTATTGCATTGGTTTGCCTTTTAACTTTGTCACACCATTTTGTTGTTCCTCTTCCCTTCCCTAATTAAGGTAAATATATACACAATACACAGGCTACCAAAATCAAATACAGTAGGGAATAAAGCATAGGGGAAAAAACAAAAAGAAAATAGAAATCACATAGTACATTAAAAACAACAACCGCAAACAATAATCTCTGCTTCCATGTCTTGAAGGTCATTTTGCTCAGAATCAGCTTATAGGGTTATATATATGCATAACAAAGCCTCAAGAAAATAATAGTTTCATGGACACTATATTATGAAAACAACATGTTAACTGTTATTGCTGGTAACAGTGGAGTTAGGATTGGTGAATTTGCGGTTCTAATAAAGGAATTTCAAAAGATTTTTAAAATTATGAGAGGTAAATTTTAATTTGTTCAATTTTTTTTAACAACTTAGCCTGTTATGAAAATTTAAAATTGCTTGGGAGAATAGGCTTTCATGCAAAGTAATCCATGGAGACTTAGCTGAGAGGGAGCAATGTGGATGAAGATGGCTCATTTTCACACTAAAAAAACAAACCTCAGAAACCTTGCTATAAATCCTGTAGGTTCGCTTGAGAATTGTCCTTACCCAGGAAATCTACTCTTACTCTGTGAAACAATGTTGTAGTGGAATTTAAATTCAAAGTTCTTTAAAAATAGACATCAAAATTTGTGAAATGACTTTAATTACCAAACAGTAATTCTCTGAAAAAGATAATTGGGTCAAAATATTTAAGGAGAAAGTGCCCTCAACAATGAAAGAAGGTATTGAGTTTACAATTTTCAGTTTCTAATATCTTCTACAATGACTTTGCACGTGAAGCACTGAATCACAGAAAAAATCTGATTGGTTACTTGAAACCGATGATTTCACATTTCTTAGTAGCTCCTTATTAACATGAGAAAGTGAAGACTTCTCTTATTACATAAGCCAAAAAGTTTTGGAATAAGAAAAGAATTGAGCAAATTGAAAAGGCAAGAAAACGGATTCTTAGAAGCCCAAGGTAAGCATTTTGGTTTCAACAGTGGAGGGAGGCCAAACCTTTGATATAGATTGGTGTAATATTTTTGCTAACTAAAGTGATTTTACAGAGCCTATTTACCTCACTACAATTTAGAACGGATTGAATGAAGATATGAAAATAAATTCCTCATCCAAATAAAAGAGTTTTAAAAGAGAAACCATGAAGATTTAGAAGTGGGGAAGGCCTTATAGTACTTCACCTTCACTAGACTTGAAGCCAAGAATCTCTGATTTGTTGGAAATCAGGCAAGATCTAAGAGGAGGACAGAGAAATAGCACATAGGAGCATTGTCCTTTTGTAACAGACACTGTCATCCAAGGTATGGGTGATTATACTCTATTCTTTTCCATACATCCTGCTGAGCAAATGCAAGTCCAAGAGAAAAATAATCTATTGAAATAATTTTGGAAAGAATAGCTTCACTGATCCTGATATTGTATCTAAGGAGAGTCTTAAGAGAGAAGACAAAATGGAGTATTCTTCAGTTTCCTCTAAGCATCTTGTTAGCAAAATATGTCTTTGAGGTTAGAAGTGATTGAACCAAAAATTGATGGAGTACTGATTTTTGAGGGCACTTTGGACATAAGAAGACTTTCAAGGTAAAAGAAAAAAGAAAAAAGTATATCTAAATATTTGTGATCACAGCTTCTTGGAGTAGTATTTTGGAGACAAAGTTTTTCATTAGAGATTGTCCTCATTAACATTGATGCTGGGTTTCCGTGACACCGAAATGCAAGTGAGAAGTTTAATGGACTCACTTGGATAAGTAAACAGCATGATAGAAAAAAATGGAATATAATATTTACTGAATTATTTTGAACAATTACTTTGCCAGAACAAAGAATGAAATATATAATGCAAATCACTTGACATAAACTTATGAATGAAAGTAGTCAATAGAAATGAGAGAAAACAGAGAGGACTGTTTCCTCTCCGGTGGAGTAATGGGTTCTTGATCTTGTTTCTTCCATTCTATCTTTACAAGCTATCAAGTGTGGCTCAGGATTGGAGTATCCAGTTCAGACCAAGAGAACATGCAGAAGAAAATATTTGCAGCAGATATAGGTGATTTATAACCTAAAACAATCTATTTAAATCTGTTAAAAATTTTCCTCTACCCCAAACTGCTCACTTTAAACAACTTTGTATGCTTTTCACAAGATTGTCCTTCATTAAATATTTAAAATTTTGAGAAGTCATCATCATACTCTATAGAGATTGCTGTTTGGTTGTGCTTTTTGTGTGTTTTTGTTTTTTGTTGTATGTTTTCACTGAATTACAAAAGGTTGTGATAGTGTGTTTCAATTAAGTATGTGCATCTAATTGTCCAATGTTCCTGGATCAGAGTCACTCCTTCTATCCTTCTCAATCAACCCCTTCTACAAGATTTATTTCCGACTTACCACTTCCTTTCTCACATGTGTACATTGAGTATTCTAGCTGTATTTGCTCGTTGTTCCATTTCATTCATTCTATGTCATTACTATTATTCCTCTCTGGTTTCAACTTCCTGATAGTCATTCTGTTAAACCGTCTGCTAGTACTTTGAAAGGTTTATATACATTCCATGGAGTTTCAATTCTGCATATACTTGAACTGATATCAGCTTATATTTCCATAATTCATTCATCTGAAGTGACAATTTGCAAGACTGGAGACATGGAGCACCTATTCCTCTTCATTTGGAAGATTAATCTGTAGTCAATAAGAAAGTTTAAAAATGGCTGAGAGGGCTGGGAAGGTGGCTCAGTGGTAGAGTGCTTGCCTTGCATGCTCAAGGCCCTGGGTTCGATTCCTCAGCACCACATAAGCAAAAAGAAAAAAGCCGGAAGTGGCGCTGTGGCTCAAGTGGTAGAGCGCTAGCCTTGAGCCAAAGAGCTGAGGGACAGTGCCCAGGCCCAGAGTTCAGGCCCCACGACTGGACCCAAAAAAAAAAAATTGGCTGAGAATGTATTCCTAACTATGAGTTTTATAAATGGCTTTGTACAGTGGTTTGTAATTATTTTATTTTACATGGCATAATATTTTCTATTACCGATAAGTTTTGGAAAAAGAAGAAAACTAAAATTTACTAGTGTTGAGGAATATGATAGAAATAGAAGACAGATTTTATGTTTGTCAAATCTCTGATGAGTACCCATATGCAAGAATTAAAGTTATATTTCTTACTATGTTAGACAAATAGGGAAAACATAAAACACCATATGATAAGGCAAATATTCATGACTTTTTAAAATGTACTTATTATGTGATGAAATTTACTCTATTAGCTAATGTTTTGGTTTGAAATATGGGAGGCTGATCTATTTAACAAATTTTCGAAGTCACCTACTGAAAAACACAAATGATGGGGGGGTACTCTTTCTACATTTCAATGAATGGTTGAACCTCTTAGGCATTGGTGCTGGGTAAATAAATCAACTCTATTGTACCTTGCTCTACACTTGTAAAAGTTGTAATGCCACTAAATATTATCTACTTTTAAAGTGTTATTTTGGCAAATGTGATTTTACAAAGTTTATTTGAAAAGGAATACACTTTCAGCAGATTAAATGTAGGTTATCATTTGTTTGAGAATGACATCATTTTTATACTTCAGAACCAAGATTTACTGAAGTACCAGTGTTTTGAAGCACTAAGAATTTTCTCAATTATTGTTTTTCTGAACTATATTTGACCTCTAGGTCAAGTTTTCCTAGCCTTGGTAGACCAATTATAGATCTATCGTTCCAGGAACTATTTTTTGGCCTGATGATGCTGGACTGAAATCATTCATTAATCATTAGGATAAGGGTATTACAAATAATCTTTTGACATTTGTGGTCTTGTTCACTCATATGGGATGGTCATCTGAAAATTGAAAGTTTGAATTACTGTACTTTCACATTTGGGACCTCATCCTGCATTTTAAATTGCCATGCATTTCACAATTGCTTACTGCTAATTCATGCATTTCAAGGAATTGGGGCCCTGAACTATAGGAAATGAGAAATTGAGATGGGTCTTCAATTACTTTCTGTTGGCATGTTGCATGGGCCTCTGTGAGATCTCTTGCCCTAGTTATCTGATGATGCAGGTAACTGGGACCTGGGATCCTAGGACCCGTGGATCCTGTGGAAGAATAATACCTTTTAGACATCATATCAGCAAAATTTGAGTATAATCAGTAGGAATGCTTCAGAAATATGGAGAAAAACAGTTTGGGACCAGCGAGTTAAAACAATAAACAGAGCAGCAGAGTAAAATCCCTTATAGATTAAAGAAAACATTTTTTTTTTTTACCATGTGAATTCAGAAACCAAGAACAATTAGAAGGTATCACAAGTTTATAACGAAAACATTGCATTGATACTTTTTATATTCTGATATATATTCTAATCCTAATTATTTATATTCCAATCTATTTATTGTAATAAATATCAATTAATTTGTCAAATTATAAATTAATTCCAGTAAGATTCACTGTGTGAAATATAAAATCAGCACATAAATATAAAATATATAAGTATATATAATATAAGAAAATGCTTTGCATTGTTCTCTTGTTGTTAAGGTAACAAAGGCAACTGTTTTAAAATATTATTCCATTACCTCTACCTCAGTGTTTGGTAGAATTTAACTTAAAGCTTTACGATTCAGAGATGTACAGCCTAGAGGCAAGAGGAAACACTGTGATTAAAACATTACCAATTGAAGGCCTAATAACAAGGAGAAACATATGGACTTCTCCTGGAGCTATGGAATATATTTAGTTATAGAAAATCACTGGTGTTAGTTCCTGCCTGATTGGATGGTAGACAGGCCAGGACATGAGGTAATCATGCATATGAACAATTTTTTCACCTTCTAAGCTTTAGCTACTTTTGAAATGATAGGGATAATAAATATATTTTGAAAAAATACCTTTTAGCCTGAACAGTTCTGTCTGAACTGTTCATCTCTCTATAATCCCTTCTTACTAAGATTATTTCTGCTCCAGTAAGACAAGCTATGCTGTCAGGGTAAGATATTCTGGTTGGTCTGTTCCTAAATGGAGCAAAGGTAATGGGTCAGGCAAACATTTGTGCCAGTAAGACCTCATTTGGGAAGTTTTAAGCTGGAGAAATTTAGAAGTAGCTCTTAAGCAAGGCTTACTTTGAATCCATTAGCTCCACAAAGCTAACTCAGTTGATAAATAGGTACTTGAAAAGCCATTACCTTTGGACCTACCTATAAAGGCTTCAAAGTATTATCAAATTTCAAATGAAAAAGACTTAAAATGGCTATTGACAAAAAATTGCAAATGTGAGCAATTGAACAAACAATGTAAGTTTTTTCCACCATAAACAAATTTTACAAAAATAAGATGAATAGCAATTTAGAGAACAATAAGGTTTCCTTGTTACAAATAGGCAACCAAGGATAAATGCCTGTCTTAAGATTGAATCATTAACTACTTAAATTTACAGGATACTACATGCTTTAGCAGCACATCTACCCGAATTACAATACAGAGGTTAACATGGCTCTTTCACGAGAGCCATGTTAATGATATGAAAATTTGTGAAGTATTCCATATTTTCCATTCTTCAGATGCAAGAAATGGAAAACAGTTATGAAAAAATTGATTACAAATATACAAGTGTAATAATACATGTAATTCATAGAAATAAAAGTTAGTTTGACATCAGTGTATTCAATCTTCACTTTTCAGAAAGGCCTTTACATAGCATAACATTTATAAAACTTTGAAATTAGATAACATTGTCATTTTATCCCAAATAAATAAAATTATATAAGGACCTAGGAATTAAAGGAATCTTAAACTGTTTCTATATGGAATGCAATTCGAAAGGACACATTTAGTAATGAATCCATATATTATAAAAACAATGTCGAATTCAAAGTATTATATCTAGGAGAGAAAGAAATAGATTATGGACATTATATACACAGAATACAAAATATTTTAAAATATACTTTTTTCAGACAAGCACCAGAAATATCCTTAGTTTCTATACTACTCATTTCAACAGATAAGTTAAAATTATTTCTGATTTATAAAATCACACTCTATATAAATCATTATAGGTGTATACAAAAAAGTCGAATATATTTTGACATCAAACTCAGACAATTCACTTGGAAAAGTACCATGGAATCCATAAATTTCTAAAGTAAAATATTGCTGTTGCTTTGTATTGTGAAAATATTTTCTGTGGACACATGGGATGGACTGGCAATTTTGAAATTTAAGAAACTTAATGGAAACATTAGGACTTAAGAGAACAATTTGTACAGCTTTCCACAACTTCAAAGAGGTAGTGATATATACTTATCCTTTTGGCAATATCAAATGCAGTTTCTTCCAAGTTGTGTTCAGATCTGGTTTGATATAATGGGTCAACAGAAGGAGATCCAGCGTATCTTTGCTATGTCTATACCCAGCAGCAAGATACAAGGGGGTCAAGAGGCCTTTGGTTTGGCCATTGGTGTCTGCATCATGATGAAATAAAGAAGCCACTCTGATATTATCCCATGTATAAGTACTGTGCAGGGGTGTCCAGCCATTCACAGTTATTCCATGAATATCTGCTTTGAGCCACCAACTCATGGATAATGTCTAAGTGTCCACAGTAGGCTTCTAGATGAAGAAGTGTATAATCATCGTTATCCCTAGTGTTAACATGAGTGGCCTTTATGGAAAGTAGTCTCTGCACTGTAGTAGGGCGATTACTTTCAGCAGAACAAAGAAGAAATTTGCTTGATCCTATTCCATTTTTTCTTGCAATTGATACCATTTCTCACTTTTTCATCTTGTTCCTCAACTTCATCAGAATTGCCTAACCAGACACTTTGAGTGCCAGTGAGAATGAGCTGTCTATGTATTTCCCCAATAGTTCACATTGGATAAACTAGTCAGAAAAATCCGGTGAATTTTCTGCATCTGTTTTTTTCACTATTATTTATTTTCTCTTTTTTCATTTATACTATTCTAAATTATTCTATCTGGAGAGTAGGGATTTGGTAGAGAGCAGAGGAAAGATTTTCCTCCGTATTCAAAGGGACAAACTGAAAATGAGGATCAGTGATGTCTTCATGTGCAGCTTATCCTAGGAATGAGAAAATAGGAAATAATGCCTTATATGTAAATGAATTGGGAAATGACAGAGCAGAAAGTGAAATGATGCAACCAAAAAACATAAAAGCAAAATAAATTAAGATAATTATGGAGTAATCATATTACCTGTGAGAGCCACGAGAGGGAGAGAGAAAGAGAGAGACAGATGTGCAATGATCTAGCTAGCCAGAAAATCCATCCCTCTGATTAAATTATAGAGCAAATAATTTTATTTTTTAAAAGAGACAGAAATAGAATTTGAGATCAGATGTCTCCATTGTTTTTAATTATATTTTTCTTATCTTAAATACTTGTACAAGGGAATTTCCATTCAACAAATCAGTTTTTTTTTAAATATAATGGATCTTTATATAACTTTTCCAAACCCTTCCAAAGCTCATCGCAGTTTAATTTTTCTAGTTTCATACATCTACATTGAATATTATACCTTCACTCTCTTCCTCCATAACTCTATTCCTTCCTTTTGACTTCCACTAACATCTTTCAAGTGATAGTGTCCTGGTATTCATTTTGTTGGAGTAAAGTTCAATTTTATAAGAAATTACACCTTTGAAATACTCCTCTGCAAATCACATGCTTTGGTTAATATTTTTGTGTAAACTTGTATAAATTTCTAGCTTCCAAATATGAGACAGAACATGGGTCCTGAATAATTTACATTTGGGTCAAATAAAAGTCTGCTTCCAAAAGGAGAGTTGACTTTAGAGAAACATAATGAGTTGTATGTAAACAGGTGCTTAGCTGATTTTGTATATTTGTAAACTAATACAGGGAAATAGATTACAGCATGGTTAAAAAAAGAACTTCTCATTGAAATACTCATTTGTGTGTGTGTGTGTGAGAGAGAGAGTGTGTGTTTGTACACATGCACGTGTACACACGCACACGCATGTGCTAGTGCTCATTCATTCATTCACCATTCCTGAGGCTTGATAGTGCCTGGGAACTCTCCCTAATCTTTTGTGACCAAGGATAGTGGTTTACCACTTGAGCCATTGTTCCATTTCTGTTTTTTTGGAGATAATCGCATTTATTTTCATGATTGGACTGGCTTTGAATAGTGGTCTTCATATTTCAGCCTCCAGAGTAGCTAGCTAAGCTTCTTCAGCCTCTAAGTATCTAGTTAAAATTGGGCCTGTCCTCTATGCTTCAATGCTCTTTTATTCTTGTCCTGAGGTGTTCACATGCTTAAGTTATATATATGTCTAGTTGCTTTAAAAAATACTCTTACTGCTTGGCACCAGGGGCTCCCATCTGAACTCTAAACTATTGAGGAAGCTTGAGAACAGAACCCAGGCCAAAATTTTAATGGACTTCCTTCTCAATCTATAGCTTGGTGCATTGGGTTATTTCTACCATCCTGCACTATCTACAGGTTGAGGTTGGAAGGACTGCAGAATCCAGGCCAGCCAAGGTAGGAATCTAGACAAGTTGGTGTTCAACTCTTATGGGCTAAATGGGAAGGCTAAAAAGACAGATCAGGTGCATGTTTTGTGAAAAGGGAACCCCTATCCTAAAATTTACTACTGATATGACACCAGTCTAACAAAAACAGTACCCCAAGTTGAACACAATTTCCCACAACCAAAATATTTATGGACATTAACATCCAAAACTTAGTATAACCTGCTCTTTGTTCTAATATCAGCTTCATCTGGTTATCATATGATGTGACAATAGTTTCTTCATTAAAGTTTTTATATATTTTAAAAGACCTAGAAAATTCTTTCTCACTTATTCAGTGCAAACGAATGGCAAATTGCCTCATTTCTTACATATTTGACTACCACTATAAATTCATCTTATGGTTATTATTAATAGTAACATATTCTGATTTATTACTTTACTTTGTAACACTTTTTAAACTTTTGGCTTCTTGGCTGAGGTTGAAGTATTTAAATAGTATCATCAAATTACATTACTTGGGTACTTTGGGTCAATTTCTAAAAAGGTTTTAACCAATGGCTTCTAGTAATTCTGTTGTTTTTTTGGGGGGAGGGTTCTGTCCTGGAACC
Source organism: Dipodomys spectabilis (assembly GCF_019054845.1). NCBI lineage: Eukaryota > Metazoa > Chordata > Mammalia > Rodentia > Heteromyidae > Dipodomys > Dipodomys spectabilis. The sequence goes on from NW_024870964.1 coordinate 2,055,217, forward strand.
TGAACTCTGGGCCTGGGTGCTGTCCCTTAAGGCTAGCTCAAGGCTAGCACTCTACCACTTGAGCCAGAGCGCCACTTCCGGCTTTTTTTTCTGTTTATGTGATGCTGAGGAATCTAACCCAGGGCCTTAAGCATGCAAGGCAAGCGCTCTAACACTGAGCCACATTCCTAGCTCTCTACGAATTCTTAATTTGTATATTAATTAGTTTATTTTTAATTTCAATATAATTTTATTGTAAAGGTAATGTACAGAGGGGATACAGTTACATAATTAAGGTAATGTGTACATTTATTATGGAAGGAACATTGTTATCTCTTCCATTGTTTTTTTTGCACACTCAAAAAAAAAACTACTAAGGTATCTCCTGTCGCTATTGTCAAATGGGTACTTTTCTTTCTTTGTTCATGCATTTTTTATTATAAAATTGATATACAGAGTGTTTACAGTTACTTAAGTCAACTAAAGATTACACTTCATTTTATTTTCTGAATTTCAAATTTTGAACTTATTTTGTTTTGTTTCTTTAGGGTAATTCTTTTTTCAGACTTGTAGAATTAGTTAATTTAGTTTTGCATAATTTTAACACATGTAAATTATTCAGACATATATTTTGCTTTCAAAATAGTTAACATGTGAATATGTAAAAATTATTTTCTTAAATTTTATGTGGTTGGTGAATTTAAATAAATTTATTTTCTTATTATTTCTAAAGATATTTGTCCAGGTAACAAATACTGCATTTTCAAGAAGCATATACTTTATTTAAAAAGGCTTTATATAGTTTTTTTTTTTTTTTTTGTCGGTCGTGGGGCTTGAACTCTGGGCCTGCAAAAGGCTTTATTACTTTGTCACTTTTTGGAAATATTTGTACTTGAATAAAAAAAAATGTTTGAGCTAGGCATAGTGGTTTGTGGTTTCTATTTTCTAACTATGGTCGGAAGTGTAAATAGGGTTTGTAATTCGGGAGAGACTGAAAAACTATGATACTTTATCATAAAATTTCCAGAGTGAAATGATTAGAGATATAGCCATCCCTAGCAAGATATAGAGCACCTGGTTATCATATTCTAAATCTTGAGTTAAAACACAAGAAACATCAATCTTTTGTCAAAATAAAAGGACACATATTTCAAAATGTTTATTATTTAAGACTTGTTTGCAAAGTTCTCATATCTTTATTTATTAATTTTCAATTTACTTAATCTATAAGAATCCAAGTATCTTGTGAATATTTTATTTCTTCTAAACTTTTAAATTGTATGGGCAATATTATCATTCCATATATTAAAATAATTTTACTATTTGTGATAATTTTCTCTGTTTAATATGATAATAACAAATGTGTGTATGCGGTGTGTGTGTTTATGTGGGTTTTTTGTGTGTGAGTTTTGTGTGTACTTTGTAATGCTTGGGAGATCACACAATTGCTTCACATATGTTAGGCCAATGTTTTAGCACTGAGCTATAGTATCTAGTTATAATACAAATTGTATTTTAAATTATGACTTTTGTATTTTCATTCCTAGTATGTTTTTTCAAAATTATATATGATAGGACGGGGGAAGATGGTGGAGGAGAATCTGGAGTCTAAGTAAGCTCTCACATAGAAAGCAGTTTTAGAGTTCCAGTGAACAGTCCTAAGCCAGAGAATTACACCAAGTGTGCCATCACAGGATAGAGAGTTAGGCCAGAGAAGGAAACCCAGGCAAGAAGACACTTCTGAGCTCTTGCCAGCAGCCGTCGCGGCGGCGGGAGCCGGCGGTGGGTGAGCGCAGGAGTCATATCTGAGCAACAGAGAGTCCAGGACGAAGGAGCCAGATGCAACAGGCAAGCGGATTCTACTCAACACCAGCAAGAACTGACAAGGAGCAGACATTTTCATCCTGCAGTTCGCAGACCAGAGACAACCCAGGAACTAAGACTCAGCATGAGTAGTAGCCTGACGTCCTCACTCCTTCTCAGGGAGCAGAGGAGGGAAGGCCACCCCTCCCCACCACAGCACCGGTGATCTCCATCTTGGATACCGACAAAGCTCAGAGGAGCTGCTAGCTCCAACTCAGGCCTTGGAATAAAATGAGTCATTTAGCAGGTCACAAGAACTTAACGGTGGTGTGACCTGCCAGACTCAGCTCCACCCATGGAAAATTCACCCAGCTCGGGCGCCAGCCCTAGGAGTGGGTTTCTTCACTGGGTAATCATAGCCAGAGGCTGCCCCTCCCTCTAGCAGCCTCGACAATCAATTGAAATTCAGTAAACAGAAACACTGAGAATGGCTCCAGGATGGGCTCTGTGAGGTTTTCACAAACTAGCCCCGGAAAAGCTACTGTTTGTTGAAAGGCCTCAACTCTACCCAGAACTTAGCCTCATCACTGCATCCTCCTCTTTTGTGATACTCAAAACATATCAGCCTCCCAATGAACTAGCCTGGGAGGAGGATCACCAAATCCTGTGTAAAGCAGAGCATTTTTCTCCCTGTTCGAACAAACTGACTTAAGAAACCAACCAAGCCACAGGACCACAAGCAGACCAGAGACTCCAACAAGAGGCTGGTTACGGACACAAGGGAGATACAGGATTTTTCCCACGCCTCCCAAAAAAATCAAAGAAGTTTTTTGTTGTTGTTGTTGTTGTTGTTGTTTTTCTCTCTCTTCTTCGTCTTCTTTTTTTTTATTTTTTATTTTTTGTACCTTGTATAAATTTTTTTTTTCTTTTCTAAAACTTTTTTTTAATCTTTAATCTTTGCCTTTTTTGAAAAAAAATTGTTTTCCAGAAACTTTTTTTCCCCTTATAATTTTTTTTCTTTCTTTTTTGGTCTTCTTTCTCTTTTTTTCTTTTTTAATTATCTTTTTGTTTTTTGTTTAGCTCTACTGAACTTCTCATCTTTTTCTTCTTCCTTTCTTATCCTTTTCACCTTCTCTTCTCTTTCGGTCTTCCTTATGTGACTTAATTCTTGTCCTGCACATCCTCAGATAAACTCGTAGTTGACTATTAGACCCTATCCCCTATTGTGTACACACTTAATCCACAAATTTATTACTCAAGTCAAAACCTCTAAGACTTAAATTCCTTAATAGCAGTACTACCTCTTTATAACTATATAATATTTTAAGCATTTTTATTTTTAAGTTTTTCACTTCTCCTTTATATCCCTCCCCTTCTCTCAATAAATTCACGTTCTTATCTAAATAGATTGTTATCGAATCTACATAAGTTTATTAATTTCTACCTTTTTTTTTTTTCTGGTCTCTTTTCCTTTCCCGTTCCCTTTCTTCTTTTTTTCTCTCTCTCTACTTTCATCCTACCCAACCTATTTCCTGCTTTGAGATTAGGACTTAGTTAACTCTCCCTGAGCCTCCCCACATCAATCTATTCCTATTTTTTTACCCACATCTCTCCCTAAACCTAATAATTTCTGGTCTTCCAAATTCTTCTTTGCGGTTCGTAGCCCATTAACATATAGTTGTTTGGTGTTGAATAGATGTATCTGTTGAACTAGATTGTATCTGTAAACTATTGACTGTGCAAATTCAGACTTGGCTTGATGCTTGCCTTAAGATAGTGTTCTAGCACAAACCTGGTGCTATTTTCATCTCAAATGGGCAGAGTAAGCCGGAAAAACACAAGAAAAATGGCAAATCCGGGTATCTCAATTCCAATTACCGATAATGAAGGAACAGAACAGATAATGAATAATCCAGAGGAGAATTCCCAAATAGTTCTACGAACACTGTTGGCAAACATGATAAATCAAAAGATTGAAAGCATACAAAGGACTCTGTATGAGTGTGATAGAGAGAGAGAGGAGGCAATCCAAAAATTTATACAGGAATATCATAAGCGTGAGGAAGCTACTCAAAAACTGACACAGGATTTGCATGAGCAGCTTGAGAATACTCAAAGAGAAAGGCAGGAATGGCCTGAACAGGCTGAGAACACTCATAGAGAACTACAGGAATCCCATGAACGGGAGGAAGTTAATCAAAGAGTAATACAGGAATTGAGAGAGCAGGAAGAGAATACACAAAGATCACTAAAGGCATTCATGGAATCCATTAACAAAGAGCTGAAGGAAGAAAGGGAGACCACAAAGGGAATGCTGAATGGAACCCAACATAAGGAAAAGGAGTCCAAGTAAACCATAACCAATCAACTAAGTGATCTGAGAATCAACACTGAACATCAAATTAAGGAAGTAAAGAAGTTCATAAAAGATCTAAAACAAAGCTTCAACAAAGATTTTGAAGCCATCAAAGCTGATCAATTAGAAGGGAAAGAGATAAAAAACAAAGTAGAAAATCTAGACAGCAGATTAGACCATGCAGAAGATCGAATCTCAGGGATTGAAGACAGCCTAGATATTACAGAGAAAGAACATACAACCACCCAAGACAAGTCCAAGAAATATGACAGATCTATCCAACTCTTGGAAGACACAATCAGAAGGCCTAATCTATGGATAATGGGTGTAGAGAAGCATCTAGAAACAGAAGTTAATGGCCTAGGAAATTTGTTTCACAGGATCCTAGCAGAGAACTTCCTAAACATGCAAAAAGATAGGCCTATTCAGATACAAGAAGCATTTAGAACTCCAAACAGACCATCCCAGAATAAGACATCCCACCTTCACATTATAATCCACACAGGATCAACTCAGACCAAGGAAAAGATCCTTAAAGCTGTCAAGGAGAAAAGATTAATCACCTATAAAGGGAAACCAATTAGAATCACCTCAGATTTCTCAGCAGAGACAATCAAAGCAAAAAGAGCCTGGAATGATGCATGCCATCCCCTAAAAACAAACAACTATCAACCTAAATACTATACCCAGCTAAACTCTCCTTCATAACTAAAGGCTAAATAAAAACCTTCCATAGCAAACAAAAATTGAAACAATCCATCTCCACCAAACCAGCCCTACAAAAGATTCTTAAAGATGTCCTACACATAGAAAACCAACAAGACCAAAATAAAGGCCAAGAAACTGCACACAAACTGAGACTCCAAGAACCATAGGAAAAACCCAGTTTTTGCAGCCCCCAAGAAGGTGGATAACATGGCAGAAACTCCCAAATACCTCTCAGTCCTTTCTCTTAACGTTAATGGAGTGAATTCTCCAATTAAGCGACATAGACTGTCTAGTTGGATTAAAAAACAAGACCCTTCTATCTGCTGCCTTCATTAGTCACATCTTGCCCGTAAAAACAAACACATTTTCAATGTTAAAGTTTGGAACAAAATCTACCAAGCAAACGGCCCCCATAAACAGGCGGGAGTTGGAATCCTAATATCAGATAAAATAGACTTCAAATAAAATTCGTGAGAAGAGATAAAGAAGGTCGCTACATACTAATTAAGGGATCTCTCTATCAGGAGGATAGTACAATTCTAAATATCTACTCGACAAACAATGGAGCACCCAAATTTATCCAAGAAACACTACTTTCCCTCAAATCCCATATAAATCCAAAGACATTAATTGTTGGGGATTTTAACACACCACTCTCCCCACTAGATAGATCAACTCGGCAAAAACTCAACAGAGAAACTTCAGATCTAAACAGCTGCATAGATCAACTAGATTTAACAGATATCTACTGAACAGTTCACCCAGCAGCATCAGAATACACGTTTTTCTCAGCAGCACATGGAACATTTTGTAAAATGGACCACAGTTTAGGCCACAAAGCAAACTGGTCTAAATTCAGAAACATTGAAGTTATACCTTGCATTCTCTCTGACCACAAGGGAATAAAATTAGAACTCAACACCAAAAGCCACCAAAGAAAGTCTGTTATCACATGGAGGCTGAACAACACACTGCTTAATCACGAGAGCGTTATGGAAGAGATTAGAATGGAAATTCAAAAGTTCATGCTATTCAACAAAAATGAACACACAAATTACCAGCTCCTCTGGGACAGAGCAAAAGCACTACTCAGAAGGAAGTTTATAGGTCTGAGGTCCTACATCAACAAATTGGAGAGGTCTGAAACCAACAACTTAATGACACATATGAAACTCCTTGAAAAAGAGCAGCAAATAAACCCCAATCCAGTAGACGGAAAGAAATAATTATAATTAAATCAGAATTAAATGAATTAGAATCTAAAAAAACTATAGAAAGAATCAACAAAACAAAGAGTTGGTTCTTCGAAAAAATTAACAAAATTGACAGACCCTTAGCAAATCTTATCAGAAAAAGTAGAGAACACACCGAAATAAATAAAATCAGAGATGAGAATGGAAACATCACCACGGAAACAACCAAGATTCAAAACATTATAAGGAAATATATCTCAAAACTTTATGCTAATAAGTTTGAGAACTTGACAGAAATGGACCTTTTCCTAGCAAATATTGACATTCCAAAACTAAACTAAGATGAGTTAAACCAGCTTAACAGGACCATATCAAGCATTGAAATAGAAAGAGCAATAAGAGACCTGCGAGCTAAGAAAAGTCCAGGACCAGATGGTTTTACAGCGGAATTCTACAAGACCTTCAAAGCAGAGCTCACACCAATACTCCTCCAACTCTTCAATGAAATTGAAAGAGAAAGTTCACTACGGAACACATTCTATGAAGCCATCATAACCCTCATCTCAAAACCAGGCAGGGAATCATCAAAGAAAGAGAACTATAGACCCATTTCTTTGATGAACATTGATGCAAAACTTCTCAACAAAATTTTGGCCAAACGACTTCAACAGTTCATCCAAAAAATCATACACCATGATCAAACAAGATTAATTTCAGGGCTGCAAAGCTGGTTCAATATAAGCAAATCAATTAATATTATTCATCACATCAACAGGAGCAAGAATAAGAACCACATGGTTATCTCAATAGATGCAGAAAAAGCATTCGACAAGATCCAACATTCCTTTATGATGAAGGTTTTGGAAAAATTAGGAATCCATGGGACATTCCTCAATACAATAAAGGCTGTATATGACAAAACTACAGCAGTATTATACTTAATGGTGAAAAACTGAAGCCATTTCCTCTTGACTCAAGAACTAGGCACGGATGTCCACTCTCTCCACTTCTCTTCAATCTAGTATTATTAGATACCTAGCTATAGCAATAAGACAAGATGCATACATAAAGTGGATCCAAATAGGGAAAGAAAAAATAAAACTCTCCCTCTTTGCAGACGACATGATCTTGTATTTAAAGAATCCCATAGACTCCACACCCAAATTACTCAAGCTGATTCAAAACTTTGGCAAAGTAGCAGGGTATAAAATTAACCCCCCAAAACCAATGGCTTTTCTGTAGGCCAACAATGAGAAAAGTGTGGCTGAAATTAGGAAAGTAACTCCATTTGTAATAGCCCCACAACAAATAAAATACCTAGGAATTAACTTAACCAAAGAAGTGAAGGACCTCTATGATGAAAACTAAAATCTTGAAAAAGGAAATCAACACAGAACTTAAAAAATGGCAAAACCTCCCATGCTCCTTGGTTGGAAAGATTAACATCGTGAAAATGGCAATACTTCCCAAGGCTATCTATAAATTCAACGCAATACCTATCAATATTCCAACCTCATTCTTCAAGGAAATAGAAGAGGCAATCCAAAAATTCATATGGAACAATAAAAGACCCCAAATAACAAAAACGCTCCTCAACGGAAAGAACACTGCTGGAGGAATATCAACACCAAATCTCAAACAATACTATAAAGCCATAGTAATCAAAACAGCTTGGTATTGGCATAAGAACAGACCTCAGGACCAATGGAATAGAATTGAAAACCCAGAAATTAACCTACAGACCTATAGCCATCTAATCTTCGATAAGGGAGCTAAAACAATAGAATGGAAGAAAGACAGCCTCTTCAATAAATGTTGCTGGCAAAATTGGTTAACTAGTTGTAGAAAACTAAAGCTAGATCCCTATATATCACCATGCACCAGAATCAACTCCAAATGGATTAAAGACCTGGAAGTCAAAGCAGACACTCTGAAAACATTACAGGATGGAATTGGAGAAACCCTAGGTCTCCTTGACTCAGGACGAAATTTTCTGAATAGAGACCCGGAAACACAACAAATCAAAGAAAGGTTGGACAAATGGGATTGCATGAAGTTGCAGAGCTTCTGCATGGCAAAGGACATAGCTAGCAAGATCAATAGAACGCCACGGATTGGGAGAAGATCTTTACTAGCCATACAACGGACAAGGATCTCATATCTAAAATATACTTGGAACTCAAAAATTAAATCCCCCAACAACAAATCCTCAAAGAAACAACTGCCCAATAAATAAGTGGGCGAAAGACTTAAAGAGAAACTTCTCTGAAGAAGAAAGAAGGATGGCCAATAGACACATGAAGAAATGCTCAACATCCCTAGCCATAAAAGAAATGCAAATAAAAACAACATTAAGATACCACCTCACTCCAGTTAGAATGGCAAAAATCAAGAACTCTAACAACAACAGATGCTGGAGGGGAAGTGGACAGAAGGGAAACTTACTTCATTGTTGGTGGGAATGTAAACTTGTTCAACCATTTTAGAAAGCAGTATGGAGGTTCCTCAAAGACTTCACATAGAGCTCCCCAATGTCCCAGAAATCCCACTTTTGGGCATTTACCCAAATGTTTACAAACAAGACCACACTAAAGCTACCAGCACAACTATGTTTATTGCAGCATTATTTACCATAGCTAAGATATGGAACCAACCCAGATGCCCCTCAGTAGATGAATGGATCAAGAAAATGTGGTATATATATACACAATGCAATTCTATACCTCCATCAGAAAGAATGACATTGCCCCATTTGTTTGGAAATGGAAAAAATTTGGAAAAAATTACATTAAGTGAGGTAAGCCAGGCCCAAAGAAACATAGGCCCCATGGTTTCCCTGGTTTGCAATATCTAGTATATTTATGAGTCAAGCAGAAAAGGTCAGATAATGTGACGTTAGGAAAATGAACCCTTAGATATGTATTTTAATGTTTTTTTTCTTTCATGCATGTGTTTCTAATGCATTTATAAGATTATTTCTTTGTTGCTTTGTGGGTCCCTCCCCCACAGTATAACCCCTGCTTTCACTATATTTGATGTCAGTATAACTTGTGGAGGAGATGGGGAAAAACAAGTTGTTTAAGGATACAGGACCTATTGCATCAATGAGAAGTACAAGTTGTCCTGTCTAAAACGAGCTTTACAACGTCGGTTCCGGGGGGAGGGGGGGAAGAAAAGGATAGGGATTGGAGGGGGAGGGGGGGCTGGGAAGCTATGTGAAGGGTAAACAAAGGAGGAGGCTGCAATGCTTGGTAAGAAATGTACGCATTATTCTGCCCATGTAATTGTAACCCCTCTGTACAGTATGTTCACAAATAAAATAAAATAAAATAAAAATTACATATGATAAAATGTGATCCATCTTCTCTCCACGTTAGCAATTGTTAGTGTTATTCTTTCTCTTATTTCCTTGGAAATTAATTATATTCCTATTACAACTTCTTTACATTGTAACAGCTGTATGAAATGCTTTATTTTCTATTTTATTTTTCCTTTGTTATCTGACTTTCAGTCCAAACTATCAAGTGGATTAAAAAGAAACTAGATTCAAGACACTTTATTTTTCTCCTTCTCTTCTCTGAATTCTTCGTGTTTTTTGAAACAATACCAATGACATACAGCTCCTATGTGGTCCACCATTCTTCCCCCACTCACTCTCTTCTGCAGAACAGCTCAAGTCATTATCGTTGAGCTATATTATGCTGTACTGTTATCTAAATCTTAACTCATTCCTAAATTAATTTTAGTTGCATTGAGCAGTCTCTAAAGACATTTTGTATATATAATATCAGGGGTTTGTATTTTCACAAGGTGTGAAATATGAGTGACTATGAAATATGTAGATATCTCTGTAGAATATTAGTCCACCTGCTCAATAATCTCTTATGTAAATTCAAGGAATACAGGTCAGTCAGAGAAATCTTGTAAAATAGTGTAGCTTGAGCCTCCATACTAGCTTTGAATAGTATTACCATGTTTAGTAGTGAAGACAACATAGTTCTTCTATAAGAACAGACATATAGAAGAAGGTAACAGATTTGTCAAAAATAGATTCTTAGTTTTATGGTCCACAGATTTTGAAAAGGATGCTATGACCTTATGAAATAAAAACAGAATCTTAAATGGTTGTATTGGCACTATTGCCTCTCTAGATTTAAAGAATGATCTTAGACTACTACCTCAATCCTTTGTTTGTTTGTTTGTATGTCAGTCATGGGGTTTGAACTCTGGGCATGGGCGCTGTCCATGTACTCTTCAGCTCAAGGTGAGCACTCTACCGCTTGAGCAACAGCAAAACTTCCAGTTTTCTAGTGATTTATTGGAGATAAGGGTCTCATGGACTTTCCTGCCTGGGCTGGCTTTAAACCACGATCCTCAGATCTCAGCCTCCTGAGTAGCTAGGAATACAGGCGTGAGCCACTGGCTCCTGGCTTCAATTCTTTGTTATTCTGGGACCATTTAAGTAGGAAAAAGCCAGGTAAATATTTTACATGAACCTAAACAGTGGGATAATATCATATTGGTGTCTCTTTAACTTGGAAGTTATAGATTATGTCTTTTTATACTTTAACTTAGGACAATTATCTGCTGTCAGTTATTTTCTTCTCTTACCTTTTTTTTGCCCTTCTACTTACATAATTATTATTTAAAGAGACATAATTGAGCTTGCATTTCTAAATTCTTCAAAATTATCTCAACTACTTCATATTTCTGGCAGCCTCCTATATATTTCTCAAGGGAAATATTTTGTCACTACCATTTTTATCCTATATGATATTGGATATCTTCCTGTCTAATTCAGTGCAAGATATACTTTAGACTCATCCAGATATCTCAACACTTGTACTACCATAAAATACTATCTTCCTTGGAAATCATGATATTAGCATATCTGGTGAGTTGGCATCTGCCATTTTTGCATGGCCTTAATTGATACTTACATGCAATCATGTTTTAAACCAATATACCACTCAGTAGATGAACAAATTGACAAAATGTTGTTTATATATGTACAGAGGAATTCTATGCTTCCAATTCATAAGGAAATGGAAAGACTTGGAAAAATCTTACTAAGAAAAATAAGCAAGACCCAAAGAAACAGATTCCATGATTTCCCTCATTTGTAATAACTAGGAAATATCTAGGATAGTCCTAGCAGATGAGCAGAATGGCTCAATAGCTATGTATAAATGACTACATAAAATGAGGTGAGCAAAATAAACTCTTAGATATGGAAAGAGAGGTTTTTCTTTGTCGTTGTTGTTTTTAATGTACGATGTGATTTCTTTTTTTCTTTTGTGTTTTCCTCTTTGGTTTTTTCCACTGTTGTATTTGATTTCACTATCCCGTGTATTGTATATACATTTATCTTCATTTGGCAAGGGAAGCGGAACAATAAAATGGTGAGACAAAGGACAAAAGGCAAACCAATGCTATAGCAATACTCACAAGATAACATTAGAAATGTACATTACAACTTGTGAGGAGTATTGGAGTGAAGGAAAAGTGTGAGAAAAATGAGGGAGGGGGTAAAAACTTTGTCATGTTATGTATCCACTACCTTACAATTATTGCAACCCTTCTATATATCACCTTGAAAATAAAATTAAGTTAAAAATGAGCTGCATGAAATATAATTTCACTGTATTGGTATAGTAAATATTATTCTATGTGTATTACCTTTTAAAAATGAACATTTTGCCTGCTAATTTGAATTACCTCTTTCTTTATCAGAGGGACATCAACTGAAATGTTATCAAACGACACAATATTTTCAGAATATACTTGCCATTATTTTGAAAAAAACATTATTTTAGTATTGTCTCATACTAAATCAGAAAACAGTTCAATTCTATGGAAACACCTAACTTTGAAAACTGACTAATTGTTAAGAGGACAGAATATATCTGTTCCTCAACATTCTTATGACTACTAACTACTCATTTTCAAATTCTGAATATGATATACCAGAGACATTCAAAACAGTACCTGTTTGATTTTAAGTAATTCAGCAATAAATGCAGGTTCCAATGAGGCATTACGTATTTAAAAGTCAACAGAAAAAAATAGACACGTTCTGGTAGAGGATAAAAATATGAAGTATCTATAATAATTAATTCTTGAAAGTAAACATTTGTTCATCAGAGTAAGCTATTATTTCTATGACAATCAATCCCAAGTTTTTATCCTGTAAAGTCATCGTAGCCCAACAATTTCCAACTAGTAAGGTGCACCTCAAAATTCCCTAAATTCACATCATGACTACTTTATCGCTGTTGTGAAAAAATACTACACTTCTGCTAATGTGATGCCCTTCCTATTTTGGAAAAAAATACTACACTGAACTTTGCTACATCATTTTCCCTGCAGTGGTATTCTTGAGATCAGAACACTTGCAAATATTATTTATTTTTAATTTTATTTTTTAATTATTTTATTATATATATTATCTATCATAGATACTCAGGAGATCTGTATATCTTAATATTAAGATTTGAAGATTATGGTTGAAAGTCCACCCAGGCAGGAAAGTTCCTTAGATTCTTATCTCCAATAAACTCATAAGGAAAAGCCAGACCCAAGTGGCACTGAGGTTCAAGTGGTAGAGCAGTAGCCTTTAGCAAAAACAGGCTCAGGGACAGTGCCTAATCCCAGAGGTTAAGCCCTACTAGAAACCAAGCAACAAAAACAAAATAAAAACAAACCTCAAACCTAGCATTTTTCTCATTATATAGAGGTACATAATTAAGGAAATTTCTTCCTGTGTTATGTACAGATAGAAAAAAAATATCACACAATTACTCTTTTCATACCGAGTTACACCAAAATCTCAAACGTTTGCTCCTTTTCTATATTTGTAAATTAATGTCATCAATTTGTTGACAATTTGCCTAGATTATTCACATTATCATCTTACACATGAACTGTTGGAATTATCTATTAACAAAGTTCTTATTATACCTTATTTGAAAGAATATTCTAGCCAATTAGAATGCCAGAATCATTAGTGAATTTGTAAATTAAATCTTTTACTTGAAAAGAATTTTGTAGTATCCTATAGAATATTAAATTACAAACATAAAATATCTATTTTACATCTAAATTCTAATTTAGCCAGGTCTACAAAGTCCTACATTAAACGAACTTTCCTATTTCATCAGGCTTAAAGTTTTGTAATCCTTCATCATTTCTTGGGATTCTAACAGAATGATACTTACTTTTTCAAATTTTTGGTTGGGAATCATGAGCTCTTTTGCATCTAGAAAGGTTCTGTAATTAAGACAAAATTTAAAACAAGACTGAGCATAATATATGAGTTGCATTTCAATAGGAAACTTGACTTCTCAAAGCATAATCACAAAATTAGCCCAAATTTCCAACTGTGTATTCCTTTCTTGTTTATTTTTTATTCCTTTCTTGTTTGGTTTTATTGAGACAAAATTGTATTCTTCTAGTTGGCCAAAGTTTCTGATCAGCTCACGTAACTTGGGAGTGGAGTCCATGGGGTCCATTAAATAAAAGATCATGTCATTTTCATGTTTTTTCTTCTTTTTTTCTATTTTTAAATTCATTATTTTTTATTGTGAAAAATTGTACAAAGGGATTAAAATTACCTGGGAAGATAATGAGTACATTTCGTCTGAAGCATTGTAGCCTCCTACTTTGTTTCCCCTTCCCATCCCTTCCCATCCTCTTTCCATGCCCCCACCCAATCCTCCTCCTCACCACCAAAGTAATAAAGTTCGTTTTCGATATAACAACTTGAACATCTCATTGTTGCAATGGGTCCAACTGTATCCCTATTTAAATGATTGGTTTTTTCCCTTCCCTTCCACAAATTTTACCAACATCAAATACAGTGAAAGCAGGGGTTATACCATGGGAGAGGGACATACAAAGCAACAAAGAAATAATCTTATAAATGTGTTAGAAATAATCCCATGAAAGGAAAAAAAAAAACATTTGAATAGATATCTTAGGGTTCATTTCCCTAACATCAACTTATCTGACCTATTCTGCTTGACTCAGACATATGCTAGTTACTGTAAATAAGGGAGACCGTGGGACCTATGTTTCTTTGGGCCTGGCTTACTTCACTTAATATAATTTTTTTTCCAAGTCTTTCCATTTCCTAACAATTGGGGCAATGTCATTCTTTCTCAGGGAGGCATAGAATTCCATTGTGTATATATACCACATTTTCTAGATCAATTCATCTACTGAGGTCATGTGGGTTGGTTCCATATCTTAGCTATGGTAAATAATGATGCAATAAACATTGTCGTTCTGGAAGCTTTAGTGTGTTCTTGTTTGTGAACATTTGGGTAAATGCCAAAAAGTGGGATTGCAGGGTCATAGGGGAGTTCTATGTGGAGTCTTTTGAGGAACCTCCATATTGCTTTCCAAAGTGGTTGAACAAGTTTACACTGCCACCAACAATGCAGTAAGGTTCTCTCCTGTCCACATCCCCTCCAGCATCTGTTATTAGAGTTCTTGATTATAGCCATTCTAACTGGGGTTAGGTGGTATTTCAATGCTGTTTTGATTTGCATTCCTTTCATGGCCAGAGAGTTTGAGCATTTCTTCATGTGTTTATTGACCATCCTTCTTTCATCTTCAGAGAAATTCTCTTTAAGTCTTTAGCACATTTATTTATTGGGCAGTTGATACTTTGAAGATTTGTTGTTGGGGGATTTAATTTTTTTGGGTTCCAGGTATATTTTAGGTATGAGACCCTTGTCCGTTTTATGACTAGTGAAGATCTTCTCCCAATCCGTGGGCTTTCTAGTGATCTTGATAGCTATGTCCTTTGCCAGTCAGAACCTCTGCAATTGCATGCAATCCCATTTGTCCAAACTTTTTTTGATTTTTTTGTGTGTTTCTGGGAATCCATTAAGAAAATTAAGGCCTGTGCCAAGGAGATCTTGGGTTGCTCCTATTCCATCCTGTAATATTTTCAGAGTGTCTGCTTTGACTCTGAAGACTTTAATCCATTTGGAGTTGATTCTGAAAGGGTAATAAATAAGGATCTAGATTTACTTTTCTACAAGTACTTAACGAATTTTGCCAGTACCATTTACTGAAGATGCTCTCGTTTTCCATTGTATTTTTTTTAGCTCCCTTATCGAAAATTAGATGGCTGTGGGACTATAGGTTCATTTCTGGGTTTTCAATTCTACTCCATTGGTCATCTTGTATGTTTTACTTCATCTTTCCCTATTTGGATTCCCTTTAATTTTCCATCTTGTCTTACTGTCCCAGCTAGCATTCTAATATTAAGTTGAAGAGGAGTGGAGAGAGCGGACATCCTTATCTCTTCCCTGAATTAATAAGAAATGGCTTTAACTTTTCACCAATAAGTATAATGCTGGCTGTAGGTTTGTCAATTCTTAGCAGAAAGAACAGCACTGGAGTAATATTAGTTCCAAATTTCAAACTATAGTAAAAAGCCATTGTAATAAAAACAGCTTGGTACTGGCACAAGAACAGTACTGAGGACCAATGGAATAGGACTGAAGACTCAGAAATAAACCCACTGACCTATAGCCACCTAATCTTTGACAAGGGAGTTAAAAAAATAGAATGGAAGGAAGACAGCCTTTTCAGTAAATGGTGCTGTTAAAATTGGTTAAACACCTGAATAAAAACTAAAGCTAGCCATGTGTGTGTGTGTGTGTGTGTGTGTGTGTGTGTGTGTGTGTGTGTGTGTGTGTGTATCACCCTGCATGAGAATCAAGTCAAAATGGATCAAAGACCTCAAAATAAAAGCAGACACCGTGAAAACATTACATGAAGGATAAGAGAAACTAGGGCTCTTTAGCACAGGCCAAAATGTTCTTAATAGAGATCCAGAAACAACAAATCACAAAAAGGTTGTAGAAATGGGATTGCATGAAACAGCAGAGCTTCTGCAAGGTAAAGCTCATAGATAGTAAGATCAATTGAAAGCCCACTTACTGGGAGAAGTTCTTCATGAGTCATAAAACAGACAAAGTCTTATATCTAAAATATACTTAGGACTCAAAATCATAAATCCCACAAAAACAAATCCTCAAGGGAACAACTGCCGAATAACTAAGTGGGCTGAACACTCAAAGAGCGACTTCTTTGAAGAGGAAATAAAAAATGTCCATTAGACAAATGAAGAAATGCTCAATTTTTCTAGTCCTAAATGAAATGCAAATCAAAACATTGAGATTACACCTCACTCCATTTAGAATGGCTATAATCAAGAAATGTAATGATGACAGATGCTGGTGGGGATGTGGCTAAAAGGGAACCCTACTGCATTACTTGTAGGAATGTAAACTTGTTTAACCACTTTGGAAATCATAATGGAATTTCTTCAAAAGACTCCACCTAGAGCTCCCCAATGACCCAGTAACCCCACTTTTGCGCACTTACCCAAATGTTCACACAACTACCAGCACAACCATGTTTAGTGCAGTATTATTCACCATAGCTATGATATGGAAACACCAATGCCCCTCAGTAGATGAATGGTTCAAGAAAATGTGGTACACACACACACACACACACACACACACACACACACACACACACACACACACACAGACACATACACACACACTGGAATTCTAGGATTGCATCAGAAAGAATGACACTGCGCCATTTGTTAGGAAATGGAAAGACTTGGTAAAAATTATATTGAGTGAAGTAAGCCAGACCCAAAGAAACATAGGTCCCATAGTTTACCTTGTTTTAACTTTGTTTACAAGGATTAGTACATGTCTAGGACAAGCAGAGAAGATCAAAGGCTAGGTACATATGAACATGCAAGATGATGTTAAGTGAAATGTACCCCAAGTCAGAGACACAAGCGGTTTTTCCTCTCTTTCTTTTGTTTTTAATATGCTTATAATGCACTATGTGATTCTTTTGTACGTTATTGCCCCATGGTAAACACCTGTTTTCACTGTATTTGATTCCAGTGTTCTGTATCTTATATATACATACATACATACATATATATATATATATGTATATATATATATATATATATATATAAATTTGAGGAGTGGAAGGGATACATTAAAAGGATCTGCATAGGGAAAGAAGAAATTAAACTATCCCTTTTTGCAAATGACATGATACTATACCTTCATGATCCCAAAAACTCCATCCCCAAACTCTTAGAAATCAAAAATCACTTTGGCAAAGTGGCAGGATACAAAAATCAATCCAATAAAATCAGTTGCCTTCCTGTACACTGACAATGTACAAGCAGATAGGGAAATAAGGGAAGCAACCCCATTCACAATAACCTCCCCCAAAATAAAATATTTAGGAATTAACCTAACCAAAGATGTAAAAGAACTATTTAATGAAAACTATAAAAAGTTAAAGAAAAAATTACAGAAGACACTAGGAAATGGAACGACCTCCCATGCTCTTGGATAGGCAGACAATATAGTGAAAATGGCAATACTGCCCAAATTAATATACAAATTCAATGCAATTCCTATTAAAATCCCAATGATGTACATCTCTGAAATACAGAAAACAGTCCAAAAATTTGTATGGAACCACAAAATTCCTAGAATAGCCAAAACAATTCTAGTGAATAAAGACAACATGGAAGGGATACCCATGCCACACTTCAAACTCCACTATAGAGCCATAATAACAAAGACAGCATGGTACTGGCACCAAAACAGACCCAAAGACCAATAGAATAGAATAGAAGATCTAGAAATAAATCCACATGCCTACAGTTAGCTGATATTTGGCAAAGGAACCAAAGACAGACAATGGAAGAAACACAGCCTCTTCAACCACTGGTGCTGGGAAAACTGGGCAGCCACATGCAGAATAATAAAAGTGGACTCCAGCATATCACCATTCACCAACATCAACTCAAAATCGATTAAAGACTTTAACATTAAACCTGAATCTCTGAAACCTCTGCAGGCAGAGTGGGAGAGAAACTTGAACTTATAGGCCCAGGAAAGAATTTCCTGAACAGAGTCCCAGGGTCACAACAAATTGGAGTGAGACATGACAAATGGGACTACCTTAAAATAAAAAGCTTCTGCAAAGCTAAAGCTATCGCAACCAAGCTAGAAAGACAATCAATTAATTGGGAAAAAAGATTTACCAGCACTATATCTGAAAAGGGGTTAATATCCAGTATGTATAGGGAACTCAAGAAACTAGGACCTCAAAAACCTAACAAACCAATTACTAAATGGGCAAGGGAACTAAAGAGAGACTTCTCAGAAGAAGAGATAAGAATGGCAAAGAAACACATTAGGAAATGTTCACTATCCCTGGTTGTGAAGGAAATGTAAATAAAGACAATCATTGGATACCACCTTACCCCAGTCAGAATGTCCCACATCCTCAAGTCAGCCAATGACAAACACTGGAGGGGATGCAGAGAAAGAGGAACCCTACTACACTGCTGGTGGGAATGTACACTTATACAACCACTTTGGAAAACAGTCTGGAGAGTCCTAAGAAAGCTAAATATTGACCTCCCTTATGACCAAGTCATACCACTTCTAGGCATCCATTCTGAACAACAGGAACCAGTATACAGGGACACATGCACCTCCATGTTTATTGCCGCACTGTTCGTAATAGCCATATGGAAACAACCCAGATGTCCCACCACAGATGAATGGATCCCAAAATTGTGGTATCTATACACAATGCAATATTATGCAGCCATTAGAAATGAAAAAATAATGGCATTTGCAGGGAAATGGATGGAGCTAGAAGGTGATCATGTTGAGCAAGGTGAGACAAGAGCAAAGAGACAAACTGTACATGTTCTCCCTGATAAGTGGATGGTAAAACCAAAATGTTAGGCAATACGACAAAATTAACAAGACTTAAGAAACAAAGGACTTCCACTCATCTGGTCGAATCTCTACTAAATAACCCCATGCTGCTGATCACATATATGGTATCTATGTGTACAATGGAGGGGAACCAGGAAGATGACATAGAAGTAGAGGGAATCAGGGAAAAACCCGTCAGCTGCACTGGACATTGACCAAAATGAACTAAGCAAGTTAATGGCAGGGATGGGAGGGAGAGAACCAGTGGGAAAAAGGGAACAGCTGATGTTATGCAAAACAAAAGAAATGTACATACCAACCAATGTGGAAGTAATAACTGTATCGCAAAGCTCATAGAACTCATAAATGTTATAGACTGTGATAGACAATTTGCTCCAGAAATGTTAGAATGTGTTTGTGACTTTAACTGAGCATCACTATCCCACAATACTGTGAAATTAGGGAAATTATGTAACCACTTAATTACAATAAAAAAGCACAAACTCTCCAGAAATCATTATAGATGTATACAACTATCTCTTGAATACATTTTGACATCAAAGTCAGGCAATTCACTTGGAAGACTTCCATGGACTCTATGAAATGTTATAGTAAGCTATTATTGTTATTTGGATTGTGAAAATATTTTGTATGGAAACAAAGAATGCAATGGCATTTTTGAAATTTAAGAAACTTAACCAAACCATTATGACTTAGGAGAGCAATTTGTACAGCCTTCCAAAACTTCAAAGAGGTAGTGATACATACTTATCCTTTTGGCAATATCAAATACAGTTTCTTCCAAGTTGATCTTCAGACATAATGGTTCAACAGAAGCAGATCGAACATGTCTTTGCTATCTCTATTCCCAGCAGCAAGATGCAAGGGGGCCATTGGTATCTGCATCATGATGAAGTAAGAAGAAAGCCTCTCTAATATTATTCCACATATAAGCACTGCGCAGGGTTGTTCAGCCATCTACAGTTATTGCATGAATATCTGCCGCTTGAGTCACCAATTCACGGACAGTGTCTAAGTGTCCACTGTAGGCTTCCTGATGAATATGGGTATAATCATCGTCATCCCTAGTATTCACATGAGTGGCCTTTTTGGAAAGTAGTCTCTGCAGCGTAATAACCTGATTATTTTCAGCAGCCCAAAGAAGAAATTTGCATGGATCCTTCTCCACTTTTCTTGCAATTGATACCATTCCTCACTTTTTCATCATGTTCCTCGTCTTCATTAGAATTGCCTAACCTGAGACTTTGAGTGACGATGGGAATGAGGTGTCCATGTATTTCCCTAATAGATCAGGTTAGTTGAACTGTTCAGAAAAATCCGGTGAATTTTCTGAATCTGTGTTTTCACCATGATTTATTTTCCCTTTTTCCATTTTTACTATTCAAAATTATTCTAACTGGAGAGTAGGGAATTGATGGAGAGCAGAGGAAAGATTTTCCTGCGTATTCAAAGTTACAGACTGAAAATAAGGACCAGTGGTGTCTTCATGTGCAGCTTATTCTAGGAATGAGAAAAGATGAAATAATGCCTTCTATATAAATGATTTGGGAAATGGCAGAGCAGAAAGTAAAATGATGCAACCAAAATTATAAAAGCAAAATGAATTATGATAAGTATAGAACAATCCTATTATCTATGAGAAATATTAAAGAGAGCGGAAGAGAGACAGATGTGCAATGACCCAGATAGCCACAAATGCATGCCTCTGATCAATTTATAGAGAAAGAAGAATTTTATGGTTTAAAAAAGATGGAAATAGAATTTATGTATTTACTTGAATTGGGTAAATACATTTTTAGCAGCTTACATGAAGAGACGTAGGTTTAATCATATTGCAGACAAGAATCTAAATTCTTGATAATTCTAGAAACAGATATGAATGAAATCAGTTGAATCACACTTTTCATGTACAATGAAGGAATAGGTCCAGGCTAGAAAAAGCAGCAAGAGAAGGCAGGCCGATTGTATCTGTGACAAAACTTTGTGGAAAATGGTATTGAGGATTACTTACTGGTGATCCACTTGCACTGGAAGCATGATTCTGAACAATTGCTTGCTGATTCTCAAATATTACTTTGATCATTATATTCTCCAAAAAGAAAAAGTGAGATTTAACTTATAGCAAAGGACTACTTATACATTTTGATTTCTCATTAAACACCTTCAATCACCACATTATTTCTTTTTTCTTTTGTGTTTTCCCCTATGGTTTATTCCCTGCTGTATTTGATTTCAGTATCCTGTATATTATATACACATTTATCTTAATTTGGCAAAGGTAGAGGAACAACAAAATGGCGAGACAAAGGACAAAGGGAAAACCAATGCAATAGCAATACTCACAAGAAAAGATGTAGGATATTCACATTACAACTTGTGAGGTGTATTGGGATGAAGTAAAAGTGTGAGAAAAATGAGGGAGGGCATAAAAAGTTCGACTTGTTAGATATTCACTACCTTACAATTAGTGCAACCCCTTCTATATATCACCTTGACAATAAAATTTAATTTAAAAATAAGCTACATAAAATATAATTTCATGGTATTTCTATAGTAAATGATATGCTATGTGTATTAATTTTTTTAAAAATGAACAATATTTGGCTTTTAATTTGAATTATTTTCCCCTGTCTTTGTCAGAGGATCATCAACTTGAATGCTATCAAACTATAAAAATTTTCAGAATATACTTGCCATTATTTTTTTAAAAAGCATTATTTTAGTATTGTCTCATACTAAATAGAAAATAGTTCAATTCTCTGGAAACTCCTAATTTTTAAAACTGAATATTTGTTAAGAGGACAGAATGTATGTGTTCTACTAACAACTCATTTTCAAATTCTGAGCATGCCATACCAGAGACATTTAAAACAGTGCCTGTATGCATTTCATTTAATTCTGCAATAGATGCAGTTTCCAATGGGGCATTACATATTTAAAGGTCAACAGAGAAACTAGCCACATTCTGGTAGAAGATAAAACTATGAAGTATCTATAATAATTAATTCCTGTAGAGTAAACATTTGTTTATCATAGTAAGCTATTATTTCAATGACAATCAATCCCAACATTTTATGCAGTAAAGTCATTCTAACCCAACAGTTTCCACCTTGTAAGGTGCACCTTAAAATTCCTTAAATTGACAGCATGACTAGCTTATCAGTATTGTGAAAAAATTCTACACGTCTGCTAATGTTATGCCCTTTCTATTGTTGAAAGAACACTACACTAAACTTTGCTGCATCATTTTCCCTCAAGTGGTGATCTTAAGATCAGAAAACTTGAAAATACTGTTTATAGATATATTTTCGTCTACCATAGATATTCAGGAGGCAAAGATCTGTATATTATGGTTCAAAGCCCACCCAGGCAGGAAGGTTCCTTAGATTCTTATCTCCAATAAACTGCTCAGGAAAAGCCAGACACAAGAAGCACTGAGGTTCAAGTGGTAGAGCAGTATACTTGAGCATAAAACAGGCTCAGGAAAAGTGCCCAGGCCCAGATGTGAAGCCCTAGGACACACAAAACAACAAAAACAAAATGAAAACAAACCCCAAACCTAGTATTTTTCTCATTGTATACAGAGGTATACAATTAAGGAAATTTCTTCCTTTGTTATGTACAGGTAGAAGAAAAAAGATTTCAAACAATATCTCTCTTCATACCATGTTACACCGAAGTCTCAAATATTGCTCTTTTACTAAATTTATAAATTAATAGCATGCATTTATTGTCAACTCTTTCTAGATTATTCACATTATCATGTTATACGTGAACTTTTGGAATTATCTATTAACTAAGTCCTAATTACAACTCTCTTGAAAGAATATTCTAGACAAATAGAATGCCAGAATCATTTGTGAATTTGTAAATTAAAACTTCTAATTAAAAAGTATTTTATAGTATCCTATAGAATATGAAATTACAAGAAATAGATATTTATTTTAAATCTAAATTCTAATTTAGTAGGGTCTACAAAGTCCTACATTAGATAACTTTGCTCTTTCTCCAGGCTTAAGCTTTTGTAATCCTTCATTATTTCTTTGGAATCCAACATAATGATGCTAAATTTTTCAAATTTTTGGTTCGGAATCATGAACTATTTTGCATCTAGAAGTATTTTGTAATGAAGAGAGCATTCAAAACATGACTGAGGATGATATATGAGTTGCATTTCAACAGGAAACTTGACTTCTCAAAAAGTAATGACAAAATTAGCCCAAACTTCCAGCTGTGAATTCCTTTCTTGTCCTTTCGTTTGTTTTACTGAGGCAAAATTATACTACCTAGTCCAGGGAAGATATTACTATTTTATCCACTCTCTAATCTCCTGTATTAGAGTGCTAGAATTCCAGACTTGTATCGCATTGCCCTGCCATAGTTTGTTGGTTTATTTAATCGAGAAACATACTAGTAATTCTGAACTTCTCCGATGATCTTATCCACTAGACTGACTGCTCAAACTGTTTCTGTACAATTTTCAAAGATGTTCTAACATTTGACACAGGATATGAACATTTTCAGATGCACCTGCAGGGGTCTCTGATTCATTCTTCCATGGATCCGATCCCTTTAATAATTATTACTTGGCTCTTTTACTATCTCTGGTCACTACCTATGTAATAGTCTCAAGCTTTTGGGGGGAAAGTTCACGTGACGACTTTCTAATATTAACAATTATCAATTGATTCTAGTCTTACACAGGACATATTATCTATTATTTTCTAACTTTTCTACACATTGTGAGAGTTGTTTCATATGTGTGTTTGCACATATAAGTGCTTCTGTACGTGTGTAAAGGTTTGTATGTATGTATGCAAAAACCTCAGGCTATTATTCAGCACTGTTGCTCATAACTAGTATCCCATCACTTGAGCCATTCATCCAATGCAGTTTTTGGCTGGTTAATTATAGGCAGTGTTGCAAAGACTCTTCTGCCGAAGCTGGATGCAAACTTAACTTTCCAGACTCTTTTACATTCTTAGTTTTTATTTTTTCAGGAGTATGGTTTTAAACTACAAACATTTTTGTGAATGTAAAGTCTGACTTGTAGCCTAGATTTTTAACTCAAGATTTCATACAAAGATAGACGAACATACACATTACATATCCTGAGTGTGTACTGCTAGAAATGTGATCTTAAGCCTGGTACTGGTGGCTCAAACCTATAACCCTAGTTACTCAGGAGGTTGAGATCTGAGGATTGCAGTTCAGATCAAGCACCAGTATGAAAGTTTTCTGAGGCACTTATCTCCAATTAACCACCAGAAAACTTGAATTGGCACGGTGGCTCAAATGGTAGAGCTCTAGCCTTGAGCTGAAGAGGGGAGAGACATCGCCCAGTCCCAGAGTTCAAGACCCATAACCATCAAAAAAAAAAAAAACTAAAAAAGAAAAAGAAATGTGATCTTATCCACCAGTTCATTGCTACTATATTTCCTGCTCTCTCAATATGGCCTTTTCTTCCAGTTAAGTCCATGCTCTTATATCTGACTTGTTTTGGAACCAGAATTGCTCTTCTGTTCTACTTTTTACAAATTTGCATGATTAGCTACCATGATTTAGACCTAGTAGAAAACAAGAGTGGCCTCATCGTCCATGTTCCACTTAGTAGTAATGCTTTCCCAATATCACTCCCATAGATCTACATACTGGCCTTGGATTTTATTGTTTCAAAGTTATCTTATTGAAAGAGTCTTCTATAGTGTATTGAGCCATTATACTTAAGCACAAAACTTCTTTTTCTCTTATTATTCCTATTGTTTTTCCTACTTCTAACTTATGTACACTTGGGAAATAATGCACAAAACAAACACTCACAAAAAATGTTTCTGAGAACATTCTTCCCACATAAAATTGGTCTTAATTACAGAGCACTTAAGAAATTTGAACTAAAGTAGTCCAGGATGTTTTTTTCATGTTTTTTATTGTAAAAATGGTTTAAAGAAGGGTTAGAGTTACATAAGAAAGTTAATGAGTACATTATCTATCAAGCATTGTTACCTCCTCTTTTGTTTTCCTCCTACAATCCTTTTCCTCCCCACAAACCCAACTCCCTTCTCCCCTCCTCAAGTTGTAAAGCTAATTTTCTACATAGTGCCTTGTACAACTCATTGATACAATAGGTCATACTGTATACTTGTTTAAGCATTTTGTTATTTCCCTTCCCCTCCCCACATTAGAAAAATGTATATGCAAGATGCAGGTCGCTGACAATAAATATAATGAAAACAGGGGTTATACCATGGAGGAAGAAAATAGAAGAGAAACAAAAATTCACATACTACATGTTAGATACTTTTAAAAAATAGCACGAACGAAAAAGCAAGTTGTGTCCCTATCTTGGGTTCCATTTCACTTAACATCATCTTATATGGCCATATGTACATGAATAAGGTTTCATAAGCCATGCAAATTCAATATTTTCTCGTTATAAAGTTATCTCTGAAACACATTTTACCTCATGTTCAAAGATATACTTGTGCTATTTCAATGAAGCCAGAAAATATTCATTTTACCTGGAGCAGCACCATAGATTGTTACTGGAAGTAAGTGGAAGGAACTGCTATTGCAAGTGAAAACTGATCCCAAGAGAGGAGTTGAACATAGGAAAATGACAAAGATCATGGTAATTTGTGCTGTCATTTTTACGGTACAAGAAAAGAATCCAAGGCCTGAAGGAAACTATGTTCCTGACTTTTTCAAGTGGGTCCTTTACTTATATAAACCTTGTCTGTAAACTTCTAGTTAAGAGTATAACAAAAGGAAACAATATGCCATTTTAAGGCCAGCATAGAATAAAAGGAAATAAATTTGTTTTAAAAGTGTTCTCCTGCAAAGAAACAAAGTTATGAGAGTTTTAAAGAGACTTATGGACAGATATTTCACTCCTGAGATGATTCTCTTGTTGCAGGAGTCAGTTACCCAATTCTTTAGTCTGGTCCCGAGTTCTCCATAGCAATAAGGATTCCACAAAGCAGGATCCAGTGAGTACGATCAGCGAAAGGAGCCTCTTCTCAAACCAGTGCTTTAAGGATGGTCTCAAAGAAACATGTGTTTTTTTTATTTCTTTATTTGTTTGTTTAGTTTGTGCTGGTTTTGGGTCTTGAACCCAGAGGATGGATCCTGTCCCAGTACAGTTGTCTTTCGTGCCCAACTTCCCCCAAACCTAGTACTCTATTGCTTGAGCCTAAACTCCACTTCTGGCTTTTTTAGTGTTTAATCACAGATAAGAGTTAGACAGACTCTCCTGCCTGGATTGTCTGAACTGAGATAGTAATAAATTCAAGTGACTTTAACTGTATGGACTTCTCCTTTGAACCAAGAAATATTAGATGAAGTTTATTATAAAGCTAATATTTGACAATTTTTAAAAGAAGAGAATATGTCCAGCTAAGAAACCATAAAAGAAGGTGCACTGAATCATTTTGGAATTATTTTTTCTACTGGGGAAGATTACTATTGCCTTTGTCATTCCTTTTGGGGAAACTTAAAGTCATATTTGCACTTTTTTGTTGGTCTTGGGTCTTTAACTCTGATACTGGGCCCTGTCCCTCAGTTCTTCAGCTCAAGTTGAGCACTCTGTCACTTTTGGTACAGCACCACTTCTGGGTTTTATGTGGTTAATTAAAGATAAGAGTCTCATGGACTTTCCTGACCAGGCTGGTTTTGAACCACAATCTTGTGGTCTCAACTTTCTGAGTAGCTAGGATTACAGGTGTGAACCACCAGCATCCGTCTTATATTTGCAATTATGTGCACTTATTGACACTATGTAGACAAAGAATGGAAATTTGAATCAAATGATGACATTGCAACTTTTCAGAAAAATCGAGGTAGCAATAAATTTATCCTCCTTTTCCATGTTGTTACATTAATGATTCATGTGTTAAGGGACTCTTACATTAGCATCCTCTGCTGTCTGGATTTGTCGACTTAATATCAGAAATTGTTCATAGAGAAATATAAAAGACTGTGATTTTTAGAAAGCAAAGGAGTTCAGGTATGAAAGTACAGCATAGAAGGATATACAACTTATCACACAGAGATTAAGAATTAGACTAATTACTACAATGCTAAAGGCAATGAGGAATAAGCCTTGTTGATGACTAGTTCTTTAATAACCAAAAATGGTTCCCTAGAACATTTTGTGGTATAACATAGTTATTATCATTTATTCCTTCCATCTGGAGTTATTCCTTCTCTTCTGTAAAAACTAATAATTAGCCTCTGCCTTTTTGGTGCCATGACTTACCGAAAAGATTTCCAAATCTCACTTATACTACACTTCTAATTGTGATTAGCAGTGACCACTCAAAAGCCTGGAATCTTTGAATTTCCAGAATTAATCTTCACCTGACATCTAAGCACATTCCTGGCATTAATTGCCGTGAATTAATGATTAAAAGTTTTTTTTTCAAAATAGTATACTAATATAGGTAAAGTACAGGTATCAGTATGGAAGGAGCAATTATATATTACAAGTATGAATTGTTTATTTTGCATTTACTAACTAAATGTTTGTTGTTATTGTTGTTGGTTAAGTCAATTAGACAAATACCACATCAAGTCTCAATTTACTTAAAGGCACCAACATTTTAGTGTTCAAGAATATCACTCATCTTTAGAAAATGACTAGTCACAACAAAGTTTATATTTCAAATTTAAAAAATAAAAATTACACCCAGATTTGATGTGAATATTCTGTTTCCAGGAATACATTTATTCAGCAAACAGGGAAACAAAAAATAAGGGCTTGTCATATAGAAAGAAAGATGTAAAAGCATACTGTCTTTCCTTAAGATGATACATACATGCAAATCGTGTCATTTATTCAAAGATCCTATAAAAATTCATGAGCGGATTTGTCATCAGAAGTGATAGGTAAGCAAAGTAACTGGAAAACTGTATTTGTAAATAGTGCTTTCAATATATGATGACCTTTTCAATAAATAAGCCTATAGATGATGATTTTGTATCTGTAACACACATCCAGTATTCAACATTTTAGACATACTCCCATTCTCTTACCTCAGTTCTTGATTAATATTCTTCTACTTTCATGATGTCAATTGCTACTAAAGTAACAAGGTGGGTTTTCTCTTGGTTTCTATATCCAATAAATTTTAGTATTTTGCAACGATGTATAAACTCATGGAGTTTTGACTTGGATGTGAAGTTTAAGGATACTCTATTCAGGGTATTAATTGGCCTGAAGCAGCCAGGAACCTATTGTGAATACACAGACACACAGTATACTAAGAATTAGGGAGTTGATCTCGGGGAAAGATAAAGGTCCAAGCAAGATCTTGAAGCTGAGATAAAGCAATGCAGCAAACATCAATCAACTATCATTACAAGGGAATGGAACTTATCTCTGATGTGTCTGGGTGGCAGCTGTGTGTGTGTGTGTGTGTGTGTGTGTGCATGTTTGTGTGTGTGTTTGTGTGTGTGTGTGTGTGTGTGTGTGTGTGTGTGTGTGTAGAGAATTTTAGTGTGGCTTCTATGTTTACAGTCCATAGAGCATTACTTGTTAAGGAGAAGGTGCCCTTACCAGAGCTCTGATATCACTGTCATCACTTTTTACTGCAAAAAACACTTGCTTAATCTCTAATTAAAAAGGGAAAAATAAACTAACATCTTACATGATTGTTTTGAAAATTGATTGGCAAATTGAAGGCCAAAGGGAGAAATTGGAGATTAATATAATCCTTTCCTCTCTTCTGATTATTAAACTGCAATAGCTGTGATTTTCAGGAATTTCCTATAATATACTTACTGCTGAATTACTAATATGTTTAATAATATGAAACATATGATAGAGAAATAGATCAGGCAGCAAGCACAAAGAACCAGTGATAAGATCGACCTTTTGAGCAGGGTTGCCACATCTTTTAGGAATGCAATTCCTTCATATGCATTTCAAATTTTATGGCTTTCCCTGTGTGATTAAAAGGCAAGAAAGTACTGTAGAAACAAAAATTCCTGTTCAGCCAAGTAGAAAGTGCTCATGTTCCCATCCTCATGTTGCAAATTTCCATTTCATAAAGATTCTTTGTTAGAGTGCTTTCATTTAATATACTTCAGCACAGCATCCATCCCTGTTGGAGACATAAAAAAAAGATAATTTTGTTTGAACATTATCTTATGTAAGTTAGTGTGTACCGGCATGATTTGTATAATTACAGAAGTTTGTAATAAATATAAGTAGGGATCATGTCACAAATATAAAATATAATTAAAATCACATAAGACTAGAAGCCACAGAATTTTGTGCATGAAAACATACATTAGATTAGTTGCACAATTTCTATTTTGAGACAGCCTTTTATTAAAGTATAAAGCACTTTATTAAGGGTTGAAACATTTTATTGAAAAAAATACATTTCTTAGAGATATTTTTAATTCATATTTTAAGAAGAAAAATGGTCCCAAAGTAACTATTTTTTAAAAATTATTTTCCTGTTTCCATGTGATTAACCTCCAAATTAGAAATCCAGATATTTAATGTAATTTAAATTAAGCAAAAATATTTATTAAGTATAAGAACCTTCTGCTCTCTACATTCTTCACACTAACTTTACCAAATATGATGAGTCTGAAATAATCAGTCTCTTTGTGACCTGTGTTGATATTATTTACAATGTGAGCAAAATGTTTAAAAAGTAGTAATTATTTTAGCTTAATTGCTCTGAAGAGACAATAAATGATATAATCAAAGGCTAAAAATGATTAGACTTAAATTTAGAATTTAGGAAATATTTTTGACCACACTGGTTACTGGATCCTTTGCAACAACCTCATGAGATAATTTATATTGATGAAGCAAAAATCCCAGAGGTTAGACATTTACGAATACAAAAAACGTGTCATTCTGAATATGTAGAACTACATATCAAAAATAGAAATTTTAGCTTTTAAATACCTGAATATACTAATACATTTAATTGCAGGGTAAGTACTTGTTGTGAAAGGAGATAAAATTGCATTTATTTTGAAAGTAAACCTAAGTATTCATTTGAATGAAAGACCATGTTTAAACATCACTCATTCAAGAAACAAGATGTACAGTTAGTTGTTTTTCATGCCAATTATGATGTCTAAAGTAACTAGATTAGTAAACTTAAATCATTGCTTCATAGGGAAATAGAAATTTAGTTTCCTAAAATTCATGACTATAACTTTTTTCAATTACTAAAAAACTGTTTTGTGTATTTTTCATGGAATCTTATTTGATATATTTTTGTTCATTAAGTTAAATAATTGACCAATAACAATATAAAATATGCATGAACAAAGTTTATCTAACACAAGTATTTTATTTCCCAGATATATCAATGGCTCTCTTAAAAAATACTAGGTATTTTGTTAATGGCTATTAATTGTCAGAAGTGGCAATACCATAATATGTTTAAAGCATTTGATTATACTCTCTGCCTCTATTTTCTTTTCATTAGTTCTTCTTCCAAAGATCTTCTGTATTTCCCATAAAGTTTCATCTTTATATTTGCACATATAATCTAATTTGGGAAAAAAATGAGCTAAACTGCAATTAATTCAAGTTGTATAGTGGATTAACAGGATGAACAAAAACTTGATTATTTTTGTTAACTTCTGAATTGAGCTTTCATTATTATTATGTTTAGGTTTAGGATCCCAGACAGAATTAGAATTAGGATTAGTGAAATAGGTTCAATGCAGGATGCAACAATGATACTTAGAAGACCCTATGTTGAAAATGAACTTTACACCATGGGGAACGAGGAGTAAGGGAGGTGGGGTAGTAGGAGAACAACAAAGAAGTGTTTAACAATGCTCAACAAGAAATATACCCATTACCTTACTCGTGTAACTAATTTGACTTTAAAGCATCTTTACAATAAAATAAAATTTAAAAAAATAATAGAGATGGGTGTCAGTGGCTCACGCTTGTAATCCTTGCTACGCAGGAGGCTGATGTCTGAGGATCGGAGTTCAAAGCAGCCCAGGCAGGAAAGTCTGTAAGGCTCATATCTCCAATAAGCCACTAGAAAACCATAAGTGGCGCTGTGGCTCAAGTGGTAAATCGCTTGCCTTGATCTGAAGAGTGGAGGGAGAGTGCCCAATGCTAGAATTTAGGCCCCATGACTGAACAAAAAATAAAAAAAAAATAGAAAGATAAAGAAAAAGAAAACTTGACAGGAAATAGAAAAACACTTAAAAATGTAGGCTCAAAATGCAAGTAAAATTTAGACCTACATGTTGAGCAAGAGAATAAAAGTGCAATAGAAGCTTGCTATTAACATTATGATTCGGTTATATGTAGGTTTAGGATTAGGCAAGGTGTTCCAGTTAGATTTGGGGTTAGCATGAGAAAAAGATATAAGATATAAAAAGATGTATAACAGTAACATATTTTAAGAAGAATGAATGGCATCAAGGTTAGAATGAATGAAAACCAGTGTCTGTGTTACTTTAAACATTCAGACACAATTTGGCTTAAAGGGTGAATTACATTTTTTTCTCGTTAGGTTTAGGGAAGGATACGCTTTAGTGTAAAATTTAGTTTTCCAATAAGAAGTAGAAGCAAAAAAAATGTGTGATTGAATAGAATCTAGACAATTTTCCTTACAGTAACTATTTGGGCTTAAATTAGATTGTGATTAGGATTAGGTGTCTGGTTAAAGGGGGTTGAGAATAGGATAAAGAAATTGTTTAAACTAGTTTCTCGTGCCTATTATCCTAACTAATCAGAAAGCTGTTTTCTGAGGATTGCAGTTCAAAGCTTGCCGGGGCAGAAAGTCCATGAGACTTTTATCTCCAATTAACCACCAGAAAACTCAAAAGTGGTGCTGTGGCTCAAGTGGTAAAGTGCACACCTAGAGCTAAAACACTCAGGGATCGTGACCTAGAGCTCAGGGATCATGCCCAGGCCCAGAGTTCAAGCCCCACGTTCGACAAAAAGAAAAAGAAAACAAATGTTTTAAATGTTAAGTAAATCTGAACTTATTTTAGGTTGTAGGAATTCAGGAAAAGCTTGGATAGTGGAAGTACAATGTATTTCATAATATCAGGATTTGAGATCAATGGATATAATGATTCCTGTTAAGGAACAAGATAGATTCAGAGTTAAGAGTGATAAAATCTATAGCGTTTAGGAAAACCTTCAATTTATTTCAAGAATTGCAGGTGGAATTTCAGTAAGGATAACACAAAACAACCATTTTTCATAAATTTTAGAAGTAAGATAACATTAGTGTCAAGGATATGGTAAGGATTCTAGACATGATTGGGATTAGAGTGAAGGAGAAAAAATGAGAGTCAAATTGAAGGTAAATTTTAGAATAAGCTTGTCAGGAATTAGCATGAATGTGAACTAGAGTATTGATATTAATATTAAAATCTACTTGCAATTAGGGTTATGGTTACTCTCAATGTTCTAGTTAAGATTAAGTTTAGGGTTAGAAAATGACTAAGATATAGGAAAAAAATTGAAACCTATTTTGGAAGGCTTATCTGAATCAAGTTAGGATGAGTGAAAACTAGTGTACTTGTGTTAGTGTTAGTATTGACATATAATTTGAATTAACATTAGGGTCAGTATTTTGTTCTGATTATGAATAGTGTTATGAATAGGAAAGTTTTTAGTATAATATTCAGTTTTCACTAACAAGTGGAAGCAAAAATATGAGATTGAACAGTAACTAGAGCATTATCATTATATTTATTTCTCAGTGATCATTCTCGTAATGATTAATGAGAATTTTCCAGCCAGGTTTAGGTTGAGAGTTAGAGTTAATTAATGGAATAGATGGAAGTAAATCTGAAATTGTTTTAGGGCACAGGGGTTCAGGAAAAAGTAGGATCATTGGAAACTACAGTATTTTTCCTGATAAGAGAATGTGAGGACAAATAATATAAAGGTTCATGTTAGGGAACAAGATAACTTCAGAGGAAGAGTTAGAAAATTTATGGGAATTAGGGCAAACTGAAACTCATTTCCAGAGTGCAAACTGGAGTATTCATTAGAATGAATAAAAACAGAGTATTTTTCTTAAACATTAGAATTGGACTATCATTAGGGTGAAAGTTAGGTTTTAGTTCCAGCTGGAGTTAGTGTTAGCCTTAGGGAAATGGAAAGTTTAGGGTCAAACTGAAAGTAAATCTTCGAATAACAAGCCTAGTTAGAATTAGGATGAATGTGAAGTAAGAAACTGCTAATAATTATTAAGATTAGGGGATAGTTAGTGTGAGGGTTAGCCTCAATATTCCAATTAGGGTTAGGGTTACAAAAATGGCAAGATAATGAGAAAAACTACAAACTATTTGAGAGATGAGTTGAATCAAAGTTAGGATGAATAAAAACTAATGTATTTGTATGGCTTTTAGAATCCAGAGGCTATTAGTTCTAGGGCTAGGGTTGCTTGTGTAGTTCAGGTTAGACTTAGGCTTAGGGAAGGCTAAGCTTTAAGGTAAAACTGAGTTTTCTGCTAACACTTTCAAGTAAAATAAGTTTGAAACTTAACAAAAACTCCAGAGTTTTCCTAAGTTTCCTATTCAGGGTTCAATAGAGTTAAATTTAGTGTTAGGTTTCTAGTAAGGTTTAGATATATAGTTAGGGTTAGGAACTAGAGTAGATTTTAAGTAAACCTGCAACTTCTTTTTGGAGACAGAGGAGTTCAGAAAAAGTTAAGATCAGTGGAAACTATGGTAGTTTTCATGATATGAAGATTCGAGCTTAATGATTCATAATAGGGAACGATTTCAGAGTCCAAGTTAGGGAATCTGTAGGATTTGTAGCAAAGTGCAAATAAATCATTTCAAAGACAATGAGAACCTGTTAGGATATATTTTCCATTAATTTTAGGATTGGGTTACTATTATCATCAAGGTTGCTCTTAGGGTTCTGTCCAAGATTTGAGTTAGGATTAGGGAAATGGAAGATTGAGAACTTGAGTGACTGACTTCCTTGTGTATGTATATGCTCAATTCTAAGGCTTGAACACAAGGATTGGGTTCTGCCCCTGAGCTTTTTGCTGTAGTCTAGCATTTTACCACTTGAGCCATGAGTCCACTCCAGCTTTCTTTGGCAGTGAATTGGAGATGAGCATCTCACAGACGTTCCTATCTAAGCTGACATTGAACTGAGATCCCCAGATCTCTGCTTTCTGATTAAAGGTAGGATTAAAGATACCAGAGCCCAGGAAAGTGCCTGAATTTTACTGATTGTTTGTACTTTTGTTCGAGATTGAGACTTGAATTCAATATCTGACAGCTTTGCTCACTAAGTAGCACTCTGCCACTTGAACCATATCTCCAAAAATGATTATTTTAAATAGCTGAAAATCATTAAATTTTCTTCAGTGATATGTATCATTAGTGTTGTTTTAAAACTTATCCTAACAAAAAAGACTTATAGACCCGGGAGTTGATCTGAGCAAATTCTCCTTCTTTGCTTCTAATTTCATAACAGTTTAGGGACATGATTTTTTAAATATTATTTTAAGTAGCATGGGAATTATCATTAAACAGATCATTTTATGCGTACAATATACCTAGATCAATGCCAACCCTTTCAATATTCTCATCCACCCCTCATCTATGCATTTCTTCCTTCACTCTTCTTAATATTGTAGGATATTTATGGATTCCTCTCTGCATTTTCCCCCTTTTCTCCTGTTCATTCTTCTACCTTTTAAACCTTCACGCCTCTTTTGACTACCCACTACCATATGATCCAACAACTCTACTCCTGGTCATTTACCGGAAAGATTACAAACCAGGATATAGTAAAGGTTTCAGCCCAACCATTCTTATTGAATCTGCCCAGATAACCCTCAAGAGAAAAATTAATCAAAAAATGTAATACATACACACACACACACACACACACACACACAAACACACACACACAAACACAAGAAATTCTACTTAACCTTCAGAAAGAATATTTTTAACATTTGTATCTCTCATTTCTCAATTCATCTGCCTGGTATCCCACTGTCGTCGTATAGTCCCTGTACTGCAGTCACAGAAATATGCAAACTGATGTAAAAGATTTCCCGGGTTATGGGCTAGCCATAATTTTCTGAATATGAGTTCTCTTATCATTCTCTTTGTTTATTCATTCATTTGAGTAGTGATTATACAGATTCATTTGTACCATTGGCTACACAGAAAAGAGATGAACCATTTGTATGTATATATATACATACATATATACATACATACATGGATATACATACTTACATGGACATGTGCACACATATGGATATATATTAAATACTTGAGTACATTTTATGTTTTCAAGAATTATAGAGCTAACAAAAATCACATGCATTTTCCTTTTCAATTTTTTCAAAACCTAAATAACTTTGTCTCTTTTGAATAGCTAATTTTAAAGAGAATGTCACCATCTCGGATCTGTCAGTCGCCTTGAAATTAGATGTTCAAATAGGATAAAATTATTTAGGCTTTTTGGTGGAAGGGTTCTATTCAGGGATTTTCTGCTTGCTAGACAGGACTCTGGTTGTATAGCATCAAGAAACTCAACTACTTTTACCATACTTCTAGTCCATTTAATTACTTGAGGTCTTGAACTTTTTGTCTGGGTCTGATCTTAGATTGACTGAGACTTTGCTACCTATCCCTCCCACATATTTAGCTAGGATTACAGATGTGAACCACTATGGAAAGCTCATTTGTTGAGATGGCTGTCTTGGCATTTTTTTCTCTGGCCTGGCCTCAGACCATGATCCTTGTCATCTTTGCTTCCCAATCAGCAGTTATTATACATGTGGACTACTATACTTGGTGTACATGACACCTTCTGTTTTATAAAAGGGGTTTTTACTGTAAAATATAGTATAGAGGGGTTATAGTTACATGAGCAAGGTAATGAGTAAATTTTCTATCAAGCATTGTTACCTCCTCCTTTGTTTTCCCCTACCCTTTCTTCCCTCCCACCTCCACAACTACACTCCCCCTCTCCTCCCTTCCCTGCTTCCCCGCCCATATTGTAAAGTTCCTTTTTCAACATAGTGTCTTGTGCATCTCATTGTTACAACGGGTCAGCCTGCCCTATTTAAACATTTTGTGTTTTCCCTTCCCCTCCCCAAGCTAGAGAAGGGTGTATACAAGATGCAGGGCACCAACATTAAATACAGTTTAAACAGGGGTTAAACCATGGGGGGAGGAACATAAAAAGAAAAAAAACTATGGCAGACTATAAACTCTATCTTGGGGTTTATTTCGCTTAACATCATCTTATCTGGTTGTATGTACATTGCTTTTGAACTTGTATGCTTGTCTGAGACATATAATAGTTATTGCACGTAAGGGAAACCATAGGACCTATGTTTCTTTGGGTTTGGCTTACTTCACTTGATATAATTTTTCCAAGACTCCAGTTAGAGCTCCCCTATGATCCAGCAATCCCATTTTTGGCATTTGCTCAGATGTTCAAAAAGAAGACCATATTAATCTAACAGCACAACTATGTTTATTGCAACATTATTTACCATAGCTATGATATGGAACCAACCCAGATGCCCCTCAGTAGATGAATGGATCAAGAAAATGTGATACACACACACACACACACACACACACACACACACACACACACACACACACACACACACCATGGAATTCTATGCCTCTGTCAGAGAGAATGACATCGCCCCATTTGCTAGGAAATGGAAAGACGCGGAAACAATTTTATTAAGTGAAATAAACGAGGCTCAAATAACCATTGGTCCCATGGTTGACCTCACTTGCAGTAAGTAGTACATGGTACCATATAACATTATAAGAGAATGTTATGTGAAATGAACCCCAAGATAGGGACACAAATCTTTTTTTTTTATTCCATGAGATTCTTATCTCTATATTATCCCCCAAATAAAATTCGAAGGAGAGCTGTGGTTCAAATATAGAGCACCATGCTTGAGGGAAAAAGCTTAAGTGAGAAGGTAAGGTATTGAGTTTAAAGCATAATATCAGCACTAAAAAAAGTGATTTGTTTTCCTTGAGGTTTTTATATTGCTCAGAATATAATCAACGTTGTATTTATGTTCAGCATTACTATTAAAATCGTTATACTTATTGATATTATTATTTATTTTCTTAAGTTTTACTTACACATTAATATCCAATAATGATAAGAGATGATTACTGTTTCACAAGTTTTTATGGCAGTTGATGAGAGGTGCATACAAGGAATTTAGACTGACAATAGATGTTTGAAAGCTCTTCACATAAATAAATGATGGCTGAAGAAGCTGTGGACATTGATGAAATAAAATAAAGAAACCAGCAAGGAAAGAAAAGGTATGATTCTGGAAAGCACACAATTTTGGAAGAAAAAAAAACACAAGGAAAATATGTAGCTTTTGGTAAGATCTTTGTAACACACTTACACATTTGATTCCTTATTTCTAGTGGAAGGCATTTCAGTTAGCCTTGTTTTACAAAGTTAAACATGATTGAATTTAATATTAACTGGCCTCTGTCTCAGGTAAGCAATAAGCCAGGTGCCAGGGGCTCATTTCTATAATTCTAGCTACTCAGAGGGCTCAGATCTCTAGATCTAGTTCAAAGCCAGGTTGGAGAGGAAAGTTGGTGAGACATTTCTGTTCAACTAACCACGAGAGGCACTGTGGCTCAAAGTGGCAACCCAATCGTGAGTAGTAAATCTCAGAGACAGAACCCACGTCCTGAGTTCAAGCTCTCTGAAATTATTTTTAAAATACTTGTTATCAGGATTTCTTTAACTTGTCTAGAAGAATGTTTTAAACTTAGGGTTTTTATTTCATGTTGTCAGCATTGATTTTTAAGATGTGAAGAGAAAAATTATTTATAGTCAGAAATGTTTTGTATTGCTTTGTATTACACATTGCCTCTACACACAGAGATCAGCTGGAAAGCAGATGGCCAAATCCTGGCTGTTGGCAATGAAGATGGATATGTATTTCTTGTAGCAAAGAAAAAACTTATGAATTGGTAGCCTTTATATATAACACCTTAATAGTAACAACAACATTATTATTATTACTATTATTATTTTTTGTCAGTTGTGGGGCTTGAACTCTAGGTCTGGGCATTGTCCCTCAACTCTTCAGCTTAAGACTAACACTCTACCAATTGAGCAACAGTGCCACTTCACATTTTCTGAACTTTCAGTTGGATATAAAGATCTCACAGATTTTCTGCCCTGGATGTATTTGAACAGTTCTCAGTCTCCTTAGTCTCTAGGCCCAGCAATAAAATTATTTTGAAAAAGAAAAACCCCACGATTGTATACTTAAAAAAATCACAATCTGGCAAGTGTATCTATAACATTGTTGTATCAAGTAACCATAGGCAGCACTCATTTTTACATCTCACTGTGTACTTTCCAATGCCAGATAATATTCCATTAATTTATGTTAATTTTTCCTAACAAAGTTCACTATGAATTCCCAACAGCACAATTTTCTAGAGAGTATAAAAATTCTTCAACATATTTATTTCAACGAACAGCAATTTGCACTTGTTTTTTTTTTTTAATTTTGCCAGAGCTGGGGCTTGAAATCAGGGTCTGTGCACTCGCCCTGAACTTCTTTTGCTCAAGACTAGCACACTATCAATTGAGTCACAGCACCACTTCCAGTTTTTCTGCTTACGTCATACTTAGGAATCAGATCAAGTGCTTCTTGCATGTAAGGCCAGCACTCTACCAGTAAACACATTCCCAGTCATTGGGTCTTTTGTTGTTTTTGTTTTAAGATAGCATTTACCTATATGTCCGTCTGAAGGCTTAAAACTTAGGCTGGCCTACAAACATTGACTGCCATATTCAGCTCATGATTCTTTGTGAGTGAATACTCTTTTCAGATATAGGAAGAGTTATTCTGTCTTTCTTTGACTAGATGGATTTTGCATTCAGCAATTTTAATCACATTTCTTGTCCTTGTATTTTTCCCCTTCTAGATCAATAGAAATATTTCAGGTTCTGAACTTGTAGCTGATCTCTACCATCCAACAACATCACATTCTTGTGAATAGCACAAGAATGGCCTCATGAGCATAGCAGCCAGCTGAAGTTCAGCTATCTGATGGCCTTGGGCTCCAACAATGTAATCATTTCTGTGCACAGACTGAAAACTGTCATAGGTAATTTTGATTTATTCCATTCTGTTCTCAGCTACTTGCCATCCTCAGCTTTGTATATTTTAAATTCTGTTAAATTTTAATTACTATTTCCAGCCATTCTCAAAAGTAACATATATGTCTTACTTTAAAACTCATTAAAACATGAAAAAATGTTAACATAGTTTCTTTCCACCAGTGGCTCATATTTTAAAACCTAGCTATTTTAGAGGTCAAAAACTGAGGATTCGGGTTTAAAGCAGCCCATGCAGTAAATCCGAGATATTTCTCCAATTAAGAAAACAAAATTCACTTGGAGTTGATTCTGGTGCAGGGTGATATATAAGGATCTAGCTTTAGTTTTCTACAAGTAGTTAACCAATGTTGCCAGCACCATTTACTGAAGAGGCTGTCTTTCTTCCATTCTATTTTTTAGCTCCCTTATCAAAGATTAGATGGCTATAGGTCTGTAGGTTCATTTCTGAGTTTTCAATTCTATTCCATTGGTCCTGAGGTCTGTTCTTTTGCCAGTATGAAGCTGTTTTGATTACTATGGCTTTATAGTAGAGTTTGAAATTTGGTATTGATATTCCTCCAGCAGTGTTCTTTCCATTGAGGAGCGTTTTTGCTACTTGGGGTCTTTTATTGTTCCATATGAATTTTTGGATTGCCTCTTCTATTTCCTTGAAGAATGAGGTTGGAATTTTGATGGGTATCGCTTTGAATTTGTAAGTAGCCTTGGGAAGTATTGCCATTTTCACGATGTTAATCTTTCCAATCCAGGAGCATGGGAGGTTTTGCCATTTTCTAAGTTATGTTTTGATTTCCTTTTTCAAGATTTTAAAGTTTTCATCATAGAGGTCCTTCACTTCTTTGGTTAAGTTAATTTCTAGGTATTTTATTTTTTGTGGGGCTATTACAAATGGAGTTGCTTTCCTAATTTCAGCCACACTTTTCTCATTGTTGGCATACAGAAAAGCCATTGACTTTGGGGGAATAATTTTATACCCTGCTACTTTGCCAAAGTTTTGAATCAGCTTGAGTAATTTGGGAGTGGAATCTATGGGATTCTTTAAACACATGTCAAAGCTTACACTCTGAAAACATTAGAGGATGGAATAGGAGAAACCCTAGTTTTCCTTGGCTAAGGCAGAAATTATCTGTATAGAGACCCAGAAACACAAAAAAATCAAGGAAAGTTTGGACAAATGGGATTGCATGAAGTTGCAGAGCTTCTTTATGGCAAAGGACATAGCTAGCAAGATCAACAGAAAGTGTATGGATTGGGAGAAGATCTTCACTAGCCATACAACAGACAAGGGTCTCATATCTAAAATATAATTGGAACTCAAAAAATTAAATCCCCCAACAACAAATCCTCAAAGAAACAACTGCCCAATAAAAAAGTGGCCTAAAGACTTAAAGAGAAACTTCTCTGAAGAAGAAAGAAGGGTGGCAAATAACACATGAAGAAATGGTCAGCCTCCCTAGAGGTTGCATAAAAGAAATGCAAATCAAGCCACCATTGAGATACCACCTCACCCCAGTTAGAATGGTAAAAATCAAGAACTCTAATAACAACAGACGCTGGAGGGGATGTGGACAGAAGGGAACCTTACTTCATTGTTGGTGGGAATGTAAACTTGTTCAACCACTTTGGAAAGCAGTATGGAGGTTCCTCAAAAGACTTCACATATTGCTCCCCTATGACCCAGCACTCCCACTTTTGGGCATTTACCCAAATGTTTACAAACAAGACCACACTAAAGCTACCAGCACAATTATGTTTATTGCAGCAGTATTTACCATAGCTATGATATGGAACCAACCCAGATGCCCCTCAGTAGATGAATGGATCAAGAAAATGTGGTATATATACACAATGGAATTCTATGCCTCCATCAGAAAGAATGACATTTCCCCATTTGTTAGGAAATGGAAAGGCTTGGAAAAAATTATATTAAGTGAAGTAAGCCAAGCCCAAAGAAACAGAGGTCCCATGGTTTCCCTTATTTCCAATATCTATTATATGTATGAGTCAAGTAGAAAAGGTCAGATAATGTGATGTTAGGAAAACGAACCTTAAGATATGTACTTAAATGTGTTTTTTTCTTTCATGCATTTGTTTCTAACGCATTTATATGATTATTTCTTTGTTGTTTTTTATGTCCCTCCCCCATAGTATAACCCCTGCTTTCACTGTATTTGATGTCGGTATATCTTGTGGAGGGGAAGGGATAAAACAAGTCGTTTAAATAAGGATACAGGTGGACCCATTGCAACAATGGGAAATACAAGTTTTCATGTCGAAAACGAACTTTACAACTTCGGTGGGGTGTTTAGGATTGGGTGGGAGGGTAGGGGGAGGCTGGGAAGGGATGTGAATGGTAAACAAATAGGAGGCTGCAATGCTTGATAAGAAATGTGCTTATTATCTTGCCCATGTAATTGTAACCCCTCTGTACTGTATGTTCACAATAAAAAAGTAATGTAAAAAAAAAAAAAGAAACCAAAATCCAGAAGTGGAGATGTGGCTCACGTTGTATAGTGTCACCTTTGAGCAAAAAGACCAAGCAAGAATAATAGGTGTAATTCTATCTCCATTACTTACTCAAGGAAAACACACAGACTCAGACACAGACACACACACAGACACACACACACACACACACACACACACACACACACAAACTACGTTTTCCTAGACTCCCCCTCCTGAGCAGTATACAATGCCATTAACTTAATGTATGTTTTCTCCAAATTATTATGGTAGGGATTTAACTACATTTGTATTTATGATAATGTTTGTTTTGTACTTTTTGATTTACAATTTTGTGTACTTATGTGTGAGAACAGTGTTTTGTGAAGACTAAATAGAAATCAATGTTTCAGTAAATAAGTAGGTGACAGGTAGACTGAAAGATGCAGATTGAAGCACTTGAAATTTTATTTCTCTAAGTTTAAATATATATGCATATGTATGTATTTAAAATTTCTGCCAAGATTTTATTTCTATTAACAATGGTCTGTTTGTTACATTATATAAATTTAACATATTGTATGTTTCATCGTAGATTAATATTTATAGAATTTCTTTCCTTTGGAGACCAGGTTTTGCAGTGTAGACCAGGCTTTCCTCATCTGCTTATTCTCCTGTGTCCGGTTCCTAATTATTGGCTGGTATTACCATATGGTAAGATAGTACCATGCCCAGTTATATTATTTACATTTTGTGCAGTATAATATTACTGTGAGCAGCTTTAAGCCAAATATCTTCATGAGTATTAATGAATTTCTTGCAAATATGTTATAAATAGAGTTGCTGAGTGAAGCCAATTATAGTAGGCATGCCTGTACTCCCAGTACCCAGGAGGATTGTAAGTTTAGGAGCAGCCTGTGCTACACAGGAAGTCCCTTTTAAAACAAAAAAATCAGGTGAGCTTGGAAGAGGGAATATATTGTTAAGCGGGGGGTAGGAACGCACAAAATTTAGTGTGTGTATGTGTGTGTGTGTGTGTGTGTGTGTGT
Source organism: Dipodomys spectabilis (assembly GCF_019054845.1). Lineage (NCBI taxonomy): Eukaryota > Metazoa > Chordata > Mammalia > Rodentia > Heteromyidae > Dipodomys > Dipodomys spectabilis. The sequence continues at coordinate 2,097,720 of NW_024870964.1, forward strand.
GTGTGTGTGCTTGTGCTGGTCCTAGGGCTTGAACTCAGGGCCTGGGCAATGTTTCTGAGGCTTATGCTCCAGTCTAGCACTCTACCACTTGAACCAAACTCCACCTCAAGCTTTTTTAGAGATCATTGGAGATGAGTCTGATCCAGTTTCCTGTCCAGACTTAAAACCTTGATCCTCTTTTCTCATCCTCTTTTGTAAGTATGATTACAGGCATGTTGTATTACGGTTAAGTAACAGTAAACATCATGCCAGTTTATACTCCTTCCAGCAGTGTTTGAGTGTTGCACACACACCTAAGATAAAACCCACTCCATGTTTGATGACAACCAGGTCTCATAATCCCATAAGATATGTATTGTTATGCTCACTTTACCTGTAAAGTATTTGAGATCCAGAGAGTTTCATTAATTTTGAGTCCCCATCTAGTATACAGTGGAGAATGTATTCAAGCCCAACTAGTTCTGTTTATTTCAGAAAACATGGAGTCATCATGTGGTCTAGTAAACACGTGTTCTATTGAGTATTGCTCTTTGCAAGTATAGTTCTGTGCTTGACAGATTATCTTTCTCTTTCTTTAGCTGCACCCACTTTCATAAGCTCTGGAAAGCACAAGTGATGAGAAGAGACATTTTTGAAGGAGAAATTTATAAGGGGTTTGACCTTGGTATCACATACATATTAGTATGACCTCCCATTTGAGTTATGACTCCAGCACTAAATTTCTGTTTTTTCTTTTGTATTATTATTATAAATGTGAATTACACAGAGGTTGCAGTCATATAAGTCAGGTATGGATATATTTCTTTTTGAAAGGTCAGTCCTTCCCTTGCTCTATCAATTTTTCTCACTAGTTTGGTTTTTTTAACTTCTTCTTCTTCTTCATCTTCTTCTTCTATTATCATTATTATCATTATCATTATCATTATTATTATTATTATTATTATTATTATTATTATTATGCTGTAAAGGGTTTAGTTACAATCTTGTGGTAATGATTATTTTTTTTGTTTTAGTCCGTAATGAAGCTTGAATCCAGGGCCTGGACTCTCTCTCTGAGCTCTTTTGCTGAATAATGGCACTCAAATTGAGCCATAGCTCTAATTCACTGAATGCATTTCTTTTGGACAATGTTAACCTTTCACTTTATCTTTGTCCGTTTTCCCTTCCTTCCAAAAAAACAAATTACATAGGTCATTTTCAACATAGTACCAATTGAATACCAGTGTTACACATATTCATTCCTTGTCCCTCCTTTTCTATGACCCCTTTAACTTCTGAAAGAGAGATAAATGTAAAAAAAATGGCAAAAATAAAAGAAAATAAATATCTTGTTTCTTTTTCCTGGTCACTGGTTATTTTTGAGAGCGTGTGTGTGTGTGTGTGTGTGTGTGTGTGTGTGTGTGTGTGTGTGTGTTTGTGTGTGTGTGTGTGCGTGTGTGTGAATACTGGGGCTTGAATTCAGGGAGCTGACCTTTAGCTTTTGTAATCAAGAGTAAGAGTCTACTACTTGAACCAAATTTCCATGTCTTGATTTTAAATGGTTAATCAGAGATCAAAGTTTCACTGGTTTTTCCTAACTAGTCTAACTTCAATTCACTTTCCTCAGATCTCAGATTTCTAAATAGCTAGAGTTACAGGTGTGAGCCACCGGTGGTGATTGGCCTACCTTCTTTTTGTTATGTAGTTGAAATGTAAAAGATAGTTGCAACCATAATAATAAAGGAAATCAATTTAACTTTCCCAGCTTCATTAACTTTTAATATTTTGTCACATTTGATACATACAGAAAAACATTTTTTGTAAATGCTCCTGCAATTTGGTTTTCATATCAGTATTTTCCTCATGATGAACTTGATTTTATAGCTTTTTACTTACTAAATATTGATGAGAATATGTTCAGAGGGCATTGATGATATTTTGTTGGCTTTCATACGGAAATGTTGCAAGCTAACACTTGCACACGCAAGACCCCGATGATATATCCACATTCTTAGCCAGAAGACAGTAGTGCCTGTTACAAATAATCTAGATCTGACAAAACCCTGATTCAGGCCTTGTTACCACCTTCATGAATGTCCTCTTAGTGTGCAATCCTGACTTTCCAGTGACCATGACAGAGCCCTGCTGCACGTTCTCATGACACAGCCAAGGTCAACAGTCAGACGTGGCACCTACAGTGTGATGGAAGACTGGTGACTGTTTCTTTGATGGAATGACACAGGAAATGTTAGGTCCTTAAGCTGTCATCAGTCCCGAGGGCTCCTCATGAGCATTTGATCCTAAGATTTAAGGAGACATCAAACTCTCTCTTTCTTGTGCAAGTTGTTGCCCTGTTTTTCTTCTGGGGCTGTCATCTTCTGTGGAAAGATATGATCTGAGCTCTATAAGTCATTTTGCTTATTCTAGGCACTTAGTGTAAGTATGGCATTTATACTTAGACAAAAAGAAATGTAGTGATAAAAAATAGGAGACAACATTTTTCCTCGTCTATTTATTACTCAAATATGTTTTCAGATTCTACCAATAATTCTTATTAGTAAGAAGCACTATCTCAAAAATAATCAATTACCAGGAAACAGAAACAAGATGATATTTATTTGATTTCATTTTTGTCATTTTTTACATTTATCTCTCTTTCAGAAGTTAAAGGGGTCATGGAAAAGGAGGGACAAAGAATGAACATGTGCAACACTGAAACTTTGATCTCCAATTAACCATTCAAAATCAAGACATGGTGCCGCAGACCGGGCTCTGTCGGGACGATGGAGGACACCTAGGGGAGGAACCTGGAATAGGATGGGGAGATGGCAAACAGACAACCCACACAAAAGAGGAGTGGAAGCTGAGTGTGATTTAATGCAGAGGATAACAAACTTTTATAGCAAAAGTCTTCATGAGAAAGGGCAAAAGGTTACACAATCTTCCTGCATGGCTTCATTTTTGGGTGGTCACCAGCTGGTCACCTGATAGGCACTTGTTTCCGGCTTATCTCTAAGAAATACAATGATTACAATGTTTGTCACCAATTAACCATTACCTATCTTTATAGAGGCCTTAACTTTCCCATAAGATCTTTCCTGTTTCTTCTTTAATAGTAAACCTCAAGGAGACCTAGATCTAGCAAGTCTCTTAGTAAATAAAAGAGAGTAGCAGGAAATTCTTTCTCCTAAATAGTTATCTCAGCAATTGCCATACATTCTTTCTGCTCTAGCTGAGCCTACAGCTTCTTGTAAGTCCCTTACAAACAATTCCTTCTGCTGAAGTGACTTTGTGAAACGCCCAATACTTTTATATTTACTTATAACTTGTCTACTAGCCTCCATAAGAGGGGTTTCAGGGTAGCACTTAACTCTGGTGAGTTAGTCATATTTTTTAAGATACTCATCAGATATTGGAGTCGTCAACACTCTTAAGAAAGAGCTTTGAATAAAGGAACGTTGACAATGAGTAAGTACAAAGAGCAGTAGAAGCAGTAAAAGATTAATAGGCACTCTTATGAGGAAAAGAAAGGCAGAAACACATCTTTCCCAGGGGTTTGCCAGCCTTTCCAGGAGTAGGCCTCTTAGAAGCCCTATTCTCCGAGGTAGACTTCGGTGAAGTCCCAAAACTCGGAGATAGGTCTCTGTAAAGCCCCATTCTCTGAGGTAGACTTTGGTGAAGTCCCAATACTCAGAGATAGGTCTCTAGAGCCCCTTTCTCAGGTCTGAAAGATGGTTTCCCATGCTAAGCAGTCTCCACTGGAGTAGGCGTGGCATTTGCCCCATTTTTAATTTTTAGATGTGCCAGAGAAATTTCTTCTCCTATAGAGGAGTTGGAGCGGAAGACTAGTTTGAAGAGGACTGGAAAGACAACAAGAATACATATAACAATTAGTGTTATGACTCCAAATGTAACCAAGTAGTGCCACCAATCTAAAGGATTAAGACTTTTTAATCCTTTCTGTAAGTCTTCTGCCAAAGAATTTATTCCTGCGGTTTCCAAATGAGCTTGACTAAGGGCTGAAATGTCTTCCTGTAGCTGTCCTATATCATGAGTTAAGCTATTGTCCTTCCAGATTCCTTGTAGATGCACTTTGATAGCTTCCCAATCTAAGCTGTCATCATAAGGCAACATTATAAGGGGTAACACAAATACATTTAAATGACTGATGACATCTAGTGGTCAGCTGGGTTTTAAGATTATTAACTTCAGTCCCTAACTTTAAGACTACTTCCTCCAAAGCCTCTAGTTTGCTGTCTAACTTTTGATCAATGATTTGCTGCTCTGTTAATGCTAGAGAAACATTCTTATTTAACTCATTAACAAAATGCACCGTGTGCACTTGTTGTATTAGTGCAGTGGTGGATACAGCAAGCGAGGTTACTAATGCTATAAGGGAAGCAATTCCAAAGATCAATGTTGCAACAAATCTTTTTGGTCGTATTAATTCATACAAAACACGAAGTGTTTGCAAAGCAGAATTATCAAACCAAGGATCATTATGCAAATTTACAGGAAGCATTACATATTCAGGTCTTTTTACAATAATTACTACTGAAAATTCTTTATCTATGGAAGCATCAACACAGTTGGTCAACCGCCAAGAGTAACATTGAATTAAAAAGGAATTCCCTACTTGTGTAATATTAATTCTTTTATCACTTCCAATTAAAGCTGCATATGGATAAGACAAACAAGCTCTTAATGCAATTGATTCTGGTAGGTTAGCTTTGGGCTTTTTTAGCAATACCATATTTGCAGCTGCAGCAAATCTCAACAAATTTTTATGGGTAACGGTGGTTCCATAATGACTAGATTTAGCAACCCACATTGGAGTGACAAACCCAGGAGTGAACCAACGCCTTACCGGTTCCAGGCCAACCGGAGCTTTATAGCTTGTGAATTTTACTTTCTCATTTTCTTTTAAATATTTCTTATAGTCATAAGTTGGGTTGGCAATGGAAAAATCAAATACCAAATCTGTAGTACCCCTAGGCCAATGTACAGAGGCAGAATGTGGAAATCCACAATCCAACCATGTTGGAAGTTTTTTTCTGTTTTGCTGTCCCAAAATTGATCTTTATCCTGGTAAGTTGTTAAACAATTTGGAAAAGGCATGCTAACATTGTTATCTTTGTCAAAGGTCTCATTGTAATTAAAATACCCAAGTATTTGAAAACTCAATTCCCACATCACCCTCTTACTGCTAGAAGCAGTGTTAGTCTTATCAGGTGCATCAGCATAAAGGGTCCTGTAGTGAACAGGAAGCATGCAAAGGGAGCACGGCCTTTTAAAGCCAAGCATATAGGGGTGACATCAGATCTTCCCTCATAATCTAGATATTTGGAGATCATAGGCTTTTCTGACCCCACTAGAATGCCCCCTAGTATAGAGGTATCATTCATTAGTACTTTTATGTTAGATGGGTGAGTCCAACCCATGGGGTGAAGCAAAGGTGGATCAGGAACATACGCCCAATACATTGTACAAAAAGCGTACTTCACCTGTAAAGAAACAAGGGCAAGCATGGTTAAAACATGTTTTCCGGATTGGGTTGATTTCCGGTGATCTCAACAGTGTGTCGAGCTTCCTCACACAACTTCTTGATCTGTTCCCACATAGGTGGTGCAGCGATTTTTGTAGAATCAGCCTGCGGTGGTGATAGAGAGAATGTCTTCATCTTCTGCACCAGTTTTCACACCCGATGTATTTTCACTTTCTTCCTGGCTCTTTTTTGGGCCCAAGAAAGGCCTGATGAGTCTGTCTGGGACCCAAATGGGGGATTCTGCATGGTGTGGGAAAACCCAAGCATAGCCTCTCCCAGATGTTAACAGGATGTCTGGCCCACACCAGGTTCCAGTGAGTAGATCCTTCCATTTTACTAAAGGAAAAGTTGTAGTTTTTTCCATGACCCAATGTCTCATCATCGGGGTTATTCCTTGCTCATCAGCATTGAAATGATTAAGGACCAGCAAAGCATGATTAAGAGTGTAATGGGGGGAGTATTGCTTCCCTCCTCCTTGTCTAATTCTTGTCAATTGGTTTTCTAAGGTCTGATGAGCCCGTTCTATTATTGCTTGGCCTTGTGGATTATACGGAATCCCTGTTTTGTGCACAATTTTCCATTGTACACAAAATTTAGCAAAAGCTTTGGAGGTGTATGCTGGTCCATTGTCTGTTTTTATTTCCTTGGGAATTCCTAGGTCCACAAAGGCATTAATCAAATGTTGAATAACATCTTTCACAGCCTGTCCAGAATGGGCTGTAGCAACCATGGCATGAGAACAAGTATCTATAGTAACATGGACAAAGGAGAGTTTCCCAAATTCTGTTACATGGGTAACATCCATTTGCCACAACACTCTAGGCTTTAAGCCTCTAGGATTAACTCCCATTTTTTGTGGATGAAAAACTTCTGGCCATGCCTCACATTCCCTGATAATTTGTCTTGCCTGTTCTCGGGACACTTGAAACATCTTTCTTAAGGCATTAGCATTTTGATGATGTAGTCTATGACTTTCCTGAGCTTCTTCTAAAGCTGACATTACATGACTTTCCTTAGTTAATAAGTCTGCAAACTTATTCCCTTGAGACAAAGGTCCAGGGAGATTGGTATGCCCCCTGATGTGTCCCACAAATACCTTTGTCGTTCTTTGTTGTAATAGCTGTTGTAATTTTACTAAGTATTCTTTAACTTTAGATTGACCAGTAACTAGGGCTGTTTCAATGGCAGGAAACAAGGAAACCACACACATCTGTGTAAAGGTTAAACTCCTCTGAATAATTTTGAAATGCTAGCAGAACTGCAATGAGTTCTGCCTGTTGTGCAGATACAGTTGGGTCATAAGATATTAATGGTGGTCTTGTGCTGCAATAAACCACAGACTTTCCACTAGAAGATCCATCTGTAAAAATAGTTAATGCCCCGCCAAAGGTTCTGTAACCACAACCTTTGGAAATATCACAGGAGTTTCAGTATAAAATGTAACAAAAGATGTTGGGGCATATGAAAGCTTATTTTACCTGTATAAGTTAATACAGCAATTTTCCAATCATCATCAAATTGTATCAAATGATCTAATTGTTTCTTATTATAGGGGACAATAATGTTAGGTATTTCTTGGCCAAATAATTCTCTAGCTCTTTATCTAGCCTTTAGAATCAAATTAGCACATAAGAAGGGATATGAAGCACCTATTTTTCCAGGGTTATGGGAATAATGGATCCATTCCAGTATCCCATTCCGCCAAAAACATCCTGTGGGAGTGAGGCTTGTAGCCAGAATTATAAAGGACCATGTTTGTGTAATATTAATTTGCTGTATTTTAGCTGTATTCAATGCTTCTTCTACCAATCTTATACAGGATAGGGCTGCAGGAGTTATTTCCCTGGTAGATTTAGGATTAGGATCTCCGTTCAACATTTTCATCAAAGGATCTAATTGTCCTGTATTTATTTTTAAACTAGGCCGAATCCAATTAATATTCCCTAATAATTTTTGCAAATCATTTAATGTTTTTAGTTTATCTATTCTAATTTGTGTCTTTTGGGACATAATATAATCATGTCCAATCACTTTTCCTAGATAATTTAAAGGTCGTTCATGTTGAACTTTATCAGGAGCTATTATTAACCCGAATTTTGTTAATTGTTCTACCATATCCTGTAATATTTTCTCTGGCTTTTCTCTAGTTTCATCGGTCATAAGTATATCATCCATATAATGAATAATATATGCCTCTGGATATTTTTGTCTAATTTGTTCTATAGCCCTCTTTACATATTGTTGACAAAAGGTAGGGCTGTTTTTCATGCCCTGAGGTAGCACTTTCCATTGGTACCTATCATAAGGTTGTTTAAAATTAGCCGAAGGGACACTGAAGGCAAATCTCTTGGAATCTTCTGGTTGTAATTTTATTGTAAAAAAGCAATCCTGTAAGTCTATTATTATTATATATCTACCCTGTGGGATTGCAACAGGAGAGGGTAGGCCTGGTTGAAGGGCTCCCATGTCATGCATGGTCTCATTAATTGCCCTTAAATCTTGTAATAACCTCCATTTTCCTGACTTCTTTTTTATTACAAAAATTGGAGTATTCCATGGACTGGTAGTCTCTTCTATCCTTCCTTGACTCAATTGTTCTAGAACTAAGCCCTGTATGGCTTGAATCTTTTCTTGAGTTAGGGGCCACTGATTAATCCATACAGGATCATCACTTTTCGATATTATTTTGTCAGCATAAAGCTGTTCCTCAGTGGCCTCTATGAAAAATTTTGCTCCTTTGATGAAGAGTCTATTTGTCCTATTTGTATATTCATGTCCTGCATGATGTCCCTGCCCCATAAAGAAAAGGGCAAGCTGGGGATAACATAAGGTTTGAAGTGGCCTTGCTGCCCTTCACATACCCATTTGAGTTTCTGAGCTGACTGAGCTACATTAGAAGCCCTCCCTAATCCAATTAGGGAGGAAAAAGTCTCCTGCACTGGCCAGGTCGTAGGCCAATCTTTTCCAGCTATACAGGATCTGTCAGCCCCTGTGTCTAAGAGTCCTGTTATTTGTTTTCCATTGACCTTAATGGCCTTGTAAGGCCTTTTATCTGTAATTTTCTGAACCCAGGCTACAGTATCTGTGGTGCCAAACCCTCCTTCTCTGTTTTGAGTCAAGGTGGGATTAGGCAACTTTAGATATGAAAGTAAAAGTATTTGGGCTATCCTCTGCCCTTTATGAATTTGAATAGTCTCTTTTAGAGACCTTATCATGACTTTTATAGTTGTAGGACTGTCTGAGTCTATTACTCCTGGTAAAACCTCAAAATTCTTTTTATAGTTTGAACTCCGGCCTATGATTAGGCCTTTACTCCCGAAGGGAGTTCCCCTTTTATATTTGTCTCTTATCAGTACAACCCCATTATTTCGGGATATGATATGATCTTGAGCGGCAGCCAAGTCCAATCCAGCACTCCCTGGAGTGGCTCTAGGCAAGTCATGAATAGTTTGCTTTAGTTCCTCTCTTGGGGAGGGGCTGAGAGGTTGCCCCTCCGTCCATTTTTTGTTTCCTCTTGAAGAGGAGTTCCGTCTTTATGGAACTTAGATTTACAATCACTTTTCCAATGGTTCCCTCTTTGACACCGAAGACATAAGCCTGGTGCTTTTCCTGATCCCTTCTGTTGCTTTTGAGCTTTACACTCCTTTTGAACGTGGCCTGGTTTGCCACAATTATGACATACTCTCTGTTCAGGATTATATCCTGAGCCTCTGGTTACCTTTTTCACATATGTTTGAAAAGGTGTTTCTTTCATGGCAGCAGCATATGCAAGTCCCTGAATCATAGCAGGAGAAGCATCTATGCAAGCCTTAACATAGTCTTATAGGCTTCCTGTTTTTCTTACTGGCCTGATTAATTCCTGACACACAATATTAGCATTCTCCCATGCCAATTGTTTGAGAATGATTTGAGATCCCTCAGAAGGAAGGAACATTCTTGTAATAGCTTCCTCCAACCTAGCTATGAATTCCTCATATGGCTCCTCAGGCCGTTGCTTAATTCCTGATAGAACAGTGGTCTTTCCTTCCCCTGATGGTAACTTTTTCCAGGCCATAACAGCAAGCTTAGTGATGGTTTCTAAAATCTCCTTTGAGAATTTAAGTTGTTTTCTAATGTCTGCAAAATCCTCCTGACCAGTTAACGTGGAGACTGTAGGCTTAGGGCCTGAAGTAGTGAATAATCACCGTTGCACCTCTCCGTTAACAAGGTCCTCATATTCTGTTCTCCATAATACGTATTGCCCCGGGGTTAGCACCGATTTTGCAGTTTGATACCAATCATAAGGAGTTAGCCAATCAGTTGCTATGGAGTCAAGGATTGTTAAAGTAAAAGGGGCAGAAGGACCCATAGTTTTTACTGCTGTTTGTAATTCTTTTAGCACTTTTAAGAATAATGGCTCCCACTGAGGCGTGCCATGGTCTAGGTGGCTTCATTGAATGAATTAGGTGGTGAACTTTCTCTTTCAATTTTATTGAAGACTTGGAGGAGTATCGGTGTTAGCTGTGCTTTGAAAATCTTGAAGAATTCGTCTGTAAAAACAACTGGTCCTGGGCTTTTCTTAGATGGGAGGTCTTTTTGTGCAGTTTCTATTTCAGTGCTTGATATGGGCCTGTTAAGATGGTTTAACTTACCTTGGTTTAGTTTCATGTTGATATTTGCTAGGAAAAGCTACATTTCTGCCAAGTTCTCAAACTGATTGGCATAAAGTTTTGAGAAATATTCCCTTATAATGTTCTGAATCTTGGTTGTTTCCGTGGTGATGTTTCCATTCTCATCTCTGAGTTTATTTATTTGGGTGTGTTCTCTTCTTTTTCTGATAAAATTTGCTAAGGGTCTCTCAATTTTGTTAATTTTTTCAAAGAACCAACTCTTTGTTTTGTTGATTTTTTTTCTATTTTTTTTGGATTCTAATTCATTTACTTCTGATTTAATTTTAATTATTTCTTTCCATTTACTGAATTGGGGTTTATCTTGCTGCTCTTTTCACGGAGGCTCAGATGTCTCATTAAGTTGTTGGTTTCAGGTCTCTCCAATTTGTTGATGTAGAAACTCAGAGCTATAAACTTGCCTCTGAGTACTGCCTTTACTTTGTCCCAGAAGAGCTGGTAATTTCTGTGTTCATTTTTGTTGAATATCATGAACATTTGAATCTCCTTTCTAATCTCTTCCATGACCCACTCATGATTAAGCAGTGTGTTGTTCAGCGTCCATGTATTACAGGACTTTCTTTGGTGGCTTTTGGTGTAGAGTTCTAATTTTATTCCCTTGTGGTCTGAGAGAATGCAAGGAATAACTTCAATGTTTCTGAATTTGTACACATTTGCTATGCGATCTAAAATGTGGTCTATTTTGTAAAATGTTCCAAGTGCTGCTGAGAAAAACGTGTATTCTGATGCTGTTGGGTGAAACATTAGGTAGATGTAAGTAAAATCTACTTGATCTATGCAGATGTTTAAATCTGCAGTTTCTCTGTTGAATTTTTGTCAAGTTGATCTATCTAGTGTGGATACTGATGTGTTGAAGTCCCCAACTGTAGAGAACATGGGGAGCAAAGATGGCATTGAGAGGGAATTGAGTGGGCAAAGCCCAATTTGCCTTATGTTCAGTGCATAACCAGCCCGTAGAAACTTAGGTGCATGATAGGGTATGACCTTTAGAGTCATTGGTTCCTCTTCCCCAGTGCTATGCCACTCGCTGTTTTTTGCTTTAAACAGGGCTTGCTCTGTGTTAATAAATGAATTTTCCTGCTTGACTTGACTCCCTGCTGAGTCTGATTGTCTCCCAGGCTGAGGGAGGCTGGGGATGTGGCGGGTGGTTTCACTTACCTTTCCTCGGACCCCGTCCATCTTTCGTGGAATGGATGAAGACCCTACATGGCACCCAACGTGGGCCATGAAAGGAAAAACTACCAGCCTATGCTATGCAGTCTCTCAGGATAAGAGAAACCCTTACTATGGGTAATGCTATCTCACAGAAGAAGGAAGAGGAGGCAACATTATGCCAAGAGGGAGTAAAGGAGGACTTGGGAAGTGAGAAGGAAAAGGAATGGGCCAAATTCGACTGAGAACACACTGAAACATGCACAGTGGAAGTCAAAACGATGGTGAAAGTTACTCCCTCTGACTCAGGTGACCCTGATGGTCATAGGTCCCCTCCCTATTCCCCCGATTGGAGGGGGGGAAGTACAGCATCCTACGCAACCTGCAAGCCCAGGATCTCTACCAACCTTCCATGGAGGGGCCGAAGTCTGGCGAAATAACCCTGGAAAGGAAGAGCCACCCGGGGGCCCGAACCCTAGGCCACAGTATTCGTTTCCCAAGGGTATCTAGTCAGTCTGGCACCAGGGTCTAACAGGCCCTTGGAATGGTATCCATAGGAAGCTAAGGATCTTAAAGAGCCCCAAAAGGCGGTGGCAGAGGATGGTCCAAACTCTCCTTGGGCCCAGACCCTATTACAGGACATTGCTTATCACACATGTGTCCCTAAGGACTGACTGGATGTGGTCAAAGTCATCCTTACTAGTTCTCAGTTTATTAAATGGTGTGCTTTCTTTAAGGAGGAATGCAGAGTGCAAGAGGAGAATAACCGTCAGGCTCAAAGTCATCCTTACTAGTTCTCAGTTTATTAAATGGTGTGCTTTCTTTAAGGAGGAATGCAAGAGTGCAAGAGGAGAATAACCGGCAGGCTCAATCAGCGATACCTATTACTTATGCCATGTTAACAGAGATATGGTTTGGGTATTCCACTGCCGTCCAACATGCCACAATACCTGGCCTATACCATGACCAGGTGAGACAGGCTTGACTTGCTGCGTGGTACAAACTGGATGATGGGCCTACTGAGTCCCGCATAGCAGGAGTGAGACAAAAACTTGGTCAGCTGAGTACAGCAGTCTGCAAGCTGCCAGCAGGGAACCTTCAAGGTCAGTTTGTAAAGCCGCTGGTCTGGGAAGGGATGAATGCAGACCACCACATGGGATTGAGAGAGAGTTTCCTGGGCAGATGGGAGGTGGCCTCACAGGATGTAGGAAAGCAACAGAATCAGTCCCAATCACTAGTTTTAGCTTTACAGGCTCAGACATCTGCAATGACTGAGGCTATTACCCATGTGCTGGCAGCCCAGGGCCTAGGAACCCCAAGACCATTGGGGAGAGGGACTTATTTTAAATGCAGGCAGGAGGGGCACTTTGAGAGGGACTGTTCATAACAATCCCCCACCAACTTGCCCAGGGGGAGCCAAACTGCCCCCTATACCCTGCCCAAGGTGCAGGAAGGGATACCTTAGAAAAAAGGATTGTCGATCCAATTTTTTTTTTTTTTTTGTCGGTCGTGTGGCTTGAACTCTGGGCCTGGGCGTTGTCCCTCAGCTCTTCAGCTCAAGGCGATCGCTCTACCACTTGAGCTACAGCACCACTTCCGGTTTTCTGGTGGTTTATTGGAGATCGGAGTCTCACGGTCTCTCCTGCCCGGGCTGGCTTTGAACCGCGATCCTCAGATCTCAGCCTCCTGAGTAGCTAGGATTACAGGCGTGAGCCACCAGCGCCCGTCTGTCGATCCAATTTTGATTTAGATGAGAAAGCCTATCTGGGTGGAGCAGTGGCCATTGACCAAACCTAAACTTGTAGCCCCCCACCTTTTGGTAAAGGAACAGATAAACCTTGGGCACACACACCCTTCTATGAGTCCTTGAAACACACCGTATTTATTATTCAAAAAGCTTCTGGGACTTGGCTTATGCTCCAAGGTCTATGTAAGGTAAATGAAAGGATGGAGCTAGTAGGAATGCCCCTAATAGGCATGACCTGGACTCCTGCTATACCTTCAGAATATACCTTAGTTGTGATTGATATTAAAGTTTTTTTTTCTATCCCCCTGCATCCAGATGACTGCGAGAAGTTTGCTTTCTCCATTCCTTCTCTTAATTTTTCCCAGTCTGATCAGAGGTTTTAATGGACCGTGTTGCAACAGGGAATGGCCAATAGCCAGGCCTTTTGCCAACAATACTTGGCCACACTTTTAGGGCCTGTGCTGGGTTCAGATACCTCCCTTGCCTATGCCTACATGGATGATATAATTCTGGGGCACCAAGACCGGAGCCGCCTGGAGGGTCTTCTGGTCCAGGTTTGTGCCATATTAAAAAGGGGGGTTTTACCATAGCCCTCAATAAAGTTCAAAAGGTACCTCCTTTTAAAGTGCTCAGAACCCACCTTACCTTGACTCAGGCCAGCCCCCTTAAGCCTTTGCTGGATTTCCAGGCTCTCTGACCTTAACCTAACTTCAGAGTCTTTTAGGGGAAATCAATTGGCTGTTGCCATGGGTTTTTGTCCCTAAAGATAGTCTTGTGTCCTTATTCACCATACTAAAAGACAGGATACCCCAAGAATTTATTACAATTACAGACAGCCATCAGGTAATATTTTTTCAGTTCCAAAAAGCCCTGGATGAAGTTTCCCTAAAGAGGTATTCTGTTTTTAAGCCCATTTCCCTTTGATTGTTTGCAGGTGTCACAGTAATACCTGCAATTTTAACTCAAGGGGGGGAGCCATTAGAGTGGGTTCACACTCCAATGGGGGGCACACCTTGGGTGTACTCTCAGGCAAACCAACTTGCAGATGCTATCCTCAAGGGAAGGATCCAAGCCCAAGGGCATTATGGCCTTGATCCTCACTTCATTGTTTTTCATGTTTGGAAGGCAGACGTTGAGTGGCTCACTCTAGCCAATGCTCATCTTCCTTTCTCTTTGGAGAGGTTTCTAGGCCAAATTGACTGCCATTGGTCATCCAAATGGACTGTCATGTTATGGTGACTTCCCCTCAAAATGCCATCTCTATTTTCTCCTACGACTATTCCTGGCTCCCTCCATGTTTTTACTGACGAAGGTAAAGGCTCTGTGTATGCAGCCTTTGAGGAGAAACAAAAGACCCGAAGCCAACAAAGATTTCAACCTTGTCAAGGGTCAGCACAATATAAAAGAAAAGCTGGCCATAACTATGGCCCTTCAGGACATTCAAAAACCCTTTAATTTGTATTATGATAACCTATAAAACAAAAAAGGGTGAGTTAGCTGCCATATACAGTTACAGATAGCTTTGTTTACAATTAACATTTTAAATTTTTCAAAAGGGGCAACTGAATCCAGATTTCAGAAGAACTGGGGACAACTAAGCCCTAAGCCCCAAGTGAAAGTCAAGTGGAAAGACCCCCTGACACAACAATGGATAGGACCTGACCCCCTAGTTACCATGGGCAGAGGATTTGGATGCGTTTTTCCCATAGGGGAGACAGCCCCCATTTGGATCCCTGCCAGGAACCTTAAGTTTTTACCCATCATCTCTATACAGGAGGATGTACAAGGATAAGCTGATCAACAAGGAAAGAAAAACGGCTATGGTGACCAAGGCTTGTGTTTAAAAGAGGAAAGCCAGAAAGATAACTAGTAACCATCCCCATGGGCAACCAGCCCTTGAGAATCTGTTGTGTTCTTTAACAATTGCAGATGGCGATAATCCAGCTGTTGGCTGTCCTGACCTTCCCAGTCCTGGTAATGGCCCTACGGAACCTACATCAACCTCAGCATGTGACCTGGGCAGTGATCAGTGCTGGCAATGCAGAAATCATCAATAGTACTACAAGAAAAGCTGTCCCGTCTACCTGCTGGCCTGACCTTCATTTTGATCACCACCCTATGTCATTATGTATGGACCGTTTAATATTTCTGTAGGAGCTATTTATTTTAATGCTACCTGCTCTAATTGTTCTTTTACTCATTGCTTGTACAACCACCTTTTGTTATGCTTTCCTGTAAACATGTCTAAAACCTGCTCTAGAACAAGCCCCAGCTCTGGACTCTGAAGTGGCAAAGACTGCTATCCCATCCTTGACTAATGTTCAAGGACTGCTAATGATATTTCTTGGCCTGGTAATGCATTTGCTGATGGTTTTTCTATGCCTTCCTTGCATTATTCGTGCACTGCAAACCTCTTATGAGCTTAGCCAGCCAGTTACATAAGATCAAGCTCCAAGTGAATGAATTTCCCCTGAGAGGAATTGCAGCCAGAGATGGGTAAGAGGGGGTGTCAGTCTGACCCTTCTAAGACATGGCTTTCAGCTTTGCTCTGAAGAAAGTCCCGATGATGGGTCAGGCATATAAGGCGATCCACCCAACCTAAAGCAGGCAGTTCCCTTCTTTAAAGAAAGATGGTAGAGATGTTGGGAGCCATTGGGAGCTGACAGTAAAGCTCATCGTCATCTTGACCCCTGTGCTCACTTAAAGGCATGTAAAAGGAACTGGCTTACTTAAAAGACACCAGATGCCCAGTATTGCTTTGCTTTGTCTGCAGTTTGTTTTAAATTTTCCTTGTTTTTCTGGACTATAGTAGAATGGCCTGAGTGTGGGGGCCCACGAGGATGCACCGTGCTGCATGTGTGGAACTCCCAATACCCAGGTTGTTCCCATGTTCTGAAGAGGAAGACCTTATGAGATACTGACTTTTATATATGCCCAGGAATTAATTGAACTGCTTTGGACATTTCTAACTGTGGTGGGACAGATGGTTATTTCAGTGCTATGTGGGGATGTGAGGTAACTGGGACGGGCTCTTGGATCATGCACACGGACCCTCCCTATCCTTGTCTAGCGAATCTCACCCCCAGACTTGCCTCAAACCCCTTGTGTGGCCAATGCTATCCTTACCAATGTAATCCTGTTAAAATAACCTTTACAGAGGGGGGGAAATGATAACTAACTGGGAGGTGGGTCTGCCATTAAAACAAAAAAGGGGAATCTGTAGAGCACATGGACAGCAAAGATGGCACTGAAAGGGAGTTGAGTGGGCAGAGCCCAATTTGCTTTATGTTCAGTGCAAAACCAGCCCGTGCAAACTTAGGTGCATAATAGGGTGTGACCTTCACAGTGATTGGTTCCTCTTCCTCCCCTGCCATGCCACCTGCTCTTTTTTCCTTTAAAAGGGCTTGCTCTGTGTTAATAAATGAGTTTTCCTACTTGACTTGACTCCCTGCTGCTGCTTCTGATTGTCTCCTGGGCTGAGGGAGGCTGGCGATTCGCCGAGCAGCCGCACTTACCTTTCCTCAGACCACGTCCATCTTTCGTGGGACGGACAAAGACCCGACACCCAACAATTAATGTCTTTGGATCTATGTGAGATTTTGCGGGAAAGTAGTGTTTCTTGGATAAATTTGGGTGCTCCGTTGTTTGGCAAATAGATATTTATAATTGTAATATCCTCCTGAAGGAGAGATCCCCTAATTAGTATGTAGCAACATTCTTTATCTCTTCTCACGAATTTTAATATAAGTCTATTTTTTCTGATATTAGGATTGCAACTCCTGCCTGTTTATGGGGGTCGTTTGCTTGGTAGATGTTGTTCCAGCCTTTCACATTTAAATGTGTTTGTTTTTATGGGCAAGGTGTGACTCCTGAAGGCAACAAATAGAAGGATCTTGCTTTTTAATCCAACTAGACAGTCTATGTCACTTAATTGTGGAGTTAAGTCCGTTAATGTTGAGAGATAGGACTGAGAAGTATTTGGGAGTTCCTGCCATTTTATCCACCTTCTTGGGGGCTGTGGCAACTAGGTTCTCCTATGGTTCTTGGATTCTCATTTTCAGTGCAGTTTCTTGACCTTCATTGTGGTCTTGTTGGTTTTCTATGTGTAGAACATCTTTAAGAATCTTTTGTAGGTCTGGTTTGTGGAGATATATTGTATCAGTGTTTCTTTGCTATGGAAGGTGTTCATTTGACCTTCAGTTATGAAAGAGAGTTTAGACTGGTACAGTATTCTTGGTTGATAGTTGTTTGTCTTTAAGGCATCGCATACATAATTCCAAGATCTACTTCCTTTAATTGCTGAGAAATCTTTGGTGATTCTAATTGGTTTCCCTTTATAGATGGTTAATCTTTTCTCCTTGACAGCTTTCAGGATCATTTTGTTGGTCTGAATTGATCCTGTATGGATTATAATGTGACAGTGGGATAGCCTGTTCTGGTCTAGCCTATTTGGAGTTCTAAAAACTTTTTGTATCTGAATAGGCCTATCTTTTTGCCAGTTTGAGAAGTTCTTTGCTAGGATCCTGTTAAAAAAATTTCCTAGACCATTAATTTCTGTCTCTAGGTGCTCCTCTACAACCATTATGCTTCTGATGGTGTCTTCAAAATTTTGAATAGATCTATCATATATCTTGGATTTGTCTTCGATTGTTGTAGGTTCTTACTCTATAATATCTAGGCTGTCTTCAATCCCCAAGTTTCGATCTTCCGGATGGCCTCACCTACATTCAGAAATTTCTACTTTGTTTCTTTTGTTTATTCCTTCTAATTGGTCGCCTTTGATGGCTTCAAGTTCTTTGTTGAAGCTTTGTTATAGAAATGGTATGAACTCTTTTACATCCTTAATTTGGTGTTCAGTGTTTATTCTCAAATCACTTATTTAATTGGTTATGGTTTCCTTGGACTTCCATTCCTTCTGTTGGGTTCCATTCAGCATTCCCTTTGTAGTCTCCCTGACTTCTTTCAGCTCTCTGTTTATGGGTTCCATAGATTCCTCTATTGATCTTCGTCTATTCTCGTCCCACTCTCTCAATTCCTGTATTAATCTGATTAGCTTCCTCATATGCGCCCAATTCCTATAGTTCTCTTTAAATGTTCTCAGCCTGCTCACTCCATTCCTGACTTTCTCTTTGTCTGGTCTTGGCCTGCTCATGTAATTCCTTTATTTCTCATTTAGTGTTCTCAATCTGCTCATGTAATTCTTGTATCAGCCTTTGAGTAGCATCCTCATGCTCATGAGATTCCTGTACTGATCTTTAGTTTGCCTCCTCTTTCTCCATATCATGCTCTTACTGATCCTTTGCAGGTTTTCAATCTTTTCATTTACCATGTTTACCATTACTATTTGTAGAGCTTTTTGGGAACTCTTGTCTGGGTTATTCATGATCTGTTCTGCCCCCTGATTATCATGAGTGGGAGTTGAGCTCCCCGGACTTGCCATTTTTCTTGTGTTTTTTCCAGCTTCTTCTGCCCATTTGGGATGAGAGTAACACCAGCTTTGTGGTAGAACACTATTTTAAGGCAACCATGAACCAATGTCCGTAGTTGCACAGTCAAAAGTCTGCAGATACAATCTAATTCAAAAGATACAATTTATTAAATATCAAACAATTATGTATTAATTGTCCACAAACAACAAAGAAGAATTTGGCAGAAATTAGGAAGAAATGTGGGTAAAAATAAGACTAAAGGGATGTGGAAAGATAAAGGGAGAGTGTAATTAACCAGGTCCTTATCTCAAGGAGGGAAATGGATTGGACAGGATGATAGTAGAGAGAAAAAAAGAAGAAAAAGAAAAAAAGACAAGAAAAAATGGAAAAACAAAAATTTAAAATTAAAAAGTGAAACACTTAGAATTATGCAAGTTTAAAGAAGTAGTATTCTGAGAAGAACGGGGATAGGAAGAGAGGAAGTGAGGGATAGAAAGGAGTTGAAAAACTAAAAACTAAAAAATGCTTAAAATATTTTATAGGTATAAAGGGTTAATACTGCTACTAAGGAATTTAAGTCTAAGAGGTTTTGAATTGAGTAATAAATTTTTGGATTAAGTGTGTACACAACATGAGATAAGGTCTAATAATCAATGTCAGGTATATCTGCGGATGAGCAGAGCAGCAATTAAGTCATGCAAAAAAGAATGAAAGAGAAGAAAAATGAAAAGAATGAGAAAGAAAGAAAAAAGATCAAAAATTCAATTGAGCTAAAAAATAGCACACACACATATACACCTAAAATCTAAAATAAAAATTGTAAGAGGAAGAAAAAAAGATTAATAGAGAACAATTTTTTCAAAAAAATTAAAAAGTAAAAATTTAACAAAAAATTTAAAAAGTTTTTAAAAAAGGTACAAAAAAAAGATTTCTTTGATTTTTTGGGGGGGATGGGAAGATCCTGTATCTCCCTTGTGTCCATAACCAGTGTCCTGTTGGAGTCTCTGGTCTGCTTGTGGTGTTTGGTTTTCCTGTGGCTTGATTGGTTACTTAAGTCAGTTTGTTTGGGCAGGCAGAAAAATGCACTGCTTTACCCAGGATTTTGTGATCCTCCTCCTCCCAGGCTAGTTCAGAGGGAGGGAGATCTGCTTTGAGCATCACAAAAGAGGGAGATGGCTGTTTCCTCTAGTTTAGAGATGCTGTGATGAGGCTAGGTTCTGGGTAGTGTTGAGGCCTTTCAGCAAACAGTAGCTTTTTCCTGAGGGGCTAGCTTCTGAGACACTCACAGAGCCTAGCCTGTAGCCTTTCTCAGGGTTTATGTTTACTGAATTTCAATTGATTTTCTTGGCTGCTGTAGGGAGTGGCAGCCTCTGGCTCTGTTTACCCAGTGAAGAAAGTCCCTCCCACAGGGGCAGAGTTTTCTCTGGTCTTTGTCAGTATCAAAGACAGAGATCTCCGGTAGTTTGGGGGGGGAGGGACGGAGGGGTGGCCTTCCTTCCTCTGCTCTCTGAGAAGGAGTGAGAATGTCAGGGTTCTACTCAAGACAGTCTTGTTTCCTGGGTTGTCTCTGGTCTGCAATCTGCAGGATGAATATATCTGACACTTGTCAGTTCTTTCTGGTGTTGAATAGAATCCACTCACCTGCTGCCTCTGGCGCCTTTGTCCCGGACTCTTTCTGTTGTAAGTATGATGGCTACAGCCATCGCTGCCGCTGCCAACACAACAGCAGCCATGGCCTCTGGCACATGCTCAGATCTGTCTCCTTGCCTGTATTTTCCCTCTCTGGCCAAACTCTCTGTACTGTAATGGCACACTTGGTGAAATTCTCTGGCCTAGGATTGTTCACTGGAACACTAAAACTGCTTCCTATGTGAGAGCATGTTTAGCCTCCAGCTTCTCCTCCCCCATCTTCACAGAACTCCTTAAATGTGTTTCTTAAAAATAGAAATATTTTTAAATTCTCATGCACACTTCCCATTAGGCAGTTCAGATGATGTTAATCTGAATTGTTGTCAGATTTATTTGTGCATATGTGAGATGGTCTTTGAATATGAAGTTTGGCCCTGGATGCTGTCCTCTGTCCCCACCCCTCCTTTTGGTTTTGTTTGCTTTAGCAGCCTCTCGAGTCACATCTTCCAGCTTTTTGTTTTTCAGTTGGAGGTAAGAGTTTTCATGGTTTTCAACCATGATCTTCAGATTTCAGCCTTCAGGTGATCTACTGAGTGCTTTCCTGTCCTCTTTTGTGAAAATACACACCCTCCTGGCATCAAAGGTAAAAGAACAACTTAAAAGTTGTTATGATACTCCCAACCCAAAGAAGATACCTGATATATTTGATTTAAGTGTTAAGATATAAAATTTGGATTTTTGGAAAGACTGAGTCTCTTTAGTGTCATTTTGGGAAAAGTGAATCAAATATTCACAAATAAAGGGAATAAAGTAAACCTGTTTTCATGAGAAGTGTTAATTGAGAAGAACAGTAGTTTTTGTCATTACTGTAGCCTACTTGAAACAGTTTCAAAGTACAAATGCTAAAGTATATTTTCTGTGTAATAATCACTGAATTCTAAAATTATTTGTTTTCCTCAGCATTTTCTGTTTGTCCTTATCTGCTATCTCATTTGAAACATATACCTTGGTATGAGGGCCTTGTGTAGTTAGTTTACATTTTAGGAAAGAAATTTTAGGGTTTTAAAAATCAGAAAAGCTAATAATGATAATCATTTTCAGATGGCCTTCACATTTCTCCACATTTCATTATATTGGTTTAATATGCTATCAGTATATTTATAGGCTATGAAGTATGATTTTGGTTTTGGTTTTTGTGCTGGTATTGGGGCTTGAAATCAGTACATTGGTCTGTCACTAATGCCAGCATTGATGGCTCATTCCTGTGATTCAGGCTAAACAGGAGGCTGAAATCTGAGGATAAAGGTTCAAATCCAGCCTGGTCAGGAGAGATTATGATGCTCTTTTCTTCAATTCATGACTAAAAAGCCAAAAGTGGAGTGTGGCTCAAGTGGTAGAGCCCCGGGCTTCAGCAAAGAAGCTAAAGTGTAGTTATGTGTAGTTCCTAAAGGGTAGTTCCAAAGTCCTGATTTTAAGTACCAGTACCAACATACAAGAACACACACACACACACACACACACACACACACACACACACACATGCTTTCTTTGTCCCCAAAAGCATTATGGTTCTCTTTATGTGCCCCTGAAATCCACTTTGCTTTATTTTTCATTCGGTTGGTGATGTTTTCACAGGGAGAGCAAAGAAGTGGCTGTTACCTGAGTCTTGGCTGTCTGTGCTTTTGCTGGGATGACCGTGGTCTGCCTTATTGAGCATTGAGTCCCAGAGAAAACTCCATGAAGCACATGGAGGGAAATATATGAGAAGACATGCATTCAGGTAATTCTTCAGTCCATCTTCCTCCTGCCAAGGGTTTTCTCTCTCTGTAGGGCGAGTTCCTTTTTTTTTCACGTAAAGCTGAACATTTTATAGCTTTCTGTGTGTGCCCACATGCAAATAAGGCTTTTGTAAAATATCAGCCATCACAAACTTGCTCTTTTTTCTCCTCTCACCATTAGTGAGTATCTTGGCAGCCTTCATGGTTCTGAGAAAAATGGAATGATGTAGAAATTGTCATGGGATGTTTATAGATGTAAGTCAGAATTTATAGTTCTTTTGCTCTAGTGAATTGAGCAATATCTATGTGAATTTATAGACAGCCTTTAGGGAACTTATTTATATGGTATAGATGAAATTTTGGATATGATATCTCTATGGAAGTCCAAAGATATCTTTAAGTACTTTGTCCAAATTAAACAGAAATTGAAAACACTTTAAAGTTTTTAGTTTTAATCAGAGTCTTCTCTTAATTTGGGATGTAGGATTTTTAAATGTTGGAATCAATTAGTTTTCATTTGTAGGAAAAGTGACAGAAAGGAATGTACCTGAAGATACAGCATAAGTTTTCCCTTTTGATGAGTTACGAAGTTTAAGTTTGATTTCAGATAAAGTATTGTGAGAAATACCAATATACAAATCCAGTTACTGAGATTAATTAGATGAAATTAGTAGGAAAGGTACTTTGTTTGCAGTAACAATTACAATATGCTATATTGAAAAGTGTGTAACCAACACATTTGTGTAGTTGTGTAGTTAGATATCATTAACGTGGTGTTATAGATTTTAATAAATTTCTTCAAGCACAAGCAAAAAGTGTGAGAGATGTTAGAGTTTTACACAGAGCAGAGAAAACACCAGATGCTCTTCAATAAATGCTTTCATTTTTCCATTATTTTTTGTGTATGTACTGGTATTGGAGTTTTAATTTAGGGTCTTGAGTTTTACTTAGCTTTCCTCTTAAGGCTGGTGCCGTATTACTTAAGCCATACCACCATTTCCAATATTTTTACTATTTATTGGCACAGACATTATTATATCACAGACATTGCTGCTTGAGATCCATTTGAATCTGGATCCTCAGATCTCAGCTTCCTATGTAGCTGGGATTACAGGTGTGAGGCACCAGTACTCTGAGAGATGCATTTATTTAGTCATGATATGTGGCAAATTACCACAAATTTATTTGTTTGACCATTAAATACCAGTAATAGTAGGACATAAGTTTGGTAGTTTGGGTGTAGTTTGTCTCTAGCAGCTGCTCAGTTTCTACCAGGGGGCCACCAGGCTATAGTCTCTCATGGAATGTGGGGATCTCTTCCAAACTTACGGGATGCCTGGTATGCTTTAGGTTCTGTGGTTGTGAGACTGTGATTTCTGGTTTCTTGTCTCCTATCATACAACCACTTTTATCAGCTCCTAGACACCTCCATACTTTCTTGACAAACATATTCTCTTTACTGTTTGATTCATCCTGTTGGCGGCACTGACTTCTAGAAAGGCCTTACTTTGCACTCACTACTTGGAAGTAACTCATACCCAAATCTTGTGGGAACTAATTACATTTGTAGAATCTCTTTAATTTTGTTGTCTTGCAGGGCATATTGTGGGGTTAGATCCTTCCCAGACTGGAAGACAAAAGATATCCCAAGGTTCTGAGTTGTTGTGTATCACCTGATACACATAAAAAGCTATTTATTAGCTGGGCAGCCGTGGCTCATTCCTGTAATCCTAGCTACTCTGAAGGATGAGATCTGAGGCTGCCGGTTCAAAGCCAGCCCAGGCAGGAAAGGCTGAGAGACTATTATCTCCCATAACGCACTAAGAAAACTGGAAATGGCACTGTGGCTCAAGTGGTGAAGCACTCGCCTTGAGCTGAAGAGCTGATGGACAGCGCCCAGGCCCAGAGTTGCAGCACCACGGCTGAAAAAATAAGTAGAAAAATCTATTTACTATTCTAAGTGTCCTCAATTTCAGACACTGGTAATTGAGTTATTCCTTCATTTTTAGCCAATGAAGTGTGAAATTTAAGAAAAGGAAAGATAGTTTCTTTGGTGGAGTGGAAAACAATTCAGCAGTTATAGGGAATGAAAAGCAATTAGGAGTAAAACTGAGGATAGATTCAAGAACAGTGGCAGTGGCTTCAGAAAGGGGACAGAAGTAAACATGACAGATATATTTTAAAAAGAGATCATGTGGCTTGGAATGTGGTTTAGTGGTAGAGTGTTTGCTCAGCATGCATGAAGCTCTCGTTTAATTACTCAGTAACACATAAAAAGAAAAAGCCATAAGTGGCACTGTGGCTCAAGTCATAGGGTGCTAGCCTTGTGCAAAAAAGAAGCTCAGTGACAGTGCCTAGGCCCTGAGTTCCTGCCCCAGGATTGCCAAAAAATAAAAAGAGAGAACATATTAATAATGGATGAGGGAAGGATGCAGAGAACAAATTCATCACTGAATTTTTCCTCTATTTCAAAATCAAGACATCATTCAAGAGACAAAAATGGGTCATAAAGATGGTCCAGAAAGAACATATCTTATGAAGAAATACAAGATTTTTTTTATTGCAACTATCCTGTACAGATAATCCATTAGACATAATTGTGACTTTAAAAAGCACAAGAGCTCATTGTAATAGCACAAGTGCTATCTGGAGATTTTGTATGGGTGATGGTCCTTAACCTTGATAAGAACCTAGGTGCTATTTCTATTTTTACCTCGAGAATATTACTCTATTACTTAAGCCACAGCTCCTCTTCTGACATTTTTGGTGATTAAATGGACATACGCGTGTCATGGACTTTTCGTGGCTCACCTTGCTTAACAGTGTTATCCCCAAATCTCAGCATTCTGAAGAACTAGGATTACAGTTGTGAGCCATTAGCACGCAGAGAAGCATTTCTTTTTTAGTGAAAAGAATTAGAATGCAGAATCATCAGGAAGATTCACCCTCAGTACAAAATAAATCACCAAGACCAGTACCCGAATACACACATACACACACAAACACACACACACACACACACACACACACACACACACACACACACACACAAGCACACACAAATACACATAAGCTTCTTCTCATGAGTCTGTATCTCTCTTCCCAAAAGAATAGTATATTCGAAGGGGTAAACTGGTGTCACAGGCTCTAATCCCAGATATTGAGAGTTAGAGGTATAGGAGGATGGGGTAATGAGGGTGGCTTGAGTGAAGTTAGCACAAGACTATATGAAAAGCCAAATGAAAAAAAAAATGGTTGGGGGAATGCAGGCTCAAATGGTAACGTATCCGCCTAGTAAGTGTAAGGCTCTCAGTTTATCCCTCAGTTCCATGAAAAAGACAAAAATATAGCATCTCAGTCTATTTTGTCATGGTTTAACAAAATCCTTGAAGCTGTATACTTCATATGGAAAAAAGGTCGATTTCAATCAAAATTAATAGTAGATGCAATGTCTAAATAGCATGCTAGCACATGGGCTAAGGCCCCCTATGTGCATCATATCACAGAGGATCTTGGCATCATGGCATGTGCTAGAATGATGATGATGTTAGTCCCTTCAGAGTTGATGAGATGGCATTAATCTATTTATGACTGAAACCTCTCTTACAGGTTCCACCTCGTGACACTGCTACATTGAGAAGTTAAGCTTCAGTGTGAGCTTTGATGGTGACAGACCATCAACAGGCTTCTGACAGAGGCAGGTACAACCATTGGAAGCCGAAGTCATTCATACAACTAGGAACCTTGGATAACTGCTTCAATCTCTTTAATTCTGATATTTGCTGTATTTGGGCCATCTCACAGTTAGGATCCATCGAGTTCATGTCTGTTCCATGTGCCAGCTTCAGTTATGCTCAGTGTGATATAAGCTGCTAAACAATAGGGAGGACAAGGACGGAGTTGGGCACAAAAATGGAGGTTTGGCATTCTTCATGGAACTTAATTAACATTAATAGATTTTATAGCTAAGTCATTAGAAAGTTCTATGTCATTATACAATACTTACATAGAGCCATGTAATACCTACTGTATGACATGGAAAGATACCTTGTAGAGCAGCCTGTTTACACATAATACAGACAATTCTATGAACACAAAGGATGGGGTAAAAAAACAAGTTCTGGCCTACAAAATTGTCAACCTCAGAGTCAAAGCACACAATACCTGAAAGATATTGGAAGGAATAGGAGAAACCCTTGTTCTCCTAGGCACAGGCTGAAATTTTCTTAATAGAGACCCAGAAACAGAACAAATCAAAGAAAGGTTGCACAAATAGGGATTGCATGAAAGTGCAGAGCTTGTGCATGGCATAGGACACAGCTAGCAAAATCAATAGAATCCCGTGGATTAGGAGAAAATCTTCACTAGCCATACAACAAACAAGGGTCCCATATCTAAAATATGCTTTGAACTCAAAAAATTAAATCCCCCAACAACAAATCCTCAAATAAACACTGCCTGATAAGTAAGTGGGCTAAAGACTTAAAAAGAAAATTCTATGAAGAGGAAATAACAGTGGCCAATAGCCACATAAAGAAATGTTCAACTTCTCTAGCCATAAAAGAAATGCAGATCAAAACAACACTGAGATTCCACCTTTCCCCTGTTAGAATAGCTATAAATAAGAAATCTAATAATAGATACTGGAAGGGATGTGGCCAAAATGGAACTCTACTGCATTGTTGATGGGAGTATAAATTTGTTCAACCACTTTCAAAAACAATATGGAGATTCCTCAAAAGATTCCACATAGAGCTCCCCTATGACCCAGCCATCCCACTTTCGGTCATTTACCCAAATGATCACAAACTAGGCCATACTAAGGCTTCCAGCCCAACTATGTTTATTGCAACATTATTTACCATAGCTAAGATATGGAACCAACCCAGATGCCTTTGAGTAGAGGAATGGATCAAGAAAATGTGATATATATATATGAATTCTATGCCTCCATTAAAAAAAATGATATCGCCCAATTTGTTAGGAAATGGAAAGTCTTGGGAAAAACTATATTAAGTGAAGTAAGGCATGCCCAATGAAACATAGGTCCCATGGTTTCCCTTATTTGCAATAACTAGTACATATCTAGGACAAGCAGAAAAGGTCAAAAGCTATGTACATATGACCAGATAAGATGAAGTTAAGAGAAATAAACCTCAAGATAGGGACGCAAGTAGTTTTTCCTTTCTTGCTAATGTTTCTAACCTATTTATAAGGTACCATGTGATTTTTGGTTGCTTTATATATTCCTTCCCCATGGTATAACCCCTGTTTTCACTATATTTTATTCTGGTAACCTGCATCTTGTATATATAATTCTTTAATTCAGGGAGTGTAAGGGAAAACACAAAATATTTAATTAAGGATACAGGTTGACCCATTGTAAAAATTTTATGTACAAGACGTACAAGACACTACCTTGAAATTGAACTTTACAACTTCGGGGTGGGTAGTTGTTTAGGTGGGAGGGAAGGAATGGTAGGGGAAAAACAAAGGAGGAGGCAACAATGCTTGACAGGACATGTACTCATTACCTTGCTCATGTAACTGTAGCAGCTCTGTACAGATTTTTATAATAAAACAGGTAGAAAATTAATTTTATATATGGTTATGGGTCAGTACTAGGACTTGAATTTATGGGCCTTCCACTTACTTTCAAACTTCAAACTGGGATCTGTATCTGTGTTTAATTTTTTATTCATCTTTTTGTAAAAGATAAATCTAGTAACACTGTCCCCTAATGTTTGTATGAAATAAGTTTTGGAAATTTTACAATAACTTAGGTGTTTTATTTTATATTCATCATTCTACTATCTTTCAGTTTCTAATGTTTCTTGGAAGTTAAACATAGGCTCTCTGTTGCATTTATTAGGAAATGTTTTGCCTGGCCCCAGTCTATAATCCTAGCACCTAAGGAGGCTCAGATGAGGAGAATGTTGGCTTGAAGCAAAAGCAGAGAATTCCATGAAACTCCATCTCCATAATTATGTATATTTATGCATATATTTATATATAACATATTTAATATGTAATATATTTGTGAAATATATACATATATACATGCTATATATCTGCAGAAGATTGGCACACTGAAACAATTGAAGGCACTGATTTAATTTCATTGCTGTCATACTACTTTAATGATTTCATTGAATGTCCTGTCCAATATAGATTTGTGCTTATTAGGCAGGCTATACCCCATGTCACATATGAGTGCAAGAATAATAGGTTTTAGCTCATTACATAGTAGCTCATCAGGACAGGGGTAATATTCCTCAACTTGGTTGAGCCAATCTTTATTGTTTGTTCCATACTGTGACGCTCACTTGAGTCTGCAGTTTACAGTTTCAAGATGATATTTTGTTCTTTCGGAGACAAGTGAATAGAGAAATGTATGTGAACTTCAAGACAATTGCCTCTCTCTGGCTAAACTTCATATATTCAAATGGGAAATGTGCCATTCCCATAGAATACAAACGAGGACACCCAAGCACCAGATGTCTACATTGCAGGCATTGTAATTTCCATGCAGGAATATTTTATAGGGACAAAATTAAGGTACCAATATGAACTTCAGGAAACTACCCTTGGGAAGTCCTTATGCTCATGCTAAAGCCATTGACCTTCACATTGCCTTTGTCATCCAACACGATGTTATTGGGTTTAAGGGTCATTATTCATTTATATTTTCGTTAAAGTAATGCACAGTACTCACAATCTGAACAATCTCCTGACTTCATTCTTGAATAGGTGGTATAATTTTCACATATATGTTAGGAGGTCTCTGGATGACCAGTTCCACTCCCAGGTATTGGTGCTCATCATTTTCCCTCACCTGGTATGACCTCATCATGGGTCAGTGATGGAAAAACTTAATAATATCCATCTCATTTTTTAACTTTTTGTGGGTCCTAGGGCTTGTAGTCTGGGCGTAAGCACTGTGGCTTATCTCCTCAGCTTAAGGCTAGTGCTCTACCACTTGAGTGACAGCACCACTTCCAGCTTTTTCTGTTCTTGTGGTGCTAAGGAATTGAACCCAGGGCCTCCTGGTTGTGAGGCAAACATCTACCACTGAGCCGCAGTCCCGACCTGTCCATCTCATTTTTGATCTGACAATTGTTGAACTCTCCATTTAGGGTTATTTTCACTACCACCTTAGTGTCTATAAGGTGGTGCTAGGCCAACTTTACATATCCATACTACCATAGTCAATGATCTCCTCCTTCACACTGTATTGTTCAGGGAAAATCTCCTGCCGTAGCCAATGATTTCCCTCATACTGTCTTGTTCTGTGAAAATATCCCTTTCCTAAGAGCTTGAGCCTAATTCACTGTGTTCTCCCATCTTTTGCTAGGATGGCAAGAAGTAAATCTACCTAAACTTAGCTAAGCAAATAACAACCCCAGAGCAATAACCAAAAGGAAATACCCAAACCCAAACAAAACATAGCCCCCCCCTCCAAATAAAAAAAAAAACTACCACACACTCAAAATTGTCAACGTAGAACTGAGTCCAGCAGGTCACCAGGAACTCGCAGCATTTTAATGGACTGCAGAGACCACTCACAATGGTTGCAATGGACCAATCACAGGTTGGCATGAACCCACTGGCTCTTTTAGTCTTGAGCCTGTAGGACTGTTGCCAAGGTTTCTACAGGTATGCGAGGGGCACAGAATGATGCCATTGCTACAGCCATGGCAGTGTTGCAGGAACTACAAGGGTATCAGCCAATGCCTTCTGTCCTCAGTGGCTGCCAGGTCCCAGTGTTTGCTCCCAAAGATTTTGTCCTTCAGTACTATCCATGTCCTCATGTATGCTCCTGTTAGAATGCTGGCCATGTGCAAGAGCCAAACATACACCAGTGGCTTCCATTCAACATATGTGCAGGTCTTGGAACTTGCTCCAACAATTTTAAAACAAAGTGAATTTCTATGTATTTCTAGGTGCAGAGGGTTCATGACAAAGGGTCCAATTGGAAACTTTCACTAAAGTGGACCCAGATTTTTTTAAACTTGACAATAAAGAGAAAATTCAAAGAAGTAGTTAAGGCATATGAAGTGTCTGTATTTGTTGAATTATAACCCCCAAACACAACTGCTTAAAATAATACTAAAGTCTTTATTTGGTATGGACTTGATTTATTGTTGGAAACATACAATACATCATTTTTGGTCTTAAAAAATTGTAATATCAGAGCAGGGCACTGGTGGCTCATGCCTGTAATCTTAGCTACTCCCGAGGCTGACACCTGAGGATCGTGGTTCAAAGCCAAAACATACAGGAAAGTCCGTGAGACTCTTTTCTCCAATAAACCACCAAAAAACCAGAAGTGGCACTGTGGATCAAGCCCTAGAGTGTTCGCCTTGAGCTGAAGAGCTGAGGGATAGCACCCAAGCACAGAGTTCGAGCCCCATCACCAACAAAAAAATAAATAAATAAAAAGTTATAATATCACTATGCACTTTGGTGTTTTCTTAATGGAATCCAAGATTAACCGCAGAGCTCTTGAGAAGAATTAAAACAATAACACACTCAAAAATAGCATGTGTTTGAAAGAATGCAGGTAGTATCAGCCTACTGCAAAGTGACTATTGCCAAGATGAATCCCCTATAGAAATACTTTTTTTTTTTCCTTTTCAGTATTTACTAATAAAATACATCCTTGCATTAATGGCAATATATTACTACTTTAATATAAATTAAGCACGTTCTCTATTCAACTCAGTAATTTTTTACAACTATTTAACTATGTAATGCTGAGTCCCTTATGAAGTCACTAAGTTGGCACTTTTGTCATTTACCTTAAAATGCAACATAACTAAGACCAAGAAAGTTTTATAGTTAGATGGGTCATGAAAGCAGCTGTTTTCTCACTTAAAAATTAAATCCAGTACGATACTTCATGGCATCCATAATCTGAAAAGCTGCTCTATCTTTTGGATTTTAAAGACCTCATCAATTTTCTGAGGATATTTAAGGTCTTTTTCTTTAAATCTAGAATGACAGATGTTAAAAGAATAGTGGAATTACTTCAGAATCATCTGATAGTGGCTGAGAATTTGACTCAGTTGTAGAGTGCTTGCCTTGCATGCCTGAGGCCCTGAGTTCGATTCCTCAGCACCACATAAGCAAAAACAAAAAAGCCAGAAGTGGTGCTGTGGCTCAAGTGCTAGAGTGCTAGCCTTGAGCTAAAGAGCTGAGGGACAGCGCCCAGGCCCAGAGTTCAGGACCCATGACCGGAACCCCCACCCCGCAAATAAAAGAATCATCTAATATTGTAGCAAAATGCCCTATGCCATACAGCTCCATGAAACGGGTTATTAACACCTATAAGAGTGAGAGAAATGAGAGCATCATCCTTTCCAAAGATAGTTTCTTAACAGATAGTTTACATCAGCATTCTTGAAATGCGTAAGGCAGTGTGTTGATATGCTCAAAGTGAAGAACAAGGGTTGGAGTAAGGGACTTATGTAGTAGAACCCCTGCCTAGAATATTAGAAGTCATCAGTTTGAACTCTCCTACTGCCAAATCCATCAGTATTCGTTTAGAGAAAGAGTTATAGCTGTGTATTTCAATTTCATTGTGATGCTATAACAAAATTCATTAAGACCGTAAGAAAGCCCCCATTTGACCACAGGTGTGCATTGTAGGAAAAAAGATAGATCAATAAAAACAAATTCAAATAGTCTGAGACTCTTACACAAGTTCTGGACATTATTTTCTCTTGGGCTGCTGCTGTGCAGGCCCAATATTTGATCTGAAGTGAATCTTGGAATTACAAATGTTAAAACCCAACGTCTAGTAACCTCTAAATGGTCTGTGTAACTCCTTAGTTCTCATACCTGACACTGTGATTTAGTGGGAAAGGCAGAGGGCTGATTCCCAGCTATTGGAGACTTCTTCTATAGTGAACAATGAGCTACCATCTTCAGTCATGTGGTTCCATCACAGACTTGGTTCAGGTCTTTGAACCTGAATGTAGAAGTTTGAATCTCCATAGTGTGAATTGGAAATTTGGCCTCTTAGTAAGATAGGTTTGGAGGACCTTGGGTGACTCTCTTTTTAATAGCTTCCCCTTTGTGCACATTTGGTTTAGATGCAGGGATACATAACTAACTAGTAGGAGTGGTCACCCTATGGTAGAGCAAGAGAGCCACAGGAGAGGGACAGAGATCAAACTCATGACATCTGCCATTTTATGCTGCTTGAATTGACATGTTCTGCATGAATTTTAGTAATTCAAGAATAAAAACTATGGGTTGGGAAGGTGGCTCAGTGGTAGAGTGCTTGCCTTGCATGCATGAGGGCCTGGGTTTGATTCATCAGCACCACATAAGCAGAAAAATGCCCGAAAGTGGCGCTGTGGCTCAAGTGGTAGAGCTCTAACCTTGAGGTGAAGAGCTGAGAGACAGCGCCCAGGCCCGGAGTTAAGGCCCACGACTGCCCCCCCCAAAAAAGAATAAAAATTAACATTACATATAGATTTTTAATTGCCTCTTTGCTTCTGACAAAAAGTAAAAGTAAAAATGAATTTAAATGGAAAGGAAGAGCAGGGAAAAGGAATGAAGCAATGATCATGGACAGCTCCTGAAGTCCAATCTGGAGGCTTTATTTACCAACAATGGAGAATAAAATGAAACTATGTAACAAGAAAGGGCCATATATTTATGAGATCACAATGGTTTTCTTATATCAACCCACATGCCACATTTGAAATAGAATGAAATAAGAGAATAGGTATTTACAATGTGTCTATGACATCACAATGACAATAATGTCATAATGATATGAGGTCATTGTAAATTGGTGATGTTGCAAGGAGGTTATGGTGTCATAATGAATATATGTTGTCACACTGGTGATGGGTTCACAAAGGGTTTGTGATGTTACAATGGCATATATGAATACAATTGTCATGTGTTCACAATGAGGATATGGGTACACATAGGGATTGTGATGTCACAAATGCCAGATGTGTTTTCAAAGATACTTAGGGGTCATGATAGCTTTATGATACACAATTGTGATGAGGTTACAATGGGTTTTTGATGTCATGATGCTTTTGTAATATCTTAAACACATGTCCAAATTCAATTGCTACTATTTCACAATGAGCACACAAGTTCACAGAAGGAGCTTGAAATCCTAATGGACAGGAATTTTTTTTAATGTTTGAGGTCATATTAGGTTTGTGAACACACAATGGGACAGTGATATCACCATGGCAATATCAACTCACTACATCATGTCAAAATATTGTTTTGATGTCACAATTAGTTGATGATGCCACATTGGTGATGATGTCACAAAAGATTGGTGATGTCACAATATGTTGGGCATGTCACAATGACATAATGGTTCTCAATTGTCTTTAAGTTACAATGAGTATATAAGTTCAAAAAGGTCTGTGATTTCTCCAAAAATATGTGTTGCACAAATATATTGAAATCCTACAAGGTTTGTGATGTCAGAATTTGGCACAATGGTTATGACATCTGGCAGTGTGATATCACCATGGTCATGATGTCACTGGGAATTTGTTATATCACATGTCATATGTGAAATCTAATGTGGCCGACAACAGATTATGAGGACAAAAAGGCCTAACGTATCAGAATTGCAGCATGTCACAAAAGTTATGATGACACGATAGATTTGTGATGTCACAGTGGGTTAGTAATATCACAATGGCAATGTGATGTACAAAGGGATTGTGATGTCACAATGGCTATGAATTCAAGATTTGTTTATGATATCAACGTACGGGCCACATCTGAAAGAGAATGATGAGATCACAGAAAAGGCATTCATAATGTGTCTATGATGTTATAATAACAATGTGAAGTTATAATTCTATCATATCATTTTAGTTTTGTGATTTCACAATGAGCACACAGTGTCAAAATGACAATGTGATATCACAATTATGATAATCTCACAAACTGTTTTTGATGTTAAAATGTCATGTCTGATTCTCAATTATTTCACAGTGGGGATTTGGGTACACAAAGGGACTGTGATGTCACAAAGCTATGTATTTTTTTCAAAGGATATAAGAGGTCATATTAGATTTGGGAGGTCACAATGTGATCCTGGTGTCAAAAGAGCAATGTGATGTCACAATGGGTTTGTGATGTCACAGTGGTGATGAGGTCACAATGGGTTAGTTATTTCACAAGTTTGTAATATCACAATTATTTGTTCAATTTCAATTGCTCCTATTGCACCATGAAGACACTGTAATAACCATCAGTGCCCCTATAATCCAGGGGAACAGATAGTCATCATGGCCTCCTGGTCTGGACCACCAGAGAGGGGAGTGCATGCCGTTGGAGGGTGCAGGACATGCTGCTGAAGGAGATAGGATGTCAAGCCTCAAATGGTGGGCTGCCAAGAAGTGATTGTGCATGGACATTTGGGAAGTGATGATTGAAAACTGTTATGCAAGAAACATATTGCAGTGGGGGAAGGGTACAGCCTATATTTAGGCTGCATGTTCAGAGCAACAGAAGGGGAGAGAAAAAGGGGAAAGGCCTGGAAGAAAAGAAGTGATGAGACTGCAGGAGGGTAAAGACCTGGGAGGAGAGGAAATTGAGGGAGAGCAGGAGGTGAAGGATGGCAGCTGACCATCTGGATAAGGCAGGCAGGCCTATCAAGAGTAGAGCAGCCTGAAGAAAAGAAAGGAATGGTGGCAGGAAAAAATGAAAAGACCTGAAATATAGGACAGGTCTGAAAAGGAGGATGAAGAGAAAGTAAAAAGCCTTGTCTTTTGAAGTGTGTAACTTTAGAGATCATTATTTTGTGGGTTGGTTGTTTGAAGACTAATTAACAAATGGCTGGGCTGCTCTTTGGATGTCTGAGGGTTCATGGTTGAGGCTGCAATTAGCTCTGGGCATGCAGCCCAGGTCAAGGTAGTCGCTTGTTACAAAATTTCTGAGGACAAGACAGATTTGTGATGTTACATTGCATTAATGATATCACATTATCAATATGAGGTCACAAAGGGATTGTAATGTCACAAGGGTGATGTGGGCACAATGGGTTTCTGAAATCAACCGATATGCCACTTTTGAGATAGAATGAAATCACAGAATAGGCAATCACATTGTCTCTATGACTTCACAATGAAAATGTGATGTCATGAGGCTATGATGTCATTGTCATTTTGGGATGTCACAATGGGCCGATGATATCATTACAACAATGTGATCTCATTCT
Organism: Dipodomys spectabilis; assembly: GCF_019054845.1. Taxonomy (NCBI): domain Eukaryota; kingdom Metazoa; phylum Chordata; class Mammalia; order Rodentia; family Heteromyidae; genus Dipodomys; species Dipodomys spectabilis. Next base: position 2,132,865 of record NW_024870964.1, read on the forward strand.
GGAGATGATGTCACAAAGCATTTGTAATGATACGATGGCGTGTCTGATGTCAGTTGTCTTTTGTTCACAATGAGGATATGGTTACCCAAAGGACTGTGATGTCACAAACACCATGTGCTTTTTCAAAGGTGCTAAGAAGTCACAACCGGTTTGGGATGTCACAAGGTGATCTTAATATCACTGTGGCAATCTGATTTCACTATGGGTTTGTGATGTCACAGTGGTGATAAGATTACACTTGGCACAACTGTAATGAGTCTTAACAGGTTTGTGATGTCACAATGTGACTCAGTGGTCATGACATCTGGCAGTGTGATGTCACAGTGGTCATGATGTCACAGTGCATTTCTGGTATCACATGTCATACCTGAAGTATTATGAGTTAAAAAATTTATGAGCTCAGAGAGGCCAGAGATCACACTGGCAGCATGTCAAAACATTTATGAGGATAGGACAGTTTTGTGATATCACAGGGTGTTAGTGATATCATAATGGCAATATGGTGTCATCAAGGTTATTGTGATATCATAATGGTTATGTTGTAACAATGTCTTTCTGATATCAACCCACCTGCCACATTTGAAATAGAATGAAATCACAGAATAGGCATTCCAATGTATCTGTGATATCACAATGACCATTTGATGTCATAATGCTATGATGTCATTGCTGTTTTATAATGTCATGATGGGTTGATGTTGTTATAATGACAATGTGAAGTTACAATGGTGATGATGTCACAAAGGTTTTGCGATGTTAAAATGGCATGTCTGATCTCAATTGTCATTAGCTCAATATGAGGATATGGGTACACAAAGGGCCGGTGATGTCACAAAAGCCATGCTTTCTTTCAAAACTTCTGAGGTCATAATAGGATTGGGATGTCACAATGTGATCATAGTGGCACAATTGCAATGTAATATCACAATGAGTTTGTGATATCACCGCAGTGATGAGGTCACAATGGGTTATTGATGTCTCATCAAGTTTGTAATATAACAATGACATATACAATTTCAATTGCTTCTAATTCACAATGAGGATAATGTAATAACCAGTGGAGCCAGAATTATCTGTGGGAGCCGATAACCATAGTAAATTCTTGGCCTGGCCCACCAGAGAGTGTGGGGAATGCCACCAAATGTGGAGGTGTCAAGCTTCACATAGTGAGCTATCAAGAAGTGATTGAGCATTGGGCTTGGGAAGTTATGGTTAGACAGAAGACCCATTGGAGTGAGGAGGGATAAAACCTATATATAGGTTGTATTTTCAGAGCACTGGAAGGGGAGATAAAAATGGGAGCTACCAGGATGGAAGTAAGTGGTGAGATAGCAGGAAGGGAAAAACCCGAAAAGAGAGGAAGTTGAGGGAGAGCAGAAAGTTGGAAAGTGGTCACTGGAGCAGAGTAGGGCAGGCCTGTGGAGAGTGGAAAGGCCTGCAGAGAAGAAGGAAGTGGTGGAAGGGAAAAAGGGAAAGACTAGAAAGGAAGGACAGGTCTGCAGCGAAGGAGGGAAGAATGGAAAAGTAAAAAGCCTTGCCCATTGAGGTTTGGCACTTTGGAGATGATAGTTTTTTGGCTGTTGGTTTGCAGACCAATTAAGAAAGGGTCTGGCTGCCCATTGGAGGTCTGAGGTTTGGTAGTCAAGGCTGCTCTTGGACCTGGGTATCCAGTCCAGGATAAGGTAATCCCAGTCCCCTTTCTAGTGTAAACTAGTTCATTTTATTAAATCTGACTAGATCGTTTTTCTCCTTGCCTTAGAGGTCATAAGTACACGAGTTCACAGAAAGAGCTTGAAGTCTCAAAGACCATGAATTTTCTAAGATGTGATGTGGCCATAATAGGTTTGTAAAAACACAATGGAATAGTGATATCACAACGGCAATACACAATATCATGTCAAAATAATGCCACAATTAGTTGTTGATGCCATTCGCATGATGAGGTCATGAAAGACTGGACAATACTGATCAGGTTAATATTATAGTTACTAACTGCTTGTTTTGCTTCTGTAATTTGCTTTTTGCTAAATAAGTAATTTCGTGTTGCTTTAACCTCGACTCACTGCAGATAAAAAGGGCTTGATGGAGCAATTCTCTGAACCACAGATGGTTCTGGTCTGTTACACAAACACAGGATATCAGCACAGATGGTGCCTAACAGCACAGATGCCTTATCAGAACAATTGGTGCCTTAAAACCACAGGTGGTGCCTTATCAGCACAGTTGGTGTCTTATCATCACAGCTGGTGCCTTATCAGCACAGAGGGTGCCTTATCAGCATATCTGAAATGCCAGAAAGCCCCTTCTGGGCTCTGGAGATCACTCTTAGTCACGAGCACCTGCAGGTTAGCAAGTAGCACTGGAGTTTACCTAGTATATCCCACCATCAGTTTAAAGCACATCGGCTCTTAAACCACCCAATCCCCTGTCCCTTATACTTTCCTGCTCTGTAATATGCCAATCATATGCTAAAGTAATGTTACGATTTTTCCGCCATGTGTGATGATTTGTTACAAAACGTTATTATGTGTGTTAAGTCTCTGCCCTACCTCAAGAAGTATATAAAAATTTTGTAACCCAAGCCTTGGGGCCTCTTAGCATCACCGGTTACCGAGTGCATGGAGAACCAAGCCTGGGCTTGCCAATAAATGACTCTTTGCTGATTGCATTGGTCACAGTCTCTGGTGGTCTCTTCGGGGGATCCCGAGTCGCGGGGATCACTTCAGTCACAATAAGTTTGTGATGTCACAATGGGTTCCTGATGTCAGAGTGGCATGGCAGATCTCAATTTTCATTAATTGGCAATGAATATATGAGTTCAAAAAGGGACTGTACTGTCTCCAAAGGCATGTGTTATCACAAACATGATGCCATTCTAACAGGTTTGTGATGTCACAATGTGACACAATGGTCATGACATCGGGCAATACGATGTCACAGGGGATTTCTGACATCACATGTCATACCAGAAATATGATATTTAAAACAGATTATGTGCTCAAAAAGGGTCTAATATGTGACAATGGCAGCATGTTACAAAACTTATAAGGACAGGATTGATTTGTGATGGCACAGCAGGTTAATGATATCACAATAGTAATGTAATGTCACAAAGGATTGTGATATCACAATTATTATATGGTCAAAATGGATTTCTGAAATAGAATGAATTCACAGATAGGCCTTCATGCTGTTATGTCTATAAGTAACAATGACACTGTGATTTATAATGCTGTGATGCCATTGTTGTTTGGTGATGTCATAATGAGCTGATGGTGTCATAATGACAATTTGATGTCACTGCTGATTTATGATGTTACAATGGTTATGAGGTCACATTATGTTTCTTTTATAACACACATGTCAAATTTGAATTAGAATGAAAAAACTGGGCACCGGTGGCTCACACCTGTAATCCTAGCTATTCAGGAGGCTGAGATCTGAGGATCACAGTTCAAACCTACCTCAGACAGGAAAGTCCATAAGACTCTTATCCAAAATAAAAACCAGTAGAAAACCAGAAGTGGTGCTGTGGTTCAAGCGATAGAGTGTTTGCCTAGATCTGAAAAGCAGGGACAGCACCCAAACCCAGAGTTCAAGCCCCACAACCAAAAAAGAAAAATTAGAAACAGGCATTCACAATCTGTCTATAACATCACAATGACAATGTGACCTCATAATGCTATCTTGTAGTTTTGTGATGTCAAAAGTAGTTGATGTTGGCCTAATGAGAATGTTGTCATACTGGTGATGTCATAAAGGTTTCTTGATGTTACAATGACATGTCTGATATCAATTGTCAATTCATAATGAAGGTATAGTTACACAAAAGGACTGTGATGTCACAAAGGCCATATGTTTTTTCAAAGGTGCTAAGAGATCCTAATAGGTTTGGGATGTCACAATGTGATAGTGATATCAAATGGCTATGAAAGCTCACAATAGGTTTGTGATGTCACATTGGTGGTGAAATCAAATAGTTTTGTGAAGTCACATCTCATAATCACATGTCCAATTTCAGTTGCTACTATTTCACAATGAGGAGATGAGTTCACAGAATAAGACTGAAGTATAAAAGGCCAGGAATTTTCTAAAACTCTATGAAGACATAGCAAGTTTTTGAAAACACAATGACACAGTGATATCACGATGGCAATGTGATGTTTCAATATGATGACTTGATAATGTTTTGATATTACAATTGGTGATGCCACACTGGTGATGAGTTTACAAGAGGTGTGTGATGTCACAATGGGTTGGTGATATCAAAATCACACATGTGATCTCAATTGTCAACTCACAATGAGTATATTAGCTCACAAAGGAACTGTGATGTCTCTAAAGGGATGTGTTGTCTCAAAAGTGATGCACTCTTAACAGGTGTGTGTTGTCAGAAAGTGACAAAATGCTCATAACATCTATCAGTGTGATGTCACCATGATCTAGATGTCACACTGGATTCGGGTATCACATTTCATACCTGGATTGAGTATGAAAGGATTGGAATTTCACAGTAGGTTAGTGATATCACTATGGAAATGTGGGGTCGCAAAGGGATTGTGTTACCACAATGGCTATTAGATCACAATGCGTTTCTACTACAATAGGTTTGTGCTGTCACAATTGGTTGGAAATGTCACAATGGTATGCCAGTTCTCAAATGTCATGAATTCACAATGAAGATATGAGTTCGCAAAGGGACTGTGTTGTCTCCAAAGTCATGTGTTGGCACAAATGTGATGAAGTCCTAACAGATTTATGAGTTCACAATGTGACACCATGGTCTTGATGTCTATCAATGTGATGTCACAAGGTTCATAATGTCAGAGTCAATTTCTGATATGATATGTCATACCTGAATTATTATGAGTTTGAAAACAGAATATAAGCTTGCTAAAGGCCTAAAATATCCTACTGTCAGCATATCACACAAGTTATGACTAAAAACATATTGTTTGGAGCTTAAGATTCTTTCTTTGAAATTGTATCCTCATTGTGAATTAGTAGAAATTGAAATTGGACCTGTCATTGTAATATCGAAAACTCATGTGACATCACAAACTCATTGTGACCTCATCACCACTGTGACATCACAAACCCATTGTGACATCCCGTTGTTGTTGTGCCTTCACAATCACATTGTGACATCATAAAGCAATTGTGAACTCTTAACACCTTTACAAAACACACGACCTCTGTGGCATTACAGACCCTTTGTGTACCCATATCCTCATAGTGAACTAATGAAAATTGTGATCACACATAGCATTGTATCATCACAAATACTTTGTGCAATAATTATGACTGTGAAATCACATCATCATGACACTATCATCTCAGTGTGACAACACCAAACCCCAATGACACCATACCAATTTTTTCTTCTGTGCATTTTTTATTGTAAGTATAGTGTACAGAGGGATTACAGTTACATGAATAAGGTAATGAGTACATATCCTATCAAACATTGCTGCCTTGACAACACATTGTCACTTTGATGTCATAGACCCATTGTGAATGCCTGTTCTTTGAATTATTTCTATTACAAATGTGCCATGTGGGTTGATATCAGGAAACCATTGTGAACTCATAACCTTTGTCACATCAAAATCTCTTTGTCACATCACATTGCCTTTGTTATATCACTAACCTACTGTGACATCAAATACCTCTCCTGTCCTCATAACTTTTGTGATATGCCATTGTGATAATTTAGGCCCTTTGTGAGTTGAAAATCTCTGTTCAATCTCATATTTCAGATATGATATCAGATATCTAAAATCCAGTGTAACATCATGATATCACACTACTGGACATCATAACCATGGTGTCACTTTGTGACATCTCAGACCTGTTAGTTCTTTAACTCTTTGACTATATATACTTTGGTGACATCAGAATCCCTTCCCAAAATCATATACTTATGGTAGTTAATGACAATTGAGATCAACCCACATGCCACATTTCAAATACTATGAAATCACAGATTAGGCATTCATAATATGACTATGATGTCACAGTGACATAAGGGAAAATGCTATAATGTCATTGTCATTTTGTGATGTCACCATTAGCTAAAGATATCATAACAACAGTGTGATTTCACACTGGTTAAGACATCACACAGGGTTCATAATGTTACAATGGTTATGATCACAATGTGTTTCTGATATCAACTGATATGCTACATTTGAAATAGAATGAAATCACAGGATATACATTCACAATGTGTCTATGACAGCAAAATGGCAATACGATGTCATAATGTTATGATGTCACTATAGCTTGTCATAACTACAATCTGATGTCACACTGGTGATGATGTCACAAAAGGTTTGTGATGTCACAATGGCATGTCAGATCTTAATTGCCATTAGATTAAAGTGAGGTTTCTGTTGTCAAAAGTGTTAATGATATAAAAGTGGGTAAGTGATGTCAAACTAGTTTGTAATATCACATCTTATTTCAAATTTCAATTGCTACAAGTTCACAATGATACAAGTTCAAAGAAGGAACTTGATGTCCCAAAGGCCATGAATGTTCTAAGATGTGATAAGGTCATAATAGGTTTGTAAAAACAATTGCAATATGATGTCAAATTATGATGTTGTAAGAATGTTGTTATGTCACAATTAGTTGGTGATGCCATAATAGTGATGATTTCAAAATAGTTTTGTGATGTCGCAGTAGTTTGTGATGTGACAATGTCATTCCAGACCTCAATTGTCCCTAACTCACAGTGAGTATATAAGTTTAGAATGGGATTGTGAGGATTCCAGAGGCATTTGTTGGCACAAAAGTGATGAAGTCCGAACACATTTGTGATGTGACAATGTGACACAATGGTTATTACATCTAGCAGTGTGATGTCACAATACTCATGATGTCACAGTATATTTCTAATATTTCATGTCATATCTGAATCAATATGATGTCAAAAATAGTGAGCTCTCATGGGCCTAACATAACACAGTGGCAACATGTCACAAAACTTATGAGGACAGGACATGTTTGATTTGTCACAGTTGTTTAGAGATATCACAATGGCAATGTTATGTCACAAAGGGATTGTGATGTCACAATGGTTATGAAGTCAAAATGTGGTTTTTACATGAACCCACATGCCACATTTGAAATATAATGAGATCACATAATAGGCACTGATAATGTATATATGATGTCACAATGAAAATGTGATGTCATAGTGGTATGATGTCATTACAGAATTGTGATGTCACAATGAGATGATGCTGTTATAATGACAATGTGATGTCACACCAATGATTATATTGTAAATGCTTTGTGATATTGTAATGGCATATCTAATCTCAATTGACATTTCACAATGAGGATATGGATACACAAAGGGACTGTGGTGTCACAAAGGCCATGTGGTTTTTCAAAGGTGCTAAAGATGTCATAATGGGTTTGGGAGATCTCAAGGAGATTGTAATGTCAAAACAGCAATGTGATATCACAATGGCTTTGTGATGTCACATTGGTGATGAGGTCACAATGGACAGGAGAGGTTTGTGATGTCACAACAGGTTAATGTTATCACAATGGCACTGTGATATCAGGAAGGGATTTTTCTTACAATGGTTTTGAGGTCACAATGGATTTCTGATACCCACCAATATTGCTTGCTTGAAATAGAATGAAATCACAGAATAGGCATTCACAATATGTGTACAATGTCACTATGACATATGATGTCATAATAGTATGATATTTTTGATTCATGTCAAAATGGCATGTCTAATTTTACTGGTCATTAGATTACCATGAGGATCCCAGAAGTTGCTATGTCCTGAGTCTTTCAAAAGGTGCGTCGTGCTGAGTCCATTACATAGGGTTCTTTGTGCTATATTTTTTAAAGTGTGCTGTGTGCTGACATCCCAAAGGGTGCTATGATCTGAGTCCTTGAGAGGGAGTTATCCCTGACAATCAGACACACACACACACACACACACACACACACACACACACACAAACACACACAAACACAAACACAAACACAGAGGGTCACCATGCACTTGCTTGGTATGTGGGGTGGATGGAGAAGAGTCTCTCCCAGTGGTTGGGCTGAGGGGAAATTTGATCCCCCGAGGCAGCTGCTGGGGTTGGGGGTAAGCCCTGAGCTGAGATGAGGCTGCTTTTTCCATGGCCTGGTAGCCTTAGGGCAGAGACAGTGCAGCACAAGGCCAGGGATAGAGGGCTTGGCCGAGGGGGTAGGGAGCGTGACCAAGGGGAGGACAGGGCATGGCAGAGGGGGCACATATCTTCTGTAGCCAGGGGCAGGCTGGAACCCTTGTGCAGTGGGGGCGGGGCAACACGGCAGAGAATTGGGGGCAGAGAGAGAAGGGCAGACACATGCACCAGGCCAGGCAGCGTCAATGGCTGGCCTCTGCTGCTGTAGGAACATGGGTCTGGGCAAAGAGCACAGAGCACACAAAGCCAGCACAGCAGGCACATCCCTTGCACAGCCCCAGGGAGTCTCAGAAGCCACATAGACCCTGAGCCTGAGGTCCCTGTGTTGGGAGCTCAGCTGGGGCTGGGGGGCACTCAGCCCCACAACCTGCCTGCCACTGCCCCAGTCCCCTCTCCTGCCCTCCCTACGGCATCGCATTTCAAATATGTCACTGCTGGCTCAGACCCATGGTGCCTCTTGGAGTCATCTAGCAATGGTGTGCCCCAGGCTGGCTTGCGACCCTGACCAAGTCCCGGGCCCCATTCCTTTGCTCTGGGCCCGAGCATCCACCATGATGCTGCCATTGTTGTCCGCTGCACCCAGTACCACAGCCTACAGCTTCTCCCAGTAGCACATGTGGGTGGCCGCCCCACGAGCTCGAACCTTGTGTCCTACCCGAACACCCCCCTCCTCACTGTGGAACCAGACCCACTACTCCAGCCTCCCCGCTCGAATCCCCACCATGCCTCCTCAGCACCAGGAAGGCCAGCCCTGGCTCTGCCAAAAATGTGCCCCAAAGGTGGGGGTTGATGGACCCAGGGATTCCACCCCCATTCCTAGTGGTCAGTGTGCCAGGAAATGGGGAGATGCAGGTTTGGGTGAGAAAGGGACACCACCGAGCCCCTAGCCTGGAGCAGTGGGAGACCCACAGCCCCACATCTGCACCCTTCCTCTCCCTGGTGGGAGCCAGGTGGTTTTAGTCAGAGGTGGGTTGCAGCAGCTCCACACCTGCCTTCTTGGGTGTTTTCCTTTTTTCTGGGGTGGGGGTGTTGGATGCAGAAGATAGGACCCCCTTGCTGTGTGAGTCCTTGACCTCTGTTCTCAGTCTCCCTTTCAGGTGAGGAGGGACCCAGAAAAGCCCACCAGGGAGGTGAGGTCACTGGGGGTCAGATAGAAGGTGAATATCTGGGAGGAACACACTCCTCCATTGCACATATACCCAGCATGACCCCCCCACCCTAACTGTCAACAGTAATCATAGGATTATCACATTTCCCAGCTCTGCCAGCATCTGTTGGTGTTCCCAGTCCATCTGGTCTCCTTGTCCTCCCCAATAATCCACACAGTCGCCCAGAAGTACCTAAGCTGGAAGTAGGGAGTACTTCCATGTATGTAGCCTTTAAGACCCCATCCATTTCCTCAACACCGCCCCACTCCAGGTCAGACACCCCCTGAGGACCCCATGACCCCCTGCTTGTTTTCAATCCTGCCTCTGAGGACCACTTCTCTGAGGATTCCTTCACCGCACATCCTGGCCTAGGGTTTTGGTGAGAGAGGAGTTAAGGCCCGTTGTTCCCAAGGGGAAGGGTCTGGCCCTGGAGAAGGTGAGAGGTGAGGTGGTGCTGTGTCATTAGAGTGGTGCTCCCCTTGGGTGGGAGCCCTTGGTTCTGACAAGGGAATGGGGAATCGGAACCTGCATGCTCCAGCTTGTACATTGTCCCCCATGAGGAAACAACAAACTTAAGAGAGGCACTACTCTGAGTCTGTGTGAGTGGGTGTGTGTGTGTGAGAGAGAGAGAGAGAGAGAGAAAGAGAGAGAGACCGAGAGAGAGAGAGAGACCATGAAAGAGAGAGAGAGAGACCATGAGAGAGAGAGAGAGAGAGAGAGAGAGAGAGAGAGAGATCATCTTTCTCCTTGTACAGCCTGACTGTACTCAGGTGAGTGATCATTTGGCAAATTGCAGGTGTGTATGGAAGTCTTCTGTCACTGTTCTGGATTGTGTGTGTGTGTGTGTGTGTGTGTGTGTGTGTGTGTGTGTGTGTGCGTGTGTGTGTGTTAGGAGAGCAGGGAAATGAGATCAATGAAACTATATTTACATCATCATGTCTAAAAACAGCAAAAGCATTTTATTTCTCTCTGTGTGTGTATTTGTTTTTGTTCTTTCTTTCATCAATACCAAGTATGAGCCCAGCCACAATCTTTGTTTTCTCCTTCACAGTTTCATGGCTCCTTTATGGAAAATTTCAGTAGATATTCCTTTCCTCCCCTTTCCACCTCTCTCTTCCCCCTTTCCTATAGCCCACAGTAGATGCTGGGCCTGCATGTGCCTCCCCTAGGAGACCTGTGTGAACCCTGGTCTAGAGTGGACACCTGTCTTTCTATCCCCAGCCAGAAGTTTCGTGAGGCGAGTGTGACCACAGCCACAATCTTCCAGCCAGACACTCTGCTCTCGTGTGTATAGTTGGAGCTAACTCAAGGGTTGAGAATGTGTCTGCCAAACATAATTAGGTAATGAGATGGGTGAGAAGGCAGGGCAGGGTCTTTGAAGCTATGAGGTTTTGGGGGCTTGCATACAGTGTGACATGGCAGATGGTTCACCATGACGGAGGATGAGAGGGGAACCTTACCTAGGGCATTCATGATCTCTGTGGGCATCTGGGCACAGGGCTCCATGCCCCTATTGGTGGCGTGTATTCCCTCCCACGGCAGTGCACCAGTGGTCAATCCTCCCTGGAGTCCTGCAGACTCCAATCTGTGTCCTGCTTGAGCCATTTCCAGCTTGGTAGTGGTAGGCAAGTCCATTTCCCCTGCTGGAGCCCACTCAGTATCAGGACATGTCAGTTAGCTAGGTCTCACTGAATGCCAGTTTCTGTAACCTGCTGTAGGCTGTCTGGAAGGGAAAGGGGACCATTGACTTTGGAAACTTTTAAGTTTGATTGGGATAAATTAAATGCCACATTTTCCAGGGTTTTTGTTGTTGTTCTTGTTTAAGCTGGCAATTTCCACTAACGCCTGGGATTATGGGTCAAATTAGATGGACCATTTCAGCCACCAAACAATAACATTCAAAGCTGCACAGGCAGAGTTCACAAGCCATATTGTGTCCTGCTTTGAACGTTGTGCCTTGACTGCCTTTCTCCATCAGCTGCTGAATCTCTTCCTGCTCTCTTTAGGGTGACCACCACAGTGGAAGGCATTGTGGGGAGCAGAGATTGTGACCTCACCATCCCCAGCCTGCCAGCTGTGAGTAGAGACAATACCCAGCACCTACACTGGACGCTGGGAGATTCAGAGGCCCCAGGCTGCCTCCAGGATCTTTTATCTGCAGCATGAAACTTGGGGGCCGGATGTGGTAGACCATCCTGGCTGGTCCCAGGGGGAGGAGAGGAGGCCCCTTGAGCTAGACGTTCAGCTCATGACAACCTCGTTCACACCTGAGTGGGGAATTGAGTACCACAGAACTGATCAGCCACTAGGCAGAGATCTTTGAGAAGATAGGCATCCCAGAAGTCCCAGAATCCAGTGAGTATATTGTGACTCATATCCTCGGAGTCAAAACAGTTAAGTGCAAGGTCACCAGGAGGGCATGAAGAGGGAGGAGGGAGAACTGTGGGAGAGCTATATGAGGCTTCGTCTCTCCTCCCCCACAGAGGATACTTACCTGAATCAGATGGGACTTTTCTGTAGTATTGTCATAGACAGATGCTCATTTATTTATCTAACAAACTATTATAGTGTGTGCCAGGGTCTGGGGGGTCATAGACAATGAAGGTTCCAGGACTGGTTCCAAAGCACTGGGCTCTGAGCAGGGTTGCTTCTTTAATAATACTCACAACACAGGAATATTCCTGGGATAGATCAGCCCTTTTTATCTTCCCAAGAGAGAGGGACCTAGAGCCTCCCTCACCCCCAGTCTCTATCCCTTGACCAAGAAACCCTTTGGTTCCCATATCATGTGGTTGGATAACTAGACCTCACCTCACTGCCCAGTGGTTAGGCAGGACTGTGAGAGATCCTGAGTCTTTGATAATGTCAGAGGATCCTCAGTATGAGACTGTACTTGAACGTCCTAACTTGGTGCATTGTCAGTCCCATCTAAGACTGCCATGATGTAGGACATAGAATCTAGTGAATCAGATCAGGATGGGGTCTGTTCTTGGAGGCTTGAGTATTATGTGTGAGCTTTGAGCTTCTGTGTGCCAACCTGCTTCCTTTTCTTGGGTGGGTCTATGCTAGACAAAGCTTGAAATTAGGGTGTGGTCTTGTATTTTATGCTATAAGATATCACTCTACCATTTGAGCCACAGCTCCACTTCCAGATTTTTTTTGGGTGTTTAATTGGAAATAAAGAGTTCTTATGGACTTTGCTGCCAAGGGCAGCATCCATCTGTGCAGTCCTCAGATCTTGGTTTTTCCGAGGGGATAGGATTCAAAACCTTGGAAAAAATATCTTTGGATACTCATGGCTGTTATTCCTAGGTACTCAAGAGCTGAGATCTGAGGATTACAGTTCAAAGCCAGCCTGGACAGGAAAGACCCTGAGACTCTTATCTCCAACAAACCAACAGAAAACCGGAGGTGGTGCTGTGGCTCAAGTAGTAGGGTGCTCGCATTGAGATGAAGAGCACAGGGACAGCCCCCAGGCCCAGAGTTCAAGCCTCACAACCGAAAGAAAAGAAAGAAAGTAAAACATCTTTGCCTATAAAGATGTAGAGGTGTGTGTAGGGGTGCTGTGTTTGAGAGACTAGGTGCTGGCCTCATTGTACAGACATTTCTAAGAACTCCCCATTTGTCCTAGTTTGAAACCACATTAGAATGGGTGGTGCCTTATGAAGAACTCAAGAAGAGGAGACCCGTGGCAGGCAGAGTGGGCTAATGGTTCAGGGGTGGGATTGATGTGTCTGTATTCTCTCCATTGAAGGATAGATTTGGATGCTGGATATCAAAGACTGAAGTCAAGTGTTGCAAGAAGTATATGGCCTGACGAATTGAGTTTCCTCTGGGTATATGAAGGTGGTTGAAGCCTGGTGCTGCTGGTGGCTGACAACTGTCGTCCTAGATACTCATAAAGTTGAGTTGTAAAGACCACGGTTCAAAGCCAGCTTGGGCAGGAAAGTCTGTGATAATTGATGATTGATGAACCATCAGAAAACAGGAAGTGGTACTGTGGCTCAAGTGGTAGAGTGCACATCTTCAGCTGAAGAGCTGAGTGAGAGCACCCTGGCCCAGAGTTCAAACCCCATGATCAACAATAAACAAAGAGGTAGCTGAGTTTTCCACATACCAATGTATACGGTAGGAAATTACATGCTGGGTTATGAGACATTACAGGTATGTGAGAGGCTCAATGTTGTGTTTACAGTTGGTGTGTGTATGATAGTGCCATCTTCTCATGGGTCGGATGTGATCCTAATGGACAGAGTTCATGGTTCTGTTCTCAGGAACTGCTGAGGCCTTGGAATGTCCATATGTGTGTGTGTGTGTGTGTGTGTGTGTATGTATGTGTGTGTGTGAGTAATTTTCCCTTGTCTTTCTCTGTCCTCTTCCTGGGTGCCTGTCTGCCTCTTCCTGACCTGAGATGGTGCCCCTCCTCCACGTTGACCTTGACTTTAGCCACCTATCCGGGTCTACAATGAGTGCGAAATGGCCAGAGGCCTGTGTTCCAGCTTTTCTCTGGGGCACAAGTCTGGCTGTCCAAATATTTGGCCGGCCCCAGGGGATTCTTGGACAACAGTGCTAGCTGGTTTCCTCTGCCTCAGAAGGAGGGCTTCAGTCACAGGATGTCCTGTCCTTTTCCTCAGCTAGTCCTCTGCACATCCCTCTAAACAGGCTGGCAGTGGAGTAGGGAATGGGGGGTTGCTGGTGGTTCTGGCCAACTCGAGCGTGAAAGCTGATTGAAGACCACCCAAGCAAGGGGATCCAGGACTACATGGAAGGTGAGGCCAAGATGGCTTGGAAGTATTGGTCAGTGTCTAGGAAATGTAAACAAACTTTATCACAGGAAAGTCTGTCTTCCAGCCCTGGCTGGGACTCTCTGGTCCTTCTAGACAATTCCAGATGCCCAGAATACAGAGGCACAGATTTTAGATTCCAGGGCCTGGGAACTGGGGGAAGAGAGACTGGTATGGCCAATACCTCAAAGTTCTGGGGCATTAGCTTGACCTGGCTATGTCCCCCTTGTGTATGTTCACCCAGTGTTGGCCACACACCGGCCACTTGTAGCAGTGCTGTGGAAATGGCAGGAGTGGAAGTGAGATTTAGTATGACCAAAATCTGGATTTATCGGCTGTGGGGCTGGCAAAGGGTGTCTAAAAAAACATATTAGAGCTGGAGCTCAGGGCCTAGGCACTGTCCCTGAGCTTCCTTTGCTCCAAGCTAACATTCTACCACTTGAACCACAGCTCAACTTTCATCTTTTTTAGTAGTTTAGTGGAAATAAGTGTTTCATGGACTTTCCTGTCTGGGCTGGCTTCAAGCTGCCATCGTAAGATCTCAGCCTCGAGTAGCTAGGATTGCTGGTATGAGCCACTGGCACATACTAAGGATGTTAGAGTGTGTGAGTGTGTGTATGTGTTTATGTGTTTACCGGGACTTGAACTCAAAGCCTAGATGCTATCCTTTAGCTTGTTTGCTCAAGGTTGGTGTTCTGCCACTTGAACTACAGAAGCACTGCTTCCCAGCTTTTTGGTGATTCATTGGAGATAAGAGTCTGCCCAGGCCAGCTTTGAATCCTGATTGATTTTCAGGTCTCAGCCTTTAGTAGTTAGGCTGCCAGGTATGAACCACTGGCGCCCAGCTGATAATGGCCTTTCTCCACATTGGAGTGGGTACTCCTGAAAGGTTTTCCTTATTTTTTCTGTGCCAGTACCAGAGCTTGAACTCAGGGTCTGGTCTCTGATCTCTTAACTTTTTTCCTCAAGGCTGGCACTCTATCACTTGACCCACAGCTCCATTTCTGGTTTTTGGTAGTTCATTGTCATGAAGAGTCTCACTAACTTTCCTCCCCTGAGCTGAGTTTGACCCATGGCCTCTCATCTCAGTCTCATTCATGGAGTAAGTAGCCACTTTTGAAACATTTTTTTTCCTGAAAAAAAGCCCTGGGTCTCAGTATGATGTATAGTCCATATGCAAATATATCCTGTGTGATAGGATGTAATAAATGAAATGTTGTATGTGTAATAATACTAAATAAATAAGGCTAATAAATGCTATACTCACTTTTCCAGTGCTGGCACTTCAATTCAGGCCCTGGGAACTGGTCTGAATTTCTTGTCTTCAAGGACAGTGAGCTTCCTCTTCACCCACAGTGCCACAGAGTTACCCAAACCCTGATTTCAAATACCAGGCCTGCCAGAAAAATGTTGCAAATTCCAAGCCAGGGCTTTTAATTTATTTTTAATTTATTTTTTTGGCCAAGCATGGGGCTTGAACTCAGGTCTTGGCATCTCTACCACAGTTGGCCCTGTATTATTAAGACCCAAGTTCAAATCTCGGGGTTGGCAAAAATAAAAATAAAAAGGAGAAGGTTAAAACGGAGAACTTCAGGAAGGTGGTTTTACATTTTTTCCCCTTGCATTGTGACCATCCTGGGTCTAAATAACAAGGCCGAAAAGTGCACATGACCTTTCATGCTGATGTTTGGCTGGCTATTAGGGAAGCCATAGCTGAAACTTCAAATTAGGCCTGGAGGTTGAGTCCCGGGACTGCCACTAAGGATTGGTGGGAGATTCTAAGAAATGCATTGCAATATGCATCCATACAAATGTTACAAAAGTAACAATTAAATTAGTAGTTAGTGTATGAGTATAATATAAAATTATACACAACAATTACACTACATTGACTAATGTTCAATTAATACTTTATTATGTATTCAACCATGATACTTAAAAATGGAAGGAATAATTTGATTGTCAATAATTGGTAGTAATATATGTAATTTCATAATATACAGACATGTTTCTCTTGATATATATATATATATATATGCCAATCTACACCTTTATCTGTTTATACACTTGTCACTAATAGGGCTCAATGGTATAGTGATGGCTAGTACATCCAAACCCTGTATTCGATTCCTCACTACCAGATGCACATAAAAATCAGGAAGTCATGCTGTCGCTCAAGAAGTCGGGCACTAGCTTTGAGCATAAAACCTTAGGGACTGTGTCTAGACCCTTACTCAAGACCCAGGATAGGACTTCAAATACCTCATCACAGAGCAAGCTGGGAGTCTGGTGCTGAAAGCTGCCATCTAACCTGACTTAGCCAGAGGTATATCACTGCAACCCAGCTCCACGGAACCAGATGCTGCTGGCTTGCTCACCCCTATCATCCAAGATACTCAGCGGCTGAGATCTGACACTGATGATTTTAAAACCCAGTCCTAGCAGAATATATGTGAAAGTCTGAGATGTGGGTCAAAGTGGTAGAGCTCTAGCCTCGAGCAAAAGATCTTAGGACAGTACCCCCAACATTTTAGTGCAATCCCTGTGGCTGACTACTCCCCTCCAAAAAACATTCCTCTGAATCATTAGATGTTAACTTTGTGCAGTTTGTGATGTGTTTCTGAAAGAATGGTGATACTGATGAAAGTACCATAATACTAATGACAGCTTGTGGGATATAACTATGTGATGAGTCCTTCCTAAGGTGCTGAGTACTTCATGGGGTGCTGTGTGCTGAGTCCTGTACAGAATGCTATGTGCTGAGTCCTTCACAGGGTGCAGTGTGCTGAGTCCTGCATTGGGTGCTGGGTGCTAAGACTTTCACAGGATGCCTTGTACTGAGTCCTGTAAAGAGTGATATTTGTTTTGTCCTTCAAAGGCTGCATTCTTTCATCTTATTCTTGTAAGAGCTCCACAACTGAGATGATTATGCAGACAAGAATATTGAGGTTCAGATATGTCCCCATGGCAGGGACAAAATTATGTATTACTGAAGACTCATGAGTTGCCTACTGAAGACAATTGTTTGGTTTTTTTTCTCTGTCATGAACCTTGAACTCAGAGCCTAGCACTGACCCTTACTTCTTGGGCTCATGGCTAGCACTCCACCATATGGAGCCAAGGACCCCCTTGCAGCAGTGTGCCAGGGCATAGGGTTCTATAGCCGAGGTCTGCCATCCTGCCTTCTCAGGAAGCTGAGATCTGAGGATCTGGGTTCCAAAATATCCCAGACAAAATGTCCCATGAGACTATTATCTCCAATTCACCACTAAGAAACCTGAAGTGGAAGCTGGGTGCTTGTGGCTCATGCCGGTCATACTAGCTACTCAGGAAGATGAGATCTGAAGACCATGGTTCAAAACTAGCCTGGGTAGGAAAGTCCTTGAAACACTTAGCTCCAATGAACCACCAGGAAACCAGAAGTGGTGGTGTGGCTCAAGTGGTAGACCATAAGATTTGAGCTGAATTGCTCAGGGACATCAGCCAGGCCTAGACTTCAACTCCTACAACCGACAACAACAAAAAAGAAAGAAACTAACAAACCTGAAGTAGAGAGCTGAGAATATGCCTTAGTGGTAGAGTGCTTTCCATATACAAAACCCTGGGCTTGATTTCTCACTACCACATCACTAGGAAAAAGCCCGAAGTGCCTTTGTGGTTCAAGTAGTAGAGGGCAATCCTTGTACAAGAGAAACTAGGTACAGTACTCATGTCCTCAGTTCAAGCTCCAGTACTCATGTATGCGTGCGCGTGCACACACACACACACACACACACACACACACACATGCACACACACACACAGAGAAAGCAGAAGTGAAGCTGTGACACAAAATGGGAAAGAATTAGACTTCTGTTCTGAGCTCATGGTCATCACGCAGGTCCTGTGTTCAACCACAAAAACTAGCCACCCAGGGCCCAAATAGGAGAGGTCAAAGGTTTCAAAACCTGACGAGCTTCACCAGCCCTAGATGAAAGGAAACTTTGTGATATCCAACATGTGCTTGGATTTCCCAAGCTTCTGGAAACCTATGAGAGCTTTCATAGGCCCATTATCGCTATGATTGAAACATTTGATTAGGTTCAGTGCCCTAGTTGTCTCCCAGAAGGACTCCTGAATAATATTGAGCATTTAACACCGGAATATAGTCTCATAAAGACAGGATAAGAGCACAGAACATGGCTTGCCATGGTAGGTGGCACAAATGAAGGCTTCCTATCAAAACATTGCACTGGGAAGAGAGAGATCTTGGGGTAAGTCAGGCCTTTTTCTCCTGACCTTCAGAGCTCGCCCACACTCCTCCTCACTAATTGGCCCAGATAAAGTTATCTGTTACACAGCTGTACAGGAGTGAAGCCTTTTGCCTGCCTATCCAGACAATGAGAAGACTTCTTCCAGCAGGCCTGGCATGCAGAAAAACCCTCTGGCTACCCTGGGATCAGTGAGGGGAGCCCTGGAACATGCAATGTAATAAAAGCAGTCTCTGTGTTATAAACTCATTGTATTGAATACATATTTCTAGCTTGGTACAATTCCCAGTCATGAGGCCTTTTGCAGTTTGCCAGGCTACCAGCATTTCCCTCACACAACCACAGAGCAGGAAGACTATCACTTTCCCACTTCTCAGGCAGCCAGAGACCCCAGATTCAAGAGGGCAGAGACAGGTTCTAACTCAGCTGCTGGGAGACAGAAGAAAAAGTACCCTGACTCTTCTTGGACTGGGGATTTGCATTAATGTTGTGGAGAATGAAGGAAGGAGAATGGACTGGAAGAGGTAAAAGAAGGGCCTTCAAATCTGACAGATGGAAACTCAAAAACCCATTCCCTAAGACAAGAGAGCAGGGTTTTTCTACTCTGTTCTTCACCTCTCTCTCACTAAACTGGCTCTATTGGTAACTTAAAGATAGCCTGAGGCTCCCTTCACCTGAGGGAAGAAGGTTATTAGTCATTGTTTGAAGAGGCTGAGAAAAGCCTGACCCTGGTGTAACTCTAACAAATTTCTCAGGTTTCCCCCCATCGCTGACTGTGCCTGGAATGAATGAAGTGGTTTTGCAGCTCACTTCCCTGTTGAGTGTGTACATTGTGCCTCCTAATCCTGCAGGCCTTTTTGTCTTCACCCAACCTGGCTTTTGCAACTGTTTTCTGCCTTCAAATACAGTGTTATACTGGATTCTTTCCTGCCAACAGTGCTAGGGCTTGGATCCTGAGAACCTCATTTGAACCCAGGATGGGTCAATGATCTTTCTTTCCTTCTTCTATAGCTTGAGAACTCTAAGAACATTTAGAGTGCAAGTAACTTCTCATCACCAAGGGAAACACAGGAAGCTCTTGATCATCTGATCTTTTAGAAGTAGAAGCCAGTGTGTCGTAGACTTTCCTGCTTTAGTTGCCTTCACACTGTGATCCTGAGCTAGGGTGATGGGTGTGAGCTACTGGTGCTATGCTAGGTTCAGAACTGTAATGACATTGACAATACAAGTCAACTGCTTATCACAAAGGGCTTGGGGAGCATATTAAGCCTTTGAACATTGTACCTTTCAGCTCCCTTTAGCACACAGTTTGTAATGGTCTCTTAGACTGGGCATATGGATGTGCTACACTTGATCCTTAAGCTCTGACTCCAATTCTGGTGTACATCAGGGTTCATTTTCTAAAGAATGTTCTCATAATTATAAAATAGGAAAAGTACTTTGATTAACCCTTACTTTTTTCCAGTTGTGTGACTTGTATCAAGCCTGGGCATTGTCCCTGTGTAATTCAACTCAAGGCTAGCACTCTACCACTTGAGCCACAGCGCCACATTTTTTTGTTGGTTCATTCGAGATAAGAGTAACAGGCTTTCCTTGCCTAGGCTGTCTTTGAATCTCAGCCTCCTGAGAAACTAAGATTTCAGTTGTGAGCCACAGGCATCTGGCAGTCTCTTTCTTGTATACTCATTTTTCTTGGTAGTATTGTTTGTTTATAAATAAAATCATTTATTTCCACATTTTGATGGACAAAGATGTAGTTTTCAACTAAGTGTGATTAGTTAAAAAACTTTCTCATATAGATGCTTTTCAATAACCAATGTTTTCCAATGATATATTGAGTATGTTCTTCAATACAGCTGTAAGCACATTACACAATTTACATAATACCACTTACATATCTGCAGTTACCTTAAAAGGACATAGGCCTTAGAGCCAAGAGGTAAAATTTATTTTTATTTCTGCATGAAACTATTTGTGACTTTATACCAACAAAGTAATGGCATCCTTTTCAAAATCTATTGACCATAAAACTAAAAATTTATTTTTGATAAATCTGTTACATTCTTCTATGTGTCTGTTCTTATAGCAGAGCTATGTTGTCTTCACTACTAAACATGGTAATAAGATTCAAATCTAGTATGAGGGCTCAAGCTATACGATTTTAAAAAAATTTTCTGGCTGACCTGTATTCCTTGAATTTACATATGAGTTTATTGAGTAGGTGGAACAATTTTCTACAGAGATTCTAGATGTTTGATAGTCACTCATATTTTGCACCTTGTGAAAACAAAAGACCCCAGATATATATATATATAGAAAAAAACTGTCTTTAGATAATGCTTGAAACAGCTAAATTTAATTTAGGAATGAGTTAAAATTTAGGAACACTATAGCATAATAGAGCTGAGTGATAACGACTTGAGCTGTACAACAGAGGAGAATGAGAAGGGATAGAATAGAATGATGGACCACATAGTAGCTGTATGTCATTGGTATTGTGTTTCAAAAATCAGAAAGACTTCAGAGAAGAGAAGGAGGAAAATAATCAAAGTTTCCTGAACCATTTCTTTTTAATCCACCTAATACTGTGCACTGAGAGACAGAGAAGATGGGAAAAAATAAAATAGAAAATAAAGCATTTTATAGACTGTTACAATGTAAAGAGATTGTAATAGTAATATGATAATTAATTTCCAAAGAAATAAGAGATAGAATAGGTAAACACTCAAGGCAAAAAGAATGAAGAGAGAAAAGAAGCAAAGTAAAACCTTTATCAATAGCAAACACAAACTGAATTTTACTCTTTCCTTATTTGTAAGGTAAGGTGGAAAATGTAAGGACTCTTCACTTTTCTTTTTTCTTGCTCTAGAAGTCAACAAATATATTCTCCATTATTTCTGGTAGATTACATCCATTTACAAATGAGAAATGTAAGACTAACAGTCAATGTAGTGAGTAAATAATACTAGAATATATGTCTGAGCTCTTCACTCTGTGTGCTTAGAAAGAGAGTAATTTGGTGATGGAGAGGACCAATATGAAAAGAATACAGGGAAAAAGCATACTTTGGAAATGGTTGTTTTAGGACTAGGTGACAGTGATGAGTAAAGAAACAGGCTGGTGTCAGGGGAATAAAAAGGTGTACATCGAAATCATATTAGTGACAGAAACTCAGAAAATCTTGATCATTCATCATATCTAATGGGAGGGAGTAGAAGGGTAAGAAGAAATCTAAAGTGCTTCCATAGGTCTGGCTGGCAACTGTGTTAGTGATATTCTTAGAGATAAGGACCACAGGTGGAAATGATGGATTTGGAAGTGGAGAGGCAGTGGAAATATTCTAAATAACAATAAAATAATAAAAATTGCTATAGTGGATAGAATATGGATCACATTTTATCATATATAATATTCAAAAAACATACTAAGAATGAAAATTTAAAAGTAATAAAACACTATTTACATTAAAACTAGACAGGATAGTTCAGTGCTAAAACATTGGCCTAGCATATGTGAAACAATGGTGTGATCTCCCAAACACTACAAAGTACACACAAAGCACACACACACCAAAACCACATAAACACACACACACACACACACACACACACACACACACACACACACACTCACATACTACATACACTCATTTGGAATATTGATATTATCATATTAAACAGAGGAAATTATCACAAATAATAAAAGTAAGTTAATATATGAAATCATAATATTGCTCTTACTATGTAAAAGTTTAGTAGAAATAAAATAGTCACAATATACTTGGATTCTTAGAGATTAAATTGAAAATTAAGAAATAGAAGACATGAGAACCTTTGCAAACAAGTTTTAAATAATAAACATTTTGAAACATATTTCCTTATTTTGACAAAAGATTGATGTAACTGGTGTTGTAACTCAAGATTTAGAATATAATAACCAGGTGCTCTATATCTCGCTATGGATGGCTATATGTCTAATCATTTCACTCTAGATATTTTTATAATAAGCTCTCAGTTTCTCAGGCTCTCCTGAATTACAAACCCTATTTGCAGTTCCTACCATAGCTAGAAAATGGAAGCCATAAATCACCATGCCCAGCTCAAACTTTTTTTAAATTCAAGTACAAATATTTACAAAAAAGTGACCAGGTAATGAAGCCTTTCTTAATAAAGTATGTGCTTCTTGAAAATACAGTAAGTATTTATTACCTGAAAAATACGTTTAGAAGTATAAGAAAATAAATTTATTTAAATTCACCAACCATAAAAAATAAGAAAATAATTTTTAAATATTCACATGATAAATATTTTAAAAGCAAAATATATGTGTCTGAATAATTTACATGTATAAAAATCATGCAAAATTAAATGAACTAATCCAACACTTTGGAAAAAGAATTACCCTAAGGAATCAAAAGAAAATATGTAAGTTCAAAATTTGAAACTTAGAAAATAAAATGAACTGTACACTTTAGTTGACTTAAG
This sequence comes from Dipodomys spectabilis, assembly GCF_019054845.1. Lineage (NCBI taxonomy): Eukaryota > Metazoa > Chordata > Mammalia > Rodentia > Heteromyidae > Dipodomys > Dipodomys spectabilis. The sequence continues at coordinate 2,155,742 of NW_024870964.1, forward strand.
TAACTGTAAACCCTCTGTATATCAATTTTATAATAAAAAAATGCATGAACAAAGAAAGCAAAAGTACCCATTAATCAATAGCAACAGCAAAAGCATCAGTAGTTGTTTGAGTGTACAAACAAAATCGATGGAGGGAGCATCTAGATTTCTACGTGTGTTCTCCACCATGCCTGACACCCAGGACCCTCCCATGAAAGGAAAACTGGTGGCACATTTGGCTTCTTACTCCAAGATTAAATTTTTGTCAGTGCTAGGATCTGAACTCAGGGCCTAGCAGGCCCAATTCATGAATGATAGTTCTTAAGTTTATATTATATTAATATAATAATATAGACATCATCACTATTTTCACAATATACTTGCCATTATTTTGAAAAACACATTATTTTAGTAATGTCTCATAGTAAAACAGAATACAGTTCAATTCTATGGAAACTCCTAACTTAAAACTGAGTAATTGTTAAGAGGACGGAATATATGTGTTCTTCAAAATTCCTTTGACTAATAAATACTCATGTTCAAATTCTGAACATGCCATCCCAGATTCATTTAAAACAGTATCTGTTTGCATTTTATTTAATTCTGCAATATATGCGGTTTCCAATGTGACGTTACATATTTAAAAGTCAACAGGGAAAAGACCCACATTCTGGTAAGGATAAACCTATGAACTATCTATAATAATTAATTCCAGAAGAGTAAACATTTGTTCATCAGAGTAAGCTATTGCTTCTATGACAATCATTCCCAAGTTTTTATGCCGTAAATTTATCCTAACCCAAAAGTTTCCAACATGTATGATGCACCATAAAATTCTCTAAATTCACCTCATGACTAGCTTAACATTATTGTGAAAAAATAGTACACTTCTGCTGTGATGCCCTCCCAATTGTGCAAAGAACACTACACTAAATTTTGCTGCATCATTTTCCCATAGTAATATTATTGAGATAAGAACACTTGCAAAGATTATTTATTTTTATTTTTATTTTATATTTATTTTATTATATATGATTATTATTGTATCTATCATTGCTATTCAGGAAATTTGAATATCTGAATATTAAGATCTGAAGATTAGGTTCAAAGCCCACCCTGGCAGGAAGGTTCCTTAGATTCTTGTCTCCAATAAACTGCTAAGGAAAAGCCAGACACAAGTGGCACTGAAGTTCAAGTAGTAGAGCAGTAGCTTTGAGCAAAAACAAGCTCAGGGACAGTGCCCAGACCCAGAAGTCAAGCCCCAGGACAAACTAAATAGCAAAACAAAATAAAAACAAACCTCAAACCTAGCTTTTTTTTCTCATTGTATACAGAGTTACATAATTAAGGAAATTTCTTCCAGTGTTATGTGTTGGTAGAAGAAAAACGATGTCACACAGTTACTCCCTTCATACCATGTTACACCAAAGTCTCAAAAAATTACTCTTTTTCTAAATTTATAAATTAATAGCATCCATTTGTTGGAAACTCTGTCTAGATTATTTACATTATTATGTCATACATGAACTGTTGGAATTAGCTATTAACTAAGTTCTAATTATACCTCACTTGAAAGAATATTCTAGGCAAATAGAATGCCAGAATGTCTGTGAATTTCTAAATTACATCTTCAACTTGAAAACAATTTTGTAGTATCTGTTAGAATATGAAATTATGAACAAAATATTTATTTTAAATCTAATTTCTAATTTAGCCAGGTATACAAAGTCCTACATTAGATGAACTTTGCCATTTCTTCAGGCTTAAGCTTTTGTAATCTTTCATCATTTCTTTGGAATCCAACAGAATGATGCTTACTTTTTCAAATTTTTGATTGGGAATCATGAGCTGTTTTGCATCTAGGAATGTTCTCTAATGAAGAGATCATTTAAAACACAACTGAGGATTATATATGAGTTGCATTTCAATAGGAAACTTGACTTCTCAAAATATAATGACAAAATTAGCCCAAAGTTCCAACTGTGTAGCCCTTTCTTGTTTGGTATGTTTCATTGAGACAAAACTACACTATCTGGTCCAGGGTAGGTATCGCTATGTAATTCCACTCTCTAACCTCCTGTCTTAGTCTGAGTGCTAGAATTCCAGGCTTGTATCACATTGCCCTGCCATAATTTGTTTGTTTATTTACTCGAGTAACAGACTAGCAATTCTGAACTTCTCCGATGATCTTATCCACTAGACTGACTGCTCAGACTGTTTATGTACAATTTTCAAAGACGTTCTAACATTTGACACAGGATATGAACATTTTCAGATGCACCTGCAGGGGTCTCAGATTCATTCCTCCATGGATCCAATCCTTTTAATAATGATTACTTTACTTTCTTACAATCTCTGATCCTTACTTATGTAATATTCTCAAGATTTTTTGGGAACTTTCTAATATTAAAAATTATCACTTTTTCTAGTCTTACTCAGGATATATTTTCTATTATTTTCTAACTTTTGTACACATTCTGAGAATTGTTTCATATGTGTGTTTGCACCTATAAGTTCCTCTGTGTGTATGTGCGTACTTGTATGTATGTATGAAAAAAAATCTCAAGCTCTTATTCAGCAATCTTGGTCATAACTAGTATTCCATCACTTGAGCCATTCTTCCAATGCAGCTTTTGGCTGGTTAAGTATAGCTAGTGTCCCAAAGACTGTTCTGCTGAGGCTAGATGCAAAATGAAATTCCCAGACTCCTTTACATTCTTAGGTTTTATCTTTCCAGGAGTATCAACTTTTAAACTAGATGCATTTTTGTGAGTGTATAGTCTAAGCTGTAGGAAAGTTTCTGAGGCACTTATGTCCAATTTACCACCAGAAAACTGGGAGTGGCACTGTGGCTCAAGTGGTAGACTGCTAGCTTTGAGCTGAGTAGTAGAGGGACAGTGCCAGGTCCAGAGTTCAAGCCCCACAAACATAAAAATGAAGAAAAGAAAGAAAAAAGAAATGTGATCTTAGCCACCAGTTCATTGCTACTATAATTCCTGCTTTCTCAACATGGCATTTTTTCCAGTTAAGTCCATGCTATTAAATCTGACTTGCTTTGGAACTAGAATTATTCTTCCATTCTACTTTTTACAAATTTGCATGACTAGCTGCCATGATTTAGAGCTAGTAGAAGAAACAGTGGCCTCATCCTTCATGTTCCACTTAGTAGTAATGTTTTCTCTATATCACTCCATCAATCTACATACTGGCCTTGGCTTTATTGTTTCAAAGTTGTCTTATTTGCAGTCTTCTATACTCTATTGAACCATTATACTTAAGCACAGAACTTCTTTTTCTTCTATTATTCGTATTGTTTCTTCAACTGTTAACTTACATACACTTGGGAAATAATAAACAACACAAACAAAAAAATATTTCTGAGAACCTTCTTCCCACTTATAATTGGTCTTAATTTACAGGGCACGTAGGAAATTTGAACTTAATGTAATCCAGGATAAAAGTTTTACATTTTTTTTATTTCTTTTTTATATAGTTTTTTTATTATGAAAATACTGTACAGAGGGGTTACAATTACATGGGCAAGATAATGAGTACATTTCTTATCAAGCATTGTAGCCTCCTCCTTTGTTTCCCCTTTCCATCCCTTCCCATCCACCCCTCGCCCCCCCAATGCTTTCCCCCCAACCAAAGTTGTAAAGTTCGTTTTCGACATAACATCTTGTACATCTCATTGATTCAATGGGTCCACTTGTATCCCTATTTAAACGAATTGTTTTCCCCTTTCCCCTCCACAAATTATACTGACATGTAATACAGTAAAAACAACTCCTCCTCCTGTTTTTTATTGTAAAACTTTTGTATAGAGGGGTTAGTTATATAAGTAAGTTAATGAGCACATAATCTATTAAGCATTGTGACCTCCTCTTTTGGTTTTCCCCGTCATCCCTTTCCTCCTCGCTGCCCCAAATTCCTTCTCCCCTTCCCACGTTGTAAAATTCGTTTTCTACATATTGTCTTGTACAACTCATTGTTACAATGGGTCATGCTTGGGTCATGCTGTATCCTTGTTTCAGCATTTTGTTATTTCCCTTCCCCTTCCCACATTAGAAAAAAGTATATGCAAGTCATTAACATCATATACAGTAAAAACTGGATTTATACCATGGAGGAAGAAAATAGAAGAGAAACAAAAAAAATCACATAGTACATGTTAGATACATTAAAAACAATAGCAAGGAAAAAAAAACAACTTGTGTCCTATCTTGGGGTCCATTTCAGTTAACATCTTATAGGGCCACATGTACATGGATAATGTTTTATAAGGCATGCAAATTCCATATTTTCTCATTACTAAGTTGTCTCTGAAACACGTGGTACCTCATGAACAAAGATGTACTTATGCTATTTCAATGAAGCCACAAAATGTTCACTTTACCTGGAGCAGCACCATAGATTGTTACTTGAAGCAAGTGGAAGGAACTGTTACTGCAAGTGGAAACTGATTCCAAGACAAGAATTGAACAGAGAAATGACAAAGTTCAAGTTAATTTGTGCTGTCGTTTTTACTGTACAAGAACAGAATCCAAGGCTTTAAGGAAACTCTGTCCCTGAATTTTTTCGAGTGTATTATTTACTCATATAAAAATTGTCTGTAAACTTCTAGTTTAGAGTATTACAAAAGGAAACAATACACCATTTGAAGGCCAGTATAGAAAAAAAGGAAATAGCATTGTTTTAAAAGTGTTCTACTACAAAGAAACAAAGAAATGGAGATTTTAAAGTGCCTTATACATGGATATTTCACTCTTGACATGATTCTCTTGTTGAAGGAGTCAGTTATCCAAAACTTTAATCTGGTCCTGAGTTCCCCATAGCAATAAGGATTCCAAAGAGCAGTATCCAGTGAGTCTGATCAGCAAAAGGAGCCTCTTTTCAAACCAGTGCTTTAAGGATGGCCCCAAAGAAATATGTGTTTTTTTTTTGTTTGCTTGTTTGTTTAGTTTGTGCTGGTTCTGGGGCTTGAACTCAGAGGCTGGACTCTGAGTTTTGTTTAAATGGACTCTGAGTCTTGTTTAAATGGAACTTTCTTAAGATGGCATTACATTTCATTCCATTAATATGTATTATAATTTAGGCCAGGTGGTAGAAAAGGAAGTGTAAAACAATACTAAATCCAGTAAGGCTGACATTAATATCACATCACTAAAGAGGTAGTATTAAGACCTGCAGGACTCATAGGGCTGTTGCATGTGACATTATTATGTAAAACACTATTGGCCATTATGTCCGACATCCATAACATTCTGTTTCCATTTTCCAGGTCAAGAGCCAAATATCTAAGCTTTTTATAGATTTGGTGTGTTTCCTAGGAAGGAAGAAAGAAGGAGGTTGTGGAAAGTGATGGTGGAAAAATATGTATATTGGCTCCCTGTCCACATGTTTTCCATTTTTAAAAAGTGCTATTGATGAACTCCCACTTCCATCTAATTGACTATATTGTCTGCACAAGATGCAGATAAATGAAGACATTTATTCTGGTGGATAGTCACATATATTAACAAAAACCATTTCTGGAAAAAAAAGATTCTAGGTAAGAAAGTATAAATTATTGTATATAAAATGGTTTCTTTTCTTTGCAGAACAAAAGGTAGTATTGAATGATTACTCCAGCTTTCTTTGAGATTTTATGCTGTCTTAGTGTCAAAATGTTCTCTAATTCCAGTAATATCCAAGCATAAAAGACATGATTTGAAGATCTCAGTAGTTTTAGAAACAAAGGTACATAACAGTTTCCTTCCTGCAGAGACATGTGATGATTGCAAGTATGAGTGATTTTACTATAGTTCTCTTCTTTTCCCTCTTAATCCCAAGTTTTTCATATCTTGACATATTACTCTTTCCTGCATCAGCTTCCAATAGGTGAGATTTACCTCTACTCTGCAATGTCAAGATGGGTCATGTGACTTACTTCAGCTTACAAAAATGAACCACAAATGTTCAAAGGCTATTACTAGGGGAAGATTTCTATCCCATTGTCTGTGTCTAAGAGTTAACTTCTTTTCCCTTAGCTATAAAAATAGAATATATAGAGAGGGAATCTTCTTTCAACTTATATACTGGGAGAATATAGCTTGTGAAATTGTGGCAAAACTCAAAAACAGTAAGAATTAAGCTAATATTAGAATATGATAATAAAATACTAGTTTCTTACCATTCTTGTATACCTTTATGATAGTTGACTATTGCATACCAGAATTTAACAAATACTAAACATGTACTAAACAAATAGAGAACACTTTCTGTTTGATGTTATTACATTTTTTAATAAATAAGCATTCTTTACTTGATCACTTGTGGGGCTAACTTTTTCTATAAATGTGTTTAATCACTCTAGAGCACTGTATCTAATATCCACAATCATTATCCAGACCTTGTGATTGAGATAAGGAAGAACAAAATATCTAGATTTCTCCTTCTCTTTTCCTCTTCTACTTTTTCTACTGTGAATTCTCATCCTTTCACCAAATTCTCCTATTTATAAAGGAAGAAAGATACATTGTGGATATCAAGGAAAGGCAGAATTTCATTCTTTCAGAAATATATGAAGTATATCAGTGTGGCAAGAGGAAGAATAAAAACATGATTTTATTTTCCCTTTCTGGCTTCCATCATAGAATCTGAACATGACTCTAAAATATCTAATAAACCATTTGCCTTGACTAATTTTTTAACATATAGTTTTTTAAATAAATGATATTTTTTTAAATTTTTAAAAATAATTTTAAAATAAATAGTAATTTGTTGTTTGCTTTTGGGAGGCATTAAATAAGACTACATTAACACTGGGTGAGTTGAGAGGCTAAATTTTATCAGAATCTAAACATAATGAAAAATAGATGATTTTAAGATAATTAGCTTTTAGATACATTTTTAATGTGACATATCCACAGGGACATCTTTATTCTTCTTTTCCTCTCCACTCCAATTCAATTTCAATAAGCAGTTCATGTAATTCAAATGGCTGTATTTCTTTCAGAAATAGATTAGACCGAAAAAAGTTAGAAAAAGAGAACCAGTATTGGGTGGTGCATTCTTTAAAAATAGCAGTCAAATAAATATTTACCATAATTCCAAAATAATAATAATCAAATGGTCTTGAAAAGTGAAGATTGTAAACAGAATGTATAAAAAGTGATAGTGCCAGAACTGCTTCAGGAGCTGCTCTCTGGCATTTAGTATTTCTAGTACTTGACAATATTTTAATCAGGATTAATTGCTTTCAGGGACTAAATTTTTTCTAGTTATATTTCATTGAGAAAACATGTTGTTCAAAATTAATGAAAGGAAAACAGCTTATAGTAGAAAGAATACTACACTCATTCTAAAACCAAAACCTTCCCAATATATCTGTTTTCTCCACATACCTAATCCATCAAATGTAGATTTTTCTTTATACATACATATATATATATATATATATATATATATGTAAAATAATCACCTTTCATTACCCAAGGAACACAAATTTGAATAATTATCAGATGGGGAAAGTAACACAAATGGGTACTTAAAAATCCCAGCTGTAGTTGAAAAGGGAAATGATTAGGTAAGTACCATCAGAAAGATGTAAAGATAGAAGATAAAGGAAAAGACGACAACCCAGATTCTGAATTTCTGAAAAGTAGAACAGGAAGTAAATGCCCTTTCCACTAAATCATTTGAAAAATATTTTAACTTTGTAGTTGGCTCAAATTTAATCAGTGAGACTTCTTTTGGATTTCTGTCCTTTAGAACTGTAAAATGATAAATACGGATTATTCAAGCCAATTAACTTGTAGAAATTTTTTACAGCAGATTTGGTTTAGTAAACTAATTCAACTACAACCTTTTCCTGATGCAACTACAGGGACACCACATTACTACATTTCCTAGTTTCTGAGAATAAGAAAATTTTGCTACTGGCTTTGTGCACATGTGTGATATGTACATACCACTAAGGGCCTTACATAAAGGAAGACTCGAAATTCTAAATAATATTTAAATAAGAAGCTCCCTATCTTTATTTTCACATTTAGGGAACACTAAGTTCCAAAGCTATGTACAAGGCTAGGGTAAGATTATGGAAATCGAATCTGTCTCCTTATATTATAAAGATAATTTATATCATTTTGAGTTACATTTTCTAAAGCAATAAAAATTAAGGTAAAATGGAAACAGAAACTCAATTTTCTATCCTTCCTAACTTTCCAACAGAAATTAGAGAATCCAGTAAAGATATAGTCATTCCAGGATGGTGTATGATATTATAGGAGCACTAGATGTTGAAAAAGAAGATAACAAAAGTGGGTCCCCTGGAACAATGAAAAACAAAATCTACACCTACAAATTGTGATATAGCTAGAAAATAGTTTCCTCTCTGCTAAGTTTTTGATATTTTGTTTGTTTACCCAACAACAATCCTCTCGTAGGAAATGACCCTTTATTAGTACTCAAGGGTTTGCAGTTTATAACCCAGAAAAAATAGTGCTTCAAAATGTAAACAAACATGATACTAAGAGTAACCCACGTTACTTCCATCACTATAGCATATAAATAAGAATGATCTTGGGGAATAGTCAATCTTGAACTTTTTCATACTTTTTCTCTTCTCCAACCTGAGAAGTCCTAGTCAAGATAAGTAAAACATTAATACAAGATTTTCATATTTTTTATTGTTCATACCAAAGCAAATACACTTTCCTCCTTGCAAGCCTGACTTTGAAAGTGTAAGACGCTCACAATTGTTTTATAGCCAAAAGTTTACTGCTTTGGCTTAGGTGTTTTCCTGCCTTTGGGTGTTGTTAGCTATTATTTTGGCAACTACATAGAAAAACAAGATAAATCCATTATACTTATATTGAATTCTTCAAAGTCAAGGTGTCTTCAAATAAAGTTTTCTGTTCCCTTCTTCACTGCTAAGGTTTAATTATTGCTCTTTTAATTTTTTTAATTATTGCTATTTGAATGCAACAAAAAAGTGATACATTAAGGTATATTCTTGTTCGAACCGGTAAAAACAGGAGTGACTGTGATTGCTTTTTTAATTGTTTTGAAGTATTTTCCTTAGGTATTTTCATTATTGCCTTTGTTCCAGTCTTTTAATCAGGAAACACAGGGTTACCCAAAAAGATTTTCCTAAGATATAAGATGTTAGGAATAAAAAAATAGATGTATCATTAAAGATTATCATCTATTAAGAGACTGATAAGCTCAGAAGACATTTGCTATTAATATGACTTCAATGTTTTGGTTCTTAAATTAAGTGAAATATATGTAAAATGTTACAGTTGTTCCAAACAATGATTATGGCTTATACTTTTCTGCTCCAATGAGATGAAACCTCTGACAAGGTTGGAGGGCATATCAATTTTAGGGTAGAAGGGTTAATGTTAGAAAGCCAAGGAAGATTCCTAAAACGGCAGGAAGATTGCAGAGGACAAGCTCTCGCATAGAAAGCAGTTTTAGTGTTCCAGTGGACAGTCCTAGGCTAGAGAAATACACCAAGTGTGGCATCTCAGTACAGAGAGTTTGGCCAGAGAAGGAAAATCCAGGCAAGGAGACAGATCTGAGCACTTGCCTGCAGCCATGGCTGAAGTGGTGGCGGCGGCAGAGGCTGCCATAGCTGCCATACCTGCAACACAGAGACTCCGGGACAAAGGCGCCAGACATAGCAGGCCGACGCATTCTACTCAACACCAGCAAGAACTGACAAGGAGCAGATATCTTCATCCTGCAGATCGCAGACCAGAGATGACCCAGGAACCAACACTCCGGCAGCATGAGTAGAAGCCTGACATCCTCACTCCTTGTCAGGGAAGAGAGGAGGGAAGGCCACCCATCCACCCCCATCTACCAGAGATCTCCAGTTTTTGATATTGACAAATGCCCGGCTGAGCTGCTATCTCCAACTCAGGCTTTGGAAGATAACAAAAGGGTCATTTAATATGTCACAGGAATCTGCCCAGACCTGTCAGGCTCAACTCAACAGGGCTCAACAGGGAAAACTCACCCAGCAAAGGCAGAGCAAAATACGTCCCCAGGAGTGGTTTTCTTCACTGGGTAAACTGAGCCAGAGACTGCCAGTCCCTATAGCAGCCTAGACAATGAACTGAAATTCAGTAAACATAAACCCTGAGAATGGCTCCAGGCTGGCCTTTGTGAGTGTCTCAGAAGCTAGCCCCTCAGGGAAAAGCTACTGTTTGCTGAAAGACCTCAACTCAACCCAGAACCTAGCCTCATCACAGCATCTCCAAACTAGAGCAAACAGCCAACTCCCTCTTTTGTGAACCTCAAAACAGATCTCCCTCCCACTGAAGTAGGCTGGCAGGAGGATCAAAAAATCCTAGGTAAAGCAGAACATTATTCTGCTTGCACAAACAAACTGACTTAAGTAACCAATCAAGCCACAGGAAAACCAAACACCACAAGAAGATCAGACTCTCCACCACGAGACTGTTTATGGACACAAGGGAGATACAGAATCTTCCCATTCCCCCCAAAAAAAAATAAAAATCAAAGAACTTTCTTTTTTTTGTACCTTATTTTTAATTTTTTTATATTTAACTTTTAATTCTTTTTTTAAATTTTTGTTTTCTATAATTTTTTTCTTTTCTTCCTCATATAATTTTTATTTTAGGTATATATCTATGTGTGCTTTTTTATTATCTCTACTAACCAATTGATCCTTTTTTTTCTTTCTTTCTTTTCTCATTCTTTTCACTTCTTCTCTTTTGTCCTTTTCTGCATGACTTAATTGCTGTTCTGCTCATCCTCAGATATACCCATCGTCGATTATTAGATCTTATCCCCCAACGTGTACACACTTAAACCAGAAATTTATTATTCAATTCAAAACCTCTTAGACTTCAATTCCTTAATAACAGTATTACCTACTTATACCCACATAATATTTTAAACATTTTTATTTTTCTAGTGTTTCATGTCTCCTTTCTATCCCTCCCCTTCTCTCATCCAATCCCCATTCTTCTCTGGATATTACATCTTCAAACTTGCAGTTTTTAAGGGTTTCAGTGTTTAATTTTTAATTTTTGTTTTTCCTTTTTTTTTGTCTTTTTTATTTTTCTTCTTTCTTCTTCTTATTCTTTTTTACTTTTTCTTTTTTCTATTTTCTCTCTCTGCTATCATTCTGTCCAATATATTTCCCTCTCTGAGATTAGTACTTGGTTAATTCCACTCTCCCTCACCTTCCCACATTCCTCTAAGCCTATTTTACCCCACATTCTTCCTAAACATAATAATTTCTGTTTGCCAAATTCTCCTTTCCTGTTCTTAGGCCATTAAGACATGGTTGTGTGATGTTGAATAGATTGTATCTCTTGAACTAGATTGTATTTGCAGATTTTTGATTGTGCAATTATGGGCTTTGGTTGATGCTAACCTTAAAATAGTGTTCCACCACAAAACTGGTGCTATTCTCATCCCAAATGGGCAGAAGAAGCCAGAAAAACACAAGAAAAATGGCAAGTCTGGGGATCTCAACTCCCACTAATGACAATCAGGGGACAGAAATCATAATGAATAATGCAGAGGAGAGTTCCCCAAAAGCTCTACAAATGCTATAGGTAGATAGTGTAAATGAAAAAAGTGAAAAGCTGCGCAGGTCTCAGTGTGAGCATGATAGGGAGAGAGAAGAGGCAAACCAAAGATCAATACAGGAGTCTCATGAACGTGAAGAAGCTATTCAGATTGATACGGGAATTTCATGAGCAGATTGAGAACCCTCAAAGAGAAAGAACGGAATTGCATGAGCAGGTTGAGATCAGTCAAAAAGATAGGAATTGCATGAACTGGCTGAGAAAAGACAAAGAGAACATAGTCAGGAATGGATGGTGTGAGCAGGCAGAGAACACTCAAAGAAAACTAGATAAATTGCATGAACGTGAGGAAGCAAATCAAAGTGAAATACTTGAACTGAGAATAGACAAAGATCAATGGAGGCATTCATGGAATCCATAACCAGATAGTGGAAAGAAATCAGGGAGACTACAAAGGGAATGCTGAATGGAGCACAACAGAAGGAATGGCAGTACAAGGAAACCATAACCAATCAACTAAGTGATTTGAGAATAAACACAGAACACCAAATTAAGGAAATAAGGAAGTTCTTACAAGATCTAGAACAAAGTACCAACAAAGAATTTGAAGCCATCAAAGCCGACCAATTAGAATGAAAATAAGTTTTAAAAAAAAGTAGAAAGTCTTGACAGTAGGTTGGACCATGCAGAAGATCGAATCTCGGGGACTGAAGACAGCCTAGATATTTTAGAGAATGAACATACAACCATCCAAGACAAATCCAAGAAATGTGAAAAATCTATTCAACACTTGAAAGACACCATCGGATGGCCTAATCTGAGGATAATGGGTGTAGAGGAGAACCTAGAGACAGAAGTTAATGATCTAGGCAATTTGTTTAACAGGATCCTAGCAGAGAACTTCCCAAACATACAAAAAGATAGGCCTATTCAGTTACAAGAAGCTTTTAGAACCCTAAATAGACCAGACCACAACAGGACATCACAATGTCTCATTATAATCTGCATAGGATCAATTCAGACCAAGGAAAAGATCCTGAAAGCTGTCAAGGAGAAAAGATCAATCACCTATAAAGGGAAACCAATTAGAATCACCTACGATTTCTCAGCAGAGAAAATTAAAGCAAGAAACGCCTGGAATGATGTATGCCATGCCCTAAAGACAAACAAGTATCAACCAAGAATACTGTACCCAGCTAAACCCTCCTTCAAAACCAAAGGTCAAATAAAAACCTTCCATAGCAAAGACAAATTGAAACAATATATCTCTACCAAAACAGCCCTAAAAAGATACTTAAAGATGTCCTACACATAGAAAACCAACAAGACCACAACAAAGGCCAAGAAAGTGCACACAAACTGAGAATCCAAGAACGATAGGAAGAACTCAGTTGCTGAGCCCCAAAAAAGGTGGATAAAATGGCAGGAATACCCAAATATCTCTCCGTCCTATCTCTTAACTTTAAAGGGCTTAAATATCCAATTAAAATACATAGACTCAATTTGGATTAAAAACCAAGATCATTCATTCTGCTGCCTTCAGGAGTCACAACTTTCCCATAAAAACAAACGCATTTTGAAAGTAAAAGGCTGGAACAAAATCTACCAAGAAAATGGCCCCCATAAACAGGCAAAATTTGCAATAATAATATCAGATGAAATGGACTTTAAATTAAAATTAGTTAGAAAAGATAAAGAAGGTCGCTACATACTTATTAAGGGATCTCTCCTTCAGGATGATATTGCAATTCTAAATCTCTATTCGCCAAGCAACGGAGCACACAAATTTGTCCAGGGAACACTATTTTCTCTCAAATCTCATATAAATCCACAGATATTAATTGTTGGGGATTTTAACACACCACTATCCACTTGGCAAAAACGCAATAGAGAAACCACAGACCTAAACAACTGTATAGATCAACTAGATTTAACAGACATTTACCAAATATTTTACCCAGCAACATCATAATACACGTATTTCTCAGCAGCACATGGAACATATTCCAAAATAGACTACATTTTAGGTCACAAAGCAAACTTGTCCAAATTCAGAAACATTGAAGTTGTACCTTGCATTCTCTCAGACCACAATGGAATAATATTAGAACTCAACAGCAAAAGCCATCAAAGAAAGTCCAGTAACACATGGAGGCTGAACAGCACACTGTTAAACCACCAGTTGGTCATGGAAGAGATTAGAAATGAAATTCAAGTGTTCATGATATTCAACAAAGATGATCACACAAACTACCAGCTCCTCTGGGACACAGCAAAGGCAGTACTCTGAGGCAAGTTTATAGCTCTGAGTTCCTCTATCAACAAATTAGAGAGATCTAACAATTTAATGAGACAGCTGAGCCTCCTTGAAAAAGAGCAGCAAGATAAACCACAATCCAGTAGACAGAAAGAAATAATTAAAATTGAATGAATTAGAATAGAAAAACCATAAAAAGAATGAACAAAACAAAGAGTTTGTTCTTCGAAAAAATTAACAAAATTCACAGAATCTTAGCAATTCTTATCAGAAAAAGAAGAGGGCACACCCAAATAAATAAACTCAGAGAAGAGAATGCAAACATCACCACAGAAACAACCAAGATTCAGAACAATATAAGGGAATACTTCTCAAAACTTTATGCTAATAAGTTTGAGAACCTGGAAGAAATGGACCCCTTCCTAGCAAATATCAACATGCAGAACCTAAATCTAGATGAGTTAAACCATCTTAACAGGCCCATATCAAGCAATGAAATAGAAACAGCAATAAGTAACCTCCCATCTAAGAAAAGCCCAGGACCAGATTGTTTTAGAGCAGAATTGTACAAGCCTTTCAAAGCAGAACTTACACCAATACTCCTTTAACTCTTCAATGAAATTGAAAGAGAAAATTCACTACCAAATTCATTCTATGAAGCTATAATTACCTTCATCCCCAAACCAGGCAGGGACTCACTAAATAAAGGGAACTATAGACCAATATCTTTGATGAATATTGATGCAAAACTTCTCAACAGAATTTTGCCCTATCGACTTCACCAATTCAATCAAAAATCTTACACCACCATCAAACAGGATTCATTTCAGGGATGCAAAGCTGGTTCAATATATGCAAATCAATTAACATAATTCATCACATCAACAAGAGCAAGGATAAGAACCACATGGTTATCTCAATCGATGCAGAAAAAGCATTTGACAAGATCCAACATGCCTTTATGATGAATGTTCTGGAAAAATTAGGAATCCATGGAACCGTCCTCAATACAATAAAGGTTGTATATGTCAAACCTACAGCCAATATTATACTCAATGGTGAAAAACTAAAGCAATTTCCTCTAAACTCAGGAAGGAGATAAGGATATCCAATCTCCCCACTGCTCTTAAATGTAGTATTAGAATGCTTAGCTACAGCAGTAAGACAAGATGTAAACATAAAGGCGATGAAAATAGGGAAAGAAGAAGTAAAACTCTCCCTCTTTGCAGATGACTTGATCTTGAATTTAAAGAATCCCACAGACTTCACTCCCAATTTACTCAAGGTGATTCAAAACTTTGGCAAAGTAGCAAGGGATAAAATTAACCATCAAAAATAAATAGCTTTTCTGTATGACAACAATGAGAAAAGTGTAGCTGAAATCAGGAAAGCAACTCCATTCAGAATAGTCTCACAAAAAAATAAAATACCTAGGAATTAACCAAAAAGTGAAGGACCTCTATGATGAAAACTTTAAAAACATGAAAAAGGAAACCAAAACAGAACTAAGAAAGTGGCAATAACTCCAACGCTACTGGATTGGAAAGATCAAAATCCTGAAAATGTCAATACTTCCCAAGGCTATCTACAAATTCAATGTGATATACCTATCAATAGTCCAACCTCATCCTTCAAGGAAATAGGAACGGTAGTACAAAAATTCATATGGAATAATAAAAGACCCCGAATAGCAAAAATGATCCTTAACTGAAACAACAGTGCTGGAGAAATATCAATAACAAATTTCAAACTCTACTAGAAAGCCATAGCAATCAAAACAGCTTGGTACTGGCACAAGAATAGATCCCAGGACCAATGGAAAAGAATTGAAAACCCAGAAATGAATCTAAAGACCTATAGCCATCTAATCTTCGGTAAGGCAGCTAAAAACTAGAATGGAAGAAGACAGCCTCTTCAGTAAATGCTGCTGGCAAAATTAGTTAACTACTTGTAGAAAACTAAAGCTAGATCCTTATATATCATCCTGCACCAGAATCAACTCCAAATGGATCAAAGACCTCGGATTCAAAGCAGACGCTCTGAAAACATTACAGGATGGAATAGAAGAAATCCTAGGTCTCCTTGGCACAGGCCAAAATTTCCTTAATAGAGACCCAGAAACACAACAAATCAAAGAAGGTTGTACAAATGGAATTGCATGTAATTGCAGAGCTTCTGCATGGCAAAGGACATAGCTAGCAAGATCAACAGAAAGCACAGGGATTGGGAGAAGATCTTCACTAGACATACAACCGACAAGGATCCTACCTACATAATTACTTATAAATTATTGAGTAGCAATCCCATTCATATATATGTTGTGTAATGCTAAAATACATCATATCCATTTTTTTCTGCATGTAACATTCCTTTTAGTGAGAATGCTCAAAAACGTATCTTCTGGCTGTAATGATATATCTGTACTTAACTGTAATCACTTTCCTTCTTGTGGTATACAATTAATATATTTACTTTTACTCATGGAAGTCTGCTAATTAAAGTTATATAAAACATGAATTGTAAAGTGAAAGTAATTCATGGTTCCATTAATTGCTTTAAGAAAACAGTTATGCCTTTTGTTTTCAATTAAATTTCTGTGGGAATATGTAATATTCATTGATTTAACTGTTAAAAGTGATAAGTTATATTATATCAAGTTGATTCAAACTTTTATTTAAAAATTGCACCCTTAACACAAATATACTTCTACTTTCCTTTATCACATAATTAAAATAATAGTAAAGCAAAGATTGGTGTTAGCCATTCATGTGTACAATCCTAGAACTCAGGAAGCTGAGACCTGATAATTTTAGTTCAATGTCAGTCCAAACAGACAAAAATGTGAAAAATTATCTCCAATTATCAAGCAAGAAGCAGAAGGTGAGGATGCGGCTCAAGGATAGAGTATCATCCACCATGAGTAAAAATTACGAGAGACCATTAAACATTGAGTTCAAGCCCTAAAAATGGCATATACACACAAGGCAACAACAAAAAGTACTATGAACATCAATAATGAAGACAAAATGGTAGGAAAGATCATGAGAAATATGTAAACATCTGGAAGACAGAAATCATTTGATAGTTTTGATTCGTGAGAGGGAAAAGTCGCAATCACATTTGTACAATCACATTGTAGTCATTTGTATGAAACCTGGCTATTGGGTAACATGTGATAGAGTAGATTGGATTACCTGACATAGGAGACATTGCCTGTGACTATGCACATTCCACTCTGCAAAAATCTAAAATCGTGCTGGTTAACTGAGATAAAAACCTCATGTTAGAGACTGTTTGGTCCACATAGACTAGGGTCCTTATTTTGAGGCTTCAGACCAGTGATTTTGTTTATAACCACTCCTGTTTTAACCACCTTCCCTGGTGCAGCTGTACCTTACTTAGCTGGCACCAAGCCAAGGCTTTGAACTAGACCCCCAGCCTTAATCCCTCCCTTTCTCCAGCTACAACACATTTCACATACTATCTCTGTCTTAGCATTAGTTGTTTTCTTACTAATCCCTACCAGAAAACCCTTATAGTCATGTAAACCCACTATAAATAACCTAGTTAGAAAAAGGAGGAAGGGTTTAGCATTGGCTGAGGCTCTCGTCTGTAAGTGTGCTACCTAAGAAATCTGTGTTACACTATCTCTTTTTTTCATGGCTTTTGAGTCTGACAAATGTTTTCCAGACTTACTTTGGAAGTTTTAACGTGTGCCAAGGAGCCCTCATGTTTCCCCTAACTGTAAGATTCCTAAGGCATCTGGACTTACATTGAGGTCTTTGATCCATTTGGAATCAATTCTGGTGCAGGGGGATATATAAGGATCTAATTTCAGTTTTCTGTGTACAGCCAATTATACCAGCACAATTTTTTGAAGGCTGTTTTTCTTCCATCCTGTGTTCCTGGCTCCATTATCAAATATTATGTGCCTATAGGAGTGGATTCATTTCTGGGTCTTCAATTCTGTTATATTGATGTAATTCTGTGCTTCCACTGGAAAGAATGGCATTATTCCATGCCTGAAGAAATGGAAAGACTGGGGAAAAATGGTATTAAGTGAAATAAGCTAGATCCAATTAAATATATGCTGCATAGTTTTCCTCATTTCTAATAAGAAGATATGTCCATAAATCTACAAATTAATCCAATAGATTGTAAAAGACAAATAATTACACTTGGATATGATTAACAGCACTCTAAGCATTCACATGGCAAGAACAAGGAAAGCTATTCTTAAGATAGGATCACAATGGCTCAATAGCTATATGTATCTGACCAGATAAATGCTGCTTATTGCAATGAACTCTAAGAATCAATCATATATATGAAATGCATATATCTGTATATAATTTTTAAAGATGTCATAAAAATAACCACCTTATCTATAAACTCAAAAGCAAAATTCTAAGTTTAGAAGATAAAATTGAGGAAAGTTTTCAACACATAAACTAAAATACATAGGGGAAAATGTGGGAGAGAAAAGATAAGATGGAAAGTAGAATAGCTAACTATTGAAGAATTCATAGACAATTTACGAAACTGTACAAGAGAGCTGGGGTACAGCTCAGTTGTAGAACTAGACTAATATATAAAAAGCCATGGATTCAATCTCCAAGAAGGTCAAATAATAAGTTAATAAATAATGGTAATACAATAATTACTTGAAATAAATGCTTTTATATTAGAGAGGCCTGAATACTAAAACAGTAAAAACAATACTTTCAATTCTTGTATCCAATGACATAAAACTTTTTTGTTTTCTTCTTTTTTTCTTTGGCAATATGGTGCTTGAAGTTACTAAGGCTCTAACCATTTTAGATTATTTTTCAGGCCAAGCCTCCCTTGAGCAATGATCTCTTACCTATGGCTTCCACAAACAAAATATCAGGAAAATTACACTATATCTACCTTTCTTTGTTTTTGTAGTTACTCCCGACTTTTTTTGTCAAAATTTCCCCTGATATCAGTCTTCCAAATCTTCTAATTAGCAAGGTATACTGCATCTCAAGCTTGAACTCAAACTAGTTTTCAATGCAAACATTCAATATTGCCTTCTGTTTTCTAGATATCATTAAATTCTATTGAGGTTAGTATGGATCTTTAAGATGTAAGAACACAGATAAACCACTTGAAAACTTTTTCCAACTTATTTAAATATTACTAGTATTCATCAGAAGTAGGACAATATTTAACAAGTACCTTATGCAAACTTTAGTTACTTTAATTACTTTGTGCATATATTAATTCCAATATAATTTTATCAACTCTATATGAATATACAATATTTACAGGTACATTACTTTACCAAAAATAAGTCTGTATCATGTTTCCCTTTTATACTTAAACCCACTACTTCTCTTTTTCCCATCCCAAACCTGTTTCATCCTGCCAACCAACACATTTTTTCTCTAACTTCTACATCATGCAATAATTAAGTTTTTAAGATTGCCTTCAAATCTATGGTAGATTATTCCCAGTTATTGTATGTCTTAATATGGTATTGTGTTCACTCTAATTGCCTTTTGGTTCTGTTATTAGAGAATGTAGCACAATTCGTTTCCCATTCACCTGAAGAAAGCCTGAATTGATTTCCATTTCTTAGACTAGAGGAAATAATGCTTCTATAATCCTCTGTGTTTTGGCCTTTGGGTGAATGTTACATTTTATTTCTATGAGACAAAGCCAAAAGAGCTCAATTCCTGTACTATTCTGTGGGTGGTTGCATATTTCAATTCTAGGGTCCTGTCAAAATATTTTCAGAAGTAGCTTTCCCATTTGACATTCCTGCGAACATCCAGTTTCTGTGTTTCTTGATACCATTTATAATGGTCATTATTGTATTATGTGAAGTAATTCTCGTACATGTTTTATGATGTCATTTTAGTTTCAATATGCATTTGCTTGAGGACTGATGATGATTTTCTTGTGCATATGTTTCACAAGATGTATTTTACTTGTTTCTAATTTATGTTCTTTTTAACATTACGTTTTTAAGAGTTATATGTAGAGTCTAGATTTGAGGCATTCTTCAGGTATAGGAGTTGCAAATATTTTATCCTTGACTATGGGTACCCTTCATCATCATCATCATCATCATCATCATCATCATCATCATAGTATTACTATTATTACTTTTGTACATGTATGTATCGTCTTGAGGCTTGAACTCAGCGTCCCTGAGATTTGTTACAATTTGTTAATAATTTACCATTTCAGTCATGCCTCACATCTGACATTTTTGGCTGATCAATCAGAGATAAGATTCTCAGGAACTTTATTTTGTGGGCTGGCTTCAAACTGCAATACTCAAATCACAGCCTCCCAAGTAGCTAGGATGAGATACATGAACCACCTGCTCCCAACTTCTATTCACTATTTGTATATGAGCTTTCACAGACTAAATTGTTTTACACTTTTATTGAGTTGAACTGTATCATTTTCCTTTCTTACAATTTTAATGCCAAATTTTAGAATATTTCATCTCCAAAATTGCCAAGAAATCTTCCTTTGCTTTACATTTAAAAAAACTCTTTTTGTTTTATATACCACGTTTTAATCCTGTTTGAAGTTAATAAATAAATAAATCCTGCTTGAATAAATTGTTATGTTTAACTAAATTTCACTTTTTAATTCTCCCAAATACTGTCTAATCTATCCCCCTTATTAAAGAGAATGTCATTCCACAAATGTTTGGTTTTACCCCTTATTAAATATTCCTTGATAATATTTATGTGGATCTAATCTGGTGCCCTACAGACCTATTAAGCTCTGTATTATTTCCTCTACAAATATAACAAATTTACACTAACAGCTTTAATATTAGAAAGAGCAATATATTCCAGTTTATTATTCTTTTTCAATGACTCAGAGTGCTTGTCAGGAGTTTTTAGAAATTGTCATAAACTTAAATAAAACTGTGAAGCTGAGCGCTGTTGGCTCATACTTGTAATTCTAGCTGTCTAGGAGGCTGAGATCTGAGGATTTCAGTTCAGAGCCAGCTGGAACGGGAATGTCCATAAGACTCTCA
Source organism: Dipodomys spectabilis (assembly GCF_019054845.1). Taxonomy (NCBI): domain Eukaryota; kingdom Metazoa; phylum Chordata; class Mammalia; order Rodentia; family Heteromyidae; genus Dipodomys; species Dipodomys spectabilis. The sequence goes on from NW_024870964.1 coordinate 2,176,563, forward strand.
TGTATAAATAATCACCAGAAAACCAGAAGTGGCACAGTTGCTCAATGAGTAGATTATTCACTTTGAACTGAAGAACAGAGGGACAGCGCCCAGGACCAGATTTCAAGCCTCATGAATGAACAAAAAAAGGGGAGGAGACAATTTATATCTTTGCTGAATTGTATCCTCCAACCCACAAAAAGATAAGTCTCAATTTATTTAAATTTTTGCTTTTATATTCAGCATTTTATAATTTTCAATTTAATACATTTTGACGATGTGTGAAGATAGCACAAAGAAATTCACAAAAAACAGTTGAAAAATAAAGGGCAATGGGAATGGAGAAAGACAGAAACAGGTTAATCAACCCCTTCATTAATATGTGAGAGTGTAAAATATTTCAATAAGATTTTTTGCACAATTAATATACACCAATTAATAAATATCTTCCAAAGACATTGGTATTCAAGTATGACATAAAGGAAAAATTCAGATTCTGTGGTGAAATGAAAGAAAGAGAGTTGAGAAAATACATACTTATAGTGATTGTCTAAATAAACTAAGAAATTCGGTCAACAGTTTGAAGGCTCATGGCTCATTGAACTAGAAGGCTGCTTTTATCTAAGATAATACTAAAATGTTAGACTTGAGCCCATCTTTAAGACTGCTTAATACTATTGCTTTTTGAGTCAGTATACTTTTTATTGTTGTTGTTGGTGGTAGTCGTGGGCCTGAAGTCTCCCTCAGCTATTCAGCTCAAGGCTAAATCTCTACCACTTAAGCCATAGTGCCACTTCTCATTTTCTGGTGGTTTATTGGAGATAAGAGTCTCATGGACATTTACTGCACAGGCTGGCTTTGAACCACCATCCTTAGTTCTCAGCCTCCTGAGTAGTTAGGATTACAGGCATGAGCCACCGGCGCCCGTCTTCTCTGTGCAACATTGTAACAATAAAATAAAATCAATAAAGGACATGTTTGATAAATAAAGTAAAATGATAACTTACAGACAAATGAAAATAATAATATACAAATATGTTTATATACATGTATGTACACATCTTTATATTCTTAAATATGTTTACATATATATAGGTATTTGTATATATACAGACATAGTGTGTACATATACATTTATTTAAAGAGACGAATCAGAAATATATTAAGAGCATATTAATGCCAATGAAAAACTTTAACCATCCTGAATAATTTATCAAAAATCCAAATACATATCTCTATAGTAATATAACAACAACCAAGGAATATATGGAAGTATCATAACATACCACGACATTGCATACATATAGAGATTAGTGGAAATAGAAACAATAAGATACCCTTGCACAACCATTATGTACAAATTGGAATCCTTATACATTGGTGCTTGGCATTTAAAATGATATTTTCAGTTTGTTAAACATACTGGCAAATTTTAAGATATTACACGTAGAGTTGCCTCTATGATATAGCATTTTCAATCATAATTTTATATACAAAATATATTTCAACATATGTCCAATGAGACACATGTACAAGAATATACATAGCAAAACCTTTTACAATAACATATAATAAAATATTTAAATGCCCATTGAGGATATAATACCATTATATACATGCATACAAAACAATATGCTCTATCTATGAGAAAAATTTAGATGGACTTACTTTGGAAATAGTAACATTACATGGGAGAAATAGATAAAATAGACTGCATTTTCTAATTATATGAGCTTTTTAAAATTGGCACATCTGTAGAGGTAGAATATGAAATAATATCTGCTAAAGGGAGGGTAGGTTGAAATAATGACAGGAAGTGTTTACTAATAAATATTGGAGTATTTTGAGAGGATAGTGATGATAAAATGTTCTAGAACTGAAAGTGATGGTCTTACTCCAAATCTTTAACATTCTAAGAATCATTGTACTTTATTGAAGGATCACAGATTGCATTTGCATTATCCTTAGGAAAAATTTTAGAATAGTAGTCGGTGAATCTGTGTAAAAATTTACAATTTAAAATCACAGAATTATATAATGCATAACTTTAGTGCATTGATGAATATGATTATCAATAAAATATGATCTGTGATATATTCTCTTAGTGACCATACATAACATTGCGAGTCAGTGAATATTCTACAAAATTATGTAAATTGAGGGATGAGATAGGATTGAGAAGGATGAGTGATAATGATGATCAATATGCGTTGTATTGACCATGGAATTTTTCTTAATGATAAACTGCTTGCCTTGAATGTGTGAAGCCCGGTGTTTGATTCCTCAGTACTACATAAACAAAAAAGCTGGAATTGGCACTATGACACAAATCAGAGTACTAGCGTGAGGAAAAGAATCTTAAGGACATTGACAAGGCCTTGAGTTCAAGCCCTGAGACTAGCCAAAAAAAGTTCCTTTGTATTAAGCCGGGCACTAGTGGCTCACGCCTGTAATTCTAGGTAATCAGGAGGCTGAGGATTGAGGTTTGATTACGGCCCAGGCAGGAAAGACTGTGAGATTATTATCACCAATTAAATCTCAGAAACCTCTGAAAGTGCTGCTATGTCTCAAGTGATAGAGTTCTAGCATTCATCCAAAGGAGTTCAGGGACAGCTCCCAGCCCAGCGTTCAAACCTCCGAAGACAAAAAAGTAAACAAACAAACAAAAAAAAACCTCACTAAACACTATTCATAAACTGCTTTGTCAAACAGCAATAACTCCCATAAGACTACTTAAAGTTAATTAAAAATGTGATAAAATACAAGTCATTTTGGGAACTAGAAATAGTATACAGGGGACAAAGGAAATTTTATATCATGCAGTTTGAGTTGAAATTTTTTCTATAGTCTTCTAACATTTATGAAATTGACAATACTGCCAATTATAGGTCAATTTCCTTGAGGAACAGATTGAATTCTGCTGTTTTTTCATAGCAACGTGTAGATGTGATTTTTTTTGCCACTTATTGAAGTATATCTGATATTTTAAAGTAGATTTTTCCTAATATAATATTAATTTAATCAATCATTTCATTAGGGAGATGTTGGTCAAATTTTTTTTCTAGTAAATCTTATCACTTATAATAAATGAGAGCATGCTCTGATAGTCTCCTATTAACATGACAAAATACTTTATAAAATTCACTTAAAAGGGTAAAAGATTAATCTTGGCTTCTGATTTTATACATTTCAGTTTATGTTTCTTAATTGTTTTGGGTTGGTGGTGGCACAGTACCCCATGTCAGGAACACGTGATGGAGTATGAGTATTCATGGAATCCAGGAAGTAAAGAAGAAGTGACATAGAAGTGGGAGAGGGAGAAACTAAAGGATGGAAAGAGGGAGACGGAGAAGGAAAAGGAGAAGGAAAAGGAGACAGAGAAGAAAAAGAAGGAAGAGGAGGAAAGGACTTGACCTTAACATACTTTTTGACTACAAGTTCTCGGTGACCAAATCTCTACAACTATGCTGACTTGAAAGGGTTCACCTCTTTATGGAAACATAGTGAAAGTTAATTATTAATCTCAATCCTTTAAGATTTCAGATTTAATTTTTAGAGTGGTGGGTAGATATTCCTATACATTGTGATGACTTCTGTTCCTAAATATTTACTTGAATTAATCAGAGAAGCTATTTGACATGGAGGTGTTTTGTTTATAAAATTGCTGGAGCGATATTTTGAGTGCAAATACATTTAACAGATAAGGAAGCTTCAAGATATTTCATTTTATGACCTACAAAAGTGACTACTTCATCTAACTCATAATGACTTGAATTTTTCATAATTTTATGACGTTTTCATTCAAGATTTTGTCATCTAATGAAGTTCTTTCTAGTTGAAGGAAAAATAAATACTATTACAATCATTAATTTCTTAATTATTTTATAGAGTAGGTATAATATGAATTTCCTAACATTCAAAAATAAGTTATATTCAAGTCTATAGGATAAACGGATAAGTCATGGAATATCTTGCTTTATCTCATATAGAGATTGATTCAATGTCTAAAAATCACTGTTAACATAAAATACACGAAATTCAGTGTTTTGCTGAAGTGTCTTGGTAATCAAACCTCAGAAACACATGAGCAGTAACTAAGATTTTTATATATTCAAAAAAGTATGGATCTATATTTTATTTCAAAAAGATTAAGTTTAAAAGAAGAGAAAATCATGTGACCACAGTAGATAATCCTTAATGAAAAATTGCTTAATTCACCCTGACAGAGGGTATTGCTTTTAGTTTACATGAGAAATTTGTTTAACGATCCCGTTGTTGCTTTTGAATTTAGAGTACTTCAATTTGTGCAAAGATTCTGTCATTTAAATCTTCGAGAATATATTTTTTCATAAAAATGAAAACTTTTTTTCACACTGCAGGTTCAGGTTTAATAACTAAATAAATATCTAAATGTTAATTTCTTAAATTGAGCCTCTAGAATTCAAAGAATAAGAAATTTATTTTATTGTTAAATGTATTATATGTGTGCTGAATATGAATATCTCAAGCTTGTAATCCTCACTACTCAGGAAGCTGGGGTTCAAAGTCAGACTTGGCAACAAAGAAAATATCTTATAAATATGTTAGAAACAATCACAAGAAAGAAAAAAAAAACATTTGAATACTTATCTTGAGGTTCATTTCACCTAACATCAACATATCTGACCTTTTCTGCTTGTTTCAGACATGTCCCACCCCCACAGTATATCCCCTGCTTTCACTGTATTTGATGATGGTATAATTTGTGGAGGGGAAGAGCAAAAATAAACCGTTTAAATAGGGATACAGGTCGACCCATTGCAACGATGAGATGTAAAAATCGTTATGTCAAAAAACAAACTTTACAAACTTTAGCCCCGGGGGGATGGGGGGCGGTGTGAAACGTGATGGGTTGGAAGAGGAAACAAAAGAGAAGGCAACAATGCTTGATAAGAAACGTACTCATTACCTTGCCCATGTAATTGTAACCCCTCTGTACGGTATTTTCGCAATAAGAATAATTATTTAATTAAAAATAATTTTTTAAAAGCCAGCCTTGGGAAGAAAGTTTGTGAGACGCATCTCAATTAATCATAAACACTCATCACAACACACACACAAAGCCAGAAGTGGAGTTGTGACTCAAATATTAGAGCAATATTCTTGAGGGGGGGAAAAAAACAACTAAGGGATAGGTCTTGGTTTTTTTTGTCGGTTGTGGCCCCTGAAATCTGGTCCTGGGTGCTGTCCCTCAGCTTTTCATCTCAAGGCTAGCACTCTACCACGTGAGCCACTTCCGAATTTTTCTGCTTATGTGGTGCTGAGGAATCGTACCCAGGGCCTCATGTGTGGAAGGCATGCATTCTAGCACTGAGCCAACTTCCCAACCCAAGGATAGGTCTTGAGTTCAAATCACAAGAACAACACACACACTCACACACACAATATTATGTCTGAATTCTTATTTTATTTTCAAGAAATAAACAATATCATGAACAGTAGTATTTTTTACATATCCTGCAACTTTGGTGAGTTGCTTTTAGTAAAATTTTTCTTAGATTAAACATAGGTTATTAAAATTATAATTAATCAAGTATATTTATAATTACTCATAACATCTTGTTGTACAAGAGTTGGTATTTTTTCTGTAGCCATAAGAAATATTCTGAGGGGCGGCTGGGAAGGTGGCTCAGTGGTAGAGTGCTTGCCTTGCATGCCTGAGGCCCTGGGTTCAATTCCTCAGCACCACATAAGCAAAAAGAAAAAGCCGAAAGTAGCGCTGTGGCTCAAGTGGTAGAGCGCTAGCCTTGAGCTGAAGAGCTGAGGGACAGCGCCCAGGCCCAGAGTTCAGGCCCCACGACTGGACCTCCCCCCAAAAATAAGAAATATTCTGAGTAAAAAAAGAAAGGAAGAATAGAAGAAAATGAAAGAAAGAAAAAGAGAAAGAAACAAGAGAAAGAAAGAAAAGAGAGAAAGAGAGATAGGTACGGATGGAGGGAACGAGGAAGGAAAGAAGAAAGAAGGAAGGAAGGAAAAAAGGAAGGAATGAAGGAACAAAGGAAGGAAGGGAGGAAGGAAGGGACAAAAACAATTTAATCTATAAAATCTGCTATTTAGCCCAAAATAAACTTCATGTAATTAACCCTAGTAAATGCAAGTTTGCAATTTTCCTTTCTCTGCCTGTTCCACATGCATGAATGAAACCAACAAAAGAAGGATCAGAAAAAACCAGGTGAATCTGTTTGCATCTTTAGTAAATATGTATACAAATCTTTTTCTCATTTTTAACATCATCAAATAACTATTTGCAAACAATTTACATTTAGTTATAAATATTCAAAAATTTGAGGTAACCAAAGGATGTCAATATATTATAGAATATGAATACTAGTAATAAGAGTGCTATTAATATTTATTAATTTATTATTATTGATATTCATTTAATATTACAGTCTTCATGTTATATTAATTATAAAATTTTTATTTTGTATTTTATCAGAGAAATTAGCATCCTCTGATTTTTTCGTCTGTGAGAGTCTACTAGCAGACCGTAATTAAAATCAAAAGAGATCTGTATTTGTTGGCTCAAACGAATATTTCTGAAAGCAATAAACTCATCAGAGATTGTTCAAATACTTCATAAGGGCCTTCGAAAGGCTTTACCATGCTTACATGGTTACCTGTGATGTGATTCAAGAGCCACTAAACAATCTTACTTCACTTTGCCATCAGTATAATTATTCATTCACATAATTCACATGTTATAAGCTTGTCCTTAAGTTATTATCTTCTATGAAATAATATCCAAATGATATATCACACTGAGTTAAAGAAAAAATTTCAAAGCGTATTGGATGATGTAACTCATTCCAGATACACATGTTGAAATTCTATTCCCCTGTCTGGTGGCACACACTTAAATTCCTAGTGGTATTGGAGGATTGAACCCAAAACACTATACTTGTGAAATAGCATCTCCATTAATGCCATACCTGAAGATTGTAGATGGATTGCTTATTTTGAGGTAGTATCACTATGCCTGGGCCTGATTGGACTGCAGTCCTACTAAAACAAGCATAAAACATTGCACCCAGCAAATGGTTAGTTTCTGAAACTTCTTTTTTTGTCTAGGCTTCCCTGGAACTGGAATTCTCTAATTGTTGATGCCCAAGTAGATAACATTACAGGTTTGAGCCACTTTATCCACTAAGCTATACAATTTCAAAATGTCTTGATATTGCCTATATTTGTGCTTAACATATATAGTTAACCTTAATTTTCTCCCTCTTAAGTTTAGTACTCTTGAGCTGAAAACATTGGCTTTCTTGATATACATGGCTTTGTTTTGGATGGAATCGCATCACAATAAAAAAAATCTCCCAAAAGTTTATTTCAAAAATCATGGAAAAGAAGGCTTCAGGTTGGAAAAAAATTGATCCTTAAGTTCTAAATGCAATGCATTTATAGTGTTAGTCAATGCTTTCCTAATTATGAGAAGGAAGGTAGAAATGTGAAAGATGTTAGATATAATTAGATAACCTTCTAGTTCTCCATAGAAATTCTGTAGTCACCACTTCATGTCATCTTCCTTCCTTAACGCTTGCTTTAAAACCCTCTGGGTGGATATTGGCTGGACTGATTGGTAATCTTCTCCAGGAAATGAAGCTGATTTTAGAAGGCTGATGGTGTAGTAAATAAAGGAATGATGAGAATGAGCACAGATATGGTCACAAAATGAGCAGACCTCCATTATATAATTTGCAAATATCTTTAGTATGTCTTAATTTATGTTGTAGTAGGAGCATCTATACAATGCTGAGAATTAGAATTCTACAAAATATACAATGAGAATTGGAATTCTACAAAATATGAAACATTGTTAGGTAAGGGTTGTTCAAGGATGTAATCTTAGCTAGGTAAGAGATTGAGATCTGAAGATTACAGTGTGAAGACAGCCTGGAGTAGGAACGATCATTCGATAATTAATTCCAATTAACCACCAAGGGAAATGGATTTCTAGGTCAAATGGTATGTAGAGCACTGGCCTTCAACATAAAAGCACCATCCAGGCCCTGAGTTTAAGCCCTGGGATCAACAGAAACAAAAACACAAAATACAACATAGAGTTAGATATTTTATAATGAAGCATATTCTAATGTACTCTTCAGTTTTAGAAAGACTAAACTTCTGTGTTAGCTTTATAACCTACCACAATAAGTGTTATTGTTCATTTATTAAGCAGGAAGGCTTACTCAGATTTAGAACTTTGAAGGTTTCAGTGTATGTTCAGTTGGTTTTATTGATTTTGGGGCCTGTGACAAGACAATGTCAAGGTCGGGAGTATGTCAAAGTGAAATGTTTTGACCTAGAATGATTAGAAGATAAAAGAAGAAAGTAGATGAGAATCTAGTTCTCGTGTGTTTCACTCTAAAGAATTTAATCTCCAGAAGAACTATTCAGGTATTCTCCACAGTCTGGGAGGAAATAGAAAGTCATTTTTCTTTAACACGTAGGTCTTTCTGGGGCATTCTAAAAGCAAATGGCCATATCTTCACCATTGATAATGACTTGTCCAGGGGTGGAAGCAACTAGATATTTCTATAAATTCTAATCAGATCTCAGTAGACTAAATATTTTATGGAATTCCTATTAAAATAATTTCTTGCAGTCTTCATACAACATATGTGTTTATCTGTGTGTTTGTATGTGTGTATGAATAAACGAATACAACAATGTAGAGGATAAAAGTATTAGTATGGCCTTTTGTTTTTCTTCTCAAACCATGAAAGCCTGCCACAATCCCAATCAAATCCCATCCAAGATTCAAACATCAATGCTGTCCCAAAAGTTTTTCATGCAAACCCTAGTACATCCACCTCATTTAAGATGGCCATGGTATATGAGCATTTAAAATCTTATAATTATGTTGTCATCAAGGAAACAATGTACAATATTTCTTTTAAAAATACCTAGATTTTAGAACACTTATCCGGAAAATTAAAGGAAATAATTATGGTATTAATTTAAATATTTAGTCACGTAAATGGGTATTCTATATCCACAGAGGCCTATTAAACCACATGATTGAAAACCTCATCTATTACCAACTTCCATGAAGACAGTTCTTGCTGAAAATAAACGAGATGTGGTAAACAAATAAAAATGTATGCCACTAACAAATGCTGCTGTTCTAAAGCATGGAAGTGACAGAGCAATTAATGCCTGTGAACAGAAGGTTCTAAGTAGTGGAATGTGATTACACCCTAAGTAGAAAAATCCACAGATATTTCAGGTTGTGCTTCGTTGTTGACATTTATGAGATATATTTTGGAAAGCACAATGAATAAAAGCACGTTGTTTGTAAAACTTTGCTGGCTGATAGAAACTTATTGAAATGTATCAAATGAGAAGACTGACAATTTTTGTGGATAAGATGTGGTATGCAGCTTTCAATACAGACTGAAGCAAACCAAAGAATTGGAATTATTTTTTTCCCTAACAAATACTTTCTGGGTATATTGGGCTATACAGTATAATGATGAAATAATCATGTCTGTGAAAAAGTAAGGAAAAAATACTGTCACCTTTTGAATTTCTTTTTAAAGTGAATCTTAAATGAGAAAGATGAAGAAAATTTAAATGCATTAATAAAATATTATCAAGTATTAGTTTAATTTTTGATTAAAAGTTAAAACAAACTGACAGACTATTAGTCCTGGCACATGTTTTCTTTTGTTCTTGTTTTTTTTGGGGTGATATAAATATTTTTTTCAGAAAGGCATCCTTGTCTTAACCATTTCCCATAAAATTTATGCTGTCATAGGATCAGAGGTTTTTTTTGGCTAAATTAAGATAATAGCAGGCTCATTTTATGCCAACACAATATATAAACACCAATGACATTTTTCACTGAACAACCACTCATAAAAAATCATAAAATAATAAAGTCAAAATCCATGTCAATTTTTTTGTCGGTCATGGGCTTGAATTCTGTGCCTGGGAATTGTCCATCAGTTCTTCAGCTCAATGCTACCACTGTACCACTTGGGCCACAGTGCCATTTCTTGTTTTTAGGTGGTTTATTGGAGATAAGATTCTCACAGACTTTTCTGCTCAGGCTGGCTTTGAACCACGATCCTCAGATCTCAGAATCCTGAGTAGCTAAGATTACAGTCACCAAAGCTCAAATCCAAGTCAATTTTTTAAAAAGCAAGCTTATTGAAACTTCTGGCTTTTTTCAATAAACAATCTTATTTTTTCAGTATTAGTTTATAACTATGAGTTACTTTAAGATGTAACTGTGAATTTTTTAATAGAATCAAATATAATTCTTACCATTACTCTGTATTTCACAAAAATCCACTGTAACGGATTTTCACCAAAGTCAATTATTACATACTATCTCACACACTATTGTTATTACATTCTATATTGCATATAGTGTGAAGTGAAAATAATTTCGACAATTTCATATAAATTTTAGGTGCTATTTTAACATTACAAATTCACATCTGTGGTTTTAAACTAAGGAAAAAATTTAGAGTTAAAAATAAAATATGAATGGGAAGGGATGGGAAGGGGAAACAAAGGAGGAGGCTACAATGCTTGATAAGAAATGTACTCATAATCTTGCCCATGTAATTGCAACCCCTCTGTACAGTATTTTCACAATAAAAAAAAGAAATGCAAAAAAAAAATATGAATGTTTAGTGTGTCCCAATTAAACCAAAAATTCTGAATTCATCCACATAAAATTATTTTCTTTCCACTAAAAAATTTGAAGTATTACCATTGAAAATAGTTAGGCAAGATGAGGCAGAATTCAAATCACGTCAAACAACGTCTCTGTTATTTTGCTAATCCCTCCACTAAGAAGATCTCCCTATTCCCAGTTGTCACAAAAATTGAAGTATCTCCTAGAATTCTATTTGGAAAACTTCTATATCATTGATTCTTTTTGTATTTTCTATTATATGAAACAAAATATAGACACAAAACAATTGAAATAAAAGACACACATATGTTGAAGTCATCACAGCTGGAAAACAACCAACAAATTGGAACTTCACCAGGAACAAAAAGATATTGTGCCCACTTTATTTTTTTAAGTACAAAACCTTCAAATACATGTTAATTTGAGTAGAACTATAAGGATAACTGTCTCTCAGAAATAAGGTTGTGCTAATTTGTAATTAAATTCATCTGGATGAACCTAATATAGCAAGTCCCTTGAATGAATCAAATTGTTTAAAACAAATGTAACTGTATGTGAAGCAAGATCTGTACATATTTAAAAGAAAAGTTGCTACAGTATCAAATCACAAAAATCATGACATACTTAAAAATTTCAGAAATGCAATTACTAAGTCCAAAATATCCATAATGAGAACTAAATACTACTGACTTATCAAGAACAAAATATGCAAAGAATCTGAGCAGTGTACATGAAGTACATAATTTAAAACTACTCCAAATTACACTGCTTTTAGAAGACTGAATATGTGTTATCTAAAGGAAAAATCAGCACATTATATAAATGAGATTAAAAATCTCATGAAAAGAGAGAATTGAAAATAGTATTTTAATAAATGGTGGTCAAAATCTAGTACTGACAAAATTGCATACCTATTTAGTTAGATTCAAAAAAGACCCAAGTTACTCAAGCTGATTTAAAACTTTGGCAAAATAGTAGAATACAACTGTAACATTATTATGGATGTTGACTCTGGCATGGAATTAATTTCCTCTTTAATCTGACAAATTAATATATCAAAGAACATAACTTCTCCAACTAAATATCAGACCTAACTAAACATACAACCAGAACAGTCATCATGCAAGCCATATTGCAGCTGGGGTAAAAGAAAAATCAGTCATACTGATTCTCTATTTTAAACGTTGTTTTTTTTTTTTATAAATTATTTCCTTTATCTTGCATTTTTCAAACATTGTGTTAAATGCTGTATATCTTGGTAACTAAATTTGGATGCCTCCTTAAATTTTGAGTAAAATATCTCACTTTAGTTCCTAACCCATGAAATGAGGTTGTTTGAAAACAAATGCTAATAACCACTGTTTATAATACACAAGATCTCATAAGCATGATTTCAGGAAGCATAGGTTAACATTTTGATATTGTGGTCACGTGACTGATGAGGTCTATCTGCATGAGTATAGTTGTACATAGATTCCTCAGCCTAAATTTAGCCACGTTAAAAAATGTTTATATCTCTATCTTTCACCCATCAGAGATGAAACCTGAGTATAAAGTCTAAGGAAAATGATAAGGTAAGAATTTAGCTTTTCTGGATATAAAGTAAACAAAAATGCAGCATAAACTAACTCATTGTTTTAAAGTCAACCTATGTCTCTAAAACATGTTAAGAAATTTCCTACAATGTGTAGCATTCTCAAGAAGGGAATGGGGAATGTGAGAAGAGGACTAAGCAAGTATTATTTTCAAATATACATAATTTGGGTTGACCTCTTTTTTTCGTTAGAGGCATTTTTGATAAAACTGTTTGAATAATTGATTTCCTGTTCAGGTATAATATATCCTAGTTGCATTTACCAAACTACATTCAGAAAATGGCATATAGTAATTAAGTAAAGACAACTTATTCAATAAATAGCAAAAAGTATATACCTATAGGGTAATATTTGAACAGTGCATTGGAAATATTCTAATACAATAATTAATTTAACAATTTCATATTGACATTAATTAACTAGAGTATCTTTATGCTAATTGGACAAGATTGTCTTTCTAAATGAGCAAAACCTATTACTCCTTTTACTTTATCAGGGAAATATGTTAACAAAAAATGGAAAATAACATATGACTGTACTCCAATGCATTTTTGACTTTTTGTTAGCAAATGTTAATTTCACAAAGTATTTTATTGTGTTATACACATACATCCATATAATGTAGCTTGCTAAATTTTTTCCTTTTATAAATTTCATTATCCTATTTTTATACTTATATTTTATTATGTCATTATACTAACCTAGGAAATATTTGAACATATTTACTCCACAATGTTTCTCTTCATCTCCTCTCTTACATTTTTTTCCAAATTTAATCAGTTTCCATCTTTTACACCTGGGTCATTCATTTTTCTTTCTTGGACTAGAGTCTGCATATGAGAAATCTAGTATTTGTTTTTCACATTAAGACTTACTGCTTTAATATGAAGGTTTCCAGTTCTATCTATTTTCTTGAAGATGATATGATTTCACTCTTCTTTGTGGCTAAATAGTATATCATTGTGTATATATGTATATATATTACACTTTCTTTCTTCATTGAGTGATTAAGAAACATGTAGGTTAATTCTGTAGTTACTTATATTTTTTATGTGGGAGAAGGAAAGTTGGAAATAATGATGTTTGGAATGAGAAACATGCTCTTTAAGCAGACACTCTTGTATTTAAAACATCTTCTTAGCTGCTCTTTCATCAGTATTAGATAATACATTGAATTAAAAAATAAAATTTAATTACATTGGCAAAGGTGTTCTTTTTCAGTATCTATATTTTTTTTACTACAGTGTTACATTTAGTATGTCATGTGAGTATGGGGATGTATGTGAGCATGAAAATCTAGGCATGTTTGTATATGTAGTTGACTCGAAGGAAACTGAATTTTTGTGAGATACAGGATTCAAATAAAAATTTGAGACCTGTAAGTTGCTAAATTGATATATCTGTCCAGTTTGTGGAGTGTGATTTCAAGATCACATTTTGGTAGATTTCATACCAAGTAAGTAGATGTTTCTAATAAAAAATCATAAGGAATAAAACAACAACTCTGTTTCATAATCATTCAGTCTTAGTACTTCAGACATTGTATTAATTGGAAAAAAATAATTGAAAGTATGATGGGTCAGTAGTTAGCCTTTAGACACTACCTTTTCCCCAAAAACTTCAGATGTACTCTTTGGATATTAATTACAAATATATTTATCAACACACAGATATAATATGAGCTTATATATGTAAATATATGTATATATTATAAATATGTCAATTATTTAGTTATATTTTAAATGTGCATCATAAATATTGATTTATATATAAATGTAATTTATCTCATCATATATACATATCTACATATATACATTTTTCCTTTTTTTTGGTCAGTCCTGGGGCTTGAAATCTGGGCTTGGGTGCTGTCCCTGTACTCTTCAGCTCAATGTAAGAACTCTACTGCTGGAGACATAGAGCCACTTCCAGTTTTCTGGTGGTTTACTGGAGAGAAATATTTCATGGAATTTCCTGTCTGGGCAGGCATTAAACTATGATCCTCAGATCTCAGCCTCCTGAGTAGCTAAGATTATAGGCATGAGCCATGGGCACACGGTTAAATTTATATATCTGAGATTTGTTAGTGGAACAAAGGGTATAGAAACTATTATTCTTATCAGGAAAGGACTTCACACTGACAGGTATCATTACAAGAAGAAATACGATAAATATTCACAGTGGCACAAAAATCCCTTAGATGCCTTGCAAGACAGCATGTTTTTCCATTCACTGCATGTGGTTTGAGCTGATTGCAACCCAAGCGAATGTAGAAGATATTGGACCCTAACAAAACTGACAATTGCATAAACCCAGTCCTCTATGACAGATTTAACAAGGCCTATCTTGGAGATTCTTGTTAGGGACATGATAAAAAATTTATAGTTTAGTTGTGATTACAGAACAGTTTTACACCTGTCACTAAGCCATTACCTTTATTTAACACAGTCCCTTTTTCTCTAACTTATATTTTCTTGGCTCAGGAAACTGTTTTTTGCTTGTGAAAACCTGGCTGTTTACAATATAGAAATGGGTTTTTCATCCTTTTGAAATTACTGTCTGTATAGTGTTCTATGAGATGAGCTTCCTACGATATTCCGTATCATAGGAATAAATTACTCTAATTCAAACTTGGACAACAGCTAGCTTGTTCACTCTCCTAGGAAACCATCTGTATAGAATTTTTACATGTAAACAGACCCTCATTTACTTACAAAAGTCTGTCAGTGAGTCAAACCTAACTCACCCAAGTGAGGTGAATTCCTCTCTCATGCTTCTTTTACATTAAAAATGGTAAGAACTGTTCAACAATGCATATACTTTTTAATGTGAAGTGTGACTCCTATTTTCCATAATGTGAATCAAGGAGAGGAATCAGTTTAAGATGTGAAAGAGCCTTTCGAAGAGTTTTGGACCTTGAAAATTGTCCTGGGTATTCATTTTTGGAAAAATATCCCTTCTCAAAGACAAAGGACTCCTTTTTTTTTATATTGTGCAGGTACTGGGATTTGAACTCCTGGCCTTGAGCTCTACCTGGGCTTTAATTCTCTATGTTTAATCTATAGACCTGAGCCACACATTCACTTCTTCCTTTTACCAAGAGTGGAGAAAAGAATCTCCTAGGTTTATCTACTTGGAATAGCTTCGAATTGCAATTATCAAATTTGAAATGGTTCCAAGCATTCCGTCTAAGGTATATTCCACAACTAGTGAAAATTGTGTTGGCTATAATTATGTATCTTTCTCTATGTGTGCACGTTTACATGTGTATATGTATGTGTGTATTTGTGTGTATGCTAACGTGCAAGTGAACCTACATAAGGGCATATACACACATATATGCATATATAAATGAATATACAAATATAAATATATGTGCATATATATGTATATCAGATGTTCAGTGATTTAATCTATAGTTCCTAGCACATTTTCTCACAAAATGTACATGATAAATTGCTCTGCAGATCTGTGATCTATTATGGATATCCTTTGTACTCACTTCCCCCATTAGTTTTTGACCATCCCTGTGAACAACTTCGGTCTACTTTCCATAGGATAGCTTTTTTTCATTACAGGTAGTTACTAACTGATAATAAAAGAAAAAAGGTTGCTTGTAAAAGAAAAAAAATTCTTGATTATAGCCATTCTACCTGGGGTGAGGTGGTATCTCAATGTTGCTTTGATTTGCATTTCTTTTATGGCTAGAGAGGTTGAGCATTTATTCATGTGACTATTGGCCATCCTTCTTTCATCTTCAGAGAAGTTTCTCTGTAAGTTTTTAGCCCACTTATTTATTGAGTAGTTGTTTCTTTGAAGATTTGTTGTTGGGAGATTTAATTTGTTGATATCCAGGTAGATTTTAGATATGAGACCCTTGTCTGTTGTATGGCTAGAGAAGATTTTCTTCCAATCCGAGGACATTCTATTGATCTTGCTAGCTATGTCCTTTGCCATGCAGAAGCTCTGCAATTTCATGCAATCCCATTTGCCCAAATTTTCTTTGATTTGTTGTGTTTCTGGGACTCTATTAAGGAAATTTTGGTTTGTGCCAAGGAGACCTAGGGTTTCTCCTTTTCCATCCTGTAATGTTTTCAGAGTGTCTGATTTGACTCCAAGGTATTTGATCAGTTTGGAGTTGATTCTGGTGCAGAGTGATATATAAGGATCTAGCTATTTTTCTGCAAGTAATTAACCAATTTTTCCAGCACCATCTACTGAAGAGGCTGTTAGATGTTGGAGGAGATGTGGACAGAAGGGAACCTTACTGCATTCTTGGTGGGAGAGTAAACTTGTTCAACCATGTTGAAAAGCAGTATGGAGGTTCCTCAAAAGACTCTACATAGATCTTCCCTATGACCCAGCAATCCCACTTTTGGGCGTTTCACCAAATGATCACAAATAAGGCCACACTAAAGCTACCAGCACAACTATGTTTATTGCAGCATTATTTACCATAGCTAAGACATGAAACCAACCCATATGCCCCTCAGTAGATGAATGGATCAAGAGAATGTGGTATATATACACAATGGAATTCTATGCCTCCATCAGAAAGAATGACATTGCCCCATTTGTTAGGAAATGGAAAGGCTAGGAAAAAATTATATTAAGTGAAGTAAGCCAAGCCCAAGGAAACATAGGTTTCATGGTTAACCTTATTTGCAACAACTAGTACATGTCTGAGTCAAGCAGAAAAGATCAGATAGGTTGATGTTAGGGACATGAACCCTAAGATATGTATTCAAATGTTTTTAATGCGATTTTTTCTAACATATTTAAAGATTATTTCTTTGTTGCTTTGTATGTCCCTCCCCAACGGTATAAGCCCTGCTTTCACTGTATTTGATGTTGGTATAATTTGTGGGGGAGGGGTGGGAAAAAACAATTCGTTTAAATAAGGATACGGGTGGACCCATTGCAACACTAATATGTACAAGTACTTATTTCGAAAAACGAAGTTTACTACTTTGGTTGGGGGGAGTATTTGATATGGGGGACAAGGAGGATTGGAAGTTCTGGGAAGGAGAAACAAAGGAGGACGCTACAATGCTTGATAAGAAATGTACTCATTATCTTGTTCATGTAATTACAACCCCTCTGTACAGTATTTTCCCAATAAAAAAGAAAAAATAATAAAAAGAACAAAATTTTTAAAAATATATAAAGTTATCTTGTAGAAGATTAAAAAAATAAAAGAAAAATAATTTTAGGTCACAGGTTAAAGTATCTTATCCATTCCAATGATTCCTATGAGATAAAATTTATAGTAGAAGTAAAAGTGAAAAGGAACTCCTAGATATGTTATTTTACCATTTAGAATGGCAAAGAATAATATCATGTCACTGTCATAACTCTTAAAGAATGCAAGGTTAACCGATGGTTGCTTTCATGTTCCCACAAAACCAGTAGATCCTGAAGCATAATCGTAGCCCAGCAGAAATTCTAAGTAGCAGACATGGGGCATGGAAGAGAAAGAGAGGAAATGAGACAGAGTGAAAGAGAGAGAGAAATATCATAATATTGAAAGTGAATAGTAGATAAACAAAAGCTGTATGAGAATATTCATACTGCTATCTTTAGACTCTATGTGTACATTTGCAGGTATTTGATATTTGTAATCCATCAACATGAAATATAAAGTTATGTTGATAAAAATAAAAGTGACTCAGAAGAAATTATAAATGCAAAAACGATCTTCACAGCAGCAAACTCTCAGAGATATTTCATGACTTTGAAAAGGATAAAGTGGGTGAAGTTACTATAAATTTAGAAGTACAACAATTCACAAAAATAGAAAAAGATATTTATATATTTCCTTATATAACCCAAAGCAAAAGGAAAATGTTGTTTAGATGATTTTTTTAAAAACACAGTCTCTCAAGTGTTAGGAAGTTGGCTCAGTGGTAGTGCTTGCCTTTCATGCATGAGGCCCTGGGTTTGATTCCTCAGCACCACATAAGTAGAAAATGTTAGAAATGGTGCTGTGCCTCAAGTGTTAGCGCTAGCCTTGCCTGAGGAACAGCACTCAGGCCCCAGAGTTCAAGCCCCATGACCAACAAAGTCAAAATAAAACAAAACAAAACAAAACACAGTCTCTCACATTTGTGGCCTCAACTCTGTAATACTGTTGCTTCAACCTAGGGCTAAGATTTTAGTTGTGGACATGTATCAACTCTCCTGATTCAGACTCTACTTGATCATTTTTTAATAAATATTTTGTTCTTAATTTTCCTAGTTGTAAATTCACATGCACCTATAAAAAAATGGTTTGACCACCCCACTAACCTTCTCAAAGTACCTCCTAATGATGACTAACAAAAAGTTGTATTATATAACAAGTAAAACAATGTTACAAAGAAAACCAATAATTAAATAATGATTAATAAAATAAAAAACAAAACAATTACCAGTGTTTTTAGTATTTGAAGTGCACTACATATTAGATTTTACTATTTTCTCATATTCCTGTACATTTTAAACCGCCTAAGATTATGATGTTCAACAAGATTTTTATAGGCTATGAATAGTCTTCAAAATTACACATTAAGGTTATTATTTATGGCTCATCTCATTATTTGTTTATGGCTTATATGATCTCTTGTTCCTCGCTAAAATATAAAGTAAGGAATCCCTAAATTTTAACAAGAACTGTGTAGTTAGCAAGTCTTAACCCTTCATTCTGCTTCTTTACACAAAGACTTTGCAACTTCTCATTAACAAAGTTTCTATAAATTCTGAAATGTACATACTTAGTAGTATATGTCTGCTAACATAAATCTTAAATACTTTATAGAAAATTTTATACCTGCCAAACAGTCCTAATTTTGGCATATATAAGCAAATTCCTAAAATTAAATAGATATAAAACACTAAAATTTTTAACAACCCTTAACACTTGCTGCTGTGTTCATTATGACATGTGCCTTGTATAGAACAATTGAATTATTTCCCCTACACATCTCTTGAACCACAAATATCTGGAATTATTTTGTTTTTGACATGTCCATCTTGACATTATTCTTAAATGTGTGCTTATGTAAGAAGTACATGGTTCTAAAATTTCACAATTCTTCTAAACTTACTTTTTGTTGAATTGCCTAGTTTAAGAAAATCAATTACACTTTATATATAAAAAATATTCTGTGCTCAATTCAGCATCACATAAACTAACATTGTAATGATACTGAGAAGATTAGCATGGCCCCTGCGCAAGGATGACAGGCAAATTCCTGAAGCATTCCATAGTTTTACAACAATAGATGCTGGAGGGGATGTGGACAGAAGGGAACCTTACTGCATTCTTGATGGGAGTGTAAACTTTTTCAACCATTTTGGAGATTAGTATGGAGGTTCCTCAAATGACTCCACATAGATCTCCCCTATGATCCAGAAATCCCACTTTGGGGCATTTACCCAAATGATCACAAACAAGACCATCCTAAAACTACCAGCACAACTACATTTATTGCAGCATTATTTAAGATAACTAAGATATGGAACCAACCCCGATGCTCCTCAGCAGAAGAATGGATCAAGAGGATGTGGTTTATATAAACAATGGAATTCTATGCCTCCATCAGAAAGAATGGCATCACCCAATTTGTTAGAAATTGGAAAGATATGGAAAAAATATTAAGTGAAGTAAGCCAAATCCAAAAGAACACAGGTTCCATGGTTTCCCTAATTTTCAATAACTAATATATGTATAGTATAAGCAGAAAAGGTCAAAAGGTATGTCCATATGACCAGATAACATAATGTTACAGGAAATGAAACCCAAGATAGGGATACAAGAATTTTTCTCTTTTTTGCTATTGTTTCTAATGTACTTATAATGTGCAATGTGATTTTTGTGTCTTTTTATAGGTTCCTCCCCATGCTATAACAACTGTTTTCACTGTATTTGAAGTTGGTGCGCCTATATCTTGTATATATGCTCTTCTAATTTGGGGAGAGGAAGGAAAAAAACAAAATGCCTAAATAGGGATACAGGTTGACCCATTGTAACAATGAGATGCACAAGACACTATGCTGAAAAATGAACGTTACAATTTAGGCAGGGGAAGGGGGGAGCGGAGTGCACTTGTGGAGGTGCTAGGGAAGGAATGGTAGGGGAAAAATAAAGGAGGAGGTAACAATGCTTGTTAGGAATTGTTCTCATTACCTAGCTCATGTAAATATGACCCCTGTGTACAGTATTTTTACAATAAAAAGTATAAAACTTTTCTAAGAGGAGGAGTTTATTACCTTTATTTTGCTTATATAATATCGTTAACAAAGAAATTAATGCAAAACACTGATATGAAGATATTTAGAATGGATGTATGTGTGTATGTGTGTGTGTGCACACGCACGCAAGTAGCATGCGTGTACAGGAAATTGCATTTCTGTTGGCATGCTCAGAATTTGAAATCGCGGCTTCAAGGTCTTGCTAGGCCTTTCCTCTCTAGATTGGTGAGGTACTATTTAAGCTACATCTTCATTCTTGGCCCTATGCTAGTTCATTAAATTTTTGAAAAATTATATCATGAATTTATTTTGCCCTGATTGGGTTCCAAATGTCATCCACAGATCTCGGGCTCCTGAATAGATGTCCAGAGGAGTTAGGATTACAGGTGCGACCATCCAGCACAAGGTTTTCAGAATAATTTCAAAAGTAGAAGAAAATTTACTTCACAGGGTCCTGTTTTATCATCTCCTACTTTGAAAGCATTTTGGGTGATTGTATATGAATTTTTTAGGTTTTTGATTCTTAAAAGTCAGTTAATGATAATATTTAAAAGTTTTAGTACTTTTTAAAAAGGAAACTGGAAGTTTCCTCAATTTATAAGCTCAACTCTCTACATGATAACCCAATCTCACCAACACAGTCTGTGTTGAAGACAAAATGTAACAGAAAACAATCACCATGGACATTAATTGCTATGCTATTATTTCTTGGACAATATGAATATTGAATTGAGAGTGTAAGAGAATGGAGAGATTTTACCTACCTTTTGTGTACTGCTAAAAGGCTTTTGGAAATTTTGCCTCATTTCCTTTCTCACTGTATGTCTTTGGGTCATCTACTTAAGGCATTTAATTACAATTTTTCCCAACACTAAAATGGTAATAACATTAGCATTATAACAAATATTATCTTAAGAATTAAGGGAAATAAAACTTGTGAAGTACTTAACCTAAACTTCTGTGAAGGAGCTTTGAGTTTAGCCAGCAGGTTTTTTAAAATACTAAATAGAATGCAATAAGCACTACAAAAGCCATTACATGTAGTGAGAAACCAGAAGTAATGTTATCTATTGACCGTGTTCTGCTTCCAAGGAAACCAGGGTGATAACTTCTTATTCTGTAAATCAAACTGGTTATCTTATATCTTACGTCTAGGTAGTGTAAAAGTATCAGGGAAAGAATAATGAATGAATGTTGTAGACTGAGGTGAAGTCCATATGAAAATGTGAAAAACTGATAAAACATAAAAGTACCTTCGCGATATGTTGTGGTTTACATTTTAAGGAAGACCTAGAAGAATGAATTCTCTTTTTGATATCCTAGCATAGGACCTTAGAAGTAGGAACTCTTTCTTCCTTCTTGTAGAGGCATCATCAGATGAGAGGAACTGTATTTTTTTTGTTTGCTTCCTTCCATTTATTCTTCAGTTTGAAACCTGAACTACTTGAGCCTGAAAGAGAGCAAGGGAAATTAGACACATAGACTTTGGAAAGAACAATTAACGTAAAATAAATAAAATGCACATAGCCTTGTTAAAGGTCTAACTAAATTGAACTATATGGTTTCAAGCATTAACAGAAAATGATTTAAGCAATATCATTTTATTGAAAATTGAAAAATGTTAGGAGTGGCTTAATATTTTTCTATCTACTACCTTGAATTAATTATTGATTTTGTATAGAGAAATTAAAGATGAGATTAACAAGAAACTTGATTAAATTGGACAAAAGTTCTGAATAGACATCTTTTCCATAAAGCCCTGAAAATCGCCAGTGGGCTAACAAAGTTGTGTTTAATACAACTTCTATGCTGGCTTAATGGTTTGTGAACTGAAATCATTAGAGAAATGTAATTCAAAATTACTGTGATAAGGCGTTCCGGGAAGATGGCGGAGGAGAAGCTGGAGGCTAAACAAGCTCTCGCAGAGAAAGAAGTTTTATTTTATTTTTTTAAAATTAAAAATTTTTTTTTGTGAACATACTGTACAGAGGGGTTACAATTACATGGGCAGGATAATGCGTACATTTCTTATCAAGCATTACAGCCTCCTCCTTTGTTTACCCTTCACATCCCTTCCCAATCTCCCCCCTCGCCCCCCACCCAATCCTCCCTCCTCCCCCCCACGCCAATGTTGTAAAGCTCGTTTTCTACATGACAACTTGTACTTCTCATTGTTGCAACAGGTCCACCTGTATCCTTAAACGACTTGTTTTTCCCCATCTCCTCCACAAGTTATACTGACATCAAATATATTGAAATCAGGGGTTATAGTGTGGGGGAGGGACATACAAAGCAACAAAGAGATAATCTTATAAATGCATTAGAAACAAATGCATGAAATAAAAAAGCATTAAAATACATATCTAAGGGTTCATTTTCCTAACATCACATTATCTGACCTTTTCTGCTTGACTCATACATATACTAGATATTGCAAATAAGGGAAACCATGGGACCTATGTTTCATTGGGCCTGGCTTACTTCACTTAATATAATTTTTTCCAAGCCTTTCCATTTCCTAACAAATGGGGCAATGTCATTCTATCTGATGGAGGCATAGAATTCCATTGTGTATATATACCACATTTTCTTGATCCATTCATCTACTGAGGGGCATCTGGGTTGGTTCCATATCTTAGCTATGGTAAATAATGCTGCAATAAACATAGTTGTGCTGGTCGCTTTAGTGTGGTCTTGTTTTTAAACATTTGGGTAAATGCCCAAATGTGGGATTGCTGGGTCATAGGGGAGGTCTATGTGAAGTCTTTTCACGAACCTCCATACTGCTTTCCAAAGTAGTTGAACAAGTTTACACTCCCACCAACAATGCAGTAAGGTTCCCTTCTGTCCACATCCCCTCCTGCATCTGTTGTTGTTAGAGTTCTTGATTATAGCCATTCTAACTGGGATGAGGTGGTATCTCAATGTTGTTTTGATTTGCATTTCTTTTATGGCTAGGGAGATTGAGCATTTTTCTTCCTGTGTCAATTGGCCATCCTTCTTTCTTCTTCAGAGAAGTTTCTCTTCAAGTCTGTAGCCCACTTATTTATTGGGCAGTTGTTTCTTTGAGGATTTGTTGTTGGGGGATTTAATTTTTTGAGTTCCAAGTATATTTTAGATATGAGACCCTTGTCCATTGTATGGCTAGTGAAGATCTTCTCCCAATCAGTGGGCTTTCTATTGATCTTGCTAGCTATGTCCTTTGCCATGCAGAAGTTCTGCAACTTCATGCAATCCCATTTGTCCAACCTTTCTCTCTGGGAAGATGGAGGAGGAGAAGCTGGAATCTAAACAAGCTCTAGCATAGAAAGCAGTTTTAGAGTTCCAGTGAACAGTCCTAAGCCAGAGAATCACACCAAGTGTGCCATCACAGGACAGAGAGTCAGGCCAGAGAGAGAAAGGAGTTTTAGAGTTCCAGCGAACAGACTTAAGCCAGAGAATCACACCAAGTGTACCATCACAGTACAGAGAGTTAGGCCACAGAGGGAAAATCCAGGCAAGGAGACAGATCTGAGCACTTGCTAGCAGCTGCCACTGTGGGCTACAGTGGTGGTGGAGGTGGCAATAGCCACCATACCTGCAACACAGAGAGTCCAGGACAAAGGAGCCAGACATGGCGCGCGAGTGTATTCTACTGAACACCAACAAGAACCGACAAGGAGCAGACATCTTCATCCTGCAGTTCACAGACCAGAGATGACCCAGGAACCAAAATGCGGTGTGAGTAGAAGCCTAACGTCCTCACTCCTTCTCAGGGAGCAGAGGAGGGAAGGCCACCCCTCCCCGCCATTACAGGAGATCTCCATGTTTGATACTGACAAAGCTTGGCTGACCTGCTAGCTCAAACACAGGCCTTGGAAGAAAACTAGAGTCATTTAGCAGGTCACAAGATCCTAAAGTGACATGCCAAACTCAGCTCCATCCAGAGAAAAGTCACCCAGCTCGGGCGGCCAGCACCAGCAGTGGGTTTCTTCACTGGGTAATCAGAGCCAGAGGCTGCCCCTCTCTTTAGCAGCATGGACATCCATTGAAATTCAGTAAACATAAACCCTGAGAGTGGCTCCAGGCTGGGCTCTGTGAGTCTCTCACAAAGTCTTCTCAGGTAAAAGCTACTGTTTGCTGAAAGGCCTCAACTCTACCCAGAACCTAGCCTCATCAGAGCATCTACAAACATGAGGAAAAAGCCATCTCCCTCTTTTGTGATACTCAAAGCAGATCTCCCTCCCATTGAACTAGCCAGGGGAGAGGATCACAAAATCCTTTGAACAGCATAGCATTTTTCTGCCTGTTCAAACAAACTGCTTAAGAAACCAACTAAGCCAGAGGAAAATCAAACACCACAAGCAGACCAGAGACTCCAACAAGAGGCTGGTTATGGACACAAGGGATATAAAAGATCTTCCCACCACTCCCAAAAAAATCAAGAACTTGTTTTTTTCTCTGTTTCTTCTTCTTCTTCTTTTTTTTTTTGGTTCCTTTTATAAAAATATTTTTCTTCTAAAACTTTTTTTTTAATTTTTAATTTTTACCATTTTGAAAAAAAAATTCTATACTAGTAACTTTTTTCTCTTCCTCTTATAATTTTTATTTTAGGGGTATATGTGTGTGTGCATTTTTCTTTCTTTTTTGTTCTTTCTTTTCAAAAATATTTTTGTTTTTTGTTTAGCTCTACTGAATGTCTGACTTTTTTTTCTTTTTGCTCATTTTTTCACCTTTTCTGCTCTTTTGCTCTTCTTTGTGTGACTTAATTATTGTTCTGCACATCCTCAGATATACCCATAGTCGATTATTAGACTTTATCCCCCATTGTGTACACATTTAATCCACAAATTTATTACTCAATTCAAAACCTCTTAGACTTAAATTCCTAGCAGTATTACCTCTTTATACCTATATAACATTTTAAGTATTTTTATTTTTAAGGTTTTCATGTCTCCTTTATATCCCTCCCGTTCTCTCATTATACCCACGTTCTTCTCTGAATATTTCATTTTCAATCTGCATATTTTTAATCATTACACTTTTTATTTTTTTAATTTTTGCTTTTCTATTTTTTCTTGTCTCTTTTTTCTCTTTCTCTTTCTTCTTTTTTTTCTCTCTCTACTTTTATCCTATCCAACCTCTTTCCCACTTTGCGATTAGGACTTAGTTAAGTAAACTCTCCCTGCTCCTTCCCATATTTCTCTTTTCCTATTTTTACCCACATGCCTCTCAAAAACTAATAATTTCTGGTTTTCCAAATTCTACTTTGCGGTTTGTAGCCCATTATTATATAGTTGTTTGATGTTGAATAGGTATATCTGTTGAACTTGACTGTATCTGCAAACTTTTGATTGTGGATCTACAGACTTTGGTTGATGCTTGCCTTAAGATAGTGTTCTAGCACAAAACTGGTGTTACTTTCATCCCAAATGGGCAGAGTAAGCCGAAAAAACACAAGAAAAATGGCAAGTCCGGGTAGCTCAAATCCCACTCATGACAATCATGGGACAGGACAGGTAATGAATAATCCAGAGAAGAGTTCCCAAATAGCTCTACAAACACTACTGGCAAACATGGTAAATGAAAAGATGGAAAACATACAAAAGGACTCTGTAAGAGCATGATAGAGAGAGAGAGGAGGCAAACGAAAGATCAATACTGGAAAAGATTGAAAATATACAAAGGAATCTATATGAGCATGATAGGGAGAGAGAGGAGAAAAACCAAAGGTTAATACCGGAATATCATGAGCGTGAGGAAGCTAATCTAAAACTGATACAGGAATTGCATGAGCAGCATGAGAACACTCAAAGAGAAAGGCAGAATAGCGTGAGTAGGCTGAGAACACACAAAGAGAACTTCACGAAAGGCATGAAAGTGAGGAAGCTAAGCAAAGAGTAATAAAGGAATTGAGAGAGCAGGATGAGAATACACAAAGATCACTAAAGGCATTCATGAAATCCATTAAGGAAGAGCTGAAGGATGTCAGGGAGACCAAGGAAACCATAAAAAATCACCTAAGTGATTTGAGAATAAACATTGAACACCAAATTAAGGAAGTAAAGAAGTCCATACAAGATCTAAAACAAAGTTTCAACAAAGAATTTGAAGCCATCAAAGTTGACCAATTAGAAGGAAAAGAAATGAAAAACCAAGTAGAAAGCCTTGAGAGCAGGTTAGACCATGCAGAAGATCGAATCTCAGGGATTGAAGACAGCCTAGATATTATAGAGAAAGAACATACAACCATCCAAGACAAGTCCAAGAAATATGATAGATCTATCCAGCACTTGGAAGACACCATAAGAAGGCTTAATCTAAGGATAATGGGTGTAGAGAAGCACCTAGAAACAGAAGTTAATGGTCTAGGAAATTTGTTTAACAGGATCCTAGCAGAGAACATCCCAAACATACAAAAAGATAGGCCTATTCAGATACAAGAAGCTTTTAGAACCCCAAATAGACCAGACCAGAATCTGACATCCCAGCATCACATTATAATCCACATAGGATCAACTCAGACCAAAGAAAAGATCCTTAAAGCTGTCAGGGAGAAAAGGTTAATCACCTATAAAGGGAAACCAATTAGAATCACCTCAGATTTCTCAGCAGAGACAATCAAAGCAAGAAGACCCTAGAATGATGTCTGCCATGCCCTAAAAACAAACAACTATCAACCAAGAATACTGTACCCAGCTAAACTCTCCTTCATAACTGAAGGCCAAATAAAAACCTTCCATAGCAAAGAAAAATTGAAACAATACATCTCCACCAAAGCAGCCCTACAAAAGATTCTTAAAGATGTCCTACACATAGAAAACCAACAAGACCACAACAAAGGCCAAGAAACTGCACCCAAAATGAGAAACAAAGAACCATAGGAAGAACCCAGTTTTCGCTGCCCCCAAGAAGGTGGATAACATGGCAAGAACTCCCAAATACCTCTCAGTCCTTTCTCTTAATGTTAAAGGACTGAACTCTCCAATTAAGCGACATAGACTGTCTAGTTGGATAAAAAAAAAAACAAGAATCTTCTATCTGCTGCCTTCAGGAGTCACATCTTGCCAGTAAAAACAAACACATTTTCAATGTTAAAGGCTGGAACAAAATCTACCAAGCAAACGGCCCCATAAACAGGCGGGAGTTGGAATCCTAATATCAGATTAAATAGACTTCAAATTAAAATTCGTGAGAAGAGATAAAGAAGGTCGCTACATACTAATTAAGGGATCTCTCATTCAGGAGGATATAACAATTCTGAATATCTACTCGACAAACAATGGAGCACCCAAATTTATCAAAGAAACACTACTTTCTCTCAAATCCAATATAGATCCAAAGACATTAATTTTTGGGTATTTTAACACACCACTCACCCCACTAGATAGATCAACTCGGCAAAAACTCAACAGAGACACAGCAGATCTAAACAGCTGCATAGATCAACTAGACTTCACAGACATCTACTGAACATTTCAGCCAGCAGCATAAGAATACCTGTTTTTCTCAGCAGCACATGGAACGTTTTCTAAAATAGACCACATTTTAGGCCACAAAGCAAACTTGTCTAAATTCAGAAACATTGAAGTTATACCTTGCATTCTCTCTGACCACAAGGGAATAAAATTAGAACTCAACACCAAAAGCCACCAAAGAAATTCCGATATCATATGGAGGCTGAACAACACACTGCTGAATCATGAGTGGGTCATGGAAGAGATTAGAAAGGAAATTCAAATGTTCATGCTATTCAACATAACACAAAAACAACCAGGTCCTCTGGGACACAGCAAAGGCAGTACTCAGAGGCAAGTTTATAGCTCTGAGCTCCTACATCAACAAATTGGAGAGATCTGAAACAAACAATTTAATGACACATCTAAACCTCCTTGAAAAAGAGCAGCAAGATAAACCCCAATCCAGTAGGCGGAAAGAAATAATTAAAATTAAATCGGAATTAAATGAATTAGAATCCAAAAAAATTATAGAAAAAATCAACAAAACAAAGAGTTGGTTCTTTGAAAAACTTAACAAAATTGACAGACCCTTAGCAAATCTTATCAGAATAAGAAGAGAACACACCCAATTTAATAAACTCAGAGATGAGAATGGAAACATCACCACGGAAACAACCAAGATTCAGACCATTATAAGGGAATACTTCTCAAAACTCTATGCTAATAAGTTTGAGAACTTGACAGAAATGGACCTTTTCCTAGCAAGTATTGACATGCCAAAACTAAACCAAGATGAGTTAAACCATCTTAACAGGCCCATATCAAGCATTGAAATAGAAACAGCAATAAGAAGCCTCCCAGCAAAGAAAAGTCCAGGACCAGATGGTTTTACAGCGGAATTTTACAAGGCCTTCAAAGCAGAGCTCACACCAATACTCCTCCAACTCGTCAGTGAAATTGAAAGAGAAAGCTCACTACCGAACACATTCTATGAAGCCATCATAACCCTTATCCCAAAACCAGGCAGGGACTCATCAAAGAAAGAGAACTATAGACCCATTTCTTTGATGAACATTGATGCACATGGTTATCTCAATAGATGCAGAAAAAGCATTCGACAAGATCCAACACCCCTTCATGATGAAAGTTTTGAAAAAAGTAGGCATCCATGGAACATTCCTCAATACAATAAAGGCTGTATATGACAAACCTACAGCCAGCATTATACTTAATGGTGAAAAACTAAAGCCATTTCCTCTTAACTCAGGAACAAGACAAGGATGTCCATTCTCTCCACTTCTCCTCAATCTAGTATTAGAATGCCTAGCTACAGCAATAAGACAAGATGCAGACATAAAGGGGATCCAATTAGGGAAAGAAGAAATACAACTCTCCCTCTTTGCAGATGACATGATCTTGTATTTAAAAAATCCCATAGACTCCACTCCCAAATTACTCAAGCTGATTCAAAACTTTGGCAAAGTAGCAGGTTATAAAATTAATCCCCCAAAATCAATGGCTTTTCTGTATGCCAACAATGAGAAAAGTGTGGCTGAAATTACGAAAGCAACTCCATTTGTAATAGCCCCACAAAAAATAAAATACCTAGGAATTAACTTAACCAAAGAAGTGAAGGACTTCTATGATGAAAACTTTAAAATCTTGAAAAAGGAAATCAACACAGAACTTAAAAAATGGCAAAACCTCCCATGCTCCTGGATTGGAAAGATTAACATCGTGAAAATTGCAATACTTCCCAAGGCTATCTACAAATACTACGCAATACCTATTAAAATTCTAACCTCATTCTTCAAGGAAATAGAAGAGGCAATCCAAAAATTCATATGGAACAACAAAAGACCCCGAATAGCAAAAACGCTCCTCAACGGAAAGAACATTGCTGGAGGAATATCAATACCAAATTTCAAACTCTACTATAAAGCCATAGTAATCAAAACAGCCTGGTATTGGCATAAGAACAGACCTCAGGACCAATGGAATAGAATTGAAAACCCAGAAATGAACCCACAGATCTATAGCCATCTAATTTTTGATAAGGGAACTAAAACAATAGAATGGAAGAATGACAACCTCTTCAGTAAATGGTGCTGGCAAAATTGGTTAACTAGATGTAGAAAACTAAAGCTAGATCCTTATATATCACCCTGCACAAGAATCAATTTCAAATGGATCAAAGACCTCGAAGTCAAAGCAGACACTCTGAAAACATTACAGGATGGAATAGGAGAAACCCTGGGTCTCCTCGGCTCAGGCCGAAATTTTCTGAATAGAGACCCGGAAACACAACAAATCAAAGAAAGGTTGGACAAATGGGATTGCATGAAGTTGCAGAGCTTCTGCATGGCAGAGGACATAGCTAGCAAGATCAATAGAAAGCCCACTGATTGGAAGAAGGTCTTTACTAGCCATACAACGGACAAGGGTCTCATATCTAAAATATACTTGGAACTCAAAAAATTAAATTCCCCAACAACAAATCCTCAAAGAAACAACTACCCAATAAATAAGTGGGCTAAAGACTTAAAGAGAAACTTCTCTGAAGAAGAAAGAAGGGTGGCCAATAGACAAATGAAGAAATGCTCAACTTCCCTAGCCATAAAAGAAACACAAATCAAAGCAACTTTGAGATACCACCTCATTCCAGTTAGAATGGCAAAAATCAAGAACTCTAACAACAACAGATGCTGGAGGGGATGTGGACAGAAGGGAACCTTACTTCATTATTGGTGGGAATGTAAACTTGTTCAACCACTTTGGAAAGCAGTATGGAGGTTCCTCAAAAGACTTCACATAGAGCTCCCCTATTACCCAGCAATCCCACTTTTGGGCATTTACCCAAATGTTTACAAACAAGACCACACTAAAGCGACCAGCACAACTACGTTTATTGCAGCATTATTTACCATCGCTAAGATGTGGAACCAACCCAGATGCCCTTCAGTAGATGAATGGATCAAGAAAATGTGATATATATACACAATGGAATTCTATGCATCCATCAGAAAGAATGACATTGCTCCATTTGTTAGGAAATGGAAAAACTTGGAAAAAATTATATTAAGTGAAGTAAGTCAGGCCCAATGAAACATAGGTCCCATGGTTTCCCTTGTTTGCAATATCTTGTATATGTATGAGTCAAGCGGAAAAAGTCAGATAATGTGATGTTAGGAAAATGAACCCTTAGATAGGTATTTTATTGATTTTTTTTCATGCATGTGTTTCTAACGCATTTGTAATATTATTTCTTTGTTGCTTTGTATGTCTCTCCCCCACAGTATAATCCCCGCTTTCAATATATTTGATGTCAGTATATCTTGTGGAGGAGATAGGGAAAAACAAGCCTTTTAAGGATTCAGGTGGACCTGTTGCAAAAATGAGAAGTACAAATTGTCATGTCAAAAACGAGCTTTACAATGTCGGTGGGGGGGAAGGGGGGAGGCTGGGAAGGGAGGTGAAGAGTAAACAAAGGAGGAGGCTGCAATGCTTGGTTAGAAATGTGTGCATTATCCTTCCCATGTAATTGTAATCCCTCTGTAATATTTTCACAAATAAAATAAATAAAAAATAAACAAATAAAGAAGAAACAAGAAATCTCTTTTTAAAAATTATAAAAAAAGAAAATTACAAGTGAATACTTCTCAAAAATTTATGCTAATAAGTTTGAGAACTTGGCAGAAATGGGGACCTTTGGCTAGCAAATATTGACATACCAAAACTTAACCAAGATGAGTGAAACCATCCTTAAAGGTCCAGACCAGTATTGAAATAGAAACAGCAATAAGAGACCTCCCATCTAAGAAAAGTCCAGGACCAGATGGTTTTACAGCAGAATTCGATAAGGCCTTCAAAGCAGAGCTCACACCAATACTCCTCCAATTCTCCAATGAAATTGAAAGAGAAAGTTCACTACCAAACACATTCTATGAAGCCATCATATCCCTCATCCCAAATCCAGGCAGGGACTCATCAAAAAAGAGGACGACAGACACATTTCTTTGATGAACATTGATGCAAAACTTCTCAACAAAATTTTGGCCAATCCACTTCAACAGTTCATCCAAAAAATCATACACCATGATCAAACAGGATTCATTTCAGGGATGCAAAGCTCCTTCAAAATACGCAAATCAATTAACATAATTCATCACATCAATAGGAGCAAGGTTAAGAACCACATGGTTATCTCAATCGATGCAGAAAAAGCATTTGACAAGATCCAGCACTCCTTTATGATGAAGATTTTGGAAAAATTAGGAATCCATGAACATTCCTTAATACAATAATAATTCCTTAATACAGCATTACACTTAATATTGAAAAACTAAAGCCATTTCCTCTTAACTGATATACAAGACAAGGACGTCCACTCTCTCCACTTCTCTTCAACCTAGTATTAGAATGCCTAGCTACAGCAACAAGATAAGATGCAAACATAAAAGGGATCCAAACAGCCTAAGAAGAAGTAAAATTCTCCCTCTTTGCAAATGACATGATCTTGTATTTCAAGAATCCCATAAACTCCACTCCCAAATTACTCAGGCTGATTCAAAATTTGGCAAAGCAGCAGTGTATAAAAGTAACCCTCAAAAATCAATGGCTTAGTTCCGGGAAGATGGCGGAGGAGAAGCTGGAATCTGAACAAGCTCTCGCATAGAAAGCAGTTTTAGAGTTCCAGTGAACAGTCCTAAGCCAGAGAATCATACCAAGTGTGCCATCACAGGACAGAGAGTTAGACAAGAGAGGGGAAGCCAAGACAAGGAGACACATCTGAGCGCCTGCCAGCAGCCGCCGTGGTGGTGGCAGGGTTGCAGCGGTGACCGCAGCCACGGCCATACCTGAGCTCTCACACAGAGAGTCCGGGACGAAGGAGCCAGACACAGCGGGCGAGAGGATTCTACTCAACACCAGCAAGAACCGACAAGGAGCGGACATCTTCATCCTGCAGTTTGCAGACCAGAGACAATCCAGGATCCAAGACTAGGTGTGAGTAGAAGCCCGACATCCTCACTCCTTCTCAGGGAGCAGAGGAGGGAAGGCCACCCCTCCCCCCCCAGCACCGGTGATCTCCATCTTGGATACCGACAAAG
The DNA here is from genome assembly GCF_019054845.1 of Dipodomys spectabilis. Classification (NCBI taxonomy): domain Eukaryota; kingdom Metazoa; phylum Chordata; class Mammalia; order Rodentia; family Heteromyidae; genus Dipodomys; species Dipodomys spectabilis. The sequence continues at coordinate 2,209,606 of NW_024870964.1, forward strand.
CTCGGAGGAGTGGCTAGCTCCAACTCAGGCCTTGGAATAAAACGAGTCATTTAACAGGTCACAAGAACTTAACGGCGAAGTGACCTGCCAGACTCAGCTCCATCCAGGGAAAAGTCACCCAGCTCAGGCACCAGCCATTGGAGTGGCTTTCCTCACTGGGTAACCAGAGCCAGAGGCTGCCCCTCCCTCTAGCAGCCTCCACAATCAATTGAAAAACAGAAACCCTGAGAATGGCTCCAGGGTGGGCTCTGTGAATTTTTCAAAAATATCCCCAGGGAAAAGCTACTGTTTGTTGAAAGGCCTCAACTCTACCAGAACCTAGCCTCATCACCCCTCTTTTGTGATTCTCAAAGCAGATCACCCTCCCATTAAACTAACCTGGGAGGGGGATCTCAAAATCACTTAAGAAACCAACCAAGCCACAGGACCTCAAGCTGACCAGAGACTCCAACAAGAGGATGGTTACAGACAAAAGGGAGATACAGGATTCTTCCCACCCCTCCCAAAAAAATAAAAAAAAAAAATCAAAGAACTTTTTTTTCTTCTTTTCTTTTTTCTTTTTTTTTTTCTTTTTTTTTTTTTTTGGTACCTTATATATTTAAAAAATTTTTTTTTCCTTTTCTAAAACTTTTATTAATCTTTAATTTTTGCCTTTTTTGAAAAAATAATTGTTTTCCAGTAACTTTTTTTTCCTTCTTATAATTTTTATTTTAGGAATACGTGAATGTACGTTTTCCTTTCTTTTCTTGTCTTCTCTCCCTTTTTCTTTCTTTCTTAATTATCTTTCTGTTCTTTGTCTAGCTCTACTGAACTTCTGATCTTTTTTTCTCCCTTTCTTATCATTTTCACCTTTTCCTTTCTTTTGTTCTTCTGTATGTGACTTAAATCTTGTCCTGCACATCCTCAGATAAACCCATAGTTAAATAGTAGACCCTATCCCCCACTGTGTACACACTTAATCAATAAATTTATTACTCAATCCAAAACCTCTGAGACTTAAATTCCTTAATAGCAGTACTACCTCTTTATACCTATATAATATTTTAAGCATTTTTTAAGTTTTTCACATCTCCTCTATCTCCCTCCTGTTTTCTCATTATATTCACATTCCTCTCTAAATAGATGGTCTTTCAATCTCCATAACTATATTAATTTTTACGTTTCTATTTTTTTTCTGGTCTCTTTTCATTTCCCTTTCCCTTTCTTCTTTTTCTCTCCCTCTCTACTTGCATCCTCCCCAATCTATTTCCTGCATTGAGATTAGGACATAGTTAACTCTCCCTGTGCCTCCCCACACCAATCTATTCCTAATTTTTACCCACATCTCTCCCTAATCCTAAAAATTTCTGGTTTTCCAAATTCTTCTCTGCGGTTCGAAGCCCATTAACATATAGTTGTTTGATGTTGAATAGATGTATCTGTTGAACTAGATTGTATCTGTAGACTATTGACTGTATAAATGCAAACGTTGGTTGATGGTTGCCTTAAGATAGTGTTCTAGCACAAAACTGGTGCTATTTTCATCTCAAATGGGCAGAGTAAGCCGGAAAAACACAAGAAAAATGGCAAATCCGGGTATCTCAATTCCCAATCTTGATAATCAGGGGTCAGATCAGATAATGAACAATCCAGAGGAGAGTACCCAAATAGCTCTACAAACACTGGTGGCAAACATGATTAATGAGAAGTTTGACAACTTACAAAGGACTCTGTATGAGCGTGATAGGAAGAGAGAGGAGGCATCCCAAAAGTATATACAGGAATATCATAAGCGTGAGGAAGCAACTCAAAAACTGATACAAGATTTGCGTGAACAACTTGAGAATACTCAAAGAGAAAGGGAGGAATGGCGTGAGCAGGCTGAGAACACTCAAAGAGAACTGCAGGAATCCCACGAACGGGAGGAAAGAGAACTGCAGGAATCCCACAAACTGGAGGAAGCTAATCAAAGAGTAATTCAGGAATTGAGAGACCAGGTAGAGAACACACAAAGATCACTAAAGGCATTCATGGAATCCATTAACAAAGAGCTGAAGGAAGTCAGGGAGACCACAAAGGGAATGCTGAATGGAACCCAACAGAAGGAATGGGTGTCCAAAGAAACCAAAACCAATCAACTAAGTGATTTGAGAACAAACACTGAACACGAAATTAAGGAAGTAAAGAAATTCATACAAGACCTAAAACAGAGCTTCAACAAAGAACTTGAAGCCATCAAAGCTGACCAATTAGAAGGAAAAGAGATAAAAAACGAAGTAGAGAGTCTTGACAGCAGGTTAGAACATGCAGAAGACCGAATCTCAGGGATTGAAGACAGCCTAGATATTATAGAGAAAGAATATACAACCATCCAACACAAGTCCAAGAAGTATGATAGATCTATCCAACACCTGGAAGACACCATCAGAAGGCCTAATCTAAGCATAATGGGTGTAGAGGAGCACCTAGAAACAGAAGTTAATGGTCTAGGAAATTTGTTTAACAGGATCCTAGCAGAGAACTTCCCAAACATACAAAAAGATAGGCCTATTCAGATACAAGAAGCTTTTAGAACCCCAAATAGACCAGACCAGAATAGGACGTCCCACCTTCACATTATAATTCACAAAGGATCAACTCAGACCAAGGAAAAGATCCTTAAAGCTGTCAAGGAGAAAAGGTTAATCACCTATAAAGGGAAACCAATTAGAATCACCTACGATTTCTCAGCAGAGACAATCAAAGCAAGAAGAGCCTGGAATGATGTATGCCATGCCCTAAAAACAAACAACTATCAATCAAGAATACTGTACCCAGCTAAACTCTCCTTCATAACTGAAGGCCAAATAAAAACCTTCCATAGCAAAGAAAAATTGAAACAATACATCTCCACCAAACCAGCCCTACAAAAGACTCTTAAAGATGTCCTACACATAGAAAACCAACAAGAAAGCAATAAAGTCCAAGAAACTACACCCAAACTGAGAATCCAAGAAGCATAGGAAGAACCCAGTTTTCGCAGCCCCCAAGAAGGTGGATAACATGGCAGGAACTCCCAAATACCTCTCAGTCCTATCTCTTAACGTTAACGGACTGAACTCTCCAATTAAGCGACATAGACTGTCTAGTTGGATTAAAAAACAAGACCCTTCTATCTGCTGCCTGCAGGAGTCACATCTTGCCCGTAAAAACAAACACATTTTCAATGTTAAAGGCTGGAACAAAATCTACCAAGCAAACGGCCCCCATAAACAGGCGGGAGTTGCAATCTTAATATCAGATAAAATAGACTTCAAATTAAAATTCGTGAGAAGAAATAAAGAAGGTCGCTACATACTAATTAAAGGATCTCTCCTTCAGGAGGATATTAAATTCTAAATATCTATTCGCCAAACAATGGAGCACCCAAATTTATCAAACAAACACTACTTTCCCTCAAATCCCATATAGATACAAAGACATTAATTGTTGGGGATTTTAACACACCACTCTCCCCACTAGATAGATCAACTGGGCAAAAACTCACAGAGAAACCGCAGATCTAAACAGCTGCATAGACCAAAAAACTTAACAGACATCTACCGAACATTTCACCCAGCAGCATCAGAATGCACGTTTTTCTCAGCAGCACAATGGAACGTTTTCTAAAATAGACCACATTTTAGGCCACAAAGCAAACTTGTCTAAATTCAGAAACATTGAAGTTATACCTTGCATTCTCTCTGACCACAAGGGAATAAAATTAGAACTCAACACCAAAAGCCACCAAAGAAAGTCTGGTATCACATGGAGGCTGAACAACACACTGCTGAAACAAGAGTGAGTCATGGAAGAGATTAGAAAGGAAATTCAAATGTTCATGCTATTCAACAAAAATGAACACACAAATTACCAGCTCCTCTGGGACACAGCAAATGCAGTACTCAGAGGCAAGTTTATAGCTCTGAGCTCCTACATCAACAAATTGGAGAGATCTGAAACTAGCAATTTAATGACACATCTAAACCTCCTTGAAAAAGAGCAGCAAGATAAACCCCAATCCAGTAGATGGAAAGAAATAATCAAAACTAAATCAGAATTAAATGAATTAGAATGCAAAAAAACTATAGAAAGAATCAACAAAACAAAGAGTTGGTTCTTCGAAAAACTTAACAAAATTGACACACCCTTAGCAAATCTTATCAGAAAAAGAAGAGAACACACCAAATTAATAAACTCAGAGATGAGAATGGAAACATCACCACGGAAACAACCAAGATTCAGAACATTATAAGGGAATACTTCTCAAAACTTTATGCTAATAAGTTTGAGAACTTGACAGAAATGGACCTTTTCCTAGCAAATATTGACATGCCAAAACTAAACCAAGATGAGTTAAATCAGCTTAACAGGCCCATATCAAGCATTGAAATAGAAACAGCAATAAGAGACCTCCCAGCTAAGAAAAGTCCAGGACCAGATGGTTTTACAGCGGAATTTTACAAGGCCTTCAAAGCAGAGCTCACACCAATTCTCCTCCAACTCTTCAATGAAATTGAAAGAGAAAGCTCACTACCGAACACATTCTATGAAGCCATCATAACCCTCATCCCAAAACCAGGCAGGGACTCATCAAAGAAAGAGAACTATAGACCCATTTCTTTGATGAACATTGATGCAAAACTTCTCAACAAAATTTTGGCCAATCGACTTCAACAATTCATCCAAAAAATCATACACCACGGTTAAACAGGATTCATTTCAGCGATGCAAAGCTGGTTCAATATCCGCAAATCAATTAATATTATTCATCACATCAACAGGAGCAAGAATAAGAACCACATGTTTATCTCAATAGATGCAGAAAAAGCATTCGACAAGATCCAACACCCCTTTATGATGAAGGTTTTGGAAAAATTAGGAATCCATGGAACATTCCTCAATACAATAAATGCTGTATATGACAAATCTACAGCCAGCATTATACTCAATGGTGAAAAACTAAAGCCATTTCCTCTTAACTCAGGAACAAGACAAGGATGCCCACTCTCTCCACTTCTCTTCAATCTAGTACTAGAATGCCTAGCTACAGCAATAAGACAAGATACAGACATAAAGGGGATCCAAATAGGGAAAGAAGAAATAAAATTCTCCCTCTTGGCAGATGACATGATCTTGTATTTAAAGAATCCCATAGAGTCCACTCCAAAATTACTCAAGCTGATTCAAAACTTTGGCAAAGTAGCAGGTTATAAAATTAACCCCCCAAAATCAATGGCTTTTCTGCATGCCAACAATGAGAAAAATGTGGCTGAAATTAGGAAAGCAACTCCATTTGTAATAGCCCCACAAAAAAAAATACCTAGGAGTTAACTTAACTAAAGAAGTGAAGGACCTCTATGATGAAAACTTTAAAATCTTGAAAAAGGAAATCAACACAGAACTAAAAAAATGGCAAAACCTCCCATGCTCCTCAATTGGAAAGATTAACATCGTGAAAATGGCAATACTTCCCAAGGCTATCTACAAATTCAACGCAATACCTATCCAAATTCCATCCTCATTCTTCAAGGAAATAGAAGAGGCAATTCAAAAATTCATATGGAACAATAAAAGACCCCAAATAGCAAAAACGCTCCTGAATGGAAAGAACACTGCTGGAGGAATATCAATACCAAACTTCAAACTCTACTATAAAGCCATATTAATCAAAACAGCTTGGTATTGGCATAAGAACAGACCTCAGGACCAATGGAATAGAATTGAAAACCCAGAAATGAACCTACAGACCTATAGCCATCTAATCTTCGATAAGGGAGCTAAAACAATAGAATGCAAGAAAGACAACCTCTTCAGTAAATGGTGCTGGCAAAATTGGTTAACTACATGTAGAAAACTTAAGCTAGATCCTTATATATCACCCTGCACCAGAATCAACTCCAAATGGATCAAAGACCTTGAACTCAAAGCAGACACTCTGAAAACATTACAGGATGGAATAGGAGAAACCCTAGGTCTCCTTGGCTCAGGCCGAAATTTTCTGAATAGAGACCCGGAAACCCAACAAATCAAAGAAAGGTTGGACAAATGGGATTGCATAAAGTTGCAGAGCTTCTGCATGGCAAATGACATAGCTAGCAAGATCAATAGAAAGCCCACGGATTGGGAGAAGATCTTTACTAGCGATACAACGGACAAGGGTCTCATATCTAAAATATACTTGGAACTCAAATAATTAAACCCCCCAACAACAAATCCTCAAAGAAACAACTACCCAATAAATAAGTGGGCGAAAGACTTAAAGAGAAACTTCTCTGAAGAAGAAAGAAGGATGGCCAATAGACACATGAAGAAATGTTCAACATCCCTAGCCATAAAAGAAATGCAAATCAAAACAACATTGAGATATCACCTCACTCCAGTTAGAACGGCAAAAATCAAGAACTCTAACAACAACAGATGCTGGAGGGGATGTGGACAGAAAGGAACCTTACTTCATTGTTGGTGAGAATGTAAACTTGTTCAACCACTTTGGAAAGCAGTATGGAGGTTCCTCAAAAGACTTCACATAGAGCTCCCCTATTACCCAGCATTCCCACTTTGGGGCATTTACCCTAATGTTTACAAACAAGACCACACTAAAGCTACCAGCACAACTATGTTTATTGCAGCATTATTTACCATAGCTAAGATATGGAACCAACCCAGATGCCCCTCAGTAGACGAATGGATCAAGAAAATGTGGTATATATACACAATGGAATTCTATGCCTCCATCAGAAAGAATGACATTGCCCCATTTGTTAGGAAATGGAAAAACTTGGAAAAAATTATATTAAGTGAAGTAAGCCAGGCCCAAAGAAACATAGGTCCCATGGTTTCCCTTATTTGTAATATCTAGTATATGTATGAGTCAAGAGGAAAAGTTCAGATAATGTGATGTCAGGAAAACGAACCCTTAGATGTGTATTTTAATGTTTTTTTCTTTCATGCATGTGTTTCTAACACATTTATAAGATTATCTCTTTGTTGCTTTGTATGTCCCTCCCCCCCAGTATAACCCCTGCTTTCACTATATTTGATGTCAGTGTAACTTGTCGAGGAGATGTGGAAAAACCAGTTGTTTAAGGATACAGGTGGACCTGTTGCAACAATGAGAAGTACGAGTTGTCATGTCCAAAACGAGCTTTACAACGTTAGTGCGGGGGGGGGGGAAGGGGGGGGAAGGAGGGGAAGGAGAAGGATTGGGATTGGGGGGCAGGGGGGAGGCTGGGAAGGGATGTGAAGGGTAAACAAAGGAGGAGGCTGCAATGCTTGGTAAGAAATGTACGCATTATCCTGCCCATGTAACTGTAACTCCTCTGTACAGTATGTTCACAAATAAAATTAAATTAAATTTATAATAATATAAAATAAAATCATTAGTGAAAAGAAAAAAAAAATCAATGGCTTTTCTGAATGCCAAAAATGAGGAAAGTGTGGCTGAATATAGGAAAGCAACTCCATTCGTAATAGCCCCACAAAACATAAAATACATAGGAATTAACTTAAGCAAAGAAGTGAAGGACTTCTATGATGAAAACTTTAAAAACTTGAAAAAGTATATCAAAACAGAACTTAAAAAGTGGCAAAAACTCCAATGCTCCTGGACTGGAAAGATCAGCATCGTGAAAATGGCAATATTTTCCAAGGCTACCTACAAATTCAATGCGATACCCATTAAAAATTCAAAACTCATTCCTCAAGGAAATAGAAGAGGCAATCCAAAAATTCATATGGAACAATAAAAGACCAAAAATAGCAAAAATGATCCTCAACAGAGAGAACACTGCAGGAGGAATATCAATAACAAATTTCAAACTCTACTATAAAGGCATAGTAATCAAAACAGCTTGGTACTGGCACAAGAACAGACTTCAGGACCAATGGAATAGAATTTAAAACCCAGAAATGAACCTACAGACCTATAGCCATCTAATTTTTGATAAGGGAGCTAAAAAAATAGAATGGAAGAAAGACAACCTCTTCAGTAAATGGTGCTGGCAAAATTGGTTAACAATTTGGAGAAAACTAAACCAAGGTCCTTATACATCACCCAACACCAGAATCAACTCCAAATGGATCAAAGACCTCAGAGTCAAAGACGACACTCTGAAAACTTTAAAAGGTAGAATAGGAGAAACTGTAGGTCTCCTTGACGCAGGCCGAAATTTTCTTTTAATAGAGACCCAGAAACACAACAAATCAAATAAAGGTTGGACAAATGGGATTGCATAAAGTTGCAGAGTTTCTGCATGGCAAATGATGTAGCTAGCAAGATCAATAGAAAGCCCACAAATTAGGAGAAGATCTTCACTAGCAATACAACAAACAAGGGTCTCATATCTAAAATATACTTGGAATTAAAAAAATTAAATCCTCCAACAACAAATCCTCAAAGAAACAATTGCCCGATATATAAGTGGGATAAATATTTAAAGAGAAACTTCTCTGAAGAGGAAAGAAGAATGGCACATAGACACATGAAGAAATGCTCAACCTCCCTAGCCATAAAAGAAATGCAAATCAAAACAACATTGATATAACACCTCACACCAGTTAGAATGGCTAAAATAAAGAACTCTATTAACAACAGACGCTGGAGGGGATGTGGACAGAAGGGAACTTACTTCATTTTGGGTGGGAGTGTAAACTTGTTCAACTGCTTTGGAAAGTAGTATGGAGGTTCCTCAAAAGACTCCACATAGATCTCCCCTATGGCCCATTAATCCCACTTTGGAGCATTTACCCAAATGTTTACAAACAAGACCACACTAAAGCTACCAGCACAACTATGTTTATTGCAGTATTATTTACTATAGATAAGATAGGGAACCAATCCAGATTCCCCTCAGTAGATGAATGGATCAAGAAAATGTGGTATATATACACAATGTAATTCTATGCCTCCATCAGAAAGAATGTCATTGCTCCATTTGTTAGGAAATGGAAAGGCTTGGAAAAAATTATATTTAGTGAAGCAAGGCAGGCACAAAGAAATATAGGTCCCTTGGTTTCCTTTATTTGCAATATCTAGTATATGTCTGAGTCAAGCAGAAAAGGTCAGATAAGGTGATGTTAGGAAAATGAACCCTAAGATATGTATTCAACTGTTTCTTTTTTCTTTCATGATATTGTTTCTAACACATTTATAAGATTATTTCTTTGTTGCTTTGTATGTCTCTCCCCCACAGTACAACCCCTGCTTTCACTGTATTGGATGTCGGTATAATTTGTGGAGGGGAAGGGGAAAAACAAGTCGTTTAAATAGGGATACAGGTGGATCCAAAGCCACAATGAGAAGTACAAGTCGTTATGTCTAAAAAGAACTTTACAACTTTGGTGGGTGTGTTTGTGGAGGATTGGGTGGGTGGTGAGGGGGGAGGATGTAATGGGATGGGAAGGGGAAACAAAAGAGGAGGGTACAATGCTTGAAAATAAATGTACTCATTATCTTGCCCATATAATTGTAACCCTTCTGTACAGTACTTTCACAATAAAAAATTAAAATTAAAAAATTACTATGCTACTACTTCATAACTATTATAACTCATCGAAAAAAAATCAAAGGAACCAGGTGTGGTGGTAAAGACTTGTAATTCCGAGCGTTTAGGAGGTTGAATTTAAGTCTAAAGCAACACTGGGGGCTACTGCAGAGAGTAAAAATCTGCCCTTTATTACCTTTTGAACAAAAGCTAAGAATGTTGATGAGAGTTTGGAGAAAAGGAAATTTCCTACACTCTTGGTCAAAATAGAGGTTAGTAGAAAATAGTCGAAAATAGTATGCAATTTTCCAAAGAGGCTGTGATCTGATGATTGTGGTTCAAAGCCAGCCCCGGCAGGAAAGTCTGTGAAAATCTTACCTCCAATAAACACTCAGAAAACCAGAAGTGATGCTGTGGCTCAAGTGGTAGAGCACTAGCCTTGAGCTGAAAAACTGAGGGACATCGCCCAGTCCCAGAGTTTAAGCTCCACGACTGACAAAAAAAAAAAAAAACAAAAAGAAAAAGAAAGAAAAAGAAAAAAAAGACAAATAAATGCAAAGTTGAAATATCATCTGACCCACCAATCATGTGATTATTTCTCTCTGGGTGACTCGTAAGTATTCTGTAGTTCATTGTCATTCACATTATTCACAACAGCCAAGATATAAATCGAAGTTCAGTGTTCAACTATACACTAATAAAGCAACTGTGGTACATGCACAATCATGTTTTTCTGTTTCATCCTTAAAATAGCAAAAGACTTCTCGCATTAGCCACAACTTACAATAACCTGAAAGATGTATTCTAACTGAAGAATAATGTTATCCTCTGCTCTTTGTAAACACTCTCTCTCTCTCTCTCTTTCTCTCTCTCTCTCTCTCTCTCTCTCTCTTAAAAACCTCAAATATTAAGAGAGAAATCTATTTAAAAAGTAAAGCAAAGTGGAATTGCTGGGCATTTAGGTCACAATGTAGAAGATAGTAGATATACAGGATGACCAGGTATAGAGTTGTGATGTACCGTATGAGGATACAGGGGACAACACTGGCTTTACGTAGGAATGAAGCTAAGTAAGTAGGAGTTGTTCTTCCTAGTAGGGATTGCTTTATTAGTTGTTTTTCCTTCAGTAATGTTTTGGATGAATGTAATTCTTTAAATACCTGCTTGTTTGCAGAAATTATAACAAACAATATAGCAATAATGTTGCATGCTCAACATAGAACAAAATGTCAAATTAAAATGCATGAGATTATCCTTGATGTAAACTAATTATTACAAATAAAGGAAATCATGGGACCTATGTTTCTTTAAGTCTGGCTTACTTCACTTAATATGATTTTTTCCAAGATCTTCCATTTCCTTACAAATGAAGTGATATCTTTCTTTCTAATGTAAACATAGTATTCCATGTGTGTGTATCTGTGTGTGTGTCCCATTTTCTTGATCCATTCATCTACTGAGGGCCATCTGGGTTGATTCCTTATCTTATCTCTGGTAAATACTACTGTGATAAACATAATTCTTCTGGTAGCTTTAGTGTGGCCTTGTTTTGGGTCACCTAGTTAAATGCCCAGAAGTGGGATTACTGGGTAATAGGGGAGCATTATTGTGTACATGAAGTATAATCTTTGTAGATGAGCAGAATAGCTCAATAGCTAAGTACATATCAGCATATAAGGTGATTCCATGTGAAATGAACTACAAGATATGTTCTTTGTTGGTGTTCTTAATGTTCTAGGTGATTTCTTTATATCCTTTGTGTTTTCCCACCTAAGCATTATCCCCTGTAGTCACTGTATTTTGATTTTGATACCCTGGGTATTGTAAATATGTTGATATGAACTATGGAATGGTAAGGGAAAAAACAAAATGGTGAGACAAAGGACAGAGGGGGAACCTATGCAACAGTGGTATTCACAAGACAATATGTTAGAAATAATCTTGGGGGTGTTGGGAGTGAAGAGGGAGAAAAATTGGAGAAGGGATAACAAGTTTGAAAAGAAATGAGTTCATTAACTTACTTATATAGCTAAAGCCCCACTGTACATTACCTTGACAATAAAATATAAATAAAATAAAATATATGAAAGCAGCAACACAGGAGATGGGAGAGGGGAAATACTGTATGTAGTAGAGTAGAGTAGAACAGTTTGGAGAGCAGTAATTTTATATTAACATAGCAAGTAATAAGCTAGCATACAGATTTTCAGCCTCATGTCAGTCACTAAAAAGGAAAACAGAATGCAAAATCAGCAAACCCATAGAGAAAATAGAATACTAAGCAAGGTGAAGAGATGACTTGGACCAAGAATAACAAATGACGCAATTAGGAAACAAATAACAAACTGGTAAGTTTAAAAAATATTACCCATAATTCTATTAAATGTTGTTTACATCACAATTAGTTAGAACTATAATTCAAATCACAGTTTAATAGTATATCATATTAATAGTAAGTTACTTACTATTGATTTCTTAATATTGAATGTTTAATATAAAATTTTAACAAAAGAATAATGTGAAACTAACTTTAATAATATATTTCATGAATTGTAAATTTGAGAAGCTTTAGAATTTAAACAAATAATATATCATTATTGTTTCATTTCTGTGAATTAATGTAATAATTCAAAGTGTATTCTACACCTAGCACTCATTTAACATCAAATAATAAATTATTTCTCATAATAATTTATTGCACATAATAACTCTTGGTATTAGGTAGAAGGGTTCAGCATAGTGGAAAAATTCACACCACACAATACACGAGGGTATGACTCCTCTCAACTAGCTTAAATTGTGGAAATTTTATTTTTACATACATATTAAATTCCTGTCTAGATGGTATCTATATAAATATATACATGAGGAATATTTCAGATGATACTTAAAAGTCATATTCATTAAATAAATTTTTATTATTTTGTACAAAATAAATATTTATAGACAGACTGAATTTATGAGTAGATGATGGTGTATGAGTGCCAGATGATATGTATTGAGGCTTATTTTATATTCCTGACATTGTTTCTATAATTGGATTTAATTTTCCATAATGGGTTAAATGTATTATATTGGATATATGAAAGTAAACTGTATATTTATTCCATTAGTACTTTGCCACTTGTCTAATTCCAATATAATTTATCCATGTGTTTGAAGTAATGAGAATAACAACAAATATAAGCAAGATAAATCAGTCTGAAGTAGACAAGCATTTTCACCTTTGTTTTGATAGTTGGTCCTCTTTTACACTACAGAATATGCTTGTGAAAATGTGCTCCAGGCTGGCCACAACTGCAGAATATTATGGTTTGATCTATCATAAGAGAAAGAAGGAAGGGCAAACTTCCTTCCAAAAGTCTGCTCTCAGGGATGTGATCTGCTTTATGGTAGTGACTTGGAAATGAACATTTTTTTACAGTAAGCCTTGAAAAACCATCTGATAGACCATTTCTGTAAGTGGATTATTACAGAAGATTATTGATATCTTTGCAAGGATACCAGATTGCTTCATTTTGAGAGAATTATAATAGGAATTTAGTTAGCTGATATTTGTATCTTTAGGAGAAAAACCAGTTGACTGTAGGCCAAGGGATGACTGGGGCCCAGAGAAGCTACTACGTTGAATAGTAATCCTAGATCTTTAAAACAACACACACACACACACACACACACACACACACACACACACACACAAACAAATCAACCAAACAATAAAACCTCCAGTTAGCACAGCCAGTGAGGGCTGCTATAACAGCCGACATGAAGGCAGGCAAAAAACAGAAGATGAGAGCCATTTAGCTGATAACTAACATATTTTTGATGAGGCAGACTGAAATGAGACTCCAGAGAGAGAGAGAGTCAGAAAGACTGATCAGAGAGAACTAAAATTGGTCACACAAAGATTGGAAAGTAGAATTCCTTGTAGAACAAATAAATCATAGAAAGCTTATGCATGTAAAAACAAGACAGAAATCAACTCCAAGTGGATCAAAGACCTCAGAGTCAAAGAAGACACTCTGAAAACATTACAGGATGGAATAGGAGAAACCCTAGGTCTCCTAGGCACAGGCAGAAATTTTCTGAATAGAGACCCGGAAACACAACAAATCAAAGAAAGGTTGGACAAATGGGATTACATGAAGTTGCAGAGATTCTGCATGGCAAAGGACATAGCTAGCAAGTTCAATAGAAAGCCCACGGATTGGGAGAAGATCTTCACTAGCCATACAACGGACAAGGGTCTCATATCTAAGATATACTTGGAACTAAAAATATTAATTCCCCAAACAACAAGTCTTCAAAGAAACAACTGCCCAATAAATAAGTGGGCTAAAGACTTAAAGAGAAACTTCTCTGAAGAAGAAAGAAGGATGGCAAATAGACACACGAAGAAATGCTCAGCCTCCCTAGCCCTAAAAGAAATGCAAATCAAAACAACATTAAGATACCACCTCACCCCAGTTAGAATGGCAAAAATCAAGAATTCTAATAACAACAGATCCTGCAGGGGATGTGTACAGAAGAGAACATTACTTCATTGTGGGTGGGAGTGTAAACTTGTTCAACCACTTTGAAAAGTAGTCTGGAGGTTCCTCAAAAGACTCCACATAGAGCTCCCCTATGGCCCATTAATCCCACTTTGGGGCATTTACCCAAATGTTTACAAACAAGACCACACTAAAGCTACCAGCACAACTATGTTTATTGCAGCATTATTTACCATAGCTAAGATCTGGAACCAACCCAGATACCCCTCAGTAGATGAATGGATCAAGAAAATGTGGTATATATATACACAATGTAATTCTGTGCCTCTATCAGAAAGAATGACATTGCCGCATGTTAGGAAATGGAAAGGCTTGGAAAAAATTGTATTAAGGGAATTAAGCCAAGCCCAAAGAAACATAGATCCCATGGTTTCCGTTATTTGCAATATCTAGTATATGTTTGAGTCAAGCAGAAAAGGTCAGATAAGATTATGTTAGGAAAATGAACCCTAAGATATGTATTCAAATGTTTTTTTCTGTCATGCATTTGGTTCTAACACATTTATAAGATTATTTCTTTGTTGCTTTGTATGTCTCTCCCCCACAGTATAACCCCTGCTTTCACTGTATTGGATGTCGGTATAATTTGTGGAGGGGAAGGGGAAAAACAAGTCGTTTCAATAAGGATACAGGTGGATCTGTTGCAACAATGAGATGTACAAATTGTCATGTCAAAAATGAACTTTACAACTTTGGGGGGGGTATTGGGGGGGTGGGGTGAGCCTGGGAAGGGATTGGAAGGGGAAACAAAGGAGGAGGCTACAATGCTTGATAAGAAATATACTCTTTATTTTTCCCATGTAATTGTAACTCCTCTGTACAGTATTTTCACAATAAAAAATAAAAATTTAAAAAACAAAAACAAGACAGAAGACCAAATTCCAGAAATGCATATTTTCTTAGAGGTCATCTTAATCAATTATCAATTGAAATCTTTGAATTCTTAAATATTTGACCAAATGTGGGAGATGGTTGAAGAGAAAGAAAATGTCACCACTCTGTTAGGAGTTCCAATATCACAATATGAATTAATCAAGCACAAATTTGTAAGAAAAAGGGAAAACAATTATTCCAACTGAGGGATTCGTTTGTTTTGATGTAACAGTTCTTGATTTAGGTGCTAGCAATTACCATTCAATTGATCCAGTCCCACAGTTGAGTTGATATTGACTGCAGTATTCCCACATGAAGGAAAAGAAGAAATTTACAAAAGTCTGATGAATTGAGTTGAAAGTGTTGTAATAGGGATATCTGAGATATAGACACAGATGAAGAGGTGGATTTTCTTTTCTAAAAATCTCCCATTTTTAGTCTGGTGCCAGTGGCTCACAGCTGTAATCCTAGTTGCTGAGGAAGCTGAGATCTGAGGATGGTGGTTCAAAGCCAGCCTGGGCAGGAACATCCCTGAGACTC
Organism: Dipodomys spectabilis; assembly: GCF_019054845.1. NCBI lineage: Eukaryota > Metazoa > Chordata > Mammalia > Rodentia > Heteromyidae > Dipodomys > Dipodomys spectabilis. The sequence continues at coordinate 2,225,054 of NW_024870964.1, forward strand.
TTATCTCATTTAACCACAAGAAAACCAGAAGTGGCACTGTTGCTCGAGATGTAGAGCACTCAACTTGAGTTGAATAGCTGAGGGACAGTGCCCAAGCCCAGATTTCAAGCCACTCGACCACAACTACAAAAATCCCCCCTTTCTTGGACTGCCTACATTTTATCCTAACATTCAACAAATAAGCCATTTTATCACCCACTACCTTTAAGTCCTAACCTAGATACTGAAAATAAAATGATTTGGTATCTTTTGTCAAAAGATTCATATTTGAGGAAACAAATACCATTAGTAGTAACTTTTTTTCCAGTCCTTGAACTCTGGGCCTGGGCCCTGAACATGGGTATGCTGGTAGCTTTCATGAGAGCTTGTTGTTATTTTTTGGATTACTGCCATTGAGGGAATTACTGGATCTTTTTTTTTTTTTTTTTAATTAAATTTTATTATATTTGAGAACATACTGTACAGAGGGGTTACAATTACATGGGCAGGATAATGCATACATTTCTTACCAAGCATTGCAGCCTCCTCCTTTGTTTACCCTTCACCTCCCTTCCCAGCCTCCCCCCCTCCCTCCCACCCAGTCATACCCCCCTCCCCCCCCCCCCCCACCGACAAGGATTACTGGATCTTAAGGGAGATCTACATTTAGTCTTTTTGGGAAATTGCGTACTGCATTCTAGAGTGCTTGAACAAGTTTAATTTCCACCAACAGTGTAATAGAGTTCCCAATTGGCTACATCCATGCCAGCATTTGCTATTGTTTGTTTTCTTGATAATGGCCATTCTAACTGGGATGAGGTAGAATCTGTCTTGTTTACTTGTAGAATTGTGGGCACCTTCTAGCTATCATAAATGAATGAATCCATGAAACCTATATTGTTCTGAGCCTGCATTCCTTTCTCTTCTTTTAGTATAATTTTTTCAAGCCTTTCAGTTTCCTTAATACTGGTGAAAAGTCATCCTTTCTCATGGGGGAATGGAATTCCAGTGTGTGTGTGTGTGTGTGTGTGTGTGTGTGTGTGTGTGTGTGTGTGTGTATGATGACTATAGGCCCATGAGTTTATTTGTAAGCCTTCTGTTTTATGTGTAATTTTGTAATTCCATATTAAATTTTGGTTACTTTCTCTACTGCATTGAAGTATATTGTTGGGATTTTCATGTGTATTGCATTGGCAATTATTTGGGGACCATATTGCATTTTTCTCCATGTTAACTCTTCCAACCTGGAGCATTGAAAGACTTTCCATTTCCTTGAATCTCCTTCAATTTCCCTTTTTATATTTTTAAAGTTTTCACAGTAGAGGCCCTTCACATTTTTAGGTAAATTAATTAATTCCTTGTTTTGTTGTTATTGTTGTTGTTTTGTTTAGATTTGATTTTATTTTGAGACTAATACATATGAGGTTGCTTTTTGGATTTCAGCCTGGATCTTCCCATTGTTGGTAACACAGAAATAATACTGATTCTTGTGGTTTTTATACCCTGCTACATTACTGAAAGTTAGCATCACCTTTACTAACTTGAGGGAGGAAGCTTTAGGGTCCTTTAAATACAGCATCATTACATATGAGAAAAGGGATAGTTTTACTTCCCCTATTTGGATCTCCTTTATGTTTTTCTCTTGCCTATTGTTCTTGCTAGAAAGTCCACAACCATTTTAAAGAGTAGTAGAGAGAGTGGACATCCTTGTCTCATTCCTGATTTTAATGTCTTCATGCTTCCACCATTTGGTAAATGCTAATTATCTCTGTCACATACATACTGAGGAATGTTCCATGTATTCCTAGTTTCTCAGACCTTTTAATCATAAAGGGCTATTGGAGGTTCTTAAAAGCTATTTCTACATCCATATAGACGATTATGTATTTCTTGTCCTTGCTTCTGCTGATGGTTTGTATTATGTTTATTGACAAGAATATTGAATCCAATTTTATCCTAGGATGAATCCTATTTGATCGTACCATATGATTTTTTTTTTTGTTAATTGCTGAAATTGTTTGGTGAGAATTTTATTAAAACGGTCTGCATCAATGCTTACCAAAGAGTTGGGTTAATAGTTCTCTTTCTTTGGTGAGTCCCTATGTGATTTGGGGAAGAGTCTAATTCTAGCTTCAAAGAATGTGTTTGATAATTCCATTTTCCGTTCTATTCCATTGAAGAGATAGGTCTGAGTATTGTAAATTCTTTTCAGGCCTTAATTTCATGGTAAATTAATTCAGTCCTAGATTTTTCTGGAATGGATAGTGGTTTATTGCATTTCATTTTCATTACTTCTTAGGTGTAACTACTTGGTTCAGATTGTGTATAGGAAAGCATCAATTTCTCCAGGATTCTCCAGGCGATTGGCATAAGGTTTTCAAAGTACTCTCTTATAACATTCTCAATTTTGCTTATATCTGTTGTGTTGTCTTATTTTTACCTCTAATTTTCTCTCTTTGGGTGAGTTCTCTTATTGTTTTTGGTGGGATTTTATATTATGAAGGTGATATATAGAGAGATGGGTTACATTTACATAAGTAATGAGTATATTTTTAACAGTGCTATCCCTCCCTCAGTTTTTCCTGCTTCCTCCAACCCTGACATCCCCCTCCCCCAAAGTAGTGAAGTTCATTTCTAACATAGTTCTACTGTATATCACTGGTGATTTTGGTTGATCTTTGTCCCACCATTTCTGTGATTTCCCTTCCCTTCCCCAAATCAGATTAACATGTATAAGACAAAGGGTTGAGAAAACAAAAACAGTTACTACAGAGAGTAAACCAAAAGGTGAAAACTAAATAGAAATAAGTAAAAAGAGTTCACTATACAATCATCTTTTATCCATTTTTTGGAGCTCCTTTCGATAAGCATCATTTTATATGGTGATATTCATATTGCCATTGAGCTATTGTAAATAGCCTAGACATATTCTAGTTTTTCCAAATGAGTGAAAACCTGTAGCCTATGATTCTTTGGGTCTGGCTTGTTTGACTTATTATGTTTTCCAAGTAGTTCCATTTCCTTACAAATGGGGCAATGTCATTCATTCTGATGAATAGTGTTTTGTTGTGAATATATACGACATTTTCTTGATCCATCATTGCTGGGTCATGGGGAGCTCTATTGAGGAACCTCTATATTTCTTTACAGAATATTTGAACAAATTTACATTTCCACCAGTAGTGTAATAATGTTCCTTTTTGGCCACATCCCCACAAGCCCAGTATGTTATTATTAGTTTTCTTCATAATGGTCATTCTAACTGGGGTGAAGTGAATTCTCAATGTTGCTTTGATTTGCATTTCTTTTATGACTAGATGTTGTATATTTCTTCATGTGTCTATTGGCCATGCATATTTCTTCTTCAGAGAAGTCTCTCTTTAAATCTTTAGCCCACTTATTAAGAGGGTTGTTGGTTCTTTGAGAATTTGTTTTTTTTGGGGGGGTTAACTTTTGGGGCTCTAAATATATTTGAGATATGAGGTCATTGTGTGTTGTAGAGAAAGTAAAGATCTCACAATCTGCTGGCTTTTTATCTATATACCTATATAAGTTCTCTTCTTAGTCAGATTTGGTAAGGGTCTCTCAAGTCTGTTAATTTATTTAAAAAACAAACCCTGATTTTTTGATTCTTTCCATGTTTTATTTTGTCTTTATTTAGTTATTTCTGATTTTTTTATTTGTTTCTGTGTACTGCTTTGTGTCTGGGTTTGTTCTTGTTTTCAAGGAGCTTGAGGTGCATAATTAAGATTTCCCCAGTTGCTTGATGGAGATCCTCAGAGCTATGTATTTTCCTTGAAATACTGCAAATACCAGAGGAGCTGGTAATTTGTGTGTTCATTTTTGTTAAATTCCAGAAACTTTCAGATTTCTTTTTTTTTTGGGGGGGGGGGTCCGGTTGTGGGGCCTGAACTCTGAGCCTCGGTGCTGTCCCTCAGCTCTTCAGCTCAAGGCTAGCACTCTACCACTTGAGCCACAGTGCCACTCCCGGCTTTTTTTCTTTGTGCTTATGTGGTGCTGAGGAATCGAACTTAGGGCCTCATGCATGCAAGGCAAGTGCTCTACCACTGAGCCACCTTCTCAGCCCCTCAGATTTCTTTTCTAATACCTTCAGTGTCCAATTGTTCATTCAGCAAGATGTTGTTCAGTCTTCATGGGTTTGACAATTTTTTATTTGCTTTAGCCATTTAATTCTAAGTTTGTTCTCTTATGATCTGACAAGATATGGGAATTCAATTAATTTTTCTTTGGACAGAATATCCGTGTGACATAGGATATGTTCTATTTTGGAAAATCTTCCATGAGCTGCTGTGAAGAATGTATATTCTGACGCTGAATGTATATTCTATACATGTCTGTTAGGACTAGGTGGTCAATGTAGTTATTTAGGTCTGCAGTTTCTTGGTTGAGTTTTTCCTTGGATGACAATGATTTGTTGAGATGTGTTTTTATGTTAAGTAATATTTGGTTGATGAAGTGGTATGCTCCAGGATTCAGGGTTTTGATATTTAGACTCTACATATCCTACTAATGTAGAGCTGCCATTATCAGAATGTAATGTCTCTTCTAACTAATTTTAATTTGAATTCTATTTTATCTTATGTTAGTAATTCTACTTCAACCTGTTTAGGGTATCCTCTGCTAGAATTCTGTAATATGTTTCCTATCCATTTTGTTTCCTGCTCTTCTCCTTGATACCTATCTCCCCCATGTTTTATCTTCTAACTTATTTCTTTGATTGGTTCTAAATGATTATCTCTTCTTTCCTATTAGACCTATTCAGTCTTTGATGCTTGAGATTATCTTCTATGTAATCTATTCTCTGTGGAGAGATTCTTCATAGTTTTTTATTTATCTGTCTTCAAAACGGTCACTTTATAAGGCTTTTATCTTTATTAAGGTTTTGTTTTTGGGCTTGTGTGGACTTTCTTTACATCTTTTCTTTGAATAGGGGGGTTGGGAGTTGGTCTTTTAACTGTGTCTTCTCTCATAAGTTTTAACTAGACATCTATTTTTTCCTAGGACTCCCTTGCCTTCTCAGAATTTACTTATCTTTCTCTTTGTAGTCTCCCTGAATTATTTTGCTAATATTTGGTTGGTCTCATCTTGTTCACAAATTTCCTTGTAGAGGTTTTGTATCTTTTTGGTAATCACATTTTTCAGCACTATTTGTAATGTATTTTGAAAACTACCTTCTATGTCCTTGATTGCCTGTTGTAATGCCTGCTTATTTACTGTGTGAATTACACTACCTTGACATCACTTTTTTTTGTATTTTTCTGATTGGTTCTGTACATTTGAAGGATGTCTTGGCTTTCATTTAGAGCATCTATGATCTTAATATTTGACTCTCTATGTTCTTGGTTGATTTGCCAGGTGTTGGTATAGACTTCTCTTATGATTTTCTGGAATTAGGTTTTTGTCTAGCCCATTAAGTGTAGGAGGAGAGATCAGTTGTGGTGAGATGTTGTCATGTTATACTTGTGGTTCCAATGACAGTTTGAGCTGTCCAGTGGTAAGGTGAAGTGTGTCTGTGTTTGGATGTGGCTGTCTCTGTCCCTGATTTTTTTCTCATGTGGCCCTTTTATTTCCACCTGCAGCTCTGCTTTTGAACATGTTCCCCCACCACAGTCACAGCAGTCACCTGACTAACTAGGTAACTTTTCATAGATTTGTGTTTTTTTGTGATGATAATATAAAATCTTTTTATGTATTGTGGATCTATATATAATTATAGCTGACTTGCTTTGACCTTCTAGAAGTGGAGTACCTGCTAGGACTCTAAATCTCTGTTTCATTAGATAGAGCTAGGGTAATTTTCTATTGTTTCTCTGCCATTATTTTTCCACTTCCTCATGTTCATTTTTTATTGTGGAGTTTTCACCTAATTTTGGGTATGCGATGGTTTTACCAGGTTATTTTCTTTTTTTCTGTTTGTTTTACTTTGAAATAGTGATTTCAGCCTTGTATGAAGAGACAGTAATAATATGAATTGTAAGTTATTACATCGAATGAAAGGGAGCAGACATTTTAACCTATTTGCTATAAATGCATTAATAATATTAAGCAAAGCTAATAAAAATGATTACTTCTTTACTCTTCAGAGGATGAGTATAGTACTCTTGGATATCTTGTAGGAAAAGAAATTAGACTCATTACAAATGATGCCTTACATTGAAATTACAGGCTAAACTTTCTCCTTCAGCAGGCAAATTTTCATTTCTTTCATAATAGTATTATAATATCATAATACCTGAATATTGATTTGTTTTCGTCTGCTATTTTCAATTCCATTCTTCATCCATTAGGAATCCAGGTCTTTGAATGACCAGTTCTTTAAAATACCTATATTGCTTATGTTATTTTTTGAATCTCAGTAAAATAAATATGAATTTATGTCTGAGTCTCATCTTTACCTACATTCATGTGAAATGTATGCAGTCTCAATCAAGGAAACTGACTATTTTACTCTTTTCTGTTATTTAATCAACAAATCTTTTCTCTTCAGCAATATGTTCTCACCTTTTAGTGTTGATTTTTTTCTTTTTTTTCTGTTTGTTCTCACCTTTTATATTGCTCCAGTGAACATGATGTATTTCCAGTACTTTTATAGAAATGCATTTAAAGTTTTGAACATGGAGACAAGCCCCCTCCATTATTTCTTTAAAGTAAACCCTTTGAGACTCTTTTAGATATAAAAATTAAAAAGTTCAATGCTCAGGTTTATACATGAATACTCTAATGGTTCAGTCAATTAGACACAACAACTACAATACCACAATAAGTCTTAAAGGCACCAAAATATTAGTGTTCATGAATTAGAAAATGACTAGTCAAAACAAAGTTTATATTATATTTGAAAGCTAAAAAATGAAAATTACACTCAGATTTACTGTCAATATCCTATTTCCAAGAATACATTTTTCAGCAATCCGGGAAACAAAAAAATAAGGGTTTGTCACAGAATGAAAGATGTAAAAACAGACTGTATTTCCTTAAGATGATAAGTATATGCAAATCATTTTATTTTTTCAAAGATACTATAAAATTTCATAAGAGGATTTGTGATCAGAAGTGATAGGTAAGCAAAGTAACTGGAAATCTGTATATGGAAATTTTGCTTTCAATAGAGGATGACAAGTTTCACTAAATGAACCTATAGAAGATGATTTTGTATCTGCAACACACATCCAGTATTCTACACTGTAGACATATTCTGATTCTCTTCCCTCAGTTCCTGTTCAATATTCTTCTACTTTCATGTTGGAGATTCATTGTTCCAAGTTCTCTTTGTCAAAAATATTTTTATATATCCTTTAAATGTAAAGGAGTGTTTGGCTTGGGACCCTATTTACGCTTGGTATTTGTTTACCTTTAATGTTTGCCATTTATCATCCCAGGCTCTCCTTTTGACCATATCAGCTAAGAAATCTGTAATTATTCTGACTATGTATCTTTTTTATATAATCAGTCTTTTCTGATTAGAGCTTTAAGAATCCTTTCCTTGATCTCTAATGATCCTCTAATGGATTATAATGTGGTGGTGGGTTGTTCTGTTCTGGTATTCTCTGTTTGGTGTTCTAAAGGCTTCTCTTCTCTGAATGAGCTTATCTCTTTGGATGTTTGACATTTTCTCTGCTAGAATTCTGTAATATGTTTCCCATCCACTTTGTTTCCTGCTCTTCTGCTTCTTGATACCTGTTTCCCCAAGTTTGATCTTCTAACTGTCTTGAACTTCCAGCAACATCGTTTCTTATTTCTTGGTTTGGTTCTAAATGATTATCTCCTCTTTCCTATTAGACCTATTCTGTCTTTGAGACCTGAGATTATCTTCTATGTCATCTATTTGCTGTGGAGACTTTCTACTTTCTTTTTGATTTCCCTGTTTTCTCATTGCTCATATTTTAGGGATTCTCTCTTTATTAAAACTTTGTTTTATGTTTTGTGTAGACTTTCTTTACATCTTTTCTTTGGGTAAGAGTGTTAGGGGATTATTTTTAGCTGTGTCTTCTTTCATATGTTTTAACTAGGCATCGTTTTTTCCCTTATACTCCTTTGACTTCTCAGAAATTATTTATCTTTCTGTTTGTAGACTCCATGAATTATTTTGCTAATCTTTGGTTGGTCTCATCTTGTTCACAAATTTCCTTGTAGATGTTTTGTATCTTTTCGTTAATCACATTTTTTAGCAGTATTTGAAATATAATTTGGAAAATATCTTCTAGGTCCTTGATTGCCTGTTGTAAGGCCTGCTTATTTAGTGTGTGAATTATATTATCTTGACATCCATTTTTTAAATTTCTGATTGGTTCTGTCCACTTGAAGGATGTCTTGGCTTTCATTTGGGAGATCTATGATCTTAAAAGGTGACTATCTATGTTCTTGTTGATTTGCCAGGTTTTGGTTTGGTCTTCTATTTTCCTTTGTTTTTCTGGAATTAGGTTTTTGTAGACAGCAGTTGTGGTGAGATGTTGTCATGTTAATAAATACTTGTGGTTCTTGCTGGGAAGGTGGTTCAGTGGTAGAGCGCTTGCCTTGCATGCCTGAGGCCCTGAGTTTGATTCCTCAGCACCACATAAACAAAAAGAAAAAAGCCGGAAGTGGTAGAGCGCTAGCCTTGAGCTGAAGAGCTGAGGGACAGCACCCAGGCCCAGAGTTCATGCCCCTCGACCGGACCCAAAAAAAAAAAATACTTGTGGTTCCAATGACAGTTTGAACTGTCCAGTGGTAAGATGAAGTTTTCCTTGTATGTTTTTAATACATATTTTTATTGTAAATGTCCTGTGCAGAGTGTTTACAGTTACATATGTAAGGTAATGAGTACATTTCTTATTGAGCATTTTTACCCCCTCCTTGGTTTTTCCCCTACCATCCCTTCCCTTCACGCCTCTCAACTCTTCCCTCCAACCCCCTCCCCCGATAGAGTGTCTTGTACATCTCAATGTTATAATGGGTCAACCTGTATCCCTATTTAAGCATCTTGTTTTTTTCCTTTCCCTCCCCAAATTAGAGGAACGTATATACAAGATGTGGGCGCAACAACTTCAAATACAGTGTAAACGGGTTATAGCATGGGGGAGGAACATATAAAGAAACAAAAAAACACATCACCTGTTATAAGTACATTAGAATCAATAACAAGCAAGAGAAAAACACACGTGTGTTCCTATCTTGGGTTTCATTTGCCTAATCTGGTCATATGTGCAAAGCTATTAACCTTTTCTGCTTATCTCAGACATAAAATAGTTATTAAAAATTAAGGAAAACATAGGGCCTATGTTTCTTTGGATCTGGCTTACTTCACTTAATATTTTTTTCCAAGTCTTTCCATTTTCTAACAAATTGGGCGATGCCATTATTTCTGATGGAGGCATAGAATTTCATTGGTATAAATACCACATTTTCTTGATCCATTCATCTACTGAGGGGCATCTGGGTTGGTTTCAGATCTTAGCGATGGTAAATAATGCTGCAGTAAACATAGTTGTGCTGGTAGCTTTAGTGTGGTCTTGTTTGTGATCATCTGGGTAAATGCACAAAAGTGGGATTCCTGGGTCATAGGGGAGCTCTATGTGGAGTCTTTTGAGGAACCTCCATAGTACTTTCCAAAGGGTTGAATAAGTTTACACTCCCACCAAGAATGCAGTACAGTTCTCTTGTGGCTACATCCCCTCCAGCATCTGTTGTTGTAAAAGTATGGAATGGTTCAGGAATTTGCCTGTCATCCTTTCTCAGGGGCCATTCTAATCTTCTCTGTATTGTTCCAATGTTAGAGTACTTGATGCTGAATTGAGCGTAGAACATTTGTTATATATAAAGTGTAATTGATTTTCTTAAACTAGACAATTCAACAAAAAGTAAGCTCAAAAGAATTGCCATGAAATTTTAGAACCATGTACTTCTTACATAAGCACACATTTAAGAATAAAGACTGACATGACAAAAACAAAATAATTCCAGATATTTGTTGTTCAAGAGATGTGTAAGAGGAGGAATTCAATTATTTTATACAAGGCACCTGTCATAATGAACACTGAAGCAAGTGTTAAGGTTTTTTTTAAAGTTTTAGTGTTTTAAACATATTTAATTTTGGGAATTTGCTTATATATGCCAAAACTAGGACTGTTTGGCAGGATATAAATTTTTTTTTGGGGGGGGGGAGTCTGGGCGTGGGGCCTGAACTCTGGGACTGGGCGCTGTCCCTCAGCTCTTCAGCTCAAAGCTACTGCTCTACCACTTGAACCAACGTGCCAGTTCCAAATTTTTTCTTTTTGCTTATGTGGTGCTGAGGAATCGAATCCAGGGCTTCATGCATGCAAGGCAAGCACTCTACCACTGAGCCACCTACCCAGCCCCAGGTCATAAAAATTTTTGATAAAGTATTTAAGATTTATGTTAGCAGACATATGCTACTAAGTATGTACATTTCAGAGTTTATAGAAACTTTACTAATGAGAAGTTGCAAAGTCTTTGTGTAAAGGAGCAGAATAAAGAGTTAAGACTTTTAACTACATAGTTTCTATTAAAAATATAGGGCTTCCTTATTTTATATGTTAGTGAGGAACAAATGATGATATAAGCCATATACAAATGATGAGATGAGCCATAAATAGTAATCTTAATGGGTAACTTTAAAGACTGCTCATAGCCTATAAAACTCTTGTTGAACATCATAATCTTAGGCAGTTTTAAATGTACAGGAATATGAGAAAATAGTAAAATCTAATACGTAGTACCCTTCAAATACTGAAAACACTGGTAATTGTTTTGTTTTTCATTTTATTAATCATTAATATTTAATTATTGGTTTTTCTTATTTGTAGCATTGTTTTCCTTGTTGTAATATAATACAACTTTTTGTAAGTCATCATTATGAAGTACTTGGAGAAGGTTACTGGGATGGCCAAACCATTTTTTATAGGTGCATGTGAATTTACCAAGAGGAAAATTAAGACCAAAATATTTATTTATAAAGTTATCAAGTGGAGTCTGAATCAGGATTGTTGATAAATGTCCACACCTAAAATCTTACCCAGAGGCTGAAGCAGTGATTTTAAAGTGTTGAGGCCACAAAAGTGAGAGACTGTGTTTAGTTTTGTTTTATATTTTGATTTTGCTGGTAATGGGGCTTGAACTCTGGGTCCTAGGTGCTGTCCCTCAGCTCAAGGCTAGTGCTACCACTTGAGCCACAACACCACTTCCATCTTTTTCTGTTTATGTGGTGCTGAGAAATCAAATCTAGGGCCTCATGCATGCAAGGCAAGCACTCTAACACTGAGCCACCTTCCAAGCACCTGACAGAATGTTTTTTAAAAAAATCAATTATCCAACATTTGCTTTCTGCTTTGGGTTATGTTATTAAATATATGAATACCTTTTTATATCGTTGTGAATTGTCATACTTCTGAATTTATACTAACTTCAACCACTTTATCCTTTTCAAAGTCATGAAATAGCTTAGAGTTTGCTTCCATGAAGATTGTTTTTGCATTTAAAATTTCTCCTGAGACATTTTTATTTTTAACAAAATAACTTTATATTTCATTTTGATGGGTTATCATACATCAAATACCTTCAAATGTATATGTAGAGTGTAAAGACAGCAATATGAATATTCTCATACTGCTCTTGTTTATTTGTTATGCACTTTCAGTATTGTGATATTTCTCTTTCTCTTTCACTCTCCCATTTCCTCTCTTTCTCTTTCATGCTTCATGTCTGCTGCTCTTCTATGGTGAAAACTTTAAAAACTTGAAAAAGGAAATCAAAACAGAACTTAGAAAATGGGAAAAACTCCCATGCTCCTGGATTGGAAAGATTAACATCGTGAAATGGCAATACTTCCCAAGGCTATCTACAAATTTAATGCGATACCTATCAAAATTCCAACCTCATTCTTCAAGGAAATAGAAGAGGCAATCCAAAAATTCATATGGAACAATAAAAGACCCCGAATAACAAAAACGCTCCTCAATGGAAAGAACACTGCTGGAGGAATATCAATACCAAATTTCAAACTCTACAATAAAGCCATAGTAATCAAAATAGCTTGGTACTGGCACAAGAACAGACCTCAGGACCAATGGCATAGAATTGAAAACCCAGAAATGAACCTAAAGACCTATAGTCATCTAATCTTTGATAAGGGAGCTAAAAAAATAGAATGGAAGAAAGACAGCCTCTTCAGTAAATGGTGCTGTCAAAATTGCTTAACTACTTGTAGAAAACTAAAGCTAGATCCTTATATATCACCCTGCACCAGAATCAACTCCAAATGGATCAAAGTCCTCAGAGTCAAAACAAACACTCTGAAAACATTACAGGATGGAATAGGAGAAACCCTAGGTCTCCTTGGCTCTGGCCGAAATTTTCTGAATAGAGACCCGGAAACACAACAAATCAATGAAAGGTTGGACGAATGGGGTTGCATGAAGTTGCAGAGCTTCTGCATGGCAAAGGACATAGCTAGCAAGATCAATAGAAAGCCCACAGATTGGGAGAAGATCTTCACTAGCCATACAACAGACAAGGGTCTCATATCTAAAATATACTTGGAACTCAAAAAATTAAATCCCCAACAATAAATCCTCAAAGAAACAACTGCCCAATAAATAAGTAGGCTAATGACTTAAAGAGAAACTTCTCTGAAGAAGAAAGAAGGATGGCCAATAGACACATGAAGAAATGCTCAACCTCCCTAGCCATAAAAGAAATGCAAATCAAAACAACATTGTGATATCACCTGACCCTAGTATGTCCCTCCCCTGCACTATAACCCCTGCTTTCACTATATTTGATGTCGGTATAATTTGTGGAGGGGAAGTGGAAAAACAAGTCGTTTAAATAAGGATACAGGTGGACCTGTTGCAACAATGAGAAGTACAAGTTGTCATGTCAAAATTGAACTTTACAACTTGGGGGGGGGGGTGGAGGATGGGTGAGAGGAAAGATGGGAAGGGATAGGAAGGGTAAACAAAGGAGGAGGCTACAATGCTTGATAAGAAATGTACTCACCGTCTTGCCCATGTAATTATAAACCCTCTGTACAGTATTTTCACAATTAAAAAAAAAGAATTTCTGCTGATCTACTATTATCCTTCAGAATCCACTGGTTTTGTGGGAACATGATAGCGACCATCAGTTACCCTTGCATTCTTTAAGAGTTATAACAGTGACGTGATGTTATTCATTTCTATTCTAAATGGCAAAACAACAGATCTAGGAATTCCTTTTCTGTTATAAATTTTATCTCATATGAATCATTGAAATGGATAGGATACTTTTAACCTCTGACCTAAAAGTTCATTTTCTTTTTTCTTTCACAAACGACCTTTTTCTTTTATTATAAGTAAATACATGTAATGAAAACAATGCTTTCCTGTGGAAATTAGACCAAATATATTCAGGGATGAAATACAAGGTAATGGGGGAAGTGATTACAAAGGATGCCCATCATAGAGCACGGAACCTCAGAGCAGTTTATCATGTACACTTTGTGAGAATGACAATGTGCTGGGAACTATAGATTAAATCATTGAACAACTGATATAAATATATACACATATATTTATATATGTATATTTATTTTTAAATGCATATATGTGTGTATATGCCCTTATATATGTATACATGCATATTACTATACACAAAAATACATACATACACACATGTACACATGCACACATGGAGAAAGACACATAGTTACAGACAACACAAGTTTCACTACTTGTTGAATATGCCTTAGACATAATGTTTGGAATCAAATATGTTGAAGATGTATTTGTCTCTAAAAATTCTTTTACCACTCCTATCTCTTTTTTTAAAGTAATTTATTAATTTATATGATAGTCCTATTCTTACGGTACACTGGAGACAGGTAACTTGCCAAACACATGAAGCACTTTGTTATGTACTCAATACAAGCTCCACCCCAGTGTAGACCTTGAACTCTGGGCTTAGGCGCTGTCCCTCAGCTATTCAGCTCAAGGCTAGTGCTCTACCACTGGAGCCACAGCACCACTTCCAGCTTTTTCTGTTTATGTGGTGCTGAAGAATTGAACCCAGGCCTCATGCATGCAAAGCAAGAACTCTACCACTGAGCCATCTTCCCAGCATCTCCTCTTATCTCTTCAAATGGGTAGGTTTTGACACATTCGACTTTCAAAATGCAGTACAAGTGATAGCAAGCCAATCGGAAATCTCAGTAAGTAAACGTCATATGGCATCTCTTTGCTCCCCAGGGAATGCTAGTTCTTGTAGACACTCTCAAAAACCAAAGTAGCAGGAAAATACCCTGGTACAGAATAAAGTTATAAGGCTTTAAATGGCATTCTTCCTTGAGTTCTTTTCCAACAGCCAGCATCAAATCTTAAGCAGATGAGGGAGTCCTCAGAAGATTGGAGCTCAGGTCAACATTTAACAAACTCATGTGAAAAGTCCTATGTGAGAAATGCTGACTGAGGTCTTGCTGATTTCATGGTCAAGAAAATAAGACAAAAAGAAAGTATTTTAATGTATTAAAATTTGGGAATAATTTGTAACCTGTCAATAAATGTGTAGAACACAATTATACCAAAATGACAAAAAATGATGTGCATGTGAATTACGTGCTCTTAGACTTTGCGAGTGATCTTAGGTGTGTCTACACAAGTAGAATCAGCACAAAGCAATCAGCATTTCTTCATTTAAGATACAAGGAAAGGATACAGGTTGACCCATTGCAACAATGAGATGTACAAGACACTCTATCGGGGGAGGGGGTTGGAGGGAAGAGTTGAGAGGCGTGAAGGGAAGGGATGGTAGGGGAAAAACCAAGGAGGGGGTAAAAATGCTCAATAAGAAATGTACTCATTACCTTACATATGTAACTGTAAACACTCTGCACAGGACATTTACAATAAAAATATGTATTAAAAACATACAAGGAAAACTTCTGTACTTATCGGAAGTTGTATTTGTCACTCAATATCAGTAAGGTATCAGTTTTAGGATCACAGGCATATTAAAATTCTGGATGCTCAAATTCTCTACATAAGCACAGTCTATTATTTACATTAGAATCTGCCCACATCCTAGTGCAGTGTAATTGCAATGAAAATTTTTACTACATTCTATGTTTGTAATAAAAATAAAATCATATGCACTATCAACTGATGCAAATTTTTTCAGATAATTTTTTAGTGTGAAAATACTGTAAACAGAGGATACAATTACATGGGCAAGGAAATGAGTATATTTCTTACCAAGCATTTTTGCCACCTCCTTTGTTTCCCCTTCCCATCCCTTCCCTTCTCACCACCCCGGTCCCTCTCCTTTTTAATCCTCCCCCCCCAGCCAAAGTTGTAAAGTTCGTTTTTCCATATAAAGTCTTGTACATCTCATTGTTGCAACACGTCCACCTGTATCCACATATAAACAATTTGTTATTCCCTCTCGCCTCCACAAATTATATTAACATAAACTACAGTGAGAGCAGGGGTTATACCTTGGGGAAGGGACATAAAATGCAAGAAACAAATCATCTTATAAATATGTTAGAAACAATAATAAGAAAAAAAACCATTTGAATCCTTACCTTAGGGTTCATTTCATCAAACATCTACTTATCTGAACGTTTCTGCTGTCTCAGACATATACTAGGGATTGCAAGTAAGGGAAACCATGAGAACTATGTTTCTTTGGGGCTGTCTTGCTTTACTCAATATATTTTTTCCAATTCTTCCCATTTCCTAACAAATGGAGCAATGTCATTCTTTCTGATGGAGGCATAGAATTTCATTGTGTATATATACCACATTTTCTTGTTCCATTCATCTACTGAGGGGCATCTCTGTTGGTTCCATATCTTAGCCATGGTAAATAATGCTGCAATAAACATGGTTGTACTGGTAGCTTTAGTAAGGTCTTATTTGTGATCATTTGGGTAAAAGCCCAAAAGTGGGATTGCTGGGTCATTGGACAGCTCTATGTGGCGTCTTTGAGGAACCTCCATACTAATTTCGAAAGTGGTTGAACAAGTTTACACTCCTACCAACAATGCAGTAAAGTTCCCTTCTGTCCACATCCCCTCCAGCATCTTTTGCAATTATATTTCTTGATTTAGCCATTGGAACTGGGGTGAGGTGATATCACAATGTTGTTTTGATTTGTATTTCTCTTATGGCTAGGGAGGTTGAGCATTTCCTCATGTATCTATTGCCCTTCCTTCTTTCCTCTTCAGTGGGCCTTTAGCCCACTTATTTATTGCCCAGTTGTTTCATTGAAAATTTGTTGTTGGGGAATTTAATTTTTTGAGTTCCAGGTATATTTTAGATATGAGACCCTTGATCTTGCTAGCTATGTGTTAGCCATGCAGAAGTTCTGCAATTCCATGCAATCCCATTTTTCCAACCTTTCTTTGATTTGTTGTGTTTCCGGGTCTCTATTAAGAAAATATTGACCTGTGAAAAGGAGACCTAGGGTTTCTCTAACTCCATCCTTTAAAGATTTCAGAGTGTCTGCTTTGACTCCGAGGTATCTGATCAATTTGGAGATGATTCTGGTGCAGGGTGATATATAAGGATCCATCTTTAGTTTTCTACAAATGATTAACCAATTTTTCCAGCACTATTTACTGAAGAGGGTGTCTTTCTTCCATTCTAGTTTTTAGCTCCCTTACTGAAGATTACAGTGCTATAGGTCTGTGGGTTCATTTCTGGGTTTTCAATTCTATTCTAGGTATATTTTAGATATGAGACCCTATGGCTAGTGAATATCTCCCAATGCGTGGTCTTCCTGTTGATCTTGTTAGCTATACCCTTTGCCATGAAGAAGCTCAGCAATTTCATGCAATCCCATTTGTCCAACCTCTCTTTGATTTGTTGTGTTTCTAGGTTTCTATTAAGAAATTTTAGGCCTGTACCAAGGAGACCTATGATTTCTCCTATTCCATCCTGTAAAGTTTTCAGAATGTCTGCTTTGACTCTGAGGTCTTTGATCCATTTGGAGTTGATTCTGATACCGGGTGTTATATAAGGATCGAGCTTTAGTTTTCTACAAGTAGTTAACCAGTTTTGCCATCACCATTTACTGAAGAGGCTGTCTTTCCTCTATTCTAATTTTTTAACTCCCTTATCAAAGATTAGATGGCTTATATGTCTGTAGGTTCCTTTCTGGGTTTTCAGCTCTATTCCATTGGTCCTGAGGTCTGTTCTTGTGCACGAATCAAGCTGTTTTGATTACTATGGATTTATAGTAGAGTTTGAAATTTGGTATTGATATTCCTCCAGCACTGTTCTTTCTGTTAAGGATTGTTTTTGCTATTTGGGGCCTTTAATAGTTCCATGTAAATTTTTGGATTGCCTCTTCTTTTTCCTTGAAGAATGCCGTGGGAACATTGAAAGGCATCACATTGAATTAGAAGATAGCCTTGGGGATTATTGCCATTATCACGATGTAAATCCTTCCAATCCAGGAACATGAGAGGTTTTTCCACTTTCTAATTTCTGTTTGATTTCCTTTTTCACGTTTTTAAAATTTTCTTTTTTCCACGTTTTTTAAATTTTTCATTATAGAGGTCCTTCACTTCTTTGGTTAAGTTAATTCCTAGGTATTATTGATTGTGGGACTATTACAAATGGAGTTGCTTTCCTGATTTCAGCCACACTTTTCTCATTGCTGCCATACAGAAAAGCCATTGATTTTTGAGGGTTAATTTTATACCCCATTACTTTGCCAAAATTTAGAATCAGCTTGAGTCATTTGGGTGTGGAGTCCATAGGATTCAGTAAACACAAGCTAATGTCATCTGCAAAGAGGGAGAGTTTTATTTAATCTTTCCCTGTTTGGATCCCTTTATTGCCTCTTTTCTTATTGCTGTAGCTAGTCATTCTATTACTAAATTGAAGTGGAGAGAGTGGACATCCTTGTCTCGTTCCTGAGTTAAGATGAAATGGCTTTAGTTTTTCACCATTAAGTAAAATTCTAGCTGTTTGTCATATACAGCCTTTATTGTATTGAGGAATGTTCCCTGGATTCCTAATTTTTCCAAAACCCTCATCACAAAGGAGTGTTGGATCTTGTCAAATGCTTTTTTCTGCATCTATTGAGATAATCATGTGGTTCTTATCCTTGCTCCTGTTGATGTGATGAATTATGTTAATTGATTTGTGTATATTGAACCAGCTTTGCAGCCCTGAAATGAATCTTGTTTGATGGTGCTGTATGAGTTTTTGGATGAATTATTGAAATTGATTGGCCAGAATTTTGTTGAGAAGTTTTGCATTAATGTTCATCAGAGAAATGGGTCTATAGTTCTCTTTCTTTGATGAGTCTCTGCCTGGTATTGGGATGAGGGTTATGATGGCTTCATAGAATGAGTTCGGTAGTGAACTTTCTATTTCAATTCCATTGAAGAGTTGGAAAAGTATTGGTGTTAGCTCTGCCATGAAGGCCTTATAGAATTCCGTTGTAAAGCTGCTTTTCTGAGATGGGAGGTCTCTTATTACTGTTTCTATTTCAGTGTTTGATATGAGCCAGTTAAGATGGTTTAACTCACCTTGGTTTGTTTCAGCATTTCGATATTGGCTTGGAAAACGTCTATTTCTGCCAGGCGCTCTAACTTATTAGCAAAATATTTTGAGAAGTATTCTCTTATAACGTTCTGAATCTTGGTTGTTACTGTGGTGATGTTTCCATTCTCATACCTGAGTTTATTTATTTGAGTGTGTTCTCTTCTTTTTCTGATAAGATTTGCTAAGGGTCTGTCAATTTTTTTAATTTTTCAAAGTATCAACTCTTTGGTTTTTGGTTCTTACAATTTTTATTTTTGGATTCTAATTCGTTTAATTCTGGTGTAATTTTAATGATTTCTTTCCATCTACTATATTGTAGCTAGGCGCCAGTGGCTCATGATTGTAACCCTAGCTACTAAAGTGGCTGAGAGCTAAGAATCATGGTTCAAAGCTAGCCTAGGCAGGAAAGTCCATGACACTCTTACCTCAAATGAGACAAAAGAAAACTGTTAGTTGCTCAAGTGGTAGAGCACTAATCTTGACCTGAAGAGCTGAAGGGCAGTGTCCAGGTCCAGATTTCAAGTCCCACGACTGACAACAATTAAAAATAAACATTTACAAATAAACAATATTTTGACATGAATGTTAAATATATATTCTAAAAATTTTTAAATCCTCACTGGATATATTAGTTTATATAAATATATAGAAGTGTTTTCTGGTTTTAGTTGTTTTTGAGTCAATTGTGTAAATCAAATATTTCTCATTCAATTCATATATGTAGTTTTATAAACTTATAGGCCATAAGTATAAAATTAGCAGATATGTGATAGGCAGTGCTGTTTTAGGTATCTACCTTGGCATTCTAAAATTAAGACTTCTCGGCCAAAATCGATATGCCCTCTAACCTTGTCAGAGGTTTCATCTTATTGGAGCAGAAAAGTATCATCGTTTGGAACAACTGTAACATTTTACATGTATTCCACTTAGATTAACAACCAAAACATTCAAGTCATCTGAACCATGCAAGTAATAACAAAATGTCTTCTGACCTTTTAATTCTCTTAAGAGATGAAAATCTTTAATTATACATTTATTTTTTTCTGCCTAAGATCCTATATCTTAGGAAGATCCTTTTGTGTAACCCTGTGTTCCTGATAAGAAAACCAGAACAAAGGCAATAATGAAAATAGCCAATGAAAATACTTGAAAGCAGTATTGCCATTTTCACTATATTAAGTCTGCCTATCCAAGAGCATGGGAGGTCTTTCCATTTCCTAGTATCTTGTGTAATTTCTTTCTTTAACTTTTTATAGTTTTATTTATTTTTTTTATTGTGAAAATACTGTAAAGAGGGTTTATAATTACATGGGCAACATAATGAGTACATTTCTTATCAATCATTGTAGACTCCTCCTTTGCTTCCCCTTCCCATCTCTTCCCATGCTCCTCCCGCCCCCCCCAACCCAATCCTCCTTCCCCCCACCAAAGTTGTAAAGTTCGTATTCGACATAATGATTTGTATATCTCATTGTTACAATAGATCCACCTGTATCCCTATTTAAATAATTTGTTTTTTTCTCTTCCCCTCCACAAATTATATCAACATCAAATACAGTGAAAGCAGGGGTTACACCATGGGGCAGGAACATACAAAGCAACAAAGAACTAATCTTATAAATGTGTTAGAAACAATCACCTGAAAGAAAAAAGACATTTGAATGCTTATCTTAGGGTTCATTTCTCTAACATCAACTTATCTGACCTTTCTGCTTGACTCAGAATATACTAGTTTTAGCAAATAAGGGAAATCATGGGACCTAAGTTTCTTTGGGCCTGGGTTACTTCACTTAATATAATTTTTCCAAGTCTTTCCATTTCCTAACAAATAGGGCAATGTCATTCTTTCTGATGGAGGCAGAGAATTCCATTGTGTATATATACCACATTTTTATAGTTTTCATTAAATAGTTCTTTTACATCTTTGGTTAGGTTAATTCTTAAATATTTTATTTTGGGGGAGGTTATTGTGAATCGGGTTGCTCCCTTTCTGCTTGTACATTGTCAGTGTACAGGAAGGCAACTGATTTTATGGGTTGATTATGTATTCTGCTACTTTGCTGAAGTGATTTATGATTTCTAAGAGTTTGGGAATGGAGTTTTTGTGATCGTGAAGGTATAGTATTTTGTCATTTGTGAAAAGGGATAGTTTAACTTCTTCTTTTCCTATGCGGATCCCTTTAATGTCTTTTTCTTACCTTATTTACCTCGGTAAGGGTTCCAGGACTATTTTGAAGAGGAGTGAAGACAGTGGGCATCCTTGCCTTGTTCCTGATTTTAAGAGAATTGGTTTTAGCATTTCCCCATTAAGATAATACTGGCTATTGGTCTGTCATAAATGGCTTTTATTGTTTTAAGAAATGTTCCTTCTATTCTTATTTTCTCCAGAGCTTTTACCATGAATGAATGTTGAATTTTATCAAAGGCCTTTTCTGTATCTGTGGAGATAATCATGTGGTTCTTGACCTTGGCTCTGTTGATGTGTAGGATTACATTTATTGACTTAAGTATGTTAAACCATCCCTGCATCTCTGGGATGAAGCCTATCTGATCATAGTGTATGATTTTTTTTTTATGTTTCTGGATTCTGTTAGCTAGAATCCTGTTAAGGATCTTTGCATCTGTGTTCATCAAGGAAATTGGCCTGTAATTCTCTTTTTTGGTTGGGTCTTTGGCTGGTTTGAGGATGAGTGTGATATTGGCTTCATAGAAAGAGTTTGGGATAGCTCCCTCCTTCTCTGTTTCTCTGAAGAGCTTGAGGATTATGGCCATTAGTTCTTCTTTAAAGGTCTTATAGAATTCTGCTGTGAATCCATCTGGTCTTGGGCTTTTTTTATTGGAAGACTTCTGATTGTTTCTGTATCTCGTTGTAGGATATTGGCTTATTTAATGATTTATTTCTTCTTTGCTCAGTTTGGGCAACTTGTATTTGTCTAAAAATGCATCCATTTCTGCCAGGTTTTCTTACTTCAGAGAGTATAACTTTTGAAAGTAGTCCGTTAAGATTGTTTTAGATATTTTGTGTATGTATTGTGAATTTTCCTATGGCATCCCTAATCCTGTTAATATGGGTTTCCTCTCTTCTTTTTAATTAATCTTGCCAACGGTCCATCAATTTTATTTATTTTTTCAAAGAACCAGTTTTTTCTTTGGGTAATTCTGGCTATGGTTCTACAATTTTCTAATTCATTAATCTCCACTCTTAGTTTGGTTATCTGGCTCCTTCTAGTAAATTTAGGTTGCATTTTTTTTCATGTTTTTCTAGCTATTTTAATTGCAACATGAGATAATTTACTTGGTCTGTCTCTATTTTCTTGATGTGGGCACTGAGGGCAATAAATTTTCCCCTCAGGACTGCTTTTGATGTGTCCTACAAGTTTCTTTGTGCGGTGTTTTCATTTTCATTGAGTTGTAGGAAATTATTTCTTCTTTGATCTCTTCTGTTACCTAGCCATTGCTTAGAAGTGTGCTGTTCAATTTCCATGTATTAGAATAATTTCTGCTGTATGCTTTGTTATTGAGAACTAGCTTGATTCCACTGTGGTCAGATAGGATAGAGGGGATTAAGTCGATCCCCTTGTATTTGCTTAAGTTCCTTGCATGAACTATGATATGGTCTATTTTGGAGAAAGTTCCATGAGCTACTAAGAAGAATGTGTACTCTGTTGTTTTAGGGTGAAATACTCGGTAGATGTCAGTTAATTCCGTTGAAGTATGGTCTCACTTAATTCAGTAGCTTCTTTTCCAATCCTCTGTTTGGTAGACCTGTCCTTTGGGGAGAGTGGGGTGTTAAAGTCTACTAGTATTATCATATTGGGATCTATTTTATTCTATAAGTTTGAGAGTATTTGCTTAACATATCTGGGTGCACCAATGTTTGGGGAATATAAGTTGGTAATATAAGAGGGAACTGTCCTCCTCTTGGGTTGTTCCCTGTATTAATATGTAGTGTCCAGCCTTGTCTTTTTGTATTGATTATAATGAAAAGTTTATCTTCTGAGATATCAGGCTTGCTACACTTGCTTTCTTACTGGGGGTATTTGATTGGTAGATCCTTTTCCAACTCTTTACTCTGAGTTTGTTTGTATGTTTGGCTGAGAGGTGTGTCTCCTGAAGGCAACAGATGGATGGGTCATGTTTTCTAATCCAATCCGCAGTTCTTTTTCTTTTGATTGGCAAATTAAGCCCGTTAATATTAAGAGATAGTATAGAGAGATGCATTTTGATCCCTGTCATTCCCAATTTCCCTCAGTTTTTCTTCTTTCCTTTCCTCCTGTGCTTGCTCAGTTAGATTTCTATTAATGACTGTCTGGGTACATGTCCCTGTTCCTGGTTGCTTTCTTCAGGTTGTGTTCCCACTCTTAGTATTCTTTGTAATGCTGGCTTAATGTTTATGTATTCATTTAGTTTTTATTTGCTATTAAAAATTTTCAGCTCTCCATCGAATGTGAATGCTAGCTTTTCCGAGTATATCAGTCTGGGTTGACAGTTATTGGCTCTCAGGGCTCGTATGGTACTTTCCCAGGCCTTTCTAGCATTCAGTGTTTGTGTGGAGAGATCTGCAGTGATTCTAATTTTTTCCAGTTTATTATAGCTCCTTCTTCATTTTTGCTGCATGCAAGATGGTTTCCTTATTATTCAGGTCTATCATTTTTACTATAATGTGTCTAGAAGTGTTTCTCCTGGTGTCTTGCTTGTTAGGTATTCTATATGCTTCTGTTATGTAGGTAAGATGTTCTTTTTTGAGATGGGGAAAATTTCACTGATTATCTTGTTGAATAGGTGTTGCATTCCCTTGCTTTGATATTCCTCACCTTCGTCCACTCCAATTATAAAAAGGTTAAATTTCTTGGCACTATCTGCTTGCTCTTGAATTTCCCTTGGACATAATTTAAGTGATGTTTCCATATCTGTCATTGTTTGGTCCAGTTGGTGTATTCTGTCTTCTGTATCTGACACTCTACATTCCATTTCGTTCACTCTGTTAACTGTGGCTTCCATTGTGGTTTGCAAGGAAGAAATGGACTCATTTATGGATTTGGTGTTGGTTCTCAAAGTACTGATCTCACCTCCTAATAAGGTATGTATTGCCTCTATTTTGGCATTTTTCTCACTTCTGAGTGAGGTATGTACTTCCTCTACTTTTGTGTGTACCTCGTGTTTGAGATCCTGCATCTCTTTCGATAGTTTGTCCCCGTGTTCTTTAATTTCTGGTCTATTTCTCGCTTTATTTTTTGAGTCATTGTCTCCAGCATCCCTTGGATGTAGCTTTTGCTTTCATTCCTACTTTGCTCCCACTGGGGCTCTCCCCTGTGTGGCTGCTGGCTATTGGGGATACCTTGCTATCCTGGCTACTAATAAATCTTGTAATTTTTCTCTGTGATTTTCCCATGTGGGTCCAGGATTATTGGAGACTAATCTGAAATTTTGTTTTGGTCAATATGTGTCTGACTTTGCTTGGTTGTTGTTTCTGTGTTGGTAGAGAGAGTTTGTACCTGATTTCGGTTCTGTTGGGGGCCGAACTCCAGCTGCTGGTCTGACCCACATAGAGTTCTCAGCTCTTTGCTGTAGATCACTGGCAGCTCTCGTCATTGGAAGGGTTGAGCAGCCTAGACTGCTCCTGTTTGCTCCTACGGGTGCTCTTGGCAAGATTGGATGTGCTGGATGAACTCTCTCAGATGCTGGAGTCTGCTATGGGCTCCTGATGGTTTTTTTTTATGGAGGAAAGGCTGGTTTTTGGGCTTGAACTCTGGGCTTGGGCACTGTCCCTCAGATCTTAAGCTCAAGGATGGCATCCTACCATTTGAACCACAGCACCACTTCTGACCCTTTGTGCTTATGTGGTGCTGAGGAATCAGATCCAAGACCTCATGCACCCAACACAAGCACTCTACTGCTGAGCCACCTTACCAGCCTGAGCTCCTGCCTATTATCAGGTCCTGGTGGCCTGTGTTGTCTAATAACCTAGAATATATGGGTCGGGTTCTGGTGGGGTTTGGGCTTCTCTTGTCCTGAGCCCCCCTGGTCTTTTGCTCTCACAGGCGTGCTTCCCAGTGGGTGCAGTTCCTTGTTTTCTCCCCTCTGCTGAGGCTTATGCTCAGCTTCTGACTTCAGTTGGGAAAGGTTGGTTGTGTTGCTCAGGCACTGGATCCCCAGGCCTGGTCCCGGCCCAAGGCCTGGAGAACGCGGGTTGGAGATGTCCTGCTGTGTATCCCACCTAGGTTACACAGCCTGGGGTTCACAGTTCAAATTTCTTCCACTGTTGGGTATCTTGACCCAGGGGTGCTGTTCCTGGCTTGGGCGTTTAAGCTCCCTTCCAAGGGCGTTCTTGCTGTAGCCTGGTCAGCTGAGTGTGCTACACGGTTTGGTGGAGCTCTCGAACGGTTCCCAGTTTTAGTGGGTCCTGTGGTATAGGTGTTGGGGTAGGAGGTCTGGCTCATGGTCTGGGGATTCCCACCAGACCTGGTCTCTCTTGAGGGATACAGAGTCCCCTCCGGGGTACTCACCCTGGAGCTAGTTGTTTCTGTGTGATGTAGGTCGTTGGTTGCCTTTCCAATCAGAGTTCAGTTGAGGTGTATGTGGGCTGGGCTGGGTGGTGGTAGCTCTGTGTGATTCTCTTCTGTCTCTGCCTAATTTGATGCTGTTTGGGTCTGCACCATGAGATGGGCCTCTAACCTCTGCCTGAGGGGTGGGGGAGGGGCCTCCGTGCAGGTTCTGAGCACTGGGGTTTGTCTGCATTTGCACTCTCTGGATCAGCACCAGTTCCTTGCATGTCTTCTGCTCTGGTGTTCGGTGGGAGTCCCATGTAGTTCTGGGGTTCCTGCCATGGGGTTGAGGGGCTTTGGTGGGATGGAGCCTCTCTGCTCAGATGGAGAGTGAGGGGTGGGATCTTTGTTCAAGCTCCTGGCTAGGAGGTTTCTCCGTTCATCACAATCAGTGGGTCTGACACTAGTACCTCAGGCTGCTTCTGCGCAGGTTATCTGCAGACAAACTCCTGTATCTCTGGGACTTGGACAGCCCCTGCTGGGTGGTCTGGCCATGGCTTGGTGTGCTGCTGCACGGCCAGTAAAGGTTGAGGGAGGGGTCTTCCTGCTCCTCTGTTCTGAAATTCTTCTTTTTCTCTCTTTCTTTTTTGTTATTTTCCACCTTCTGTTTTTCTCTGGGTGTTCATCTTTTTGTTGTTGTCAGTCTCTTGGGGAGATTAAGCATTGGAACTTGAACTCTCTTTTGGGTTGGGGAGAGCTGTGGCGTTTCCGTACTGCCCTGTCACCATCTTGGTACCCCTTCTCATCTATTTTTTTATTGTGAAAATACTGTACAGAGGGATTACAATTACATGGGCAAGATAATGAGTACATTTCTTATCAAGCATTGTAGCTCTTCCTTTTTTTCTCCTTCCCATCCCTTCCCATCCTCCTCCCGGAAAGTATGAAATTCTTGATTTGAAGCCTTTTGCTTGATATCCACAACGTGTCATTCTTCCTTTATTAATAGGAGAATTTGGAGAAAGGATTAGGATTCACACTACAAAAAGGAGAAGAGGAAAAGAGAAGGAGAAATCTAGATATTTTGTTCTTCCTCACCTCAATCACAAGGTCTGGATAATGATTATGGATATTAGATACAATGATCTAAAATGATTAAACCCATCTATAGAAAATAGATAACCCCATAAATGATCACATGGAGAATGTTTATTTATAAAAAAAATTGTAATAATGTCCAACAGGAAATCTTATCTATTTGTTTAGATCTTGTTTGGTATTTATTAAATTCTAGTATGCTATAGTCAACTATCATAAAGGTATAAAATATAAGAAACTAACATCTTAATATCATATTCTAACATTAGCTTAATTCTGCTTTTGTTATATGGTGAGGCTGTATTTGAGTTTTGCCTCAATTTCACATGATATATTCTTCCAGTATATAAGTTGAAAGAAGACTCATTTTGAAACTATGCTATTTTTATAGCTAAGGGAAAACAATTCAGCTATTAAACACAGACAATGAGACAGAAATCTTCCCCTAGAAATAGCCTTTCACTACTTCTGGTTCATTTTTGTAAGCTGATGTAAGTCACATGAC
Source organism: Dipodomys spectabilis (assembly GCF_019054845.1). Classification (NCBI taxonomy): domain Eukaryota; kingdom Metazoa; phylum Chordata; class Mammalia; order Rodentia; family Heteromyidae; genus Dipodomys; species Dipodomys spectabilis. The sequence continues at coordinate 2,251,672 of NW_024870964.1, forward strand.
CCAGCTTGACATTGCAAAGTACAGGTAAATCTCACCAACAGGACGCTGATGCAGGACATAGAGTAATATGACCAGATGTACAACACTTGAGATAAAGAGGGGGAAAAAAGAGAACTATAATATAATCAATCATACTCGCTATCACAAGTCTCTACAAGAAGGAAGCTATTATGTACCTTTATTTCTAAAACTACAGAGATCTTCAAATCATGTCTTTTATGCTTGGATGTTACAGGAATTAGAGAACATTTTGATACTGAGACAGCATAAAATTTCCAAGAAAGCTGGAGTAAGCATTTCAATACTACCATTTATTCTCCAAGAAAAGAAACCATTTCATAGACAGTATTTTATACTTTCTTACCTAGTATCCTTTTTTCCAGAAATGGGTTTTGTTAATATATGTTACTATCCACCAGAATAAATGTTTCATTTCTCTGCATCTTGTGCAGACAGTATAGTCAATTACATGTAAGAGGGAGTTCAACAATAGCACTTTTTAAAAATGCAAAAAATGTGGACAGAGAGCCAATATACATATTTTTCCATCATCACCTTCCACATCCTCCTTCTTCTTTCCTAGGAAACACACTCTATCAATTAAAAAGGCTTAGATATTTGCCTCTTTCTCTTGAAAGTGGAAGCAGAATGTTATGGATGTCGGAGATGATGACCAATAGTGTTTTACATAATAATGTCACATGCATCAGCCCTATGCGTCCTGCTGGCCTTAACACTGTACTTACTATGTGATGTGATAGGAATGTCAGCCTTACTGGACTTAGTATTGTTTTCCACTTCTTTTTCTACCACCTGGCCTAAATTATAATACATAGTAACGAAATGAAAAAGTAATGCCATCTTAATCAAGTCTAATTGCGACAATGAGATGTATAAGAGGTTATGTTGAAAAACAAACTTTACAACTTTGGCAGGGTGGGAGGGGGAGAATCGATGGCAGGGATGGTAAGGGGAAGAGGGGGGCAACAATGATTGCTATGAAATGTACTCATTACCTTGCTCATAAAATTGTAACCCCTCTGTACAGTATTTTCACAATAAAAAAACTTATTAATATAAAAACGAAAAGAATTTTTTAGGGCTCTGGGAATGTGGCTTAATGGAACAGTGATTGCTTAGCATGCATCAAACCCTAGGTTTGATTCCTCAGTACCACATAAATAGAAAAAGAAACACTGAAAGTGGTAAAGTGCTAGCCTGGAGCCAAAACAAACAAACAAACAAACAAAAAAAAACAGTTCCCTGTCCCTGAGTTTAAGTCCCAAGATTGGCAAAAAGTCATTTAGCTAGTAAATGCAAAATAAATAACCCATACTTGGAATATAAAATTGATCATTCCAACTGATGCCTAACAATAGTCCGTAATTTATTTTACCTATATTAGAATACTATTATTTAACAAAAGGGCTGGGAAGGTGGCTCAGTGGTATAGATTGCCTTGCACTCATGAGGCCCTGTGTTCGATTCCTCAGCACCACATAAGCAAAAAGAAAAAAGCTGGAAGTGATGCTGTGGCTCAAGTGGTAGAGCGCTAGACTTGAGCTGAAGAGCTGATGGACAGCGCCCAAGCCCAGAGTTCAGGCTCCGCATCCAGACACCCCCCCACCAAAAAAAACCCAAAAAAACAAAAAACAAAAAACAATGTTCTGTTAATAGGTCATGGCAATTTAATGCCAAGAATGTGCTTAGATATCAGGTGGAGATTAATCCTGGAAATTCAAAGATTCCAGGTTTTGAGCCGACATTTCTAATCACAATGAGAAGGGTAGTCTACGTGAGATTTGGAAATCTTTTTGGTAAGTTATAGCATCAAAAAGGAATAGACTAATTAATAGTTTTGACAAAAGAGAAGGAATAACTTCACATGGAAGGAATAAATGATAATAACTAAGTTATACCACAATCTGTTCTAGGGAACCATTTTTGGTTATTGAAGAACTAGTTATCAACTAGGCTTATTCCTCATTGTCTTTAGCATTCTAATTCTTTAGGCTAGTTCTTAATCTCTGTGTGATAAATGGTATACCCTTCTATGCTGTTCTTTCATTCCTGAACTCCTTTGCTTTCTAAAATCTTCAGTCATTTCTGATACTAAGTCCACATACGCAGACAACAGAGGATGCTAATGTAAGAGTCCCATAACACGAGTCATTAATGTAACAACATGGAAAAGGAGGATATTTTTATTGCTACTTCAATTTTTCTGAAAAGCTGCAATGTCATCATTGATTCAAATTTCCATTGTTTGTCTACATAGTGTCATTAAGTCCACATAAATGCAAATATAAGCCGGATGCTGGTCACTCATGCCTATAATCCTACCTACTCAAGAAGTTGACACTAGAGGATTGTGGTTCAAAGCCAGACTGGCCAGGAAAATCCATGAGACTTTTATCTTTAATTAACCACCAGAAATCCTGAAGTGGTGCTGTACCTCAAGTGGCAGAGCACTCAACTTGAGTGGAAGAGCTGAGGGACAGGGCCCAGCATCAGAGTTAAAGCCCCATGACCAACAAAAAACTGCAAATATGACTTCAAGTTTCCCCAAAAGGAACAACGAAGTCAATTGTAATCTTCCCAAACAGAAAAAATAATTCCAAAATGATTCAGTGCACCTACTTTTGCTGAGTTATTTAAGTTATGGCTTTTTGCTTGACATATTCTCTTCTTTTAAAAATTGTCAAATATTAACTTTATTATAAACTTCATCTAATAATTCTTGTTTCAAAAGAGAAGTCCATACAGTTGATGTCACTTGGCTTTCTTACTATCTCAGTTCAAAGTCAACCCAGGCAGGACAGCCTGTCAAACTCTTATCTGTAATTAAGCACTAAAACAGGCAGAATTTGAGTTTTAGCTCAAGCAGTAGAGTAGTAGTTTAGGGGGCAGGTGGGCAGGAAAGACAACTGTACAGGGACAGGGTCCACCTTCTGGTTCAAGCCCCAGAACCAGCACAAAGTAAACAAATAAACAAGAAAATGAAAAACCCACATATTTCTTTAGGACCATCCTTAAAGCACTGGTTTGAGAAGAGGCTCCTTTTGCTGATTATACTCACTGGGTCCTGCTTTTTGGAATCCTTATTGCTGTGGAGGACCCAGGACCAGAATAAAGAAATTGATAACTGACTTCTACAATAGGAGAATCATCTCAGGAGAGAAATATCCATGCATAAGACACTTTAAAACCTCCATGTCTTTGTTTCTTTACAGTAGAACACTTTTAAAACAAAGTTATTTCCTTTTATTCTATGCTAGCCTTGAAATGGCATATTGTTTCCTTTTGTAATACTCCCAACTGGAAGCTTACAGACAAGTTTTATATGAGTAAAGGACACACTCGAAAAGGTAAGGGACAGAGTTTCCTTCAGGCCTTGGATTCTTTTCTTGTACCATAAAAAGGACAGCACAATTTAACTTGAACTTTTTCATTTCTCTATGTTCAATTCCTCTCTTGGGATCAGTTTCCACTTCCAGTAACAGTTCCTTCCACTTACCTCCAGTAACAATCTATGATGCTGCTCCAAGTAAAGTTAATATTTTCTGGTTTCATTGAAATAGCACAAGTACATCTTTGGACATGAGGTAACTTGTGTTTCAGAAATAACTTTTTAAAGAGAAAATATGGAATTTAAATGGCTTATAAAACATTATCCATGTACACATGGCCAAATAAGATGATGTTAAGTGAAATGTACCCCAAGATAGTGACACAACTTGATTTTTCTCTCTTGCTATTGTTTTTAATGTATTTAACATGTAGTATGTATTTTTTTTGTTTCTCTTCTATGTTCTTCCTCCATGATATAACCCCTGTTTTCACTATATTTGTTGTCGGCAACCTGTATCTTGCATATACATTTTATTAATGTGGGGAAGGGAAGGGAAATAACAAAATGCTGAAACAAGGATACAGTATGACCCATTGTAACAATGAGTTGTACAAGGCACTATGTCGAAAATGAACTTTACTACTTGAAGAGGGGAGAAGGGAGTTGGGGCGGTGGGGAGGAAAGGGATGGCAGGAGAAAAATAAAAGAGGAGGTAACAGTGCTTGATAGATTATGTACTCATTTACTTATTTATGTAACTCTAATCACTATTTACACCATTTTTACAACAAAAAAAAATGAAAAAAACTTCCTGGAGTAGTTTAAGTTCAAATTTCCTAATTGCACTGTAATTAAGACCAATTTTAAGTGGGAAGAAGGTTCTCAGAAACATTTCTTTGTGAGTGTGTGTGTTGTGCATTATTTCCCAAGTGTACATAAGTTAACAGTAGGAGAAACAATAGGAATAATACAAGAAAAAGAAGTTTTGTGCTTAAGATTAATAGTTCAATACACTACAGAAGACTCTGCAAATAAGACAACATTGAAACAATAAATTCAAAGCCAGTAAGTAGATCTATGGGAGTGATATAGAGAAAGCATTAGTGAAGGATGAGGGCACTCTTGTTTTCTACTAGATCTAAATCATGGTAGCTAATCATGAAAATTTGTAATAACGTAGTATGGAAGAATAATTCTGTTCCCAAAGCAAGTCAGATATAAAAGCATGGACTTAACTGAAAAAAAAGGCCATGTTGAGAGAGCAGGAATTATACTAGCAATGAACTAGTGGCTAAGATCACATTTCTTTTTCTTTCTTTCTTTTTTTGATGGTTGTGGGTCTTAAACCCAAGGCTAGAGTTCTACCACTTGAGCCACAGTGTGAATTCCAGTTTTCTGGTGGTTAATTTGAGATAAGTGACTCAGAAAACATTCCTACTGGTGCTGGATTTGAACTGCAATACTCAGATCTCAACCTCCTGAGTAGCTAGGATTATAGGCATGAGCCACCAGTACCCGGCTCAAGATCACATTTCTAGCAGTGTACACTCAGGATATATAATGTGTATGTTCATCTACCTTTGTATGAATTCTTGAGTTAAAAATCTGGGCTACAGGTTAGACTTTACATACACGAAAGTGTTTCTAGTTTAAAACATGATACTCCTGGAAAAAATAAAAACTAAGAATGGAAAAGAGTCTGGGAAGTTAAGTTTGAATCCAGCTTGGGCAGAACAGTCTTTGCAACACTACCTGTAATTAACCAGCCAAAAGTTACACTAGAAGAATGGCTCAAGTGATGTAATACTAGTCATGAGCAAGATTGCTGAATAAGAGCTTGAGGATTTTGCATACATACATACAAACATTCACATACACACAGAAGCACTTACATGTGCAAACACACATATGAAACAACTCTCAGAATGTATAGAAAAGTTAGAAAATAATAGAAAATATGTCCTGAGTAAGACTAAAATCAAGTCCTAATTTTCAATATTAGAAACTCCTCAAGTGAACTTTCCCCAAAAAAGGTTGAGAATATTACATAGATAGGGACCAGACACAGTAAGAGAGGCAAGTAATCATCATGGAGGATCCATGGAGGAATGAATCAGAGACCCCTGCAGGTGCACCTGAAAATGTTCATACCCTGTGTCAAATGTTAGAACATCTTTGAAAATTGTACAGAAACACTTTGAGCAGTCAGTCTAGTGGATAAGATCATCGGAGAAGTTCAGAATTACTAGTATGCTTCTAGGTTAAATAAACCAACAAACTATGGTAGGACAATGTGATACAAGCCTGAAATTCTAGCATTCAGATTAAGACAGGAGATTAGAGAGTGGATTACATAGTGATACCTTCCCCTAACTAGTTAGTATAATTTTGCTCAATAAAACAAACCAAAAAACAAGACAGGAATTCACAATTGGAAGTTAGGGCTAATTTTGTCATTATGTTTTGAGAAGTCAAGTTTCCTATTGAAATGCAACCCATATATCATCCTCAGTCATGTTTTAAATGCTCTCTTCATTACAGAACATTCCTAGATGCAAAATAGCTCATGATTCCAAACCAAAAATTTAAAAAAGTAAGCATCATTCTGTTGGTTTCCACAGAATTGATGAAGGATTACAAAAGCTTAATCCTGGAGAGATAGCAAAATTTTCTAATGTAGGACTTTGTCAACCTGGCTAAATGAGAATTTAGATTTAAAATAAACATGTTTTGTTTGTAATTTTATATTCTACAGGATACTACAAAATTCTTTTTAAGTAGAAGTTTTAATTTACAAATTATTCTGGCATTCTATTTGTCTAGAATATTCTTTCAAGCGAGTTAAAGGACTTAATTAATAGATAATTCCAACAGTTCATGTATAACATGATAATGCTAGAAACAGTTGCCAACAAATGGATGATATTAATTTATAAATTTAGAAAAAGAGCAATGTTTTGAGGCTTTGGTGTAACATGGTATGAAGAGAGTTATTGTGCGACATCTTTTTTCTTCTACCTATACATAACACAGGAAGACATTTCCTTAATTACGTACCTCTGCATACAATGAGAAAAATGCTAGGTTTGGGGTTTGTTTTCATTTTGTTTTTGTTGTTTTGTTTGTCCTAGGGCTTAACCGCTGGGCCTGGGCACTGTGCTTGAGCCTGTTTTTGGTCAAGGCTACTGATCTTCCACTCGAAACTCAGTAACACTTGTGTCTGGCTTTTCCTGAGCAGTTTATTGAAGATAAGAATCTAAGGAACCTTCCTGCCTGGGTGAGTTTTGAACCATAATATTCAGATCTTAGCCTCCTGAATATCTATGATAGATAAAAAGATGAGTAGAAGTAATATTTGCAAGTTTTCTGATCTCAAGAATACCACTTGAGGTAAAACGATGCAGCAAAGTTTAGTGTAGTGTTTTTTCAGCAATCCAAAGGGCATTTCATTATCAGAAGTGTAGAATTTTTTCACTATAATGATAAGCTAGTCATGCTGTGAATTTAGGGAATTTTAAGGTGCACCTTACAATTTGGAAAGTGTTGGGCTAGAATGACTTCACTGCATAAAATGTTGGGATTGATTGTCATAAAAATAATAGCTTACTCTGATGAACAAATGTTTACTCTAGAGGAATTAATTATTATAGATACTTCATAGTTTTATCTTCTACCAGAATGTGGCTAGTTTTTCTGTTGACTTTTAACTATGTAACGCCCCATTGGAAACTGCATTTTTTGCGGAATTAAATAAAATGCATACAGGCACTGTTTTAAATATCTCTGGTATGGCATGTTCAGAATTTGAAAATGAGTCGTTAGTAGTCATAGGAATTTTGAAGATCACATATATTCTGTCCTATCAACAAATATTTAGTTTTAAAAGTTAGGAGTTTCCAGAGAATTGAACTATTTTCTATGTAGTATGAGACAATACTAAAATAATGTTTTTTCAAAATAATGACAAGTATATTCTGAAAATTTTGTATAGTTTGATAACATTCAAGTTGATGACCCTCTGATAAAGAGAGGGACAATTAATTCAAATTAGAAGCCAAATATTGTACATTTTTTAAAAAGGTAATACACATAGAATAATATTTACTATGCCAATACAGTGAAATTATATTTTATGTAGCTTGTTTTTAAATTTAATTTTATTGTCCATTTAATATATAAAAGGGGTTGCAGTAATTGAAAGGTAAAGAATACATAACATGTCGAACTTTTTACCCCCTCCCTCTCATTTTAATCACAATTTTCATTCACAATACCCCTCATAAGTAGTAATGTAAATTTCCAAAATGTTGTCTTCTGAGTATTGCTATTGCATTGGTTTGCCCTTTGTCTTTTGTGTCGCCATTTTGTTGTTCCTCTTCCTTTGCAACATTAAGATAAATATGTATACAATACACAGGATACTGAAATTAAATACAGCAGGGGATAAACCATAGGGGAACACTAGGAGTTCATTTTGCTCATCATCCACTTATATGGTCACATATACATAGGTATTGAGCCATTCTGCTCATCTGCTAAGACTACCCTAGACATTTCCTACTCATTACACATGAGGGAAACCATGGGATCTTTTTCTTTATATCTTGCTTATTTTACTTGGTAGGATTTTTCCAAGTCTTTCCATTTCCTTATGAATTGGAAGCATAGAATTCCACCGTGTGTGTGTGTGTGTGTGTGTGTGTGTGTGTGTGTGTGTGTGTGTGTGCGTACCACATTTTAGTGATTCATTCTTCTGAGTGGTATATTGGTTTAAAACATGATTGCATGTAAGTATCAGGGTCATTCAAAAATTACAGATGCCACCTCCACAGGTATACTAAAATAATGATTTCTAAGTAACATAGTCTTTTATGTTGGTACAAGTGTTGAGATATCTGGATGAGTCTAATGTATATTTTGCACTGAATTAGGCAGGAAGATATCATATAGGATAAAAATGGTAGTGACAAAATATTCCCTTGAGATAGATTAAGGAAGCTGCCAGAAGTATGAAGAAATTCAGATAATTTAGGAAAATTTAGAAATGCAAGCTCAAGTTTGTCTCTTTAAATAAAAATTATGTAAGTAGACGGGCAAAAGAAGGGGAAGAGAAGAAATAACAGACAGCAGATCATTGAACCAAGTTAGAGAATAAAAAGATATAATCTATAATTTCCAAGTTAAAAAAGAGAACAATATAATAAGTACCTCTTAATTTAGGAACATGCATAATATTTACTTGGCTTTTCTCTAATTTAATGCTCTAAAATAAATGTAGATTTTATAAGAAAATTTAGGTGATTTCCATTACTTCAACCTGAACACTAACTGCGATTAGCCCTCTTTTTCTCACTTTGCACTTGGAAAAATAGTCCCTAAATTGATGATGTTGTGGCTGATTAGAGTCAGAGTTAGGGGCTTCTATTGTACAATTATCCCAGAATAGTTTAAAGCAGTTTTTCCCCAAGATATCCAACTAAATTCTCTGAATCAATACTTTGAACACATCCTCACACCTGAGCACAGAATTTGAAATTATACTTCTGCATTTCCTTGGCACATTCTACTTTGTGCCTTTTGCTTTTTTGCACATTCCTTTTGAGTTGATGGTTGCTCTATTTCCATTTCATCTTTACAAATTGCTGAGAACATTGTTCAACTACTACTTCTTCTTTGCACATGACAGTCTATGTATGAAGGTACTTTGTCTATGTTAAGCAATATGGTAGTACTCACTCTCTGAGGAGAAAAGTTCCACAGTATAACACTATGCCCACATTAGAGGGTGTAGAATTTAAATTTAAATCATTTTGAGACAAACAGTGATATTAAAAGTGTAAGGCTCCCTAGGGACATTTGCTTGGAGCTCATTAGTTTTCCTAGGAGAAATATAAATATCCAGAAAATTTGGAGCTAATTGGTAAGTAACCAGTTCCTAGATGTTGTGTTAATACAAGTCAAAATTGTATTATTGTTACATCAGAATCTTTCCCTACTTGCCAATGTGTATGAAAAAATGAAAGAAAGGCAGTAACACAAAGTGTCTGATATTTTTAGGCTTTTAATCCTACTGGTGAGGGTAATGTCTGAACTCTTCCATTCAATAAAAGCTTGAAGTTTATAAGAGCACTTCCTATATATAAGAATTTGTGGCAGGTTGATTGACAGGGTTATTACAGCATGGAGATATCCCTAACAAAAATTAGATTTAAATAGAATATATGTCAGTTACGATTTGTCAATGGTTAATGAGGCATTTTCTATTCTAAAGAAGAATCAATTCGAGGAGTCTTCAGTCACATCAGTAAAGATGTATGTTCAACCTAATACTTGGTGTTACTTGTCCTACATTTATAATGATTAGGCTGATAAGATATCCAAACATATCTAAAGATATTTCAATAAAATTCCAAACTGATGTGGATACATGTGTCACTCATTGGAACTGAAGGATAAATTAGGCTTGTCTATGCTGTAGTTCAATCTTTAATCACCTGGCTAAAACAATCTTCAAAAATATTCACAGAATACTTCTGAGTAAAGTTCATGAGAGTTATATCTGTATAATTCTTCTAAGTTCAGGATAAAAGCATTTGTTCCCAGAATTTAAAATCAACAGGATCTGTTGAATTCATGGATCCAGAATTTCATGGCTTCACATTCATATCTCAAAATTTTATCAATATGAATTTCAACCACTAAGCCAACTTCTCAGCCTTTTTTCTTATAAATAAAATTATTAATTTCCACATTTTGATGGACTAAGCTATAGTTTTCAACCAAGTGTGATTAGTTCAATAACATTCTCATATCGATAGTATTCAATAATCAAAGTTTCCAATGATATATTAAGAGTATTTCTTCAGTACAGCTGTAAACACATGACCCAATTTACATAATTCTACTTACATATCTATAGTTACCTTAAAAGGACACAGACCGTAGAGCCAGTAGTTAAAATTTATTTTTATTTCTCCATGAAACTATTTGTAAATTCATACCAACAAACTGAATTTGACTCCTTATTTATAAGCTAAGATGGAAGATCCTATACAATTCTCTTTGAACATTTGAAAACTTGCTTGCTATAATGATTGCAGTATTATACAAATTGATTTGCTATATGGAGTATATCAATTTCTCCACAAATGCATTACTATATTTTGTGTAATCTATTTATATTATGGTCATACTAGTGAGTTTTCTTTTGATTTGTTCTTAGATACTAAAGAGGAACTTATTTCATATGCTTCTCCTATTGACTATTAATTTGCATATGTTCTTTAAAGAAATAACCTATTCGGGAAAAAAGTTATTTAGAATTAGAAAATATAAAAATACTTAGACTCAAAATCATTGTAGCATTAACAGTGTAGCATTAACAAATACGTGCCCTCTATCTGTTGGATATTTTTTCACTTCTATTATATTGTCCTATGAATTATGAAAAGTTTTCAGTTGATATTATCCAGTTTACTCTTGCTTTTCTTTACCCACTAATGCTCTCCTTATCATTTTTTACAAACCTTTACTGATCCAATGTCATGAATTTTTACACTTATGTTTTATAGGTTTTTACATCTCACATTTAGTTAGATAATCTTTTTTTTATCTTTGTATAAGGATTGAGGTAATAGTCTAAGATCTTATTTTAAATCTAGGGAGGCAATAGTGCCAGTACACCCATTTAAGATTCTGTTTTTATTTCATAAAGTCATGGAATCCTTTTCAAAATCTATTGACCATACAACTGAGAATATTATTACTGTGAAAATACATACAGAGTGGTTACAATTACATAATAGTATTAACCAAAGCATGCTATTTGCAGAGGAGTATTTAAAAGGAGTAATTTCTTATAAAATTGAACTTTTAATCCAACAAAATGAATACCAGGAAACTATCACTTGGAAGATGTGAGTGGAAGTAAAAGGGAAGGAATAAAGAGAGTTATGGAGGAAGAGAGTGAAGAAATAATATTCAATGCAGATAGTGTGTAAGTAGAAAAAAAGAAAGTGAGGTGAGGTTTAGAAGGTTGTGGAAAGTTATGTAAAGATCCATTGTACTTATAAACTGATTTGTGGAATGGAAATTCTTTTTTTTTTTAATTTAATTTAATTTTATTTGTGAACATACTGTACAGAGGAGTTACAGTTACATGGGCAGGATAATGCGTACATTTCTTACCAAGCATTGCAGCCTCCTCCTTTGTTTACCCTTCACATCCCTTCCCAGCCTCCCCCTCCCCCCCTAATCCCAATCCTTCTCCTTCCCCTCCTTCCCCCCCTTCCCCCCCCCCCCCCCGGCACCAACGTTGTAAAGCTCGTTTTGGACATGACAACTTGTACTTCTCATTGTTGCAACAGGTGAGCAACTATTTAATAAAAATATAATTAAAAAAATGGAGACATCTAATCTTAAACTGCGTTCTCTTAAACCATGAGTCAATATAATAGTTTCCTCCTCAGAAATATTCTTTGCAGGTATTTTCCTCATAATAACAGAAAAGTGACCAGTGCAATGAATAGCAATACATCACATTGTATATTCTAAATAGACACAATATAAAAATCACAGTAAAAATGTTAGAATTCATCACATGATAAAAATAACAGGTAGAAAGTATCAAATGCTGACTGATTGTTTTTCCAAGTACTTTACCTATGGTATCTAATTTAATCCTCACAATAATCCCATAAAGTGGAGCTACTTCTATTTTTAATTCTCAGATGATGATATGGAAGTCTTCAGAGTTGGAATTACTAGTACCACATTGCACACATGGTAAGAGTTAGCCTGTGGCCCATCTCCCACTGTATCAAATTACCTCATTTTATTTTATGACTAATATACCAGCACTTAGTCTACTAATTCTAGGAAATTTTCCCAGAATTATTGTGTACACTCTAATAATATTTCACTTTATCTTTGTTAGAAAATAGGTAGCTTTAATATGAAAGCTCCAAGTTCATAATCAATTTATACCTCCCTGGTGAAAGGAACTGCGAAAGCATAACATTCTTCATTTCTAGCTCAAAATAGTAGAAATCATATTCTATCCCATGACTCAACACTGCACTGTTTGGGGACCCCATCTCTGTTTAACACAGTCTTACTGAAAGAATGACCTGCCTAATTCCAGATGGAAACAGACTGCATGTCTTATGGACCAATCATTTCCACATTGTAGCTCACGTAAGTTGTTTACTATGAGAAGTATTTTGATTGCTTTTTATAACCAAAATTTTGAGAGAAATGTACTACTTTAAAATACTATTAAAGCAAGAATGATATAAGAATCACCTTTGACCCCAGATAAATATTTTACCTTTCATATACCAAAAATGCAGTGTGACCTACCATTAATATTAGGAACGAGAGGTTAAAAATCATAGACACCAAGACCTAAGTATGAATTAAAGACTCTCCAACTTGTGAATACTATTGGTTTAAAAAGTCATCAATACTACTGCATTTAAAAAAAATTCTTATGATACTGAAGATTCAATTATAAACTATTTACACGTGAAAATAACTCATTTTCTTTGGAGTAGGACACAAAACACAAGATTATTCCTAATCATTTTATTACTTTTTATTTTTTTCCTAATCATTTTAAAACCTTTATTTATACTACAAATTCACAACTATAACTAAAGATTCTAAAAGTATCTGAAGTAAAGGGACACAACGGAAATAATTTAACTGCATCATCTTCATTCAAAATACTGTGTTAATAGAAAACAAAGTTATATTAATAATTAATTAGCTAAACAAATTCACTTACATTCTTTTATTCTATTTCATTTAGTTTTATAAAAACTTGATTTTCATAAAATGATGCATATAAAAGCCTATATGCCCACTTACATTTTCAGACCTTAACAATATTTATTTCAGAAATGTCTTTAACTCTATAGTCAATGAGCTGAAATAATACTAAAATATTCAAAGGCTTTTCAGAAATTGCAAGACTCACTCTGCGATGTTATTTATATTGGAAAAGATATTGAAAAAGCCTTATTTGTTAAGTTCCTGTAGTTACTCCCACAAAAGAACCATTAGTGAAGATCCTTTTGCATGTTCAAAACAACTTCTAATACATTCACACTCTGGAGACAAAATATGCTTTTTTTGTTTGTTTGTTTGTTTTTGAAAGTAATATCTAACAAGCATATCCACAATACCTATTTGCAGTTATTATAATGAGATATTCAAACGTAAAATTATTGGGTTGATTATCTCTTAGTGAGAATAGATATGATCTTACAAAGACAGTTCTTTTCAACAGAAAGCAAGAAAGAGTTTATCCACCTTGTGTTTCATGGAATAACCAGAGAGTAATACCTGTTTGGTCAAGTCGGGCAAACTCACTCCATGAGCATATCTTAAAATTATAACCAATTTAAGAGATCAAATACATATTTTGTAGTGACAGTCATCTTACAGCAATAACTTAGCACCTAATTATGTCTGTATCTCCTCACCCAACATATAAAAGAGCTGTAAGCAGTCTCTTTTATCTATCTTAATGTTGTAAATGCTTTGATTCTGATGATGTTATTATTTGACAAATAAAATGTACAGAAAGGTTGTCCAACTGAAATGACATGACAGAACAGTGATAAATAAAAACATTGAAACACAGTTAGCTCTTTTCAACCTCACCCTGTCGATATGGGCAAGCAACATTGTAACAGCACATGCACACATATACACATACACACATGTGCACACATGTACACACACATATACATGCATGCTAAATTCAGGGTTTATTGTACAAAAACGTTCAAATTAAATATTAGTGATTAGTACAAATGATTATTTGCCTTACTACGAAATAATGCACAATCTAGTCACCATGCCTATCAATATGTGACCACTTAATTTATTTTTAATTAATTAATTAACTAATTCATTCATTCATTTGTTTGGTGCTAATAATAGGGCTTGAACTCAGGGCCTGGCCCTGTCCCAGAATTTGTTATCTTTTTGTTTTAGTTTTCTCAAGGCTAGCCTTTTACTGCTTGTACCACAGCTCCATTTCTAGCTTTTGTTGTTTTCTTTCAAATGAGAATCTAATGGACTATTTTTGTTGTTTGGTTTGGTTTCAAACCACAATCCTCAGACTTCATCTTTCTGATTAGCTAGGATTAATGACATGAGCCACCAGTGTGGCTTCTACTTCTTCCTCTATACTTATCTAATGCGCATAATTAGATAGTAATTTAAAACTGAGAGTATAGTAACAATTTGTACAGTGATGAAATTGTCCTGTCCAAACTTCAAGTTAGTAATTTAAATTTCTTCTTAAGACCATACACAAAAAAATACCATGATATAGTATAAGAAAAATCACAATTGGACGTATGAGCTTCAAGACCTTTTTAATAGATTCATTATTTATTGTTACCCAACATTAGGAAAAAAATGTACAATGCAGTAGTAAAATAGAGTCCTTTGCATGACTACTTAAATTCCTAGTTTTTTAAAGACACTTGTTTTCATCTACAAAAGTAGGCCTGTCTATTGGCTTCATGTGGTTTCTATGATTGAAAGTGCTTAATGAGAAGTCAAGATGTATTAGTAGTCCTTTGCTATCATTAAATCTCACTTTGATAATAAAATTTAAAAAATAATCTGCATAAAATATAATTTCACTGTATTGGTATAGTAAATATTATTCTCTTTGTAGTAACTTTTTAAAAATCAATAGTATTTGGCATCTAATTTGAATTAATTACCCCTTCTTTATTAGAGGTTCATCAACTTGAATGTTATCCAACTAGACAATATTTTAACAATATATTGCCAATATTTTGAAAAAAGAATAAATTTATTACTTTCTCATACTAAAACCGAAAATAGTTTAATTCTATGGAAACCCATAACTTTTAAAAGTAGATAAGTTTTTAAGAGGACAGAATATATGTGTTATTCAAAATTCCCATCACTAATAACTACTCATTTTTAACTTCTCAACATTCTATACTTGAGAGATTCAAAACAGTACCTGTTTGCATGTTATGAAATTCTGCAATAGATGCAGTTTCCAATGGGGTGTTATAGATTGAGAAATCAGCAGAAAAATTGCCACATTCTGGTAGAGGAAAAAACTATGAAGCATCTGGAGGGGATGTGGACAGAAAGGAACCTTACTTCATTGTTGGTGGGAATGTAAACTTGTTCAACCACTTTGGAAAGCAGTATGGAGGTTCCTCAAAGACTTCACATAGAACTCTCCTATGACCCAGCAATCCCACTTTTGGGCATTTAACCAAATGTTTACAAACAAGACCACACTAAAGCGACCAGCACAACTATGTTTATTGCAGTATGATTTACCATAGCTAAGATATGGAACCAACCCAGATGCCCCTCAGTAGATGAATGGATCAAGAAAATGTGATATATATACACAATGGAATTCTATGTCTCCATCAGAAAGAATGACATTTCCCCATTTGTTAGGAAATGGAAAGACTTGGAAAAAATTATATTAAGTGAAGTAAGCCAGGCCCAAAGAAACATAGGTCCCATGGTTTCCCTTATTTGCAATACCTAGTATATGTATGAGTCAAGCGGAAAAGGTCAGATAATGTGATGTTAGGAAAATGAACCCTTAAATATGTATTTTAATGTTTTTTTTCTTTCATGCATGTGTTTCTAACGCATTTATAAGATGATTTCTTTGTTGCTTTGTATGTCCCTCCCCCACAGTGTAACCCCCCGCTTTCACTATATTTGATGTCAGTTTAACTTGTGGAGGAGATGGGGAAAAACAAGTCGTTTAAGGATTCAGGTGGACCTGTTGCAGCAATGAGAAGTACAAAATGTCATGTCAAAAACGAGCTTTACAATGTCGGTGTAGGGGGGAGGGAGGAAGGATTGGGTGCGGGGCAGTGGGAGCGCTGGGAAGGGAGGTGAAGGGTAAACAAAGGAGGAGGCGGCAATGCTTGGTAAGAAATGTATGCATTATCCTGCCCATGTAATTGTAACCCCTCTGTACAGTATGTTCTCAAATAAAATAAAATAAAATTTTAAAAAAAAAGAGAGGCAAGGGGTGACAGTGTCCAAAAAACAAAAACAAAAAAACTATGCAGCATCTGTGATAATTACTTCTTCAAGCGTAGCCAATTGTTCATCAGAGTAAACTATTATTTCTATGACCATCAATCCCAAGATTTATGCCATAAAATCACCCTAGACCAACAGTTTCCAACTTGTAAGGTGCACCTTAAAATTCCTTAATTCACATCACGAATAGCTTACTCTATATGATAAAATAGTACACCACTGCTAATGATGCGCTCCTTGTTCTGGAAAGAACACCACAAAAAACCGCATGAATTTTTCCCCAACTGCTATTCTTGAGATCAGAATACTTGCAAATATTATTATACTTTAACTATCTTAGATATTCAGGATGCTAATATCGGAAGATTACAGTTCAAAGCCCACCCAGGAAGGTATCTTAGAATCTTATCTCCAATAAACTTTTCAGCAACAGCCAGACACAAATGCCACTGAGGTTGAAGTGTAGGGCTCGAGCCTTGAGCATAAACAGGCTCAGAGACAGTGTCCAGGCCTAGGGTTCAAACTCTAGGAAAAACCAATAAAAACAAAGAAAACAAACTCCAAACCTAGCTTTTCTCTCAATGTAATTAAGGAAATCGCTTCCTGTGTTACATATAGATAGAAGAAAGATGTCATACAATTACTCTCTTCATACCATTTTATACCAAACCCTCAAAAAATTGCTGTTTATCTAAATTTATAAATTTTTAGAAATTTATAAATTTGTTGGCAACTCCGTCTAGATTATTCACATTATCATGGTATACACGAACTGTTGGAATTATCTATTAAGTTCTAATTATAACTCTTTTAAAAGAATATTCAAGGGAAATAGAATGCCAAAATCATTTGTGAATTTGTCAATTAAACCCTCTACTTAAAAAGAATTTTGTAGTATCCCATAGAATATGGAATTACAAAGAAAACCAAAGTATTTATTTTAAATCTAAATTCTAATTTAGCAAGGTCTACAAAATTCTACATTAGACGAACTTTGCTATTGCTCCAGGCTTAAGCTTTTGTAATCCTTCATCATTTCTTTGGAATCCAACAGAATGATGCGTACTTACTTTTTCAAATTTTTCTATAAGAATCATGAGCCATTTTGCATCTATGAATGTTCTGTAATGAAGAGAACATTTAAAACACAACTGAGGATTATATATGAGTTGCATTTCAATAAGAAACTTGACTTCTCAAAACTAGTGACAAAATTAGCCCAAAATTCCATCTGTGTATTCTTTTCTTGTTGTTTGTTTTGTTTTATCAAAACAAAATTATACTACCTGGTCCGGGGAAGGTATCGCTATGTAATTCCACTCTCTAACCTCCTGTCTTAATCTGAGTGCTAGAATTCCAGGCTTGTATCACATTGTCCTGCCATAGTTTGTTGGTTTATTTAATCTAGAAACACAGTAGCAATTCTGAACTTCTCCGATGATCTTCTCCACTAAACTGCCTGCTCAGATTGTTCATGTACTATTTTCAAAGATGTTCTAAAATTTGACACAGGATATGAACATTTTCAGATGCACATGCAGGGGTCTCTGATTCATTCCTCCATGGATCCGATCCCATTAATAATGATTACTTGACTCTCTTACTATCTCTGGTCCCTACCTATGTAATATTCTCAACTTTTTTTAAGAAAGTTCACTTGAGAGTTTTCTAATATTAAATATTATGACTTGATTCTAGTCTTACTCAGGACATATTTTCTATTGTTTTCTAACGTTTCTACATATTCTGAGAGTTGTTTCATTTGTGAATTTGTGTGCACATATAAGTGCTTCTATGTGTATGTATGTGTTTTTATGTGTGTATGCAAAGGCCTCAAGCTCTTATTCAGCAAACTTGCTTATGACAGGTATTCCAGCTTTTGGCTGGTTAATTATAGGTAGTGTCTCAAAGCCTGTTCTGCCCAAGCTGGATGCAAACTGAACTTCCCAGACTCCTTTATATTCTTAGGTTTTATTTTTCCAGGAGTATCAACTTTTAAACTACAAACATTTTTGTGAGTGTAAAGTCTAACCTGTAGCCCAGATTTTTAACTCAAGCATTCATATAAAAATGGATGAACATACACATTACATATCCTGAGTGAACACTGTTAGAAATATGATTGTAAGCCGAGTGGTTGTGAGATCTGAGAATTGGGGTTCAAAGCCAGCCCGGGTAGGAAAGTCCTGGAGACTCTTTTCTCCAACAACTAACAGAATACTGGAATTAGCAATGTGGCTCAAGTGGTAGAGCACTAACCTTGAGCTGAGTAGCAGAGGGACAGCATCCAGTCTGAGTTCAAGTGCCAAAACAACAAAAAAGAACATAAGAAAAGGAAAGAAAAAGAAATGTGGTCTTAGCCACCAGGTTCATTGATAGTATAATCCCTGTTCTCTCAAGATGGACTATTTTTTCTATTTAAGTCCATGCTCTATATCACTCCCATACATCTCCATATTGGACTTGGCTTTATTGTTTCAATGTTGTCTTATTTGTAAAGTCTTCTATATTGTATTGAAACCTTATACTTAAATACAGAACTTCTCTATCTCCTATTATGACAATTGTTTCTCTTCCTGTTAACTCATGTACACTTGGGAAGTAGTGCACAGCAGATACACTCACAAAAAAATGATCTGAGAACCTTCTTCCCATTTAACATTCACCTTAATTTACAGAGCACTTAAGTTTGAATTCAATGTACTCATGGATAATGTATTTATAAGCAATTTAAATTTCATATTTTTTCTTTCCTAAGTTGTCTCTGAAACACGTGTTACCTCATGTACAAAGGTGTCCTTATGCTATTTCAATGAAACCAGAAAACATTCATTTTATCTGGAGCAGCACCATAGATTGTTACTGGAAGTAAGTGGAAGTAACTATTACTGGATGTGGAAACTGAAACCAGGAGAGGAATTGAACATAGAGGAATGACAAAGTTAAAGTTAACTTTTGCTTTCCTTCTTACCGTACAAGAAAATAATCTAAGGCTTGAAGGAAACTCTGTCCCTGACTTTTTTGAGTGTATTCTTTACTCCTGTAAAACTTGTCTGTAAACTTCTAGTTGAGAGTATTACAAAAGAAAACAACGTCCCATTTCAAGGCCAGCATAGAACAAAAGGAAATAACTTTGTTTTAACAGTGTTCTACTGCAAAGAAACAAAGACATGGAGATTTTTAAGTGTCTATTGCATCTCTCCTGAGATGATTTTCCTATTGCAGAAGTCTGTTATCCATTTCTTTGTTCTGGTCCTGAGTTTTCCATAGCAATAAGGATTCCAAAAAAAGAGGAGTATGAGTATGATCAGCAAAAGCAGCCTCTTCTCAGACAAGTACTCCTTTTAGGAGGGTCCCAAGAAATTCCTGGATTTGATTTGTTTGCTTGTTTGTTTAGTTTGTGCTGGTTCTGGGGCTTGAACTCAGAGGCTGGACCCTTTCCCTGTACAGTTGTCTTTCCTGCCCACCTGCTAAAATCTAAATACTCTACTGCTTGAGCCAAAACTCCACTTCTTTTTTTTTGGTGTTTAATTACACATAAGAGTTTGACAGACTCTCCTGCCTGAGTTTGCTTTGAACTAAGATAGTAATAAATCCCAATGCCATCAATTGTATGGAATTCTCTTTTGAACCAAGAAATATTAGATGAAATTTATCATAAAACTAATATTTGACAATTTTTAAAAGAAGAGAATATGTCCAGCAAAGAAGCCATAACTTAACCCAGAAAAAGTAGGTGCACTGAATCATTTTGGAATTATTTTCTCTGCTTTCGAAGATTACTAGTAACTTCATCATTCCTTTTTGGAAATGAAGTCATATTTACACTTTTTTGTTGGTTGTAGGGCTTGAACTCTGATCCTGGGCACTGTCCCTCAGCTCTTCAGCTCAAGTTGAGTACTCTACCACTTTAGCTATGGCACCACTTCTGGGTTTCTGGTGGCTAATTGAAGATAAGGGTGTCATGGACTTTCCTGACAAGGCTGGCTTTGAACCACAATCCTCTGGTCTCAACCTCCTGAGTAGCTATGATTACAGGCATGAGCCACCAATACTTGGCTCATATTTGCATTTACTGCAGTTAATGACACGAAGTAGACAAAGAATGGAAATCTATATCAAATGATGTGACATTGAAGCTTTTCAGAATAATTGAGGTTGTAATATGTTCTCCTTTTCCATTTTGTTACATTAATGACTCATGAGCTATGGGATCCTTACATTAGCATCCTTTTCTATCTGTGTAGGTGTATTTAGTATCAGGAAATGTTCATAGAGAAATAGAGAAAGACAGATTTTTAGAAAGCAACGAAGATCAGGTATGAAAGAACTGCATAGAAGGCGACACATTTCTCACACAGAGATTAAGAACTAGCTTAAGAGATTTAGAATACTAAAGGCAATGAGGAATAATCATAGTTGATAACTAGTTCTTCAATAACCAAAAATAGTTCCCTAGAATGGTTTCTGATATACCTAACTAACAGGACAAAATAGCAAGCCCACCTTTTTAAAACATAGGATCTCTCTTTACCTACAGTTGTGTTATGCATCTTGCATTCAGTATAGTTATTCTTTTTATTTTGTATCTTATTCATGGATATATTGTGTATTTTATTGAATATGGTGATTGCTATAACTGTGCTGACATGAATGACAACTTATTTCCATGGCTATAGAGTTGCCTATGTAGAATTCTCCATCCTCGCTGATACCCAGGACTTTCACAAGACAGGAAAACAGGTGGATTGATTGGCTTCTCACATCAAGGTGAATCTTTTGGCAGTTCTGGGATTGGAACTCAAGGCCTAGCAGGCCCAATTGGTAAATGAATCATGGGGAACACACCAGCCTGTAAGACACTAAGGAGCTAGGCCATTCCCAGGACCTGAGACAGAGCCCTGGTTGGGGCCAATATAGTCATAAATTCATCATTTAAACAGATGATCTATGTTTATATACATGGGTAGGCAGCATCTTGTGTTCTGTGTAGTCATTCTCTATTTTGTGTCTTATTCATTGATGTGTTGTGTATTTTCTTGAGTATAGGATAACAGATATAACTATGGTGACCTAGATGACAACCTATTCCCATGAGCATAGAGTTGCCTATGCATTCTCCATCCTAGCTGAGACCCAGGACTTGTATAGCACAGGAAAACAGGTGCAATAACTGGCTTCTCACATCCGGGTGAATTTTTGGCAGTGCTGGGATCAAACTTTGGGCCTACGAGGCCCAACTGCCCAATGAGTACATATGAGCACACCAGCCTGTTAGCCACTAACGAGCTGGGTCATTCCCAGGAACAGAGATTGAGCCCCATGGAGATCAAAATAGTCCTGAATGCATCATTTAAACATAGGATGTACATTCACATCTGTGTGTGGTCTGCATTGTGCATTTAGTGTAGTTATTCTATTTTGTATGGTATTCATGAAAGTTTTATATATTTTCTTGAGTATATGATGACAGGTATAACTGGGCTGACATGGATAACAATCTATTCCCATGGCCATAGGGTGGCCCATGCATTCTCCATCCTAGCTGACACCCAGGACTTGCACTGGAAAACAGATGCAACGATTGGCTTCTGACATCAGGATGAATTTTTTGGCAGGGCTGGGATCTGAACTCGGGGCCTACCAGGCCCCATTGACGTATAGGTCCATGTGAGCACACCAGCCTGTGAGCCACTAAGGAGCAAGGCCTTTCCCAGTACCTGAGATGGAGCCCCCAAGTGTGGCGCCAGGGGTGGGCACACAGCAGTCATCCATTCATAAGTTGAAGGTAGTATGCAAATAAGTACATATTTGTATAGATTAAGAGAGATGGTAACCTGTGATAAAATCCAATCTCCAATGTGTTTACTGATTCTTGGATCTTTCCAGATGCCTCCGTTTCATGACTGTGATGATTATTGCCACACTTAATCAACACTTCTTTACAAATAAGCGATACCACATGAGTCTTGCCTATCATTTCCTACTTATATCATGCACGAACTACTCATTCAAGGATGAGATCAATGCCATTCTATGACTTTTCCTGGTCCAGAAACCAGTATCTCAGGATTTCCAGCCATTGCCTTCTCATAGAGGGGTTGAATTCAAGCCTCAGGCATGGAAAACATACTCCTTATATACATTTTAAAGATAAGATTTATACTTCCATACAGATGTTCAGGACATAGTATGCTTGGTGTGGTTGTTCATTTTATTTCATGTTTTATTTTTATTTACCAATTATTTTATTGATTCTGATGACACCTATACCATTTACTACATTGTTTACCTCCTGTCACATAGCATCTAGTTTTGTAGATGTGTTCTCCATCATGCCTCACACCCAGGACTCTCCCAGAAAAGGAAAACATGTGTCACACTAGGCTTCTTAATCCAAGATTAAATTTTTTGGCAGTGATGGGATCTGAACTCAGGGTCTAGCAGGCCCAATTCATGAATGGGTGAGTAGGAGCACAACAGCCTCTAGCCAATGAAGCTGTCAGGTGGCTCCCAGGCGCTGAGATCAAGCCCCAAGTCTGGCCAAAACAGCAATACATGGGTAGGCAAATGGTGGTATAGAAATAAATATATATATTGGTAAAGAATGCCAGTGCCGTCTATCTATGATTGAATGGCATCTGCTACGTTCCTT
This sequence comes from Dipodomys spectabilis, assembly GCF_019054845.1. Lineage (NCBI taxonomy): Eukaryota > Metazoa > Chordata > Mammalia > Rodentia > Heteromyidae > Dipodomys > Dipodomys spectabilis. Next base: position 2,274,759 of record NW_024870964.1, read on the forward strand.
CCAACTCTTAGGTATTTATTATATCGACATTGAAATAACATTATTATTTTCATGCTCAATAAACTATTAATTAAGATCAATCAGCATCCTAGGATTATTGCATCCAATTTTAGAATAGACAAATACATGAACTACTCTTTCAATCGGTATTCTTATGCATAAGAACAAGTCTTTTGTGATCTCCTGCAATTGGTAGGTGTAAGGATCAGGATTTGAACCCAGGGCCTATGTTGACATGTTGGCTTATGGCTTCCCTGCCAGCCTGCCAGCCATCAGAAATGGCAGGTCAGGTCCACTTTGCAACCGTGTCATTCAGATCCAGATGGTCACCGTAAAAAGAAAAAAATTGTAAAAGCCTCCAGCCCTCTGCAGTTCACCACTTTTTGTGCTGTCCCACTTTTTTTCTTCCTGCAAGCCCTCTGGGCCTAGGGTTCCAGGATTCGCTATGGGTCCTGAGGCTGAACTCCAGCCTAGGGAGATCGAAGCTGAGGCAGAGTTGCCATGACCTGAGATCAAGCCCTGTTTTTGGCAAAATTAATTAATTAATTAACTAAATAAAAAAATAAAGCTCCTTGGATTGGAATTTCTACCAGTTTTCTTTCCTAGACTGGGATTTGAACTCAGTGTCTTGGTAAATCTATACCAATATGAGGGAAGGTGCAGAGTTGCCACTTCTTGATTTCAAACCCCATGCCAAGCCAGAAATAAATAATTAAGTCACTGACCTTGACAGGGAAAGGTTGTTGTGGAGATGGGAAGGAAGGGGGGAAAAAAAGGAGGAGGCAACAATGCTCAGGAAATGAACTCATTACTGTGCTCATGTAACTGTGACCCCTCTGTACAATATTTTTACAATAAAAAATGTACAAGAAATAATATATTGCTCAGATAAGCACTGTGGGGGTGAGGGAAGGATGTCTGAATAGCTGTAAAAAATTCTACACTGATGTTTTTTATAATGGTCAGTATGGAACTGAATAAACATAACAATTTCCAAAACAAATATTAAATCACTGTCTTGGAACTGGGGCCAGTATTTTTGCCATTGATGGAATTTGAGCTCACCATTCGGGCAACTCTTTTACCATTTGTGAACGTGAAGCTCACTGTCCTTAAGGAAAATAAATTCAAGTTAGAGTTCCCAGAGCCTGCAATGGAAAAATATGTATATACATGTGTAATATATGATATATATGTACGTCTGTACATTTATTTCATATTATTATTATTATTGATTTTGTATTCAGTTTATTTTTATTTTATTCATTTTATTGTTTATTGTATTTATTATTATACACATAATATTTATTGTGTTTTGTACATCTATTATATAATTATACACAATAATTTAGGACATTGACTCATTTTTCATTAATACATTATTAAATGCTGAAACATGCTACATAATTAAGTAGAGGCATTTGTCACAGACATCACATGTTTAGAGTCTGTCCACAGCATGTGCTTTGTCTTATTTACCTTTGGACAACTTCCTATAGGGATTTCTTTAGATGATTTATACACAGAAACCTTTTCTTGAGGATAAGCAAGTTGAGGAATAAAATTGTGAGGTTGGGGCTAGGAATGTAGCTTACTGGTAGAGATCATGCTCAACATGCATTAATGCCAGGATTTGAAACTTCAGTGCCACATACTCAGAAAAAGCCAGAAGATGTGTAGAGGCTCAAGTGGTAGAGCACTAGGCTTGAGAAAAAGGAACTCAGAGACAGTATCACGGCCCTAAGTTTAAGCCCCAGGTCTGTCAAAAACAATAGGCCAGATGCAGATGCCGGTGGGTCACACCAGGAAACCTAGCTTCTCAGGAGGCTGAGATCTGAAGACCACAGTTTGAAGACAGCCTAGGAGAGGAAAGCCTGTTAGACTCTTACCTCCAATGAACCACCAAAAGACCACATGTAGCATTGTGGCTCAAGTGGTAAAGTGTTTGCCTTGAAGTGAAGGGCTCAGGGACAATGCCCAGTCTTCGGTTTGAGACACACAACTGTTAAAAGAGTGAAGGCTAATCAAAGTACTTTTCCTATATGCTAATTATGAGAACATTTTCTGGAAAATGAACGCTGGTGTACCCCAGAGTTGGAATCAGAGCTCAAAGTTCAAGTGTATCACATCCATATGCCCAGCCTCTCAGACTCTAACATTATAACTTTGTGTCCTACAGGGTTATGAAAGGTCCACTGTTGAAAGGCTTAATATGCTCCCCAAGCCCTTTATGATAAGTAGTTGACTTGTATTGTCAATGTCATTACAGTTCTGAACCTAGCAGAGAACCAATAGCTCATGCCCATCACCCCTGCTCAGGAGGCTGAGGTGTCAGGATCACAGGGTGTAGCCAGCCAGGGCAGGAAAGTCTATGACACTCTAACTTCCACTTCTGAAAGGTCAGATATTCAAGAGCTTCCTGTGTTTCTCTTGGTGATGAGATGTTACTTGCACTCTAAATGTTCATAGAGTTCTCAAGCTTTAGAAGAAGGAAAGAAATATTATTGACACATCCTGGGTTCAAATGAAGTTCTCAGGAATCAAGCCCTAGCCCTGTTAGCAGGAAGAACTCCAGTGTAATCCTGTATTTGAAGGAAAGAAAACAGTTTCAAAAGCCAGGCTAGGGGCAGAGACCTAGACCTGCAGGAGTAGGAGGCAGAACGTACACTCTCATCAGGGAAGTGAGCTGCAAAACCACTTCATTCATTCCAGGCACAGCCAGCAATGGAGGGAAACCTGAAACATTTATTAGAGTTACACCATGGTCAGGCTTTTCTCAGCCTCTTCAAACATTGACTAATTAACCTTCTTCCCTCAGGAGAAGGGAGCCTCAAGCTATCTTTAGGTTACCAGTAGAGAGCCAGTTTAGTGGGGGAGAGAGGAGTAACAGAGTAGAAAAACCCTGCTCTGTGGTCTTAGGGAGTGGGGTTTTGACTCTCCATCTGTCAGGTTTGAAGGCCCTTCTTCTATCTCTACCAGTCCATTCTCCTTCCTTCATTCTCCACATCATTATTGCAAATCCCCAGTCCAAGGAGAAGCAGAGCCATTTCTGTTCTGTTTCCAAGCACCTGAGTTAGAACCTGGCTATGCCCTCTATACTCTGGAGCTCTTTGCTGCCCGAGAGTTGAGACAGACAGTCTTCCTGTTCTGTGGTTGTGTGAAGGCGATGCTGGTGTCCTTGCACAATGCAGAAGACCTCATGACTGGGAAGTGTTCCCTTCTTTCCTTCTGATACCCAAGACCTGACTCGTCTATCATGTTTCTATCATCTATCTGTCTACCTACTTACATAGCTATATCTTTGCCAGTTGTTGGGTTGAACTCATACCCTGGGCACTGTCTCTAGCACTCTCCTACTTGAGCCACAGCACCAAATCTGGCTTTGTCTGTGTATGTGCTCCTCAGGAATTGAACCCAGGGCTTCCTGAATGCTAGGCAAGCACTCTGTCACTAATCCACATTCCCTGCCCCTTCATCTTACTTTTAAAGTTAGTTTTTACATAAGTAATGCTACCATTTTATTTTCCCAAGTTTAAGTTTCTGAACACCGGTTACTTCTCCGAACCCTCATTTTCTCTTTCCCTGCCTGATTTGTGACTGTTTCTGCTTTGGCCTCATAATGAAATATAAATGAAGGCTGCTGAGAGCTTAAGTGTGCATCATTTAGGTACACAGGCCTGGAAACCTGGAAGAGAAAAGTGATGGGCCTGAAATGAAGAGAATGATGCAGTATGCCCAACTAGCAAATCTGAAAAATAAACCTGTAAATGAAAGCAGAAACATTGCATAGGTCTGTTTGCACTTGGGGAGATAATATACATAAACACATAACTAGGTGTTGGGTCTTCGTCCGTCTTTGGACGGACAGGGTCCGAGGAGAGGTAAGTACGAAGTGCGGCTGGTCGCCTGTTCCCCACCCTTCCTTAGCCCAGGAGATAATCAGATGCAGCAGGGAGTCAAACCAAGCAGGAACTCGTTTATTAACAGGGAGTATCCCCTTTTTAAAGCAAAAGACTGCATGGGAGGAGAGGAAATGGGATGAACCAATCACTGAAAGGCCACACCTTAACATGCACCTAAGCTTCCATGAGTTATTTACACACTGAACCTGAACAATTCCGGCTCTGCTCACTCAACTTCCTCTCTGGGCCATCTTTGCCACCCCCCACATATTCACCCTTTTTGTTTTAATGGCAGATCCACGTCCCAGTTAGTTATCTTTTTCCCCTCCTCTGTAAAGGTTATTTTAACAGGATTACATTTGGCCATGCAGGGGGTTGGAGGCAAGGCTGGGGAGAAGGAGGGCCCTTGTGCATAAGAGCCTCTCCCAGTTACCTCTCATCCCCACATAGCACAATAATAAACATTAACCCCACCACAGCTAGAAATGTCCCAAGCAGTAAAATTTCAAACAAACTGTGTAGAAATAGCAAAGCAACCTTGGGCACCTGATGTCTTTCAAGTAAGCCAGTTCCTTGTACGTGCCTTCAAGCGAGCACAGGGGTCAAGATGACCTTTAAGCTTTACTGTCAGCTCCCAACACCCCGTCTTTGTCTAAAGAAGCGAACCCACCTGTCTTAGGTTGGGTAGATCGCCTTGTCTGTCTTACCCGTCATCGGGAACTTCTTCAGAGCAAAGCTGAAGGCCCTGTCTTAGGTTGGTCAGACTGGCACCCCCTCTTACCCGTCTCTGGCTGCAGTTCCTCTCGGGGAAATTTATTTACATGGAGCTTGATGTTATGTAACTGACTGGCTCATAAGAGTTTTGCATTGCACGTATAATGCAAGGAAGGCATAGAAAAAGCATCAGCAAAAGCATTCCCAGGTCAAGCAATGTCAGCCCTTTAACTTTAGGGATGGATAGCAGTCTTTGCCACTTTAGAGTCCAGAGGTGGGGCTTGTTCTAGAGCAGGTTTTAGACATATTTACAGGACACATAACAAAAGGTAGTTGCACAAGCAATTAGTAAAAGAACAATTAGAGCAGGTAACATTAAAATAGATAGCTCCTAAAAATTATGTTTTAAACAGTCCATACGTAATGACATAGGGTGGTGATCAAAATGAAGGTCAGGCCACCAGGTCGAAAGGTCAGTTTCTCTTGTGGTGCTATTGATGATTTCCGTATGGCCAGTGCTGATCACTGCCCAGGTCACCCGTTGAGGTTGATGTGGATTCCGTAGCCATTGCAGGGACTGGGAGGGTCAGGACAGCCATCAGCTTGATTATCACCATCTGCAATTGTTAAAGAACACAAGAGCTTCTCAAGGGCTGGTTGCCCTTGGGGATGGTTAGTTTATCCTTGGGCATCCTCCTGTATAGAGGAAATGGGTAAAAACTTAAGGTTCCTGGCAGGAATCCAAATGGGAGCTGTCTCCCCTATGGGAAAAAAGCATCCAAATCCCCTGCCCATAGTAACTAGGGGGTCAGGTCCTCTCCATTGTTGTGTCAGGGGTCCTTCCACCTGACTTTCACTTGGGGCTTAGGGTTTAGTTGTCCCCAGTGCTTCTGAAATCTGGATTCAGTTGCCAATTTTGACAAATTTAAAATGTTAATGGTAAATAAAGCTATCTGTAATTGTATATGGAGGCTAACTCCCTCTTTTTTTGTTTTAATAATTGCTCCTTAAGACATTGATGATTTCTTTCTATAATTTCTTGGCCTTGGGGATTATAGGGAATTCCTGTAGTATGATTAATATGCCATCTGTCAAAAAACTCTGACATTGCTTTACTAACAAAACAGGGTCCATTATCGGTTTTAACTTGTGCTGGTAGACCCAAGGTGGCAAAGCAATGAAGAAAATGTGCTTGTGAATGTTTAGTCCTTTCTCCTGTATGTGCTGTGGCCCAGCATGCTCCTGAGTAGGTATCTATAGAGACAAAGATGTATTTAAACTTACCAAAGGCTAGGAAATGAGTAATATCTGTTTTCCAGAGGACATTAGGTTTAAGGCCTCTGGGATTTACCCCTGGTGGTTGTAAAGGGGGTACTTTTAAGAAGGGCTGGCATGTTTTACAGGTATGTACCACCCTTTTGAGGTCCTTTACAGGAATCTGAGGAAATCTATGATGAAGACCTCTCCAATAAATGTGGGTTAAGTCATGCAAACAGGTAGCCTCTCGTAACGTTAATGCTTGCGGGCCAGTAGCTAACTGGTCCACACACTTATTGCCTAGGGAAAAAAATCTAGGAAGTTTTTAATGCCCTCTCAAATGTTGAATATGAATAGGGGCTCCCCGCCCTTCTAATAGGCCCTTAAGGGTAACCATAAGAGTGGAAATAGGGTTTTCATCCAGCTTGATATGTGCCTGGGGAATATGAGGGAGCACGTTGATCATATATAGGCTATCCAAATACAAATTAAAGGGTTTTTGAATGTCCTGAAGTACCATAATTACGGCCAGCATTTCTTTATATTGTGCTGACCCTTGACAAGGTTGAAATCTTTGTTGGCTTGGGGTCTTTTGTTGCTCCTCAAAGGCTGCATACGCAGAGCCTGCTTTACTTCCATCAGTGAAAACATGGAGGGCATCAGGAATAGTTGTAGAAGAAAATAGAGATGGCATTTTGAAGGAAAGTCGCCATAACATGACAGTCCATTTGGATTGCCCATAATGGCATTCAATTTGGCCTAGAAACCCCTCCAAGGAGAGAGCAAGACAAGCGTTGGCTGAGAGAACCACTTAACATCTGCCATCCGAAAAGGAAAAACAATGGAGTGAGTGTCAAGGCCATAAAACCTTTGGGCTTGGGTCCTTCCCTTGACAATAACATCCTTGAGTTGGTCTGCTTCAGAGTACGCCCGAGGCATGCCACTCAGTGGAGTGTGAACCCACTCTAATGGCTCCCCATTTTGAGTTAAAACTGCAGAAATTAACTTGACACCTGCAAACAACCAAAGAGAAATGGGCTCACAAATAGAATACCTCTTTAGAGAAACTTCATCCAGGGCTTTTTGGAACTGCAAAAATATTGCCCTATGGCTGTCTGTAATTGTAATAACTTCTTGTGGTGTCCTGTCTTTTAGCAGGGCAAATAAGGGCACAAGACTATCTTTAGGGACAGAAACCCATGGCAACAGCCAATTGATTTCCCCTAAAAGACTCTGAAGTTGGGTTAAGGTTAGAGAGGCTGGAATATCCAGCAAAGGCTTAAGGGGGCTGGCCTGAGTCAAGATAAGGTGGGTCCTGAGCACCTTAAAAGGGGCTACCTTTTGAATTTTATTAAGCGCTATGGTAAACCCCCCTTTTTTTAATATGCCGAGAACCTGGGCCAGAAGGCCCTCCAGGCAGCTTGGGTCTTGGTGCCCCAGAATTATATCTGAAGGTGGTATCTGAACCCAGCACAGGCCCTAAAAGTGTGGCCAGGTATTGTTGGCAAAAGGACGGGCTATTGGCCATTCCCTGTGGCAGTACCATCCATTCAAACCCCCGATCAGGCTGGGAAAAATTAAGAGAAGGTATACAGAAAGCAAACTTCTCGCAGTCATCTAGATGCAGGGGGATAGAAAAAAAAAAACAGTCTTTAATATCAATCACAACCAAGGTATATTCTGAAGGTATAGCAGGAGTCCAGGGCATGCCTCTTAGGGGCGTTCATACTAGCTCCATCCTTTCATATACCTTACATAGGAGCATATGGCAGGTCCCAGAGGTTTTTTGAATAACAAATACAGGTGTGTTCCAAGGACTTATAGAAGGGCGAATATGCCCAAGGTTTATCTGTTCCTCCACCAGAAGGTGGAGGGCTGCAAGTTTATGTTTGGTCAATGGCCACTGCTCTACCCAGATTGGATTCCTGGCTTCCACCAAATGGGAGGTACTTGGGGGGCAGTGGCCTTTAAGATTGGGGGTGCACCTGAGCGGGTCCCTTTTGTTCTTCTCTGTGATTATGAAAGTTAAAAAAATCCCTTTCCTTAACTCCCTCTGGATCCTGATTACGCCTTTGTGCTTCTTCCCCATCCAGGATATCATCATAGGATGCTCGATGGTCTGTAGTGACCACAGCATCCATTTGTCTTAGCATGTCTTGCACTAGTAAATTGGCAGTGAGGTTCTTTGCCACTAAAGGGAGTATCTTTCCCTGTTCTCCATCTGGGGTCCATGTCATAAGGGTAGCCGTTTCTTTGGACGGGGAGTTACCCCCTACCCCCAATATCGGGGGCCCAGGTGCAAGCTTCCAGTCCAAGGGTACTTCCTCCTCACTGAGTATGGTTTGGTCTGCCCCGGTGTCAATTAAGCAGTGAAACCTCTTTCCGCCTATGAGGATACTCATTTTAGGGCGGAGTCCTTCCACCAGGGGGACTGTCCAATGGACCTGGGCCGTCCTGCCACGAGGCTGCCTGGGCCTCACAGCAGAGGAGGTTCCTCCTTGAGTTAACGGGGCTGGAGGATGCCCCTCTCCTAGTTTAAAGGTTTCCCATCTAAATCAAACTTGGATCGGCAATCCTTTTTCCAATGATATCCCTTCCTGCACCTGGGGCAGGGTGTAGGGGGCAGTTTGGCCCCCCAGGGCCAGTTGGCGGGGGATTGTTGTGTAGAGTCCCTCTTAAAGTGCCCCTCCTGCCCTCATTTAAAACAAGTCCCTCTCCCCATTGGTCTTGGAGTTCCTCAGTCCTGGGCTGCCAGCGCTTCAGTAATAACCTCAGTCAATGTAGATGTCTGAGACTGTAAAGCTAAAGCTAGTGATTGGGACTGGAGCTGTTGTGTTCCCACATCCTGTGAGGCCACCACCCATCTGCTCAGGGAATTCTCTCTCAGTCCCGCGCAGGCCATGTGGTGGTCTGCATTCATCCCTTCCCAGAGCAGCAGCTTTACAAACTGATCTCAGAGGTTCCCTGCCGGCAGCTTGCAGTGAACACTCTGTTGGACTCGGTCTATGAAATCAGGTAGAGGCTCACCCAGTTGTCTCACTCCTGCCATGGGGGACTCAGTAGGCCCATCATCTAGTTTGTACCATGCAGCAAGTCCTGCCTGCCTTACCTGGTCACGGTATGGGCCAGGTATTGTGGCCTGTTGGACGCTGGTGGAATAGGCTTCTCCAGTCCCTGCTAACATGGTATAAGTAATAGGTATTGCGGGTTGAGCCTGCCGGCTACTCTCTGCTCGCACTCTGCATTCCTCCTTAAAGAAGACACACCATTTAATAAACTGAGCACTAGTAAGAACAGCTTTGGCCACATCCATCCAGTCCTTAGGGACACACGGATGATAGGCAATGTCCTGTAATAAGGTCTGGGCCCAGGGAGAGTTTGGGCCATCCTCCGCCACCGCCTGGCGGAGCTCTTTAAGATCCTTAGCTTCCCATGGATACCATTCCAAGGGCTTGTTAGCCCCTGGTGCAAAAGTGACTGGATACGCTTGGGGAAGCGGATCATGTGGCCTAGAATCTGGGCTCTTGGGTGGCCCTTCCTTTCCAGAGGAGGTCTCTGAGTAGGTTACTTCCCCAGCCCTCGGCCCCTCCAGTTGGTAGTGGTCTGGGACTTGGAAGTCCCTCTCGCAGGTCTCATAGGACGCCTTACCTCCCTTCCAATCAGGGAAATCGGGAGGGGGCCTAGGACTGTCCGGGGCACCTCAGTAGCTGCCTCTGCCCCTGCATGCACAGATAGTGCGTTCCCGGTTGAGTTTGACCTTTTCCTTTTCCTTTTCACTTTCCAAGTCTTCCTGTACTCTTTCTAGGCCTAATGTTGCCTCCTCCTCCTATCTTCTTCTGTGATATAACATTACCCATATTTAGGGTTTCACTTACCCTGAAAGACCTCTTAGCCTCGGCCGGTATCTTTTCCTTTCGTGCCCCACGTTGGGCACCAGATTTTGGGTCTTCGTCTGTCTTTGGACGGATGGGGTCCGAGGAGAGGTAAGTGTGAAGTGCGGCCGCTTGCCCGTTCCCCAGCCTTCCTTAGCCCAGGAGATAATCAGACGCAGCGGGGAGTCAAACCAAGCAGGAACTCATTTATTAACAGGGAGCATCCCCTTTTTAAAGCAAAAGACTGCGTGGGAGGAGAGGAAATGGGATCAACCAATCACTGAAAGGCCACACCTTAATATGCACCTAAGCTTCCATGAGTTGTTTACACACTGAACCTGAACAAATCCGGCTCTGCCCACTCAACTTCCTCTCAGGGCCATCTTTGCTACCCCTCACTACTAGGTAGGGCATTGATACATAAACCTGGCATTCTCTTTTTGAATATTTTTGTGGCCATCCCAACCTCAGAGCCCGATGTATTCCTGAGCTATTTTGCTCAAGGGTGAGGCTCTACCTTCACCACAGCCCCACTTACAGCCATCTGGTCATTAATTGGACAAGAGCAACTCCCAGGCTTTCCTGACTGGTGTGGCTTGGATCTCCTGCTCAGCTTTCTCTCTCAAAGCTGGAGCTCTACCCTCTGGGCCACTGCTCCTCTTCTGGTTCTCTGGTGGTTTATTGGAGATAAGAGTCTCACAGACTTTCCTGCTTGGCTGGCTTTGAATGGCGATCTCCTGCGAAGGGTTCAAGTGGCATTCCTCAGGTATTCCCCGAGGAGCCGCTCCACACAAAACCTTAGTCTAAATCTCTACAGGTACTAGAGAAAAATGGAAACATGAAGATGCTACTAATGTGTTCTAGATACTTAATGTTGGAGACACAAAACACTCATAATTATTAGATCAGTTTATAGGCAAAAGGAGAAATGCAGACAGTATGAGGATCATTTCAGATTTTGGTCCTCTCATCCTGAGACAGTAAATTAACTGCAGCTCAATGCTAAGTGACAGAACTGGCATGTCCTGTGGATATTTGCTCCCAAATCATCTGACACTCATTTCTCACTTTTGGCTTCAAACCTGTGACCAATCCCAGGGTAAGATAAGGAGAGAACATCCTTCTCAAAAAAGCAGCTATAACAAACATTGGGTAGTTTACTTATAAATTCAAACCATTGGAATGACCCTGGTAAGAAGTCATATTGTTCAGATTAACAAATGAAGAAGAAAAAAAAATGAAGAAGAAAAGAAAGAAGGTGTCAGTGGATGCTGACTGTAATCCCTGCTCCTCAGGAGGCTGAGATGTAGAGAATCTGAGTTTGAATCCAGTCAGTGTAGGAAAGTCCATGACACTGTTATTTCTAAGAGAAATGAGGCTGTGAATCAAGACTAATGTACTACCTTTGAGCAAAAGGAGCTCAGGGACAACGTCTAGGCTCATAGTTCAACCTCAGACCTGCCCACTCAAAAAGAGCCTGTATCTCCATGTCCTTGTGTATATATGGATGTATTCCTATAGGTGAAGCTTCCAAGTAGCTCTGATGAGTGGCAACAAGCTAGGAAATTTGTATTCAATACAATGATTTCATAACAGAGAGTGTTTTGATTGCAGTGCATGTTCTGGGGCTCCTCTCACTGTTCCCAGTGTAATCTAAGGGTTTCTCTGCATCCCAGGACTACTGGAAGAAGTCTCTCTCACTGTCTGGTCAGTCAGACAAAAGGCCTCAGTACAGTACAGCTGGGTAACAAACAACTCCATCCAGGCCAGTTAGTGAGGATGAGTGTGAATGAGCTCTGAAGGTCAGGAGAAAAAGGCTTGTTTTTACACCAAGCTAACTCTCACCCCATTGTTCTGTTTTAAGAGGAAGGCTTCATTTGTGCAACTCCCATGGCAGACCAAGTTCTGGGCACTTATCCTGGCTTTGTGAGACTATATTCCGGTGTTCAGGTACAGTGCTCAATATTATTCAGGAGTCCTTCTGTCAGACAACTAGGGAACTCAACCTAATGAAATGTTTCATTGCCTGCAATGATGGGATTATGATGCCTCTCCTAGGTTTCTGCCAGCTTGGGAAATCCAAGCACATATCTGATATTACAAAACCTCCTGTCATCTAGGGCTGGTGAAGCTCATCAGGTTTTGGAAACTTTGACCTTTCCTATTTAGGCTCTGGATGGCTAGGTTTTGGGGTTGAACACAGGGTCTGGGTACTGACCAGGAGCTCAGTGCAGAAGCATAGTGCTGTATTATTTTGTGTAACAACTTCTGATGTGTGTGTGTGTGCGCGTGCACACACACACACACATGCATGTGTGCACACACATGCATGAGTCCTGGAGCTTGAACTCAGGACCTGAGCACTGTTCCTAGTTTCTCTTGTGGAAGGATAGCTCTCTCCAACTTGAGCCACAGAGCCACTTCAGGCTTTTTTCTAGTGATGTGGTCCTGAGAAATCAAGCCCAGGGTTTCATAGATGCACAGCACTCTACCCCTAAGGCACATTCCCAGCCCTCTACATCAGGTTTGTTAGCTCATTTCTGTCTTTTTTTATTGTTGTTGTTGTCGGTTGTAGGAGTTGAAGTCTGGGCCTGGGTGCTGTCCCTGAGCTCTTCAGCTCAAGTCTTGTGCTCGCCACTTGAGCCACAGTGCCACTTCAGGTTTTCTGGTGATCTATTAGAGCTAAGTGTCTCAAGGACTTCCCTGCCCAGGGTACCTTTGAACCATGATTCTCAGATCTCATCCTCCTGAGTAGCCAGGATGACCAACATGAGCCACAAGCACCAAACTTCTACCTCAGGTTCTTGGTGGTTTATTGGAGATAATAGTCTCATGGGACCTTTTGTGTCTGGGATAGTTTGGAACCCAGATCCTCAGATCTCAGCATCCTGAAAAGGCAGGATGACAGACCTCAACTACCAACCCCTTGGTCATGGCCTCAGCTGCAAGGGCGTCCATGGCTCCACATGATTGAGTGCTAGCCATGAGCCCAAGAGGTAAGGTCAGAGCCTAGGTCTCGAGTTCAAGGTTGATGACTGAGAAAAAAACAAAACAAAACAATTGTCTACAGGAGACAACTCACTAGTTTTCAGTAATACATAATTTCATCCCTGCTATGGGGACCTATCTGAGCCTCAATATTCTTTTTGTTGTTGTTGTTGTTGTTGTTTAATTTTTATTTTTTGTGAACATACTGTACAGAGGGGTTACATTTACATAGGCAAGATAATGAGTACATTTCTTATCAAGCATTGCAGCCTCTTCCTTTGTTTACCCTTCACATCCCTTCCCAGCCTGCCCCCGCTACCCCACCCAGTCCCCCCCCCGTCCCCCCCCCCCCTCCCCGGCACCAAAGTTGTAAAGTTCGTTTTCGACATGACAACTTGTACTTCTCATAGTTGCAACGGGTCCACCTGTATCCTTAAACGACTTGTTTTCCCCATCTCCTCCACAAATTATACCGACATCAAATATAGTGAAAGCAGGGGTTATACTGTGGGGGAGGGACATACAACGCAACAAAGAGATAATCTTATAAGTGCATTAGAAACAAATGCATGAAATAAAAAAGCATTAAAATACATATCTAAGGGTTCATTTTCCTAACATTACATTATCTAACCTTTTCTGCTTGATTCATACATATACTAGATATTGCAAATAAGGGAAACCATGGGAACTGTTTCTTTGGGCTTGGCTTACTTCACTTAATATAATTTTTTCCAAGCCTTTCCATTTCCTAACAAATGGGGAAATGTCATTCTTCTGATAGAAGCATAGAATTCCATTGTGTATATATACCACATTTTCTTGATCCTTTCATCTACTGAGGGGCATTTGAGTTGGTTCCATATCTTAGCTATGGTAAATAATGCTGCAATAAACATAGTTGTGCTGGTAGCTTTAGTGTGGTCTTGTTTGTAAACTTTTGTGTAAATGCCCAAAAGGCCTCAATATTCTTGTCTGCATAATCATCTCAGTTGTGGAGCTCTTACAAGGACAAGATATAAGAATGCAATCGGTAAGTACACAGCACATGGCACTCTTTACATGACTCAGCATAGAGCATCCTGTGAAAGACTCAGCACCCAGCACCCAGTACAGGACTCAGCACACTGCAACCTGTGAAGCACTCAGCACATAGCAACCTGTGCAGTAATCAGTATGGAGCACCCTATGGAGGACTCAGCACATAGCTCTATTCCACAAGCTGTCATTAGAATTAGGGTGCTTTAATCAGTATGATCATTCTTTGAAGTAAATTTTACAAACCATTAAAGTTCACATCTAATGGTTCAGTGGGGTTTGTTTTTGGGGAGGAGGGGTTGGCCATGGGACTTGAACTCAAAGCATGGGGATATTGTTCTAATAATATTTGCTTAAGGCTAGAGCTCTACCATTGGAGCTACATTTCAAAGAGTCTAACAAACTTCCTGCCAGGACTGGGTTTTAAAGCCCCCGAGAAGCTAGGATGCCGGGTGTAAGCCAGGATGACATGAATAACTCGTGGAGCTGGATTGCAGTAGTTTACATCTGGCTAAGTCTGATTAGGTGCCAGCTATCAGCATCAGACTCCTAGCTTGCTCTGTAATGAGGTATTTGAAGTTCAGTACTTCTATAATTGCAGTTAGAACATCCTCCCTTTTTTTGGCGGCATTCATGGGGCTTGAGTAAGAGCTTAGACACTGTCCCTAAGTGTTTGTGTTCAAGGCTAACACTCAATTGATTGAAAGACAGCAGAATTTCCGGGTTTTCTGTTTATGTGGCACTAAGATATCTAACCCAGGGTTTCATGCTTACTAGGCGAGCACTCAACCACCGATCCACAGGAGTGAATAAGGTAAAAATAGAGGGAGATTGCTGTATATAAATATATACACAAAAAGAGATGTCTGAATATTATTAAAATATAGATAATATTACTACCAACTATAGTTATTAAATTATGTCTCCATTTATTGATGTGTCCCAGTTAACTATTAATAAAGCATTAATAATTACTCAATATCCTGTTATTGTTTATCATATATGTACATATATCCATACATATAATTATATATTTCATAGAATGAGACCAATGTGTATATATTATTAAATTATGCATCATGTGTTACTAGCAATTATTAGGTATTTAATTATGTCTCCACGTACTTTTTATTCTCTTAATGCTTAATAAAATATTAATTAAACTTAATGAACATCCTATACTTATTGCATCTAATTTTACCCTAGAATGCTTCACTACTAATTCAATCTGTTTATCATTGATTGTAGTGACAATTCTTCCACCTATTACATTTCTTACCTTTATAAAATCCTATTACATAGAATATAGATTTGCACTTGAATTATATATCCTACCTGACACTGAGCACTTTCACAGAAAAGGAAAACATGTGTCACGCTTGGCTTCTCACTCCACGATTACATTTTTGGCAGTGTTAGGATCTAAACTCAGGGCCTAGAAGGCTCAATTCATGAATGGGTGACAGCCAGCACAGCAGCCTCTAGCCAATTCAGCTGCCACTCAGTGCACAGGCCCTGAGGTTGAGCCCGCCCCGTATGTTGACTTCAAATTGCACTTAGTGTAGTTATTCATTTTATTTTTTGTTTTATTCATATACCATTTATTTTATTGACTGCTATTACACATGGAATATTTACTACATTTATTACATAGGATATAGATTTGCTATGTATGAAACTTCATACCTGACACCCAGGACATTCACAGAAAAGGAAAACACGTGTTACAATGGGCTTCTTACTGCACGATTCTATTTTTGTGAGTGCTGGCATCTGAACTCACATCTTACAAGGCCCAATTCATGAGTGGGTGAGTGTCAGTATGCCAGCCTGGGGCATATGGAGTTGACAAGCATTTCCCACACCTGAGAACGAGCCATAGGGGTTGACAAAACAAGAACAGATTGACACGCAGATGGTAGTACACAAATAAATACAGATCTTTATAGAGTGCCAGAGATATCTATACATTATGCACTTATATAGGCTACATTCCTAACAATTCTTGGGTATTTATTCTGCTTCCTCCATGTAATTAACATTATTGTTTTCATCCTTAATGAATTATTAATTAAATCAACCACTGTCCAAACTATTGTGTCCATGTAATTAATATTTGTTTATTGTGTCCAAAAATATTCATTAAAATCCGTCGGCCTCCTAAAATCAATCTCTAATTTTATAGTAGAATCACTCAGGAACAACTAATTCAACCTTGATATTCATAAACTTCTATCCTTATTCCTATGAATAGGAACAAGACTCTTAGCATCTCCCTCCATTGGTAGGGGTCAGGACTGGGCTTTGAACACAGGGCCTAGGTTGCCGTTTTGGCCTGTGGCTTCCCTGGAAGACATCAGCCTTCACCATTGCCAGGTTACCAACAGTTTTCAGTCGTGTCATTCAGACCAAGGATGGTCACCTTGAAAAGAAAACAAGTGTAAAACCGACATCCATCTGCAGGTAGCCAGATTTTTATCTGTGTCTTTTTATTTATTTTTATTCTGGTCAGTCTTTGGGGCCAAGGAACCCAGGTTCAGCTGTGGGCTCAGTGGCTGCACCACAGCCTAGCATGATCAAAACTGAAGCAGAGTTGCAATGACCTGAGCTCAAGCCCTGTTCTTGACAAAATAAAAATAAATTCATACATACATACATACATGCATACATACATACATACATACATTCAAAATGTTTAAAAACGAATGAGGCTCCTTGTCTTGGAATTCACGCCATTTTTTCTACCAGGCCTGGGATTTGAACTCAGGGTCCGGGTAAAACTGCAGCACTATGGGGGAAGGGGAAGCTCACCGTGCTGGAAGACAAGAAAATCAGGCTTTTTCCCAGGGGCTGAATTCAAGCTCTAGTACTCGAAAAAATAATATTCGTATACATTTTAAATACATGATTTATATTTATATACACATGATTACTGCATATTGCAGTTACTGTAGTTATTCATTTTATTTTGTGTTTCATTTATTGATTATATAGAGAGTATGATTACATGTATAACTTTTTTTTACATTCTATTACATAGGATATAGATTTGCCTACGTATTATACATCAATTCTGAGACCCAGGACTTTCACTGATAAGGAAAACAAGTGGGACAATTGGTTTCTTCCACCAGGATTAAGATTTTGGCAGTTCTGTGATTTGAACTCCAGGCCTAGAAGGCCCACTTCATGAATAGGTCAATGTTAGCAAACCAATCTGATGCAAATTAAGTTGTCGGGCAAATGTGGGGGACTTGTGTTTGAGGACTTGAGATCAAGCCATAGGTGTGGCCAATATATAAACATATGACTATGCATCTATGAATAAATTTATAGAAACTGATAGACGTTCATGTAGATTCTACTATATAACTCTATATAAAGAGTGATGTCTATATCTTATTTTTATATATTCTATTACTACCGATTATTTGGTCTAAAATTATGCATCTATTAATTAATCACGGTACGAGACTTAATAAAGTATTCATCAATGACCTAAATTTATTGCATACAATCTTATACTAGAATGACTAGCTAATTAGTAATTCAGTTGGTACGTGTCAAACATTCTATTAGTGTTCCTATAGATAGGAACGAGTTCTCTAGAATCTTCAGCCGTGTGTAGATGGTAGTCGCAGCATCGAACTCAGGGCCTAGGTATCTGGGTTGGGCTCAGGCTTCACTGATAGCCCGAGAGCCTTCGGCCATGAAAGGTCACGTACAATTTTCAAGCCGAGTCATTGAGACCCAGTATGGTCACAGTACAAAGCAAACAAATGTAAAACAGTTGTGTAAAACTTCCAGGTTTTCCTCCACCATCTTGGTTGGTTTGTTTTTTTTTTGCCAGAGCTGGGAGTTGAAATTGTGTACTAGGATAGATGGATCATCTGTGGGTGTAAAAGCTGCACCCCAGCCTAGGGTAATCAAGGCTGAAACAAAGTTGTGATGACCTGAGTTCAAGTCCCGTGCCTGCCCGCCAAAAAGTTAAGATACTGGCTAGGAATTTGGGCCATTTTTTCTGCCATACCTGGTATTTGAACTCATGAATTGGGTAACTCTATTGTGCTCTGGGTGAAGTGGAAGCTAACCTCCTGGAAGAAAAAAATTCAGGAGCATTTCCCAGGGCGTGAATTCTAGCCCCAGAACTGGCAAAAATAATATTTATATACATGTATAATGTATATAATATATGTATTTGCATAGATATTACATATTGTACCTAGGACACAATATTTCCACAGAAAGGAAAACAGGTCAACATTGGTTTCTTTCCTCATGTATTGCCTTCAGCAATGCTGGGATTTGAACTCAGGGCCTGGAATGCCCAATTCACCAAGGGGTCATTGTAAGCAGAGCAGCCTCAAACAAATTCATTGCCAAGCAGTTCCCAGGACTGAGTTCTAGCCCCAGGAGTGGCCAATATATAAATACATGTATAAATTGTTGCAAATATATATATATATATATAGAGAGAGAGAGAGAAAGAGAGAGAGAGATGTATATCCACTGTATATTTAAATATATAAATGCATTTATAGAATGTGAGATGTCTATACATTATTAAATTACATCTAATATATTCCTGATAATTATTAGGTATTAAATTATGCCTCCATTTAATGATGTATCATGGATTAAGGCGTAATAAAGTGCTTCCTTGTGCAAAAGGAGCTCAAGGACAATGTCTAGACTCATAGTTCAAACCTCAGGGCTAGTAACCCCATGTGTCTGTGTATGTATGTATGTATTTCTATTAGTGAACATCCAGAGTCGTTATGAAGAAAGACACCCTGCTAAGAAATTTGCTTTGAATAGAATGATGTCATAGCACAGAGCATGCTTTCAAAACAGTGCATGTTCCTGGTTTAAAAAAAAATTAAGACCCTGGCTTGGAATTTGCACCATTTTTCTGGCAGCTTGGGATTTGAACTCAGGGTCTGGGTAATTCTGTGGAACTGTGGGGGAGGGGAAACACCATCTTTGAAGACAAGAATTCCAGACCAGTTTCCTGAATTCAAGCCCCAGAACTGGAAAAATTAATATTCATACATGAGATCTATTTACTTACCTGGGTTTAATCCATATGATATTTATTACCATTATTCATTTATTATTTATTTTATTTAGTATTTTACATATATAATATTTATTTCATTCATCATGTCTTATCACATGGATTTATTTGCATATGGATTCTACATCATACTGAGAACCAGGACTTTCACCAAGAAGGAAAAAAAAATGGGTCAAAATTGGCTTCTGACTCCACATATAAACTTTTGACTATGCTGGGATTTGAACTCACAGCCCACAATGCCCAATTCATGAATGGTTCAGTTGTGGAACAAAAGCCTTTGGCAAACTGAGCAGCCAGCCAGTGCTGAGGACCTACAATCTGGCAATAGTAGTGGCAGATAGATAGATAGATAGATCGATAGATAGATAGATAGATAGATAGATAGATAGATAGATAGATAGATAGATAGATAGATGTGTAGTTTGCTATATATGAGAGAGAGAGACAATGTGAGGATATTAAATTATATATATTATGAATTATTAGTTATTAAATTAGATCTCCATTTAATGAAGTATCATGGTTTAATACTTATTGAAGCATTGGTGTAAAAAGAGTCAGTATTCCTTAATTAGGAGAATCATACCATGGTGCTAGAATGAAAGACATAATCCAATACTTTTTGTGTGGCATTCTATAAGAGAATCATGAACTAACTGCAAATTTAATTGTTACATTTATAACATTCCATTAAGCATTCCCATGGATAGGAATGATTTTCTCATGATCTCCCTCCATTTGTAGGTGGTAGTCCTGGCATTTGAACTCCAGGCCTTGCAAATGCAAACCATTAGAATGACACTGTGAAGATTTCAGTTTGCCACATTGAAAAAAGAACAAGAAGAAAAGAAAGCCAGATGTCAGTGGATCCTGCCTGTAATCTTAGCTCTTCAGGAGGTTGATATGTAGAGAATGCCAGTTTGAATTCAGCCAGGACAGGAAAGTCCACCACACTCTTATTTCTGAGGGATCACAGGAATACAAAATCCCCATGAGTGGGGCTATTGCTCAAGGGCAGAGTGCTACCCTTGAGGTATCTCCCTAGGTTTCTGGAAGCTTGCTAAATCTAAGCACATGTGTAATATCACAATGCTTCCTGCCATCTAGGGCTGGTGAAGTTCATCAGGTTTTGAACTTTTGACCTCTCCTAGTTGGGCCCTGGGTGGCTAGGATTCGGGGTTGAACACAGGACCTGGCTGCTGACCATGAGCTCAGAGTACAAGCTCAGTGTTGTACCATTTGCTGTTACAGCTTCATTTCTGGTATCTGTTTTGTGTGTGTGTGTGTGTGTGTGTGTGTGTGTGTGTGTGTGTGTGTGTGTGTGTGTGTGTGTGTTTATGTGTATGTGTGTGTGCACATGTATTTGTGTTTATACACTTGTCCTGTAGCTTGAATCCAGGACCTGAGCACTGTACCTGAGATTTTCCTATACAAGGATAGTCCTCTACCACTTAAGCCACACAGCCATTTCAGGCTTTTTTCTAGTGATGTGTTACTAAGGAATCAAACCCAGGGATTCATACATGCAAAGTATTCTACCCCTAAGACACATTCCCAGCACTCCACTTCAGGTTTCTTTCTTTCTTTTCTTGGAAGTTGGAAGAATTGAAGTCTAGTCTTGGGCGCTGTCCTTGAGCTCTTCAGCTAAAGCCAATCGCTCTACCACTTGAGCCACAGCACACTTTGAGTTTTTTAGTGGGCCACTGAACAGAAGCATCTCAAGGAATTTCCTGCCCAGGCTGGCTTTGGACCGTGATCCTCAGCTCTCAGCATCCTGAGTACTTAGGATGAAAGGTGTGAGTCAGCAGTACCCAGCTTATACTTCTATTTTCTAAGTGGTGAATAGGAGATAAAAGTCTCATGAGACCATTTGTGTCTGGGATGGTTTTGAACCCATATCGTCAGATCTCTGCTTCTTGAGTAGACATGACAGACCTTAGCTACTACACCACTATACAGTAACAAGCAAGTGCATGGGGTCAGCGGCAATGTTGGCTAACCACCTGAACCATCCTTAAACATGGACCAAGGAGTCTAACCCATGCGCTCAAGTCAGGGGTTTGCGCCAAAGCCGCCATGGCACAATGAAAGTGAAGGCCGGCAGGGTCACTTGGGTGCAGGGTGGGCAGTCACCTGTAAGGATTTCCCTGCTGCGTGTTGCACTCTCCCCCATGCCCTTGTCTCCTGCCTTCTCCTCCCCTCCCTCCCCCCGCCGGCCAAGGTGGGATCCTAAGCACTCTGCACCTCAGAGAACAGACCAACCAGGAGTGTTCTGGGAGCACCTCAAGAAGGCAGAGCAAGGTGTGGCTTTTCACACTGACCTCCCTTTCCGTGGAGAGAGCCAACCCCTGTGCTGATAACAAGTCATGGGAAGAGAGGGGCAAGATCAGGGCACCCCCCTACTCCAGCATGTACAAGTCCCCGACCTCATGGCAAGGGCGGGGAGAGACCAGCCAGACCCGGTTGCTGCACCCCTGCCTCCTGCACAAGACAGGCATGGTGGGACGGTGAGGGCAGGGGCTCGCAGGCAGAACGAGAAGAGTGGTCCCATTCGCAATGAATGTCCGTCCCTCACCTGGCACAGCCTATGCCTGGGCCTGAAGGAGATCGCAACATCTCCACATTAATCACACCAAGGGTATGGAGAAGACAGCCACATGGCACTTGGGAGGCAGTGGCCCAGGAACGCAGCTTCTGAGAGGGCCATCCTGGGATAAACGTAGCCAGGACAGACACCGTTCATGAGTAATGAACGAAGCAAAATAAATTAAAAAATAAAAATAAAAAAGTGAAACCAACATGGAATTTGCACGAACAAAGCAGTCTGAACCTGAGAAAACTGCCGATAAACTGGTAACCCGGGATAGGTCCCAAGCAGACAGGGGCGGCAAAGTCGGCCAGCCTGCCCTCATGACCTCTGCCACACATGGGGCCTCTCCCCTCCCCCACCCCAAAATTTCCAGAAAAGCGCAAGTGAGAGCTTGTCCCACTGTCTGCCTACCGTTCTTTTTTTTTTTTTTTTGGTTGTTTGTTTGTTTTGTTTTCTTTTTCCCCCAGATGGAAATGAGAAAACACTGCCAAAGATGGGTCAGGTCCAGGAAGAGACAAGCTGGGAGGAACCCCGCTCACTTGTGAAATTCATGAGCCAGGAGCTCAAACACAGCTAGTCCAGAGGAGGCTGCATGCCTCACCGGCCTGCACAACACACTGTCCCCACTCCACCCCTCACAGGGAAAGGGGAGGGGGAAGGCCAGAGAGAGGTTTCTTCTAACACAGAGAGGTTAGGTACGTCACA
Organism: Dipodomys spectabilis; assembly: GCF_019054845.1. Lineage (NCBI taxonomy): Eukaryota > Metazoa > Chordata > Mammalia > Rodentia > Heteromyidae > Dipodomys > Dipodomys spectabilis. The sequence goes on from NW_024870964.1 coordinate 2,296,905, forward strand.
CACACAGGTCTGGAAAACTATGGTGACAGTGCAATGGGAAGTGTGAGTCCACTCACGCATCAATAAATGACAGGAAAGTCAAACAAGAGCCCCTGGGTGAGGAAGGAAGGGGAGGTGGCACCCGTGGGACACTTATCCCGGGCACCAGACGGACCTTCTGATCTTTCCTCCTCAAATCTGTCCAGACAGCTAGCCTTTTCTAATAGGCTTTTCCACTCTCTCTGGAGCAGTTCAGGGCATGAGGTGAGGAATCTAAACCCTAGACACATGTGTTGGAGGGTAGAGGCATCATCACTCACATGACTGTGGTGGACCTGGACCTGAGCAGGGTAGTGCACAGTGTGTGTGGAGGGGGGGCAGGTAGGAAACCCCAGGAGGAAAGACAGGGAAAGAATAGGGGCCCTGTTCCAAACATAGTGGAGGGGTCAGAGCAGCGATCCTATCTCCCGGTGGTGATGCATGGTTAGAACCCACAGACCAGGCATACTTCTCTTTGGGGTTTGCAATGGGAACATATGCAGGCAGAAGTGTGCCAGGACACACATCTCTTCACAGACAGGTAGACAGGCAAAGCCAGGGGGTCAGGCATGGCAAACACCCTATTCCATCAACACACACACACAAACACACACACACGTTACGGTGTGTATATAATATCCACAAGGTAAAAGTTTATTCATCCATTCTCAAAAGAATAGGAGTAAGATTATGTCAGTTGCAGGGAAATAGACCTATGGACTACGAGCCGGGCAGGGTTTGGGGGGTTGTGGAGGCCAGAAGAACCAAGAACAGGTGATGCCAGAGGAAGACAGACTGGCAGAAAGAGAAACAGACCAACTGACTGACCAATAGCACGTGTTTTTTCTCCTATGTGGATACTAGACCTAAACTATAACTGGACATAGTAACCTACACAGCACTCTGGGCAAACACAGTGTGTGTGTCCCCGTGTGTGTGTGACACATATACTCTCCTTTTGTCAGAAGGTGTAATTTCTCTGAACATTTAAGATATTGCAGATAAGACATAAGATGTAATATCTATAAGTAGCACAACTGTGAATGTACTATAATAACTAGACATGTTAGGATTAAAGTTGGAATTAGGAGGATAGAAATGTATCTGTAAAAATGCTATTGGTCGTTATTACAAGTACATTTGGTTTAGGATATTTCTGAAAACACTGATTTATCCTTCTTGGGATGATGGTCTATGATCACACTAATAACCACTTGAAAGCCAGATCATCTGTTGGATACATTTCAATTGGTTTATATTGCATCCTCAAATATTTTTCTCTTCTTTTTATTCTATCTTCTCAATAAAGATCCAGTGGTATAAAGCTACTTTTATGCCCTTAATATTACATAACTGAAGTGATCTGCTTTGTTTTGCAGCTTTCTCAGCTTAATTCACTGAGGCCTATTTAGTCACACATGATGAGAGGTCCAGAAACATCTTTGGGGACACGGATGGCTTTTGTGTAGTAGGAAGACCCTTACTCACGCAGGCAGCCCACCTAGTCGTCCGGAGTGACAGAGCCCACTGCAACAAAGTTGTTAATAAAGAAGCAACTTTATTGAGAAGGTTCCTACACTGACTAGCCAGGGCCGCAGCACAGGCTCGGGTGCTGATACTGCGACCGTGAGTAGCCCACGTACTTAGGTTTTTAAAGGCAAAATTCATAAGGTCAAGCCTGTTCATGCAGGTGACCAATGAGGTTGTCACACACCGAAAAGATTATACTAGACCACATGCAGGTGGCCAATGAGGTTACACTTTGTCACATAATGGCTGTTTAAACTTTTGGTTTAAATGACTCACGAATTCAACGGTAAGTTGGAGCTTACAGTAACCATACACAAAGGAGTATAGTGGAGTTTCACATAAACAGGTGAAAAAGGTGGAGTTTATGATAAGCTCAGAATGTTGCCAGTATGAGCCAGATTACTGGCTATCTGTTTAATCATTCAGACCTTAACAGAACAATGAAGGTGGGTTAAGTTGTTAAGGGGAGGGGAACCTAGAGGCATTCTTTCCATTCCAAGAACTGGGCTGGATGGAACCAAGGTCGAGTTAACCTTGTTTAGTTTTTATTTCTTCCTAAAACCGCTAAAACAAAGGCAAAGCCTGGAAAGAACCTGTACCAGGCTCCTCTCATGGCCTACTTCATTTTGTAAAGTCTATTTGGGGAAATGGCAAATATAATCTACCATGTCCTAAAATGTAACAGATTATCTCTATGGGACCGATAGAAATATCTAGATGTACCCTGTCACCAGCCAGTTATTTTAATTTACTTAAGGGAAATCAAGTGAATAAAAGACTATTGGTAAGTTTATAAAAAGAGGTAGCCGATAAGGGAAACCATGGGACCTATGTTTCTTTATAACATGTGGAGGAGATGGGGACAAAGAAGTCGTTTAAGGATTCAGGTGGACCTGTTGCAACAATGAGAAGTACAAAATGTCATGTCAAAACCAGCTTTACAATGGAGGGGAGGGGGGTATAATTGGGTGGGGGGGGAGGGGGGAGGCTGGGAAGGGAGGTGAAGGGTAAACAAAGGAGAAGGCTGCAATGCTTGGTAAGAAATGTATGCATTATCCTGCCCATGTAATTGTAACCCCTCTGTACAGTATGTTCTCAAATAAAATAAAATTAAATTAAAAAAAAATAAAAAAAGAATAGCTCTGGAAAAAAAAAAAAAAAAAAAGAGGTAGCCGAGTAAAACAGCACCATGTGAAGAACATAAAAATATATAGACAGCCCCTAACATCCATTGTCACTTCTGTACCTTTGCTTGCTAAAAAATCTGCTAAAACCTTGAGGAGTGGAGTGAAAGAGCAGAAAACCGGACTGCCCTCATCAAAGTAGGCAAGTACCACCTGAATGAATTTATTAAAAGGCATGGAGTAAGATTAATGCTTAATGTAATAGAAATTAGAAGTTATGATTACTAACTGCTCATTTTTGCTTCTGTATGAATTGCTTTGAGCTAGATGATTTTATGGTTTTTGTATGATTTTAACTGTGACTGGTTTGAGTTAATCAGTACTGGAATGTCAGCCTGGGAGCCTAGAGATGCTTGGTAAAAGCCTTGACCAAGGGCGCAATATCCTCAGAATTCTCCCCACAGCTGCAATGCCCTTCCTGGAGGCCAGGGCAGTAAGGCCCTAGGGAAGAAATATAATGTTTTAAGAAACCTAAGCAACTCCATTTTTGTTTAACACTCCATCTCAGTTCTTTGACTTGACTTGTGATCCACTTTAGTCCCAATGCTAGGATTTTATGACAGAAAGCCATGCACAATTCTTGGAGCCATAGATGGCATTTGCTTAAGGCAAGGTGTTAGCCCCCAAGTGGTGTTGCCCCCCAGCCACCTAGGACTAAGAGTTTCTGACCAACCGGTACTTCAGAGCCCAGGGCGAGTCATGCCATGCATTCTGTTGATCCGGGTGTGACTCGTAACCATTTTCGGTCAAGGTATGGATCAAGGACATTTTTCTGTAAAGGTCAACCAATCATATTTGCCCAGATTAGCTTGCTTTAAATGTTAACCAGTTATGTAATTTCTTACGTAAAAGTTCCTTAAAGTTGTTTGTTCAATACTATAAAAACTGTGCTGATTCTATCCTCAGGGCCTCTTAGTGTCACCAGTTACCATGTGCACGGAGGACCAAGCTCAAGCTTGCAATAAACTGGTTCTTTGTTGCTTACATTGATCGTGGTCTCTGGTCTTCTGGGGGTCCCCGAATGCTGGTATAACAAATACATTTGGTATTCAGGTAAGGGGTAGGTTTATTCAGACCACCTGCTGGAACCAGGCAAGGTTGGCACTCCACGTGGCTAGCAAAGACCTGGAAAAGAGAGCTGGCAAAGAGCTGGGAAAGGGAGAGAAAAGAGCTAGAAAAGAAAAGGCATCTGGGCCTTGGTTAGGCCTTATCTAGGGTAAGTGAGGAGAAAGGTGTAACCACATCAAATTCAGATGTGACCTCAGCGGATGAAGATTTGAGGTCTTCCAGCTGTGCCAGTTGCCTAGGTAATGCAAGTACTGGGTGGAGACTTTGTTGTGAAGAGGGTGGAGTCTTCTCGCCATCCAGGAGCAGAACTTACAACTATATAGTTCAACAAATTTTATTCTGATATGTATATAAAAAGTTTACCTCAGTGGATGAAGACATTTGCATGAAATTGCACCTAGTGCAGCAATTGATATTCATAACTCTCCCTAAACTATCGCATTGCATTTTTTCCATTTTCTTGGCACTCCTTCAGAAATGTTCCCAAGTCTCATTTTTTCACCCACTTCAGCCAAGGGGACCCTTTTTCATAATACTGATGTAAAGACATTTGTGTTATTGTTTATAAATTACAATCATAAATAAACTGGTAAAGTTTGCTCGTAAGACGTAATATCTAAATGAATTCCAGGATACAGAAGCCTAGGAGGTCTGTTGCTATAGTTGGCTGCCGCAGGGGTGGCGGCAGCGTTTGTTTTGAACTTTGGGTTTTTCTTTTTCTTTTCGGTAGGGTGGGAAAGGGGGGCAGAAATGGAGGGAAGCAGGGCAACCCAAAGCAATATGGTTTTTGACATGCACTGTGTGGAAAAATCACCTATGCAACTGGTGGGCAGGGATGTGAAGGGAGAAACTGGGGGAGCAAGCAAAAGAAGGGGTAACCATGTCTAGAAAATAACAAAAAGTAAAGACACACCCCCTGTGGTCCCCCCTCCCTCCTCCACTCGGCCCTGCCTTCAAGAAAATTTCCTTGTTTGCTGTTCTTTTTTCTTCTGTTTTATTGTAAATAAAGCCTCAGAAGAGAGCTGGCAATACTTCATCACTACTCTCTTCGCCAGCCTCCTCCATCAGCCCCGAATCACTCTCCGTCACTCCATGAAGTGTCCAATAGTTTGCACCCCAGAACAAGGGAAAAAATGTCAGACTCAAGATCGATCAAAACAGAACCCACACTTAGGAAGGTCTTGTGAGGAAGGAACACCTCCCCTCCCAGGTACACACACCCATACGCCCCAGCATCACTGCCCACACAGGTCATGAATGGCAAACCCCATCCCACCCGGGCCAGAGATTCCCTATCACACAGAGAGACAGACAGACAAATCATGGGGTGTGGAGAGAGTCGGAAAATGAAAAAAAACATTTTCCCGGCTTGACCTATGAATGGGCCTGGGTTGGCATTTTGTCCTCTGGGCCCTACAGTCAATCTATGGAGATCGCTCCTCTCTCCTCATCACTGTAATCCTATCTGATATTTGCCAGAGATGAACGTGCTGTGGGGACACTTTGGTTCATCGATCTAAACTAGGGACCGGAGGTGGGGGGAGAGGGGAAGCCTAGGAAGACTGTTGCTATAGTTGGTGGTGGTGGTGGTGGCAGTGCAAAGGTAGATTACATGTTGCCATGCATACCTGTGCCTGTGTGGTAGGAAACAGCAGCAAAGATCAAGGGGTACAGGGTGTGGGTGGTGGTTGTGGTGGTGGTGTGTGTGTGTATGTGTGTGCACGCAAGCGTGCATGTACGCTCCAGGCCTAGGGCTTGAACTCAGAGCCTGAGTGCTGTCCCTTGGCTCTTGAGGTCAAGACTGGCACTCTTCCATTTGAGCCAGAACTCCACTTCTGTCTTTTGGGTTGCTTAATTGAAGACACGAGGCTCACCAAAGTGCAATGCCTTTATACCTCTGATCATATAACAAGAAGTCTTCCCCTTTCTTTGTATTTGTTATAGTCGATGTTGCTTTGTTTTCTCTACTTTTTTCCCCCTTGTTTCTTCCTTCATCTATTTCCATGAGAGCCAAGAAATGGAGGGACCAAGAGTGAAGAAGTACAGCAGTGGCACTCACTAGACACTATGTTGGAAGTGAAGACACAACCTGTGGGTGGGGAACACAACTTGAGGGAGGGAAAACCTGTGAGAGAGCCAGGGAAGGGGTGAAACTGTCCAACAAAAAAAAGTACTCTTATTTTGGGGGTGGGGGAAGATGGGAGGGCAGGGATGGTAAGGGGAAACAAAGGAGGAGGCAACAATGCTTAATAAGAAATGTACACATTTCCTTGCTCATGTCATTGTAACCCCTCTATACGTATTTTCATAATTAAAACAACTTATTAGCCGGGTGCCAGTGACTCATGCCTATAATCCTAGCTACTCAGGAGACTGAGAACTGAGGATCGCGGTTCAACACCAGCCCAGGCAGGAAAGTTTGTGAGACTCTTATCTCCAATAAACCTCTAGAAAACCGGAAGTGGTGCTGTTGCTCAAGCAGTAGAACGCTCGCCTTCAGTTGAAGAGCACAAGGACAGCGCCCAAGCCCAGAGTTCAGTCCCCATGAACGACAAAAAAAAAATTTATTAATAAAAAAGTAGGGCTAAGAAGGTGGCTCAGTGGTAGAGCGCTTGCCTTGCATGCCTGAGTCCCTGGGTTTGATTCCTCAGCATCACATAAGCAAAAGGAAAGAAAGCTGAAAGTGGTGCTGTGGCCCCAGTGGTAGAGCGCTAGCCTTGAACTGAAGAGCTAAGGGACAGCGCCCAGGCCCAGAGTTCAGGACCCACGACTGGACCCCCCCCAAAAAAAATTACTCTTCTTACCACACTTATGCAATGTAACCGTTGCTTTTTTCTTTTTTTTTTTGTGGGTGGTGGGACTTAAACCCTGGGCCTGGGAGCTGGCCCTACGCTCTTCAGGTCAAAGCCAGTGCTCTACCACTTGAGCCACAGCGCCACATGCGATTTTCTAGTGCCTTATTGGAGATAAGAGTCTGGTGACTTTCCTGCCCTGGCTGGCTTTGAACCGTGATCCTCAGATCTCAGCCTCCTGAACAGCTAGGATTACAGGCATGAGCCACAGGTGCAGGCTGGCGTACTGTAACCCTTCTGCATGTCACCATTTCCCTAACAATTTGTAAAAATCAAAAGAGAGAGGGAAGGGAGACAACATCCCCTCGTGCCCGACAAAAATGGAAATGGAAGCCACAGTACGTAGCAGCCTGAGAAGTGAAACCCAACGGGCTTCTAACCAAATTGAGATTCTTTGAATGTTTGTGCGATGTTAATCACAAAAACAGAGGGACAGGTTTCTATTGTCACTCCTTTAGAGGAATGGGAACAGGGACAGGGAGAAGAGAGGCAGATCCTGGCCTGACCTGGGTGGGAATATGGAGAGGAGACAAGAAGCCTGACCTCTTTCTTCCCCTCTGTCTTTACTGTCCAGAGGGTGGGAACTTAGGCGTCTGCCACTGGGACATCCCATTGTCACAGTCACGCCTCCAGGAGGAGCAGAGGGCAGAGCACTGGGAAGCATGACAGCTTCCCTGTTCGCCTCTCCCATTCTGTCCCTGGCAGGCTTGGGCAGCATACTACCCACAGGGGGCGGGTGGAAGTAGTCTGACAACCCCAGCTAGCAGGAAGTCAATGTCTGCTGCTGGTAGGCAGGGAGGGTCCCAGCAGAAAAAAAAACAGAGAGCTGACTTTTCCTGCCCAAGTGCAAAAGAGACCAGTTTTGTAAATGTTAGGTTTTTAAAAAGAGATATCCGAGTTAAGAACAGCAACACACATGTGGTATTCAGGTAAGGGGTAGGTTTATTCAGTAGGTCTGCTGGGACCAGGCAAGGTTGGCACTCCACGTGGCTGGGAAAGGCCTGGGAAAGAGAGAGAGCTGGGAAAGAGAGGAAAGAGAGAGAAAAGAATGAAAAAAAGAGCTAGAAAAAAGCAGAGAGATAGAGCATCTGGGAAAGAGAGAGAGCTGGGAAAGAGAGAGAGAAAGAGAGAGCTGGGGAAAAGAGCTAATATAGAGCTAGAAAAGAGAGAAAATAGCTAGAAAATAAAGAGCTAGAAAAGAGCAGAGAGAGAGCAGAGAGTCTGGGCCTGGGCTAGGCCTTATCTAGGGTATGGGCAGAGAAAAGTGTGGCCACATCAAATTCACATGTGACCTCAGTGGATGCAGATGTGACCTTCCAGGTGTCCCAGTTGCCTAGGTAATGCAGGGACTGGGTGAAGACTTTGCTACGAGGAGGGTGGAGTCTGCTAGCCATCCAGGAGAGGACCTTACAGTAAAGAGGGTGGGGGGAGAGGTGGGGAGGTCCATCCACTCCCCCCCTTATGAAGTTAAAGAAGCTCAGGGATGGACACCCCACCTGCCACACTGCCAGAGTGATCTGCAGAGGACTCAGGGCAGGGGCAGGGGGTGGGCTGGCTTAAGACTGGCACCCCAGTCAGCTCCTCAGGGAACTTTAGGCAACTTTCCTTTGTCTTGTAAATGTCATCATGGCAATGACTTAAGCACCCTGACAGAAAAAAGAATAAAGAAGAAGAAACAAACACTCACACCCATAGCAGGCCTGCCTGAGTTGAGGCCTTGAAATCAACCCCAGTAAGGCCACTAAATTAATAAAAATCATTCTAAGAAACTATTGACGGAGGACCCTCGGGATGAGGTGATTAGGCTGTGTACCTGTGAGGCGAGGTGGCCATGTGTTCCAGCTTTGTGCAAAGATGTTGCATTAACTCTCCTATCTGCCTTCCTAGAATTGAACATAGAGGAAAGCAGGATAATTTCCAGGGGGAAATGAGGCCTGGGAAAGTACCACCAAGAATTCAGAAAAAGACAGCCAGACAGCTTCCTAATGAATGGCTCCAGTGAAGTCACATACACATCCTATTTTCTTTGTTTCTCAGTCCCTCATAAATGAACAGTTTCTAGGAAAGAAAATTAATAGGTGGGGTTTGGGGTGGAAGGGAAAAGAGCAGCTCCCTTCTTCTGTGCTTTTGCCCAAACAATGAGTATACAGTGTGTGTATCACACTATATATAATTATATACGTATGTATACAAATACATATGTTTTTATGTATGCATATATACATATATGTATAAATATATGAATATATGTGTGTTTATACATACATACCTATATGTATAAATAAATGAATATGTGTATTTATATATGTACATATATGTGTATGTGTATATATATGTATATATATATGTATGTATACATACATACATATATATATGCATATATACTGTATATGTGTGTTTATATATATATATATATATATATATATATATATATATCACGTACATAGACAACAAAAGCCAAAAGTGGCACTATGGCTCAAGTGGTACAGTGCTAGACTTGGGCCAAAAAGCTGAGTGGCTGAATGACAGTGCTCAGGCCCTGACTTCAAGTTACAGGATTTCCCATCCCCCAAAAAATAATGAAAAAGGAGAGAGGGGGGAAAAAGAAAGAAAGGAAGAAAGAAAGGAAGAAAGGAAGAAAGGAAGAAAGGAAGAAAGAAAGAAAGAAAGAAAGAAGGAAAGAAGGAAGGAAGGAAGGAAGGAAGGAAGGAAGGAAGGAAGGAAGGAAGGAAGAAAGAAAGAAAGAGAAAGAAGGAGAAAGAAAGAAAGTGTTAATGATCTGTTTTCCTTACCTGTAAAGAAATGGCCCAAACATCTAGAAATTCAGATTGTAGCAAAGATATACAACTATCTGTGCATAACTCAGCTGCTACATCCCCCCCTCCCCCACGCACTTTAACCCTGAAAACACCCAGGAAGTCAAGGAGCTTTGTGCTTTGTGTATCTTCCAGAGTACCCACACTGTGTTAGAGTATGTCCTTATCTGTCTGTCTGTCTGTCTGTCTGTGTCTGCCTTTTTTTTGTCTGGTTGTCTGGTTGTCTGGTTGTCTGCTTGCTGCTTGTTACTTACTCCATAAAACTCCACCAGAGTGACTCCTCCAGAAATTCTTATTCAATGATCGAAATCAATGACCCTAAGTGAAGAGTCCCTACATTGAAGTGTAGAAGTCACTAATCCTCACCTGTGTTTGGTGACAAGAAGATCTCCATACCAATAGTCTACCTTAATACATGAGCACAGGGAAGGAATAGTTTATTCAGGTGATTTAATCAGTCACACTAATGGGTCACTTGCTCCCCCTCCATGTCTCCCTCTGTCTGCCTGCCTGTCTGTGTGTTGGTTTGTGTGTGTGTGTGTGTGTGTGTGCGCGCGCGCGCACGCACGCCTGTGTGCCTGTGTGTCTGTCTGTTGTTTCAGTTGATCTAGTTATACTTGTGGATCTCTCGCCCCCCCCATCTCTCCCTCTGTCTGCCTGTGTGTCTGTGTGTCTGTCTGTCTATGTGTCTGTCTGATTAGTCAGTTGGTGTAGTTAGACTTGTGGATCTCTAGCTCCCACTCCATCTCTCCATCTCCCTCTTCTCTGCCTGTGTGTTGGTTGGTCTGTGTGTGTGTGTGTGTCTGTGTGTGTGTGTGTGTCTGTCTGTCTGATTGTTGATTCAGGGGACCTAGTTGGACTTGTGGATCTCTCGATCCCTTTCTATCTCTTCCTCTGTGTGTCTTTCCATCGGTCGCTGGGTCTCTGTCTCTGTCTCTCTGTTTCTGTTTCTCTGTCTCTTTCTCTCTGCCTTTGTGTCTCTGTCTCTGTCTTTCTCTCTCTCCCCCACTCTCCCTCTCCCTCTCTCTCTCTCTCTCTCTCTCTCTCTCTCTGTCTCTCTCTCCCCCCACTCTCTCTCTTTCTTGCTTGTCTTTGTGGACTCCTGGAAGAATTGTATTTCAGGCCCAGGGGGCTCTGCTTACTCTACTTGCCAGCCTGGAACCTGCCAGAGGCAAATTCTTCCTCAGTGACCCCAAAGGAAGGAGGGAGTAGGAACCAGGACCCCAAAATAGACTCTTATCTCCAATGAATCGCCCACCCTGCCTGCCCACCAGCCCATGTCAACCCACACAGAACATGAACGCCCACATGAGCTCAAGAACATGCAAAGCCTCAGTTTAGAGTCTTCTCATTTTGAACGTTGACACTTGGTCTGTAAACAAGATGGATGCCTCTTTCCCTGCTGCTGCCATTTAGGCCCGAGGTTTTAGGGAAGCACTCTACCACCCAGACACATTCCCAGCCCACGTCCTTGAGAATGTCTCAAGGATGGATGGCTAATTTTACTCAATCATCATCTGGTTTCCAGAAGGAGAAAATGCCTCTGCCCCCCTCCTGCAGTCCCCCGCCCAGGCGTCTTGCACACAAGATGGCAGTCCTTCTTATGATATTGGAGCTGCTACACCACACCACACCACACTGTGGCAAAAAGTTCCTCCTATTGATTGTCTGGCCTCAGGAATTAACTCTCTCCCCAAGCCGAGATGAGCCTAGGCCACTTTTCCTGGGGAAAGGATATCCATGAGGACAAAAATAAGACCAAAAACAGAGCAAACTTATCCATAAGACAGGTAGAGCACAAAACCTCTTGGTTGGTAAAGAAAAACCGCAGGCAAAGGCTAACCAGCCGGGTGGTGCTGGTGGCAATGGCTCACTGCCCATAATCCATCTGAGGTGCTGAGTGAGGAGGCTGAGACCTGAGGATAATGGTTCAAAGCCAGCCCGGCCAGGAAAGTCCTTTTGAGACTGTGCATCTTGATCAGTCACCCAAAACGCCAGAAGTGGAGGTGGACTTGGGGGAAAGTGCCCTAGTGAAGATTTCCTGGAGGCTGAATTAGTACTGTGTAATGAAAGAACACAAGCTCCCAGAGGACAGTACTGTACCTTTGGTTCTGGGCGGGCAGAACCCGGTGCAGACTCATTATGGTGACAAGAAAAAAAAATCACAGAGGTGGGCTGGGAATATGTCTTAGAGTGCTTGAAGCCCTCGGTTCAATTCCCCAGTACCACATAAACAGAAAAAGCCAGAAGGGGCTCGAGTGGTAGAGCACTCACCTTGAGCAAAAAGAAACTCAGGGACAGTGCTCAGGCCCGGAGCCCAAGCCCTGGGACTGGCCAAAAGGAAAAAGGAAAAGCAAATCATGATAATAATGAATTATAACATATAGGTATGTGTCTGTTAGAACTCTCACTACCCACTACCGTGTTGGTGAGGACTGACTGACTGACTGACCAGACCTATGTTTTGCTCCTCCCATTCACCCCATCCACCTTGTCGACGGCAAACCCCCGCCATCTAATGGTTGTTTTGGGAATTCCAGTTTTCCCTCACGAAATGCATGAAAAACCATGCACTGAGAAAACCGGCCCTAAGTCCTTCTTTTCCAGGCCCAGGCTGGCTGGCCTTGAGAGAGACTGCCTTCTTTTCAGAGAAGGGGTGGGGTGGGGTGGGGATGATGATGTGCCTGGTTGGGGTATGGGGCCCATGCATAGGCAGGCAGGCAGGCAGGCAGGCTCAGATTGAGATCTTTGTGTTTTGGAGCACCAGTAGCTCAAGCCCCAGGATTGACTGGTTAAGTGAAGAGAGAGGAAAGGGAGGGAGGGAGGGTGGGTGAGAGAATTCAAACTCAAGAGAGCGAGAGAGAGAGAGAGAGAGAGAGACAGACAGACAGACAGACAGACAGACAGACAGACAGAGAAACAGAGACAGAGACCTCGATGTCATGAATTGGCCCTGGTGGCCTACATGCTCTGTCGCATGAGATCTTTGAGTTTCCTCCCTCCCTCCCTTGTGCATACACACACAGTCACACAGAAACACGGAAATGCCCTCTGCCTCCTCTCCATTTGTTAATGCTACAATGTTAATACTACAATTATCCTGAGCCTTAAGTATTTTTATATCTCCTAATTCTATATACATTTCTTTTCTGAATAGGATATTTCGTTAAAGAACATATGTAAATTAATAGTCAATAGGAAGAGCATATGAAATAAACTCCTCTTTACTATCTAAGAACAAATAAAAAGAAAATTCATTGATGTGACCATTATATGAAAAGACGACACAAAATATAGTAATGCATTTGTGGAGAAATTGATACGCTCCACAAAGCGGATGTATTTGTACAATACTGCAATCATTTTAGCAAGCAAGTTTTCAAGTCTTCAAAACCTCAAAGAGAATTGTACATGATCCAGCCATTAGATATTTATGTATGTATTAAAGAGAAGTAAAAAAAAAAAACTTGTTTGGACAGGTAATGTATGTCATTGACAGTGCACTGGAACAGTATATATGAGACCCTGAAAATAATCCCCAAAAATAAATTTGAAAAGACACACTATAGAGGATATATGCTGGACAAATTCCTGTAAGTGAATTTTATATCTATTTTATTTATTTATGTTTATTGTGAAAATACTATACAGAGGGGTTACAATTTCATGGGCAAGATAATGAGTACATTTCTGTTCAAGCATTGTTGCCTCCTCCTTTGTTTCCACTTCCCATCCCTTCCCCTCTCCCCAACCCCACCCCCTTCCCGCCAACCCCACCACTACCACCAAAACCACCATCACCACCACCACCCCACCAAAGCTGTTAAGTTCGTTTATCGACATAACGACTTATACATCGCATTGTTGTAATGGGTCCACCTGTATCCCTATTTAAACAATTCGTTTTTCCCTTCCCCTCTACAAATTATACCAACATAAAATACGGTGAAAGCAGGGGTTATACCATGTGGGAGGGACATACAAAGCAACAAAGAAATCATCTTATACATATGTTAGAAACAATCGCAAGAAAGAAATAAAACATTTGAATCCTCATCTTGGGGTCCATGTCGCCTAACATCAACTTGTGTGACAGTTAAAGTTTGTGTCACATGTATACTAGTTATTGCAAACAAGGGAAATCATAGGACCTATGTTTCTTTGGACCTGGCTTATTTTTCCAAGTCTTTCCATTTCCCAACAAATGGGGCAATGTCATTCTTTCTGATAGAGGCATAGAATTCCATTGTTTACATATACCACATTTTCTTGATCCATTCATCTACTGAGAGATGTTTGGGTTGGTTCCATTTCTTAGCTAAGGTAAATAATGCTGCAATACATATAGTTGTGCTGGTAGCTTTAATATAGTCTTATTTGTGATCATTTGGTTAAGTGCCCAAAAGTGGGATTGCTAGATCATAGGGGAGTTCTATGTGGAGTCTTTTGAGGAACCTCCATACTACTTTCCAAAATGGTTAAACAAGTTTACATGCCCACCAACAATGCAGTAAGGTTCCCTTCTGTTGATAACACCTCTAGCATCTGTTGTTATTAAAGTTCCTGATTATAGCCATTCTAACTAGGGTAAGGTGGTATCTCAATGTTGTTTTGATTTGCATTTATTTTATGGCTATGGAGGTTGAGCATTTCTTCATGTGTCTATTGGCCATCCTTCTTTACTACTCAGAGAAGTTTCTCTTTAAGTCTTTAGCCCACTTTTTTATTGGGCACAAAGTGGAAAAACCTTCCATGCTTCTGGATTGGAAGGATAAGAATCCTGAAGATGGCAATACTTCCCAAGCTATCTACAAGTTCAATGCGATACCTATCAATATTCCAACCTCATTCTTCAAGGAAATAAGAGAGGCCATCCAAAAATTCATATGGAACAATAAAAGACCCTGAATATCAAAAACATTGCTTAACAGAAAAAAAACAGTGCTGGAGGAATATCAATACCAAATTTCAAACTCTACTACAAAGCCATAGTAATCAAAACAGCTTGGTACTGGCATAAGAACAGACCTCAGGACCAATGGAATAGAACTGAAAACCCAGAAATGAACCGACAGACATATAGCCATCTAATCTTTGATGAGGGAGTTAAAAAAATAGAATATAGGAAAGACAGCTTCTTCAGTAAATGGTGCTGGCAAAATTGGTTAACTACTTGTAGAAAACTAAAGCTAGATTCTTATATCACCCTGCACCAGAATTAACTCCAAATGGATCAAAGACCTCAGAGTCAAAGCAGGCATTCTGAAAACATTACAGGATGGAATAGGAGAAACCATAGGTCTCCTTGGTACAGGCCGAAAATTTCTTAATAGAAACCTAGAAACACAACAAATCAAAGAGAGGTTGGACAAATGGGATTGCATGAAATTGCTGAGCTTCTTCATGGCAAAGGGTATAGCTAACAAGATCAACAGAAAGCCCACGCATTGGGAGATCTTCATTAGCCATACAATGGACAAGGGTCTCATATCTAAAATACACCTGGAAATAAAATAATTATGTCTATTTTAATGTCTGTTTTAATGTTTACAGCATTTCTATTTGAAGAAATGCAAGTTTGTGAAAATTAGGCTTGGAATACCTATGATTGTACGATTCATTTCCAAAACACTAAAATGTATACAATAAAAGGAGATAATATATTGCATGTGAATTACATGTCAGCAACAAAAACTATTTTTAAAAGTACTTCACATAATATGCAGAATACCTAGAAAGATGTTTTTGGTGTTGGCTAAAAACTTTGTCAACAACAGTTTTTGAAACAAAGATGTGATTTTTGTTTATTTTGAATGTATACAGAGATAGCTCAATCAACAAGTCTATGTGATAACTGGAATACCTAGGTATTATATATCACTTATAAGTGATAATATTTTCTGGAAGAAACTTTTAGCAAATGACAGAAGACACAAATCTATGCATCTGAATTTTATGAAAGGCATATATTACTTGCTTAATCCAATGTTTTTCTCTACTTTGCTAGGAAAAACTGTATTCTCAAGATAAGAGCCATTAGCAGTGAAAAGAAACAAAATATACAACCATCTTGATTTATTTATGAAAATAACAAATGAAATAAAACAATTCCACTTAAGTGAGTCCAATATTAGTGTCTATGAAGATGTTCCTGAATGCCAACATCCATTGTATTTTTGGAATTTTAATTTCTACGAACATATGAACACTAGAAGAAGAAAACAAAAATAGTCTTACAGCGAACCATCCTTGGAATAATTTTCTTAATTGTCTTGAAATTACAAAAGAATTGATACCATTCAGCAAATGATCCTTTCTATGGAAATAATTTAAAAATGTTTATCACTTATTATAATTCAAATACCAAGGAAAGGTAATTTTATAGAATCATTACAGATATCATTTTATTTCTATCATAAAATAGAATAAATGACCAGTCCCAATATATTATCTACTTATCATTATTCTTAATTCGTAATCATTACCTAAATATCTTAAACAATCTAAATAGTCATGTCTTTAACGTAGACATAAATATTCTGTAATTTTTACTTAACATTTTCCAAGGGCATGTATTCATTTTTCTAAGAAATGTTCACAGCAGTTAAAAGATCCTTTTGTGAAATTAATGTGATATATTTTGTTGTTGTGGGTGTTGTTTGCGAGTCCTGAGCATTGTCCCTAAGCCTTTTTATGCTCAAGGAAAGCACTCCACAACTTGAAGCACAGAACTAATTCCTGTTTTTTAGTAGTTAATTGGAGATAAGAATCTAACAAGTACTTTTCTGTCTGGACTAGTTTCGAAAACAATTCCAAAATCTCAGCCTCCA
This sequence comes from Dipodomys spectabilis, assembly GCF_019054845.1. Taxonomy (NCBI): domain Eukaryota; kingdom Metazoa; phylum Chordata; class Mammalia; order Rodentia; family Heteromyidae; genus Dipodomys; species Dipodomys spectabilis. Next base: position 2,313,203 of record NW_024870964.1, read on the forward strand.
AAGTAGCTAGAATTATAGGTGTGAGTTACCAGACCTTGGTTTCATGTATTTTTTTAAAATTTTAATTATGTTTTAAGATGTTTGTTTCACGATAATGTACATCATTCTACACATAAATTTAGATATATGTATGTATTTCTGATGACAAATTCTCTCTAAAAAGTATGGCTTTTTCCACATAACTTTTACATACATATATATTTTTTTTCTGAACACAAATTTCCTCTAAAAATTTTATGCTACTAATTTTTACCTTTTTCATTTCAAAGATATACAGTCTATTTTTCTAAAATTTTCCTATAGTAAAATAACTAATATTGCAATAGAAAGTAGAGTTTATAACTTTCAAGAAAATTTTAGATATGCACATGATATTGTAGTAACATTTACACTATATTACTTAATAAATTCTGTTCAAACTCTTAAATATTTTTGTGTAATGACAGGGAGAGAAGAAGTTAATTCATACTCGTTAGGAATTTGCAATGCTTCAAAAATCTATTCCATAATTTGATATAAGCACCTATTCAAGCTACCTGATATGGTTCAGGTTTTTTCTTTCTTTCTTTTCTTTCTTTCTTTTCTTTCTTTCTTTCTTTCTTTCTTTCTTTCTTTCTTTCTTTCTTTCTTTCTTTCTTTCTTTCTTTCTTTCTTTCTTTCTTTCTTTCTTTCTTTCTTTCTTTCTTTCTTTCTTTCTTTCTTTCTTTCTTTCTTGGGGGTCTGGTCGTGGGGCCTGAACTCTGGTCCTGGGTGCTATCCCTCAGTTCTTCAGCTCAAGGCTAGCGCTCTACCACTTGAGCCTTAGCGCCTCTTCCAGCTTTTTTCTTTTTGCTTATGTGGTGCTGAGGAATCAAACCCAGGGCCTCAGGTATGCAAGGCAAGTGCTCTACCACTTAGCCACCTTCCCAGCCCCAGGTTTTTTTTCTTTCTTTATTTGTTCAAAATTTTAATATGGATGCATAACACTAGTAACATTAAAGTTATTAATCAAAAAACAAATAATAGTAATATCATAGACATATAAGACTTTCAATAGTTAGCACTTATGTTGCAAATAATAATTTCATGAAGATGTTGATGACCACAGTGTACCCTGATGATTACAATGTTGTGATTGAAAAGTAAAATATTTGGATATTTATGAAGCTAGATTTCCTACACTGAATACGTAGTAATAAACAGAATTGGATTACATACAATAAGAATAACAAGAGGAGAGTTTCAATATCAAGAAATACAATCACATAAACAGGTAGACAGTAAAAACACTAATGTTATTCCTGCAGTCTCTCTAATGTATCCTCACTTTTCTTGGTCTTATTGTTTTCTTATACATAAAATCATTTATTTCCACATTTTGATGGACTAACATGTAGTTTTCAACTTAGTGTGATTAGTTCAAATGATATTCTCATATAGATACTATTCAATAACCTATGTTTTCCAATGTTATATTAAGAGTATGATCTTTAATAGAACTGTAAACACATGACACAATTTACATAATACCACTTACATATCTACAGTTGCCTTAAAAGGACACAGGCCTTAGAGCCAGGAGGTAAAATTTATTTTTATTTCTGCATGAAACAATTTGTGACTTTATACCAGCAAATTGAATTTGACACTTTCCTTATTTGTAAGACAAGGTGGAAAATGTAAGGACTCTTCACTTTTCTTTTTTCTTGCTCTAGAAGTAAAAAAATATATTCTTCAATATTCCTGGTAAATTACATCCATTTACAGATGAGAAATGTAAGGCCAACCATCAATGTAGTGAGTAAATAATAATACTAGAATTTTTTTTGGGGGGGTTCCTGTTGTGGGGCCTGAACTCTGGGCCTGGATGCTGTTCCTCAGCTCTTCAGCTCAAAGCTAGTGCTCTAACACTTGAGCCACAGCGCTACTTCCGTCTTTTTTTCTTTTTGCTTATGTGGTGCTGAGGAATCGAACCCAGGGACTTAGGCTTGCAAGGCAAGCACTCTACCACTGAGCCACCTTCCCTGCCCTAATACTAGAACTTTTGTCTGAGCTCTTCACTCTGTGTACATATAAAGAACAGCAATTTGGTGATGGAGAGAACCAATATGAAAAGTCTATGGGGATAAAAAACATACTTTTAAAAGGTTGTTTAAGACTAGGTGACCAGTGATGTTTACATGAAACAGGCTGGTGTCAGGGCAACAAAGGATTACATAGAAATGACATTATAGACAGAAACTGTGAAAATCTTGATCATTCATCTTATCTAATGGCTGGAGTAGAAAGGTAAGAAGAAATCTAAAGTGCTTCTATATCTCTGGCCTGGCAACTGTGTTAGTGATATTCTTGGTGATAAGGATTACAAGTGGAAACGATGGATTTAGGGGAAAAAAACTCTCTGATAGTGCTAAAGTTTATATTAAACAGATGCAAAGATAGGTCGGTTTAGACATCATCAAAATATCGACAACCATGAATATGAAAAACAGTAATAAAATCAGGCATTATTAAAGGGAAGAGGCAAAAGAAGTTCTGAGCAATGTGAGCACCAGTGTGGACAAGATTAGAAGAAAGAGATAAATAAGGAAACAAGAAAGTAATAAACACAGATTTACAGAAGTAAAGAAAGGAAAGAATTTTCAGGAAGAAAAGGTAAAAACTGTTACAGAGATATTGAAGGAAATATGCTATTTGGATTTGAAAACTAAAAACACATAGACAAGTTCAATAAGAACAGTGTTTGGTGAACTGGTAGAGATATAAGTCATATTGGTGAAATTTTTAGATATGAATGTGAAGCCATAAAATTCTCGATCCATGAAGTCAACAGATCCCGTTTATTTTAAATGTTGGGAACAAATGCTTTTATCCTGACCTTAGAAGAATTATACAGATGTAACTCTCATGAACTTTACTTAGAGGTATTCTATGAATATTTTTGAAAACTTTGTTTAGCTAGGAGATTACAGATTGCACTACAGCACAGAGAATACTCATTTGTTCTAGAGTTTTAATGAGTTAACCATTTATCCACATCCTTTTTGAATTTTACTGAAATATCTTTAGATATGTTTGGATAACTTATCAGCCTATCCGTTATAAATGTAGGAAAACTAACACCACATATTAGGTTGAACATGCAGTTTCACTGATGTTACTGAAGACTCCTCCAATTGATTCTTCTTTAGAATGCATTTTCTAATGCCTCATTAGCCAATGACACATCATAACTGCCATATGCTCTATTTAATTCAAGTTCTTGTTAGGGATACCTCCATGTTGTAATAACACTGTCCATCAACCTGCCACAAATTCTTATATGTAGAAGTGCTCTTATAAACTTCAAGCTATTATTGAATGGAAGAGTTCAGACATTACTCTCACCACTACAATGAAATGCCTAAATAGATATGGCATTTTGCTTTAATGCCTTTCTTTCATCTTCTCATACACATTTCCAAGTAGGGAAGGATTCTGATGTAACAATAATACAATGGTGACTTGTAATAACACAACATCTAGGATCTAGTGTTAAAACGGATACTTAGTAATTCACTCCAAATTTTGTGGATATTTATATTTCTCCTGGGTAAACTAATGAGCTCCAAGAAAATGTCCCAAAGAAGTCTTTCAATTCTCGTATCACTGTTTGTCTCAAAATGCTTTAAATTCTACATGCTCTAAAGTGGGCATAGGGTTATATTGTGGAACTTTTCTCCTCAGAGAGTAAGTAATACCCTATTGCTTAACACAGACAAAGTACCTTCATACATAGACTAGGTATGTGCAAACAAGAAGTGGTAGTTGAACAATGTTCTCAGCAGTTTGTATAGATGAAATGGAAATAAAGCAACTGTGAACTAAAAAGGAACATGAAAAAAAATACAAAGGCACAAAGTAGAAAGTACCACGGAAATGCCAAGGAAGAACAATTTCAAATAATGTTCTCTGCTGTGAGGGTGTGTTCAAAGTACAGCTTCAGATAATGTCGGTGGATACCTTGGGAAAAAAACTGCTTTAAAACATTCTGGCATAATCTTACAAGTAGAAGCTCCTAACTTCGACTCTCCTATCAGCCACAACAACATCAAGTTAGGGAGTATTTTACAAGAGCAAAGTGAGAAAAAGAGGACTCATCACAGTGTTCAGGTTGAAGTAATGACAATCACATAATTTTCTTAAAGTATTCATTTACTTTGGAGCATTAAAGTGGGAAAAAGCCAAGTAAATATTTTGCATGTATCTAAATTAAGTGCAATGTATTATATTGGTCTCTATTTAACTTGGAAGTTATAGATTATGTCTAACTTGGGACAATGTACTGCTGTCAGTTATTTTATTCTCCTCCCCTTCTTTTGCACTTCTACTTACATGATTTTTATTTAAAGAGACATATGTGGGCTGGCATTTCTAAATTCTTCAAAATTATCTGAACTACTTCATATTTCTGGCAGCCTCCAATATTTTTCTCAAGGGAAATATTTTGTCACTACCATTTTTATCCTATGTGATATTGGATATCTTCCTGCCTAATTCAGTGCAAGATATACATTAGATTCATCCAGATAGCTCAACACTTGTACCACCATGAAATACTAACTTACTTAGAAAGCATGATTTTAGTGTATCTGGTGAGGTGGCAACTGTCATTTATGAATGACCCTAAGTGATACTTACATGCAATCAGGTTTTAAACCAATAAGCCACTTAGTAGATGAACAAATTGACAAAATGTGGTTTATATATGCATGGTGGAATTCTATGCTTCCAATTCATAAGGAAATGGAAAGACTTGGAAAAATCCTATTAAGTAAAATAAACAATACACAAAGAAACAGATTCCATGGTTTTCCTCATTTGTAATAAGTAGGAAATATCTAGGATAGTCCTAGCAGATGAGAAGAATGGCTCAATAGCTATGTATATATGACCATATAAGATGATGCTGAGCAAAATGAACTCCTGGATATGGAAACAGAGGTTTTTCTTTGTGGTTGTTTTTTTTAATGTATTATATGATTTCTTTTTTCTTTTGTGTTTTCCCCTCTGGTTTATCCCTTGTTGTATTTGATTTTTGTATCCTGTGTATTGTATATAAATTTATCTTAATTTGGCAAGGGAAGAAGAACAAAAAATGCAAAACAAAGGACAAAGGGCAAACCAATGCAATAGCAATACTCACAAAACAACATGTTGGAAATTTACATTAACACTTGTAAGGTATTGGGAAAAGTGTGAGAAAAATTAGGGGGGAGGTAAAAAGTTCGACATGTTATGTATTCACTACCTAACAATTACTGCAACCCCTTCTATACATCAACTTGACAATAAAATTGAATTAAAAAATGAGCTGCAAAAAATATAATTTCACTGTAGTGGTACAGTAAATACTATTCTATGTGTATTACCTTTTTAATAAATGAACATTTTGGCTGCTAATTTTAATTAATTACCACTTTCTTTATCAGAGGGACATCAACTTGAATGTTATCAAACTAAACAATATTTTCACAATATACTTGCCATTATTTTGAAAAAAATATTATTTTAGTATTGTCTCATACTAAAACAGAAAACAGTTCAATTCTATGGAACTCCTAACTTTTAAAACTGACTAATTGTTAAGAGGACAGAATATATGTTCTTCAACATTCCTATGACTACCAACTACTCATTTTCAAATTCTGAACATGCCGTATCAGAGACTTTCAAAAGAGCAACTGTATTTTATTTAATTCTGCAATACATGCAGTTTCCAATGAGGGGTTACATATTTAAAAATCAACAGAAAAAATAGACACATTCTTGTAGAAGATAAAACTATGCAGTATCTTTAATAATTAATTCCTTAAGAGTAAATATTTGTTCATCAGAGTAAGCTATTATATATATGACCATCAATCCCAAGTTTTTAGGCCATAAAGTCATCCTAGCCCAACAGTTTCCAACTTTAAAGGTGCACCAGAAAATTCCCTAAAATCACCTCATGGCTAGCTTATCACTATTGTGAAAAAATCCTACACCTCTGCTAATATGATGTCCTCTTTGATCTGGAAAGAACCCCACAATAAACTGAGCTGCATCATTTTCTCCCAGTGGTATTCTTGAGATCAGAACACTTGCAAATATTATTTATTTTTATTTTATTATATTATATATATTAATCTCTGATAGATATTCAGGAGATCTGAATATCTGAATATTAAGATCTGAAGATTATGTATCAAAGCCCACCCAGAAAGTAAGGTTCCTTAGATTCTTATCTCCAATAAACTGCCCACGAAAAGCCAGACACAAGTGGCATTGAGGTTCAAGTGGTAGAGCAATAGCCTTGAACCAAAACAGGCACAGCGACAGTGTCCAGGCCCAGAGGTTAAGCCCTAGGACAAACCAAACAACAAAAACAAAATAAAAACAAACCCCAACCCTAACATTTTTCTCATTGAGAGGCACGTAATTAAAGAAATTTCTTAATGTGATAGGAATAGATAGAAGAACCAAGATATCACACAATTACTCTCTTCATACCATGTTACAACTAAGCCTCAAAATATTGCTTTTTCTAAATTTATAAAATAATATCATCCATTTGTTGACAACTCTGTCTAGAGTATTCACATTATTTTAAACATGAATTCTTAGAATTATCTATTAGCTAAGTTCTAATCATACCTCGCTTGAAAGAATATTTTAGGCAAATAGAATGCCATAATCATTTGTAAATTTGTCAATTAAACCCTCTACTTAAAAAGAATTTTGTAGTATCCTATAGAATATGAAATTACATACAAAACCAAAATATTTATTTTAGATCTAAATTCTAATTTATCAAGGTCTACAAAGTCCTACATTAGATGAATATTGAAATTTCTCCAGGCTTAAATTTTTGTAATTTTGATCATTTCTTTGGAATCCAACAGTATGATGCTTACTTTTTCAAATTTTTGGTTGGAACCATGAGCCATTTTGCATCTAGGAATGTTCTGTAATGAAGAGAGTATTAAAAACACAACTATTATTTCTAAAAATTTTTATTTTTTAGTTTTTCATGTCTCCATTCTATGCCTCCCCTCCTCTCATCCTATCCTTTTCTTCTCTCAATATCATATTTAATCTTACATAATTTTCCCCATTTTTCCTTCTTTTTTTATTTTAATCACTCTCCTATCATTCTGTCCAATCCATTTCCCTCTTTGAGTTTAGGACTTGGTTAAATTCATTCTCCTTTGACCTCCCCATATCTCTCTAATTCTATTTTTCCCCACATTTTTCCCTAAAGCTAATAATTTCTGGTTTTCCAAATTCTTCTTTGCTGTTCTTAGTCCATTAATCCATAGTTGTTTGATGTTTAATAGATTGTATCTGTTGAATTAGATTGTTTCTTCAGCCTTTTGACAGTGCATCTATAGGACTTTGGTTGATCCTTGCCTTAAAATAGTGTTCTTGCACAAAACTGGTGACATGCATTTCAATAGGAAGCTTGACTTCTCAAAACATAATGACAAAATTAGCCCAAACTTCAAACTGTGTAGCCCTTTCTTGTTGTTTGTATGTTTCATTGAGACAAAATTATACTACCTAGTCCAGGGAAGTTATCACTATGTAATTCCACTCTCTAAACTCCTGTCTTAGTCTGAGTGCTATAATTCCAGGCTTGTGTCACATTGCCCTGCTACAGTTTGTTGGTTTATTTAATCTAGAAACACACTAGCAATTCTGAACTTCTCCGAAGATATTATCCACTAGACTGACTGCACAGACTGTTTATGTACAATTTTCAAAGATGTTCTAACATTTGACACAGGATAAGAACATTTCCAGATGCATCTACACGGGTTCTCTGATTCATTCCTCCATGGATCTGATACCTTTAATAATGATTACTTGATTCTCTTTCTATCTCTGGTCCCTACCTATGTAATCGTCTTAAACTTTTTTGAAGAAAGTTCACTTGAGGACTTACTAATATTAAACAATATCACTTGATTCTATTTTTACTCAGGACATATTTTCTATTGTTTTCTAATTTTTGTACATATTTTGAGAGTTGTTTCATTTGTGCATGTGTGTTTGCACATATACGTGCCTCTGTGTGTATGTAAATGTTTGTATGTATGTACGCAAAAGCCTCAAGCTCTTATTCAGCAATCTTGCTCATGACTAGTATTCCATCACTTGAGCCATTCTTCCAATCCAGCTTTTGGCTGGTTAATTATAGATAGTGTCTCAAACACTGTTCTTCCCAGGCTGGATGCAAACTGAACTTCCCAGACTCCTTTACCACCTTAGTTTTTATTTTTCAGCAGTATAAACTTTAAAACTAGAAATATTTTTTTGAGAGTGAAGACTTAGCTCTAGCCGAGATTTTTAACTCAAGAATTCTTATAAAGTTCAGTCAACATACACAGTACATATCCTGAATGTACTCTGTTAGAAATGTGATCTTATACCGTGTGTTGGTGTCTCACGCCTATTATCCTAGCTACTCATGAGGCTGTGATCTGAGAATTGCAGTTCAAATCTAGCACACGTAGGAGTGTTTCTGAGGCACTTATCTCCAATTAACCACCAGAAGACTGGTAGTGGTGCTGTGGTTCAAGTGGTAGAGCAACAGCCTTGAGCTGAAGAGCCGAGGGACATCGCCCAGGCCCAGAGTTCAAGCCCCCCACCCACTACCATAAAAAGAAAGAAAGAAAAGAAAGAAAAGTAAATGGCCTTTTTTTTTTTCATTTAAGTCCATGCCCTTATATTAAGTTGCTTTGGAACAAGAATTATTCTTCCAGAAGATGGCGGAGGAGAAGCTGGAATCTGAACAAGCTCTTGCATAGAAAGCAGTTTCAGAGTTCCAGTGAACAGTCCCAAGCCAGAGAATCACACCAAGTGTGCCATCACAGGACAGAGAGTTAGTCAAGAGAGGGGAAGCGAAGCAGACACATCTGAGCACTTGCCAGCAGCTGCCGCTGCGGCAGCAGGGTCGCAGCGGCGACCACCACCACGGGGTCATACCTGAGACACAGTCCGGGACGAAGGAGCCAGACCCAGCGGACGAGCGGATTCTACTCAACACCAGCAAGAACCGACAAGGAGCGGACATCTTCATCCTGCACTTTGCATACCAGAGATGACCCAGGATCCAAGACTAGGCGTGAGTAGAAGCCCGACGTCCTCACTCCTTCTCAGGGAGCAGAGGAGGGAAGGCCACCCCTCCCCCCCCAGCACCGGTGATCTCCATCTTGGATACCGACAAAGGTCGGAGGAGTGGCTAGCTCCAGCTCAGGCCTTGGAATAAAACGAGTCATTTAGCAGGTCACAAGAATTTAACGGCGAAGTGACCTCACAGACTCAGTTCCATCCAGGGAAAAGTCACCCAGCTCAGGCGCCAGCCATTGGAGTGGCTCTCTTCACTGGGTAAACAGAGCCAGAGGCTGCCCCTCCCTCTAGCAGCCACCACAATCAATTGAAAAACCGAAACCCTGGGAATGGCTCCAGGCTGGGTGCTGTAAGTTTTTTTCACAAAATAGCCCCAGGGAAAAGCTACTGTATGTTGAAAGGCCTCAACTCTACCCAGAACCTAGCCTCATCATTGCATCCCCCTCTTTTGTGATTCTCAAAGCAGATCACCCTCCCAGTAAACTAACCTGGGAGGGGGATCACAAAATCTTGGGTAAAGCAGAGCATTTTTCTGACTGTTCCAACAAACTGACTTAAGAAACCAATCAAGCCACAGGACCTCAAGCTGACCAGAGACTCCAACAAGACTCTGGTTACAGACAAAAGGGAGATACAGGATTCTTCCCACCTCTCCCCCCCCCAAAAAAAAAATCAAAGAACTTTTTTTTTCTTCTTCTTCTTCTTTTCTTTTTTTTTTTTTGTTTTTTGTTACCTTATATATATAAAAAAAATTCTCTCCTTTTCTAAAACTTTTATTAATCTTTAATTTTTGCCTCTTCTGAAAAAAATAATTGTTTTCCAGTAACTTTTTTTTTCTCCTCTTATAATTATTATTTTAGGAATACGTGAATGTATGTTTTCCTTTCTTTTCTTGTCTTCTTTCTCTTTTTCTTTCATTCTTAATTATCTTTTTGTTTTTTGTCTAGCTCTACTGAACTTCTGATCTTTTCTTCTCATTTTCCAATCCTTTCCACCTTTTCCTCTCTTTTGTTCTTCTTTATGTGACTTAATTCTTGTCCTGCACATCCTCAGATAAACCCGTAGATAAATAGTAGACCCTAGCCCCCATTGTGTACACACTTAATCCACAAACTTATTACTCAATTCAAAACCTCTGAGACTTAAATTCATTAATAGCAGTACTACCTCTTTATACCTATATAATATTTTAAGCATTTTTTTAGTTTTTCACATCTCCTCTATGTCCTTCCCATTCTCTCAATATATTTACATTCCTCTCTAAATAGATGGTCTTTTAATCTCTATAATAACATTAATTTTTACGTTTCTATTTTTTTTCTGGTCTCTTTTCATTCCCTTTCCCTTGCTTCTTTTTCTCTCTCTCTCTATTTACATCCTACCCAACCTATTTCCTGCATTGTGATTAGGACATAGTTAACTCTCCCTGTGCCTCCCCACAACAATATATTCCTATTTTTTACTCACATCTCTCCCTAACCCTAATAATTTCTGGTTTTCCAAATTCTTCTCTGTGGTTCGAAGTCCTTTAACATATAGTTGTTTGATGTCGAATAGATGTATCTGTTGAACTAGATTGTATCTGTAGACTATTGACTGTACAAATGCAAACTTTGGTTGATGGTTGCCTTAAGATAGTGTTCTAGCACAAAACTGGTGCTATCTTCATCTCAAATGGGAAGAGTAAGCCAGAAAAACACAAGAAAAATGGCAAATTCGGGTATCTCAATTCCCAATCCTGATAATCAGGGGTTAGAAGAGATAATGAATAATCCAGAGGAGAGTTCCCAAATAGCTCTACAAACACTGCTGGCAAAAATGATAAATGAGAAGTTTGACAACGTACAAAGGACTCTATATGAGCGTGATAGGGAGAGAGAGGAGGCATCCCAGAAGTTTATACAGAAATACCATAAGCGTGAGGAAGCTACTCAAAAACTGATACAGGATTTGCGTGAAAAACTTGAGAATACTCAAAGAGAAAGGGAGGAATGGCGTGAGCAGGCTGAGAACACTCAAAGAGAACTGCAGGAATCCCACGAACGGGAGGAAGCTAATCAAAGGGTAATACAGGAATTGAGAGACCAGGTAGAGAACACACAAAGATCACTAAAGGTATTCATGGAATCCATTAACAAAGAGCTGAAGGAAGTAAGGGAGACCACAAAGGGAATGCTGAATGGAACCCAACAGAAGGAATGGGAGTCCAAAGAAACCATAACCAATCAACTAAGTGATTTGAGAACAAACATTGAACACCAAATTAAGGAAGTAAAGAAATTCATACAAGACCTAAAACAGAGATTCAACAAAGAACTTGAAGCCATCAAAGCTGACCAATTAGAAGGAAAAGAGATAAAAAACAAAGTAGAGAGTCATGACAGCAGGTTAGACCATGCAGAAGACCGAATCTCAGGGATTGAAGACAGCCTAGATATTATAGAGAAAGAACATACAACCATCCAAGACAAGTCCAAGAAATATGATAGATCTATCCAACACCTGGAAGACACCATCAGAAGGCCTAATCTAAGGATAATGGGTGTAGAGGAGCACCTAGAAACAGAACTTAATGGTCTAGGAAATTTGTTTAGCAGGATCCTAGCAGAGAACTTCCCAAACATGCAAAAAGATAGGCTTGTTCAGATACAAGAAGCCTTTAGAACCCCAAATAGAGCAGACCAGAATAGGACATCCCACCGTCACATTATAATCCACACAGGATCAACTCAGAACAAGGAAAAGATCCTTAAAGCTGTCAAGGAGAAAAGGGTAATCACCTATAAAGGGAAACCAATTAGAATCACCTCAGATTTCTCAGCAGAGACAATCAAAGCAAGAAGAGCCTGGAATGATATATGCCATGCCCCAAAAACAAACAACTATCAACCAAGAATACTGTACCCAGCTAAACTCCCCTTCATAACTGAAGGCCAAATAAAAACCTTCCATAGCAAAGAAAAATTGAAACAATACATCTCCATCACAGCAGCCCTACAAAAGATTCTTAAAGATGTCCTACACATAGAAAACCAACAAGACCGCAATAAAGGCCAAGAAACTACACCCCAACTGAGAATCCAAGAACCATAGGAAGAACCCAGTTTTCGCAGCACCCAAGAAGGTAGATAACATGGCAGGAACTCCCAAATACCTCTCAGTCCTATCTCTTAACGGTAAAGGACTGAACTCTCCAATTAAGCGACATAGACTGTCTAGCTGGATTAAAAAGCAAGACCCTTCTATCTGCTGCCTGCAGGAGTCACATCTTGCCCGTAAAAACAAACACATTTTCAATGTTAAAGGCTGGAACAAAATCTACCAAGCAAACGGCCCCCATAAACAGGCGGGAGTTGCAATAACAATATCAGATAAAATAGACTTCAAATTAAAATTCGTGAGAAGAGATAAAGAAGGTCGCTACATACTAATTAAAGGATCTCTCCTTCAGGAGGATATTACAATTCTAAATATCTATTCATCAAACAATGGAGCACCCAAATTTATCAAAGAAACACTACTTTCCCTCAAATCCTATATAGATCCAAAGACATTAATTGTTGGGGATTTTAACACACCACTCTCTGCACTAGATAGATCAACTCGGCAAAAACTCAACAGAGAAACCGCAGATCGAAACAGCTGCATAGGTCAACTAGACTTAACAGACATCTACCGAACATTTCACCCAGCAGCATCAGAATACACGTTTTTCTCAGCAGCACATGGAACGTTTTCTAAAATAGACCACATTTTAGGCCACAAAGCAAACTTGTCTAAATTCAGAAACATTGAAGTTATACCTTGCATTCTCTCTGACCACAAGGGAATAAAATTAGAACTCAACATCAAAAGCCACCAAAAAAAGTCCGGTATCAAATGGAGGCTGAACAACCCAGTGCTGAATCATGAGTGGGTCATGGAAGAGATTAGAAAGGAAATTCAAATGTTCATGCTATTCAACAAAAATGAACACACAAATTACCAGCTCCTCTGGGACACAGCAAAGGCAGTACTCAGAGGCAAGTTTATAGCTCTGAGCTCCTACATCAACAAATTGGAGAGATCTGAAACTAACAATTTAATGACACATCTAAACCTGCTTGAAAAAGAGCAGCAAGATAAACCCCAATCCAGTAGATGGAAAGAAATAATCAAAGTAGATGGAAAGAAATAATCAAAATTAAATCAGAATTAAATGAAATAGAATCCAAAAAAACTATAGAAAGAATCAACAAAACAAAGAGTTGGTACTTCGAAAAACTTAACAAAATTGACAGACCCTTAGCAAATCTTATCAGAAAAAGAAGAGAACACACCCAAATTAATAAACTCAGAGATGAGAATGGAAACATCACCACGGAAACATCCAAGATTCAGAACATTATAAGGGAATACTTCTCAAAACTTTATGCTAATAAGTTTGAGAACTTGGCAGAAATGGACCACTTCCTAGCAAATATTGACATGCCAAAAGTAAACCAAGATAAGTTAAACTATCTTAACAGGCCCATATCAAGCATTGAAATAGAAACAGCAATAAGAGACCTCCCAGCTAAGAAAAGTCCAGGACCAGATGGTTTTACAGCGGAATTTTACAAGGCCTTCAAAGCAGAGCTCACACCAATTCTCCTCCAACTCTTCAATGAAATTGAAAGAGAAAGCTCACTACCGAACACATTCTATGAAGCCATCATAACCCTCATCCCAAAACCAGGCAGGGACTCATCAAAGAAAGAGAACAATAGACCCATTTCTTTGATGAACATTGATGCAATACTTCTCAATAAAATTTTGGCCAACCAACTTCAACAATTCATCCAAAAAATCATACACCACGATCAAACAGGATTCATTTCAGGGATGCAAAGCTGGTTCAATATACGCAAATCAATTAATATTTTTCATCACATCAACAGGAGCAAGATTAAGAACCACATGGTTATCTCAATAGACGCAGAAAAAGCATTCGACAAGATCCAACACCCCTTTATGATGAAGGTTTTGGAAAAATTAGGAATCCATGGAACATTCCTCAATATAATAAAGGCTGTATATGACAAACCTACAGCCAGCATTATACTCAATGGTGAAAAACTAAAGCCATTTCCTCTTAACTGAGGAGCAAGACAAGGATGCCCACTCTCTCCACTTCTCTTCAATCTAGTACTAGAATGCCTAGCTACAGCAATAAGACAAGATGCAGACATAAAGGGGATCCAAATAGGGAAAGAAGAAATAAAATTCTCCCTCTTTGCAGATGACATGATCTTGTATTTAAAGAATCCCATAGAGTCCACTCCCAAATTACTCAAGCTGATTCAAAACTTTGGCAAAGTAGCAGGTTATAAAATTAACCCCCCAAAATCAATGGCTTTTCTGTATGCCAACAATGAGAAAAGTGTGGCTGAAATTAGGAAAGCAACTCCATTTGTAATAGCCCCACAAAAAATAAAATACCTAGGAATTAACTAAAGACGTGAAGGACCTCTATGATGAAAACTTTAAAATCTTGAAAAAGGAAATCAACACAGAACTAAAAAAATGGCAAAACCTCCCATGCTCCTCAATTGGAAAGATTAACATCGTGAAAATGGCAATACTTCCCAAGGCTATCTACAAATTAAACGCAATACCTATCAAAATTCCACCCTCATTCTTCAAGGAAATAGAAGAGGCAATCCAAAAATTCATATGGAACAATAAAAGACCGCGAATAGCAAAAACGCTCCTCAACGGAAAGAACACTGCTGGAGGAATATCAATACCAAATTTCAAACTCTACTATAAAGATATAGTAATCAAAACAGCTTGGTATTGGCATAAGAACAGACCTCAGGAACAATGGAATAGAATTGAAAATCCAGAAATGAACCTACAGACCTATAGCCATCTAATCTTCGATAAGGGAGCTAAAACAATAGAATGGAAGACAGACAGCCTCTTCAGTAAATGGTGCTGGCAAAACTGGTTAACTACATTTAAAAAACTAAAGCTAGATCCTTATATATCACCCTGCACCAGAATCAACTCCAAATTGATCAAAGACCTTGAACTCAAAGCAGACACTCTGAAAACATTACAGGATGGAATAGGAGAAACCCTGGGTCTCCTTGGCTCAGGCCGAAATTTTCTGAATAGAGACCCGGAAACACAACAAATCAAAGAAAGGTTGGACAAATGGGATTGCATAAGGCTGCAGAGCTTCTGCAGGGCAAATGACATAGCTAGCAAGATCAATAGAAAGCCCACGGATTGGGAGAAGATCTTTACTAGCCATCAAGGGTCTCATATCTAAAATATACTTGGAACTCAAAAAATTAAACCACCCAACAACAAATCCTCAAAGAAACAACTGCCCAATAAGTAAGTGGGCGAAAGACTTAAAGAGAAGCTTCTCTGAAGAAGAAAGAAGGATGGCCAATAGACACATGAAGAAATGTTCAACATCCCTCGCTATAAAAGAAATGCAAATCAAAACAACATTGAGATATCACCTCACTCCAGTTAGAACAGCAAAAATCAAGAACTCTAACAACAGATGCTGGAGGGGATGTGGACAGAAAGGAACCTTACTTCATTGTTGGTGGGAATGTAAACTTGTTCAACCACTTTGGAAAGCAGTATGGAGGTTCCTCAAAAGACTTCACATAGAACTCCCCTATGACCCAGCAATCCCACTTTTGGGCATTTACCTTAATGTTTACAAAAAAGACCACACTAAAGCTACCAGCACAACTATGTTTATTGCAGCATTATTTGCCATAGTTAAGATATGGAACCAACCCAGATGCCCCTCAGTAGATGAATGGATCAAGAAAATATGGTATATATACACAATGGAATTCTATGTCTCCATCAGAAAGAATGACATTTCCCCATTTGTTAGGAAATGGAAAGGCTTGGAAAAAATTATATTAAGTGAAGTAAGCCAGGCCCAAAGAAACATAGGTCCCATGGTTTCCCTTATTTGCAATATCTAGTATAGGTATGAGTCAAGCGGAAAAAGTCAGATAATGTGATGTTAGGAAAACGAACCCTCAAATATGTATTTTAATGTTTTTGTTTCTTTCATGCATGTGTTTCTAACGCATTTATAAGATTATTTCTTTTTTGCTTTGTATGTCCCTCCCCCACAGTGTAACCCCCTCTTTCACTATATTTGATGTCAGTATAACATGTGGAGGAGATGGGGACAAAGAAGTCGTTTAAGGATTCAGGTGGACCTGTTGCAACAATGAGAAGTACAAAATGTCATGTCAAAACCAGCTTTACAATGTCGGTGTGTGGGTGGGAGGGGGGGTATGTTTTGGTGGGGGGGAAGGGGGGAGGCTGGGAAGGGAGGTGAAGGGTAAACAAAGGAGGAGGCTGCAATACTTGGTATGAAATGTATGCATTATCCTGCCCATGTAATTGTAACCCCTCTGTACACTATGTTCTCAAATAAAATAAAATAAAATTTAAAAAAAACAAAAAGAATTATTCTTCCATTCCAAGTTTTACAAATTTGCTTCATTAGCTACCATGATTTAGATCTAGAAGATGAAAGAGAATGGCCTCATCCTTCATGTTCCACTTAGTAGTAATGCTTTCTGTATATCACTCCCATAGTTCTACATACTGGCCTTGGCTTTATTGTTTCAAAGTTGTCTTCTATAGTATATAGAACCTTTACACTTAAACACAGAACTTTTCTTTCTCCTATTATTCCTATTGTTTCTTCTACTGTTAACTTAGGTACACTTGGGAAATAATGCACAACAAACACACACTCACAAAAAAACAAAAAAAAAACAAACAAACAACAACAACAACAAAAATTTCTGAGAAACTTCTTCCCACTTAAAATTGGCCTTAATTTACAGGAAACTTATGAAATTTGAAGTTAAAGTACTCCTGGATAATGTTTTTTTTTTCATTTTTTATTGTAAAAATAGTGTACAGAGGGGTTAGAGTTACGTAAGTAATGAGAATGTTTCCTATAGAGAATTGTTATCTCCTCTTTTGTTTTCCTCTGCCATCCCTTTCTTCCCCATCTCTCCAACTCCTACTTCCCCTCCCCAATTTGTAAAGTTCATTTTCTATCTAGTGTCTTGTTCATCTAATTGTTACAATAGGTCAAGGATACAGTATTTTGTTATTTCCCTTCCCTTCCCCACATTAGAAAAATGTATGTACAAGATGCAGGACATCAACATCAAATCCAGAGAAAACCGGGGTTATATCGTTGGGAAAGAGCATAGAAGAGAAACAAAAAAAATCACATAGTACATTTTAGATACATTTAAAACAATAGCAAGAAAGAAAAAAGTTGTGTAACTATATTGGGGTTCATTTCACTTAACTTCATCTTATATGGCCGTATGTACCTGAATAGTATTTTTGTAAGCCATTTAAATTCCATATTTTGTCTTTACTAAGTTGTCTCTGAAACACATGTTACCTCATGTCCAAAGATGTTTTTGTGCTATTTCAATGAAGCCAGAAAACATTCATTGTACCTCGAGCAGCACCATAGATTGTTACTGGAAGTAAGTGGAAGGAACTGTGATTGCAAGTGGAAACTGAACCCAAGAGAGGAATTGAACATAGAGAAATTTCAAAGTTCAAGTTAATTTGTGCTGTCCTTTTTTACTCTACAAGAAAAAAAAAAAAACCGAGGCTTGAAGGAAACTCTGTCCCTGACTTGTTCTAGTGGTTTAATTACTTATATAATACTATACCATGAAGCCACATTCCTAGAGCCCTAAATGACTTTCTTAAGATGGCATTACTTTTTCATTCTGTTACTATGTATTATAATTTTGGCCAGGTGGTAGAAAAGGAAGTGGAAAACAATACTAAGTCCAGTAAGGCTGACATTCCTATCACATCACTAAGGAAATACAGTGTTAAGACCTGCAGGACTCGTAGGGCTGTTATATGTGAAATTTTTATGTAAAACACCATTAACAGTTATCTCTGACATCCATAACATTCTGCTTCAACTTTCAAGGTCAAGAGCCAAATATCTAAGCCTTTTTATTATTTGGGTATGTTTCCTAGGAAGTAAGAAGGAGGATGTGGAAGGTGATGGTGGAAATATCTATATATCTATATATATATAGATATATATATATAGGCTCACTGTCCACATTTTCTGCATTTTTAAAAATTGCTACTGATGAATTTCCATTTACATCTAATTGACTAAGCTATCTGCACAAGATACCGATAAATGAATATTTATTCTGGTGGATAGTCACATATATTAACAAATTCCATTTCCGAAAAAAAAATACTAGGTAAGAAAGTATAAAGTATTGTCTATAAAATGGTTTCTTCTCCGAGCAGAACAAAATGTAGTATTGAAATAATTACTCCAAGTTTTGTTGAGACTTTATGCTGTATCAGTACCAAAATGTTCTCTAATTCCTTGGATTTGCCTAATTTTTTAAAAAAGGTTTTAAAATAAATAGTAATTTTTAATTTTTTAAAAAATAATTTAAAATAAATAGTAATGTGTTGTTTGCTTATGGCAGGCATGAAACAAGACTGCATTAACATTGTGTGTAAGTTGAGGGGCTACATTTTATCAGAATCTAAACAGAATGAAAAATAGATGAGTTTAAGACAAATAGCTTATGTGTTGTTCAAATTTAATGAAAGAATTATACAGGGTATAGTAGAAAGAATGCTATACACTCAATGTGGTATGAAGCAAAATACCTTCCCAAAATATCTATCATTCCCAAATATCGAATTCCTCAAATGTAGATTTAAATTATATATATGTAAAATAATAACCTTTCAACACCTAAGGAATGCAAGTTTGAATAATTATCAGATGGGGGAACTATACTCAAATGGGTACTTAAAAGTCCCACCTGTAGTTCTAAAGGGACATGATTAGGTAATTTCCATCAGAAAGATGTAAAGATGGTACATTTGAAGATAAAGCAAAAGACAACACCCCAGATTCTGAAGTTTCTGAAAAGCAGAACAGGAAGTAAATGCCTTTTCCACTAGAATCATCTGAAAAGTATTTTAGCTCTGTCGGTGGCTCAATTTTAATCTAGTGAGACTTCTTTTAGATTTCTGTCCTTTACAACTGTAAAATGATTAATATGGATTATACAAGCCACTTAACTTGTGGAAATTTGTTACAGCACATTTGGTAGCACATTTGGTTTAGTAAACTAATTCAACTACAGCCTTTTCCTGATGCAACTACGGGGACAACACATGTTCTTGTTTCTGAGAATAAGAAAAAGTTGCCACCAGCTTTGTACACATTCATGATGTATATACTACTAAGGGCCTTGCATTAATGAAGTCTTGAAATTCTAAACAATGTCTAAGTAAGAAGCTCCCTATATTTATTTTCACATTTGAGAATCACTAAGTACCAAAGTTATGTAGAAGGCTAGAGTAAGAATATGGAAATGAAATCTATCTCCTAATATTATAAAGATAATTTATGCCATTTTGAGTTACACTTTCTAAAGTAATAAAAAAATAAGGTAAAACAGAAACAGAAACTCAATTTTCTATCCTTCCTAACTTTCCAACAGGAATTAGAGAATCCAGTAAAGATATAGCAATCCCAGGATGGTATAGGATCACTAGATGGTGGAAAAGAAGATGACAAAAATGGATCCCCTGAAACAATGGGAAACAAAATCTACACGTACAGATTGTGATATAACTAGAAAATAGTTTCCACTATGCTAAGACTTTGATATTTTAGTTTTGTTTACAAAGCAAGATTCCTCTCAGGAAATGACTCTTTATTAATACTCAAGGGTTTGCAGCTTATAACCCAGCAACAAGCAATGCTTCTAAATGTGAAAAAGCATGATACTAAGAGTAGCCAAGTCTACTTCCGTTGTTATAGCTGATAAATAAGAATGATCTTGAGGAATAGTCAAACAATCTTGAACTTTTTCATACCTTTCTTCTTCTCCAACATGAGAAGTCCTAGGAAAGATTCGTAAAACATTAATAAAGTTCTTTTATATTTTTTATTGTTCACACTAAAGCAAATGAACTTTTCCTCTTTGCAAGCCTGACTTTGAAAGAGTCAGACCCTCACAATTTTATAAACAAAAGTTTACTCCTTTTGTATAGGTGTTTTCCTGACTTTGGGTGTTGCTCTCTATTATTTTGGCAACTCCATAGAAAAACAAGATAAATCCATTATGCTAATATTGGATTGCTCAAAGTCAAGCTGTCTTCAAACAAACTTTTCTTTTCCCTTCTTACTGCTAATTAAGGTTTAATTATTGCTCTTTAAGTGATAACAAAACATGATACTTTAACGTATATTCTCATTGAAACAGGGGAAAACAGTAAATTCTGTGATTGCTTTTTTAGTTGATTTCAAATATTTTCCTTTGCTGTTTTCATTATTGCTATTGATCCTGTCTTCTAATCAGGAACACAGGGTTAAAGAAAGAGATCGTCTTAAGATATAGGATGTTAGGTAGAAAAAACAGATGTATAATTAAAGATTTTCATCTCTTAAGAGACTGAAAAGCTATTACTGGCATGGTTAAGATGACTTGAATGTTTTGGTTTTTAAACTAAGTGAAATGCATGTAAATTGTTACAGTTGTTCCAAACAATGACTATGGCTTATACTTTTCTGCTCCAATGAGATGAAAACTCTGACAAGGTTGGAGGGCATATCAGTTTTCTGGTAGAAGAGTTAATGTTAGAAAGCCAAGGGAGATTACTTAAGAACACTGCCTATCACGAATCAGTTCATTATACTCAGGACATATAAGTATATAAACATACAAAAATGAATTGAGTGAGAAATGTGTGATTTACACAATTGATTAAATGACAACTAAAACCAGAAAACACTTCTCTGAATTTATATAAACTAGTATAACTAGTGAGGATATAAATAATTTTAGAATATGTATTTTAACATTTATGTCAAAATATTTGTTTATTTTTAACTGTTTATTTTTAACAGTTGGGGCTTGAAATCTGGGACTGGACACTGTCCCTCAGCTCTTCACCTCAAGCCTGGTGCTCCACCACTTGAGCCACTGCCAGTTTTCTGGTGGCTCATTGGAGATCAGAGTCTCATGGACTTACCAGCCTAGGCTTGCTTTGAACCATCATTCTCAGCTCTCAGACTCTTAGTAGCTAGGGTTACAAGCATGAACCTCTGGCACTTCGCTACATAATTATTTTTTACACATTTATGAAATATTGAGTGGTAATCACATTCATTTATATGTTGTGTAATGATCAAGATATATATATATATATATATATATATATATATATATATATATATCCACTAATTTCTATATGTAACATTTCTGTTTAGTGAGACTTTTCAAAATCTTATCTTTTGGCTGTGATGAAATATCTATTCCTAACTATAAGCATTTTGCTTCTAGTTGTATAATATATTTATTTTTAGTCATGGAAGTCTGCTAATTAAACTTATATAAAACATGAATTTTAACGTGAAAGAAATTCATAGTACCTTTACTTGCTTTAGAAAAACTCTTATGCCTTTTGTTTTCAATTTATTTCTGTGGGAATGTGTAAAATTCATTGATTTAACTGTTAAAATTGATAACAGTTACATTATTTCAAGTTGATTCAAACTTGTATTTGAATGACACTTAACACAAATATACTTCCACTTTCTTCTACCACATAATTAAAATAATAGTAAAGCAAAGATTGGTGTTATCCATTCATGTGGAGAATCCTAGAAACTCAGGAGGCTAAAACCTGAAGATTTTGGTTCAATAGCAGTCTAAACAGATAGAAATGTGAAAACTTATTTCCAATTGTCCAGCAAGAATGATAAGGTGAGGATGTGACTCAAGGAATAGAGTGTCATCAGCCATTAGCAAAAAATTCAAGGGAGACCAATAAACATTGAGTTCAGGCCCTAAAAATGGCTCATACAGTCAAGACAACTACAAAAAAGTAATATGAACAGCAATAGTGAAGACAAAATAGTAGAAAAGATCATGAGGAATGTTGTGTAAACATCTGGAAGACAGAAATCATTTGACAGGATTTTGATTCATGAGACCGAAAAGTCTCAGTGTCATTTGTACAATCTCATTGTACTCATTGTGTTGAAACCTAGCTACTGGGTAACTCTTGAAAGAGTAGATTGGATTACCTGAAATAGCAGACATTGCCTGTAACTATGCACCATCCCACTCTGCAAAAATCTAAAATTGAGCTTGTTAATTTAAATAAAACCTCATGTTAGAAACTGTATGGTTCACATAGACAAGGGTCCTTATTTTGAGTCTTCAGACCAGTGCTTTTATTTATAACCACTCCTGCTTTACACCCATTCCCTTGAGCATCTAAATCTTACTAAGCTGCAGCAAGCCAAGGCTTTGAACTAGACCACCTTGCCTTAATCCCTCCTTTTCTCCAGCTACAACTCATTTCACCTGCTATCTATGTCTTAGCATTAGTTGTTTTTGTTCAAATCCTCACGGGAAAACTCTTATATTCATATAATCCCACTATAAATAACCTAAGTAGAAAAGGGAATAATAAGTGTTTAGCACTATCTGAGGGTCTCATCTGGAGGTTTGCTCCCTAATAAATCTGATCTACACTCTCTGTTTTTTCTCCATGGCTTTTGAGTCTGACAAATGATTAGTTTAGTTTGATATAATCCCATTTATCCAGACTTACTTTGGAAGTTTTGACCAGTGCCAAGGAGCCCTCGTGTTTCCCTTAACTCTTCCTATAACATTCTCAAGTTATCTGGACTTACATTGAGGTCTTCTATCCATTTGGAATCTATTCTGGTGCAGAGGGATATATAAAGATGTAACTTTAGTTTTCTGTGTACAGCCAATTCTATCAGTACAGTTTTTTGAAGAGGTTGTTTTTCTTCCATCCCATGTTTCTGGCTTCCTTATAAAAGATTATGTGCCTATAGGAGTGGATTCGTTTCTGGGTCTTCAATTCTGTTGCTTTCAATGGAAATTCTTTGCTTTCAATGGAAAGAAAGGCATTACACCATTCCTGAGGAAATGGAAAGACTGGAAATTAGTCAGAACCAATTCATTATATGCTGCATGGTTTTCCTCATTTGTAATAACTAAATTTGTCCGTAAATCTACAAATTAATCCAATAGATAGTAAAGGACAAATAATTACACTTGGACATGATTAACTAACAGCACTCTAAGCATTCACATGGCAAGAACAAGGGATGCTATTCTTATAAGAGATTATCAAAATGGCTCAAAAGCTATGTGCCTATGACCATATAAACTGTTGCTTGTTGCAATGTACTCTAAGCATCAGCAATACATGTGAAATACATACATCTGTATATAATTTTAATAGATGTCATGAAAGGAACAGACTTTCCTGTAATCTCAAAAGCAAAATTTTTAGTTTAGAAGATAAAATTGAGGAAAGTTTTCAACACATAAACTAGAATACATAGGGGAAAATGTGGGAGAGAAAAGATAAGATGAAAAGTAGAGTAGCTATCTATTGAAGAATTCATAAACAATTTCCAAAACTATACAAAGGAGTTGGGGTACAGCTCAGTTGTAGGACTAGACTAAAATATACAAAGCCATTGGTTCAATCTCCAAGAAGGCCTAATAATAATTAATAGTAGTAATAATATAATTACTTGAAATAAGTGCTTTTAGAGAGGACTGAATCCTAAAACAATAAACAAAATACTCTCAGTTCTTGTATCCAATGACATGAAACTACAAGAATGAAGAGAAAATAGTTTTCCTTTTCTATCTTTCCCTTTCCTTTTCTGTTTTCTTCTTTTCTTTTTTCCTTTGGCACTACTGGTGCATGAAGTTGCTAAGGCTCTGACCACCTTAGATTATTTTTCAGAGGAGATCTTACTGTTTGGCCAAACCTTCCTCGAGCAATAATCTCTTGCTGATAGCTTCCACAAACGTGAGATAACAGGGAAATTACACTATATCTAGCTTTTTTTGTTTTTGTAGTCTCTCAAGAATTTTTTGTCAGATCTGGCCCTGGATATCGGACTTCTAATCTCTGCCTTCTAATTAGCAAGGTATATTTGATCTAAAGCTTGGACCCAGATTATTTTTCAATGGAAACATACAATATTGACTTCTGTTTTCTAGATATCATTAAATTCAGTTGAGGTTAGTATGTACCTTTATGATATTATCAGAAGAACACAGAGAATTCCCTTGAATATTTTTCCAATTTATTTAAATATTTCTAGTATGACATCACAAATAGGAAATTAATATTTCACAAGTACCTTTTTTATTGTGAAAATACTGTAGAGAGGGGTTAACTTACACGGGCAAGACAATGATTACATTTCTGACCAAGCATTGTAGCCTCCTACTTTGTATCCCCCTCCCATCCCTTCTCATTTCTCCCCCACCCCTCCTATCCAATCTCTCGGTCCCCTGACCAAATTTGTAAAGTTCGTTTTTTGACATAATGACTTGTATATCTCATTGTTGCAATGGGTCCACCTGTATCCCTATTTAAACGATTTCTTTTTTCACTTCCCCTCCACAAATTATACCAACATCAAATACAGTGTAAGCAGGGGTTATACCGTGAGAGAGGGACTCTAACAGATGTTGGAGGGGATGTGGACAGAAGGGAACCTTACTGAATTATTTGTGGGAGTGTAAACTTGTTCAACCACTTTCAAAAGCAGTGTGGACGTTCCTCAAAAGACTCCACATGGAGCTCCCATAAGATCCAGCATTCTCACTTTTGGACATTTACTCAAATGATCACAAACAAGTCCACACTAAAGCTCCCAGCACGACTATGTTTATTGCAGCACTATTTACCATAGCTAAGATATAGAACCAACCCAGATTCCCCTCAGTAGATGAATAAATCAAGAAAATGTGGTATAAATACACAATGGAATTCTATGCTTCCATCAGAAATAATGACAGTGCCCCATTTATTAGGAAATAAAAGGCTTTGGAAAAAATTATATTAAGTGAAATAAGCCAGGCCCAAAGAAACATAGGTCCCATGGTTTCCCTTATTTGCAATAACTAGTATATATCTGAGTCAAGCAGAAAAGATCAGATAAGTTGATGTTACGGAAATGAACCCCAAGATAAGTATGAAAATGTTTTTTTCTTGCTGTTTGTCTATGCTTAAGTAAGCAGAAGAGCTACTTTCTCCGCTCCCAGGAGTCTGTGACATGTGCTTTCCACATGCACAAACACAGTCCTCAGATAATCCTGAGGCCGGAACCTGCATCATTCTGCCTCTCCAACACAGACCCTGAGTCTTCACAGGGGTGTTCTTGTGTGTTTGGTTGTCTACGGGCAGAGGTCTTCTAGCTGGGCTTCAGGCACAGAGCTTATACTTCCTGTCTGTTGGTTGCAGAGTGTAAGGTTTTCTTCCTGGCCAGGTTTTGAATTGAGATCCTTTCATCTTAGGATTTTACGTAACTAGGATAAGAAACATGAACCACCACCAACTGGTTTGTTTT
This sequence comes from Dipodomys spectabilis, assembly GCF_019054845.1. Taxonomy (NCBI): domain Eukaryota; kingdom Metazoa; phylum Chordata; class Mammalia; order Rodentia; family Heteromyidae; genus Dipodomys; species Dipodomys spectabilis. The sequence goes on from NW_024870964.1 coordinate 2,338,812, forward strand.
AGAAGCATTGGTTTTCATTCATTGCTTATTTTCCTGGAAGGTTGATCTAGACAGGTTGCTTGTACCTCATGATAAGGTGATTTGAATAATACCCTTTGCCTCTGGCATTTCTGAAACTCATTTTCTTAGTTCTAGGCAAATGAATTTGTTCTAAAGCCAATAGCATTTTCCTTCTGAGATGTTAAGTAGTTATTTAAATCTCGTATCCTTTCTTTTTGCAAAGCAATAAGGATGTTTTTGTAAAACCCTACTTCTTGAGAGTATTATAGTTAGAAGTTATCATGTGCACACTTTCATATAGTCTCTCCTTTTATAAACTTATAAGATTGGGTGGAAGAATGATGTTGAATTAGCTTGATAACCACTCTAGAGTTTTTAAGCTTTAATGCTTATTAACTCAAAGGGGGATTAAAAACATTCAGAATAATGGAATGTGGCTACTACTTATTTGATGTATGTGGAAAGATGATCATCAGAATTCGTATGATTAATATATCTTCAAATTTCTAGTGGTAGACTGCTATGCTGCCTGGGAGGAGATACTGTTGATGCCAGGGCTTTGAAAGCTGGTAACCAAGCAAAATATCCGGGGAGAGCATTTGTTAAGGATATAATTTCCAAGGCTCATAGAAAATATATTGAACTAGGATGCTAAGTGATGAATGACTGAGCACCAATTTTGTTTATTTGCTTCTTTGTTCTGTGACATCCTAGGATTTGGACCTAGGTCCTAGGTGCTGTCCTTTAGTTTTTGCCTCAAGGCTAGTGCCCTACCAGTTGAAGCACAGCTTCATATCCATATATTTGGTGGTTAATTGGAGATCAGTCTTACCAAATTTTGTCTTTGGGCTTGCTTCCAACATGATCCTCAGATATTAGCCTCCTGAGTATGTAGGATTTTAGTTGTGAGCCACCAGAGCCCAAGTAGAATCACATTTTAAAAGTATTCTTTAGGTGAATCAGATGTGTCTGACTATTATTTTAGCACTTTGGTTCCAGGGGGTCATGTCAGATTTAGACAAAAATCAGAACTTTTCTTCTAGTAATCTGCAGTAACCAATATCTATCTAATTTATTCCTATCTTCATTTCTGACCTTTTTCTTCATTGTACCTTTCCATTCTTACTTCACAAGCAAGCATGTCAGTGCTGTTTTCCTTTTCTGAAATAAGTCAGTTCCATTCCGATCAATAGGGGATGCACTTGCTGTTCTTACTGCCTGGAGTACCTGCTCCTACATAATTGCCTGGATGATGGCTCTCATATCAACTATCTCCTCTTCAGGGCAAACTCTTCCAATCCCCATTGTAAAGTTGTTGCTATAAAACCACCAATGTCATGTCTCTGATTTATAGAAATTATCATTTTGATTTCTGGTTTTCTTTTCAGCATGAAATTGGTGAGGAGAGAACCGCATTCACTTCTGTTTCTCCAACACCTGTAATAGTGCTTAGTCCTTGGTGCTCAGAAACCTTACATGGAGATCAGCCTTCTCAAGCACAATTTATCCTAGGTCCTGGTCAGGACAGCTCTTCAAACTGAAGTCTGTTGGCTAGTAGTCATTCCTCTCATTCTTTGTGCCTTTTGGTGTTTTTGAGTCAACTTCAGTGCAAAACCAGTGCCTAACACCTATTTGCTGCTATGGCAAAGGTGGTGTGACATCATAGAAGTTATGGCCGTTGTTTTGGGTAGCTATGTGAGGACACCCATCCCCACACAATTTCCCCAATATATGTGTCTCTTTTGCATAGGAGTGCATTCAACAATTCAGCAACCAAACTGTCACCCAGTTCCTGATACACACATATTTGCTTTCCATTTCCTTTAGAAACAATAGAAGAATTCAAGACATGCTTTGAAGACTTGTCATTGAATTACTGAAACAGTGTATACAATTTTATGTATTTGTAAGTCTTTGTCCATCTCTCTTGAGCCCTTGCCATATTTCTATGTGTTTGCAGCTTGGGAAGGGAAATAAGGTTTAATTCAGTATAGTCAGAGAATATAGTTCAGAAGGCTCTTTTTAGACCCTTTTGGAGGGAATGCCAACTTTCCATCTGATGTTCTACAGATGGCCATCTTGGTACAGGAACTAAGTAGACTGTCACAAGATCAGAGGCTTGTCCTGATTTCTACTGGCTTTCCTCTGGGGTCAGGGTGTGTGATCCACTGCATATGTGTCTCTTTGCTACACTGGAGGGCCCAGGCCTCCTCTGAAAATCTAAGGCCATGGAGTAAGAGATTAAAACTCAGAACCAAGCTTTCCACATCACTAAGATCACAGGCCTGGGTCTCATAGACTCAAATTATAGATGCTTTTTTATACATAGTGTAGTCAATTCTATTATATTCACTTCATAGATATATAAAAATATATGCATATATTTGTTCATCTATTTATAATCAGTGTTAGATCTAGAAATGCACAAATATACATTTATATAATTATAATCAAATTAGATAATTACTTTCTCCAATAATGTTTTACACTGTTTTCTGAAATAGTCAAGACTAAAAATTTAAATGCCTTTGTAGTTTGAAAAATCATATTCAATCTTATTTATTATATAATATACTCTATATAACATCAAGAAAATGGTCTTATGTGAGCAAGCCATTAGATCATTAGATCATTTCTCCTTCACAATGGAGAATATGGAACTCTGAGAGCCAGGCAACTGTAACTGATAGCTCAAGCCAGCTCACTTGGCCTGTGGCCCAGGAACAAGAAAGATGTTCCTGTGTTGTTTTCAAAGTTCAAGTGACTCAGGTCTCAGGCATGAGAGGTGTGAGTGCCTCACTTGATGCTGCAGACATTGGATCAGCATCAAACCACAAATCCAATGTTTCAGGCCTTTTTATATGAAGAAACCAAGGGGATCACAAGGCAACTCAGCAAGGTAAAACTATGACAGGAAACCTATTTAATCTCGTCATTGCCCACAGTAGAACCTTCTTCTGTGTGCTTTTATGTGTGTATACCGAGAAAATATGTACTGTGTACTTTTCAATCCACTCTATTACTCAATTTGAAGTGAACTCCCATTTCTATGTTTCAAAGATCCATTCTTTTTACCACCTCAGTGTTACAATGAGTCAGCCAGAACCCTGAAAGTGCCTTATAATATACGGAGCCTGGACTCAGGCTTATTGGAAATGCTGGTAATGGACCTGGTCCCTGAATACCTGAAAGGTGATCTCTTCTATGTTGGAAATTTCCTCCACCACTATAGAGAGTGAGGGACAATGGAAGAGTTGCTGGATGTTCTGGTTAAAAAGTGAGTGTTCCTCTTTCAAACTCAGAGCTATGAGACTCCCTGGCTGATTCTTGGAATACTTGGTACCTCTCTGATACTGTTTCACTGGGGTCTGATCACAGGGGCATGGCTTGAGACAAAGAAATGCACTCCCCAGCTAATTCCTTAGGACTGACCTGCCAGAAAATTTCATTTTCCTTAGAAACTAGTGGAGCCTTAGCAGTTTGCTTGCTGAGAGAATAGGATTAAAAGAAATAGCCAGTGGTACCCAACGTCCACCCTCACCTAGGAAATCACTATCTTAGAGGCCTTTAAAGGAATATAGACAGTAGAAAGAATGCAACTTGAACTTGAATTTGGGGCCTGAGTGCTGTCCCATTCGTAGCACTCTACCATTTGAGCCCCAGGTCCAGTTCTGGCCTTTAGCTAGTTAATTGAAGATAAGTGTCTTCAGAATTTTACAAAGTAGACTGGGTTCAAACTGTGATCCTCAGATCTCATCCTCCTGATTAGTAGGATTAGAGGTACAAGGCATTGTGCATTTATTTGTACAGATGCTTATAAGCATCCTCACAGAATTTCCTTGAAATGGAATAGACATATCTCCACTTTTTGTCTGTCATGTTTACATTACCATGTGGGACTTAGCCAGTCCCATGTGTGTCCTATTAATTCAGAAAAGGAGAAACATAGAGTTAACTTCCTTCTCTCATCCCATTGGTAAAGATCCTTCTACCGTAACTGGGAAGATGAACAAGATGAAGATGTATGTGGACGTTGGCACAAAAAGAAATTCAAACTGGGTATCTTTGAGGTTTCTGAATCAAAGTCAAATTTCTTCTTTGCACACCAGTTGTGATTTTCACCAGGGGGTTGAGGCTTGGCCTTTCAGTGGATAGCAGATTACACAGTTATGAATGTGGTTTTGTGGATTACAAGGAGGGCTGTGCATAGCAAGTCAGATCCAATGGGGAAACAACGTTCTCCTCCTATCACAGGGAGAATTTTAGAGGATTTTCTTTGAGAAATTCCTAGAAGTGGGTTGTGAGGAGCATCCTGCTTGCAGGAGTCTCTTCCCATTTCCCAACATGCAAGTCCCATGAGAAAAATGCTTTAGTACAAGGCTCAGGATGGAGAGGGCGGGCTTATATTTTCCTTATTACCAATCTGCCCACAGCATCATTTGCTCCATCTTCCCTATGTGGGTGGACTTCTACCCTGATTATTAGTATGAGCACGAAAATTATGACAGTCTGAAAGAACTTACACAGTATGTCAAGTTCAACATGCCTTCTTCATACTTGCTCTTCAGCTTACATATTCTTCTGTAGTAGCTGAAGAAATGCATGACCCATGAGACCAAGAAAAAGAGGAAGAAGTCCTTGCTTAGATGCCTCAGAACTGGTGAGTAGAGATGGAACCTGAGTCTCTAGGGATGGGCCTGATTGGCCAAGAGCCCTTAGTACTCCCCAGCTTGGCAAAATGTCCTTTTATGGATATTCTTTGCCAGGTAATATCTGTTCTCCTTTTGAAAGAACTTGGAAGTAGCCACTCATTAGAAACACTCTACCTTTTTATGATCAGTGTTCAGCCAAACTCAAGTTCTAGAGCTTCCCCTACTAGATCCTCATGAAAGTTTATTCAGACCTTAACTTCTAGAATGTTAAGATTCTTGTACCTGTTTCCATTCTCAGGTTTGCATCACTGTAGTGCAGCTCCTCCAGAACTGCAGAGAAAGAACTCATCAGTGATGTCGTTTATGGTGTCTGATGGAGATCAGAAGCCATCACTTATCTCCAGAAAGCATGTGAACAGAGAGTTTTATTCAATTTGTAGAAAGGCTCAAGCAGGTTTTGAATCCTGTGGACATCCCACTGATTCTGAACCCCACATGTGATGCAGGTGTACCTGCACATAGCACCAAGGAAGAAGGTGTTCCAGAATGTCTTCCAATGATGTTCACAATCCAGCTAGATCAGCTCCAAACCAGTCAAAAAGACACATCTTGATCTGCAGGGTAAATGTGTGCTAATGGAAAATGATCCCTGTCTATGTTCAGGAAAACCAATAAGAGAGGTCCAAAATCTAGAATCAGTTGAGGAAAGGGAATCTTTCCTCACAGAATACCCGGACCAATCTGTCCTCCTATGAGGGATACAATTTCCAATTGAGAAATTAGAATCTGTCCTTCCCTGGACTAAGGAAGAAAACCTGTCTTTAATGAGGAATTAGATCCCCTTGAGGACTTTGAGGCAGAATTTCTGCCTGGAGGCCACTTAGAGGCCAATCTAGATTTAGAGATTCCTTTTCCACCTCCTGGGAAAATCTTTATATTTCTTTTTGTTCTCATTATGTTAAAATTTTCATTCTATTTATTTTTCTAACTTTATTAAAATGTCAATGTTTTGATATATTCTTGAATTCATGAATCCTAAATATGCTTCTTTTTAAACCTAAAATCTGAAGCATTGTGCATACGTGTTCTGTTTGTGTGGGGGAAACAGAGTGACAGCGGGGTGTACAAGAGAGCCTACTGCATATAAAGGGAATTGTTAAATGCACAGGGAGCGGCAAGGAAGCCAGGTCATGCCTGCATGGGGTGATTAGTTGGCTACAAAAGTTCTAGGAAATAGCAAATCAGATGTCCTAGAAAGCAATTCTGTCAATTGGGACGAATGCCACAATAGTTATAGGGGTATGTGTTTCACTCTTCCAACAGTGAGTTCAAATCTGTATACATCTTCATTGTGCTTTTGGCAAATATGGAAGAAAAATTTGGCTGCAATAACATAAAAAAATCTACTTAGGACTGAAAATATTTGACAAAATATATAAGAAATATGTGTATTCGAAAGTAAAAGCCCTCATCAATAAAAAGAAGACTTGCGTAGATGAACAAGCAAAAAATCAGGAAAGAAAAATAACAATTTAACATTCAAATGAAACAAAAGAACACTAGAAATCACAAATTAATTCAGTACTCAAGAATCTGCATGAAATGCAAATATTTAAAAAAATAACCTATGACAAGTTTATGAAAATCCTGACTACATGGGAATCTACTGTTGTGAGTATAGTGGTTAAAGCCCAGACTGGACTGAAAGAACTGTACACATGTCATGTGTGTGTTATTCTAAATTTCAGGAAGAATAACATTAAGTGGACTGAGGCCACGTAAGAAGCCAGATTCTATCTGAAATATAATCAGGATAATTTAGGGCTGGGACATGACAAATTGGTAAGAACTCCATTTAGGAGACACAAGACACACAATTCAAACTGTAATATTATGGGTATTAAAGAAAAAAGCTATGACTTCAAGTAATTGGAATAATTGTAAGATTTGAATATTTGGTTAGAGAAAAAAAATCCATGAGAGAGATAGAGTGAACCCATGTTACAATGCTTTCTACATAAGTGATACTATTGTGTGGTACTCCAGACATAACAGAGTTACCTTGCAATTGAGCATGGATGTGCGTTTGGGCGATGGAAATATTTTACTTATAAAGGTGTAAATTAGATTTTTGGGGGTAGGTTGTAGTTCTTTATTACTTTGAGCCACAGTTCCAATTCTGATTTTCTGTTGGTTGTTTGGAGATAGGAGGTTCATGGATTTTCTTGCCTAGGATGGCTACAAAACATGATCGTCAGACCTCAGCCTACCAAGTAACCAGGATACCAGGCATAAAACATCAATCATTTTTAAATAACTTAGTAAATTGTACTGTTACAGAAGTTATAAATTATCATTATAACCTGTGTAATATATATATATATATATATGTATATATATATATATATGTATATATCAATGCATACAGATAGAACTATGTTAGCATACTTTTGTATCTACAGTAGATTTATGAAAAATCATCTTTTGTTGTAAAATAAAATGGAAACAAAAGTTAATAATGAGGAGCAAAACAAAGGAAATTGTCACATGTTTTTTGTTGTTGAATGGAATATGAATTGAGAGAATCAGTTTGGGAAAACCATCTTTAACAAAATGGATAATGACTATCAATTCCAATCCCTTTATTTGCCCATATTGTGCATCCTCACACATGAGTGTCAAAATCACACCACACTTTTTGCTTTTGTATTTAACTCACCTGTTATAATTTAGGGAATAGTTGAAGTAATCAAATAAATATTAAAATAATATTAAGTGAGGTTATGAGTAAGAGCTGAAAATGATTTTAAATATGATAATAGCTAATTAAATTGCATTTTTCTTACTTTTACTCTATTGTCATGCTCCTCATTCCCACCTTAGGAAAGTACGCTAAATTATGTATACAATTATGAAAAAAAATGTATTGAAACAATATTGGCACAGTGTGGTTTTAGCTTATTGACACCTGCAGGGGGTAGTGTGTTTTTGAGGACTTGAAGTGATGGAGATGAAGGGAGGAATGTGCTTATTCTGGAAAATTGACTAGAAGATTGCTCCCAGAAAGATAGTGATGAATTCTTCCAAAAGGTTACCATAAAATCAATTTCACAACCATTTTCACTGATGCACTATACACCATAGCCAAGTTATGGAAACAGCCCGATGCCCTTTTGTGGAGGGATGGTTGGAGAAAGTGTGGCACATATACACAAGTGGATTTCACCCATCCATTATGAAGATCATTACATTATTTGCAAAGAAATGGATAGATCTCATAATATGTTAAGTAAACTAAGTCAGAGCCAGACACACAAATAACCCATGTTCTGTCGCATATTTGGAAGCTAGAACTTAATGCAAGTTTACACAACAGTATTAACCAAAGCATGCTATTTTCAGAGGAGTATTTAAAAGGTGTAATTTCTTTTTTTTTTAATTTAATTTTATTTTATTTGTAAACATACTGTACAGAGGGGTTACAATTACATAGGCAGGATAATGCGTACATTTCTTACCAAGCATTGCAGCCTCCTCCTTTGTTTACCCTTCACCTCCCTTCCCAGCCTCCCCCTTCTCCCCCAATCCCAATCCTTCTCCTTTCCCCCCTTCCCCCCCCCACCGACGTTGTAAAGCTCATTTTGGACATGACAACTTGTACTTCTATTGTTGCAACAGGTCCATAAAAGGTGTAATTTCTTATAAAATTGAAATTTATAAAATTGAAAGTAGGGTGAGGTTTGGAAGGGTGTGGGAAAGTTATGTAAAGATCCACTGTATTTATAAACTGATTTGTTGAATGGAATTGCCTTTGTACAACTATTTAAGATAATAAAAATGTAATTAAATCAATGGAGACAACTGATCTTAAACTGCCTTCTCTTCAACCATGAGTCAATATAATAGTTTCCTCCTCAGAAATTTTCTTTGCATGTATTTTCCTTATGATGACAGAAAAGTGACCAATGAAATGAATATCAATACATCACATTGTATATCATAAAGATACAAAATATTAAAATCACAGTAAAATAAAACGTTAGATTTCATCACATGATAAAATAACAGGTAGAATGTATCAAATGCTGATTGATTGTTTTTCCAAGTAATTTACCTATGCTATCTAATTTCAACATCACAATAATCCCATAAAGTGGAACTACTTCTATTTTTAATTCTCAGATGATGATATGGAAGTCTTCAGAGTTGGAATTACTAGTACAACATTGCACACATGGTAAGTTTTAGCCTGATTCCCATCTCCCACTGTATCAAATAACTTCATTCTATTTTATGACTAAAATACCAGCACTTAGTAGACTAATTCTAGGAAAATTTCCCAGAATTATTGTGTACACTCTAATAATATTTCACTTTATCTTTGTTAGAAAATAGGTAACTGTAATATGAAAACTCCAAGTTCATAATCAATTTATACTTCCCTGATGAAAGGAACTGCTAAACTATAACGTTCTTGATTTCTAGCTCAAAATAGTAGAAATCATATTCTATCCCTTCACTCAACACTGCGCTGCCTGGGTACCCCATCTCTGTTTAACACAGTGTTATGGAAAGAATGACCTCCCCAATTCCTCATGGAAACAGACTGCAGGTCTTATGGACCAATCATTTCCACATCGTAGTTCACCTAAGTTGTTTACCATGAGAAGTATTTTGATTTGTATTTATACCCAACATTTTGAGAGAAATGTGCTACTTTAAAATGCTATTAAAATAAGACTTAAAGAAAAATCACCTTTGACCCCAGCTAAATATTTTACTTTTCATATACCAAAAATGCAGTGTGATCTATCATTAATATTAGGAAGGACAGGTTAAAAATCATAGACACCAAGACCTAAGCATGAATTAAAGACTCTCCAACTTGTGAATACAATTGGTTTAAAAAGACATCAATACTACTGCATTTTTTCAAAATTTCTTATGATTCAATTATAAACTATTAACACTTGAAAATAACTCATTTTCTTGTGAGTAGGACACAAAACACAAGATGAATCCTAATCTTTTTTAAAGAACTTCATTTATACTACAAATTCACCCCTATAACTACAAAGATTCTAAAAATAACAAGTACAGAGACACAAAGGAAACAATTTAACTGCATCATCTACATTAAAAGGACTGTGTTAATATAAAACAAAGTTATATTAATAATTAGCTTACCAAATTCACTTACATTCTTTAATCCTATTTCATTTACTTTCATAAAAACTGGGTTTTCATTAAATGATGCATAAGAAAGCCTATATACCCACTTACATTTTCAGATCTTAACAATATTTATTTCAGAAATGTCTTTAGCTCTATAGTCAATGAACTGAAATAATAATAAAATATTCAAAGTCTTTTCAGAAATTTCAAGACTACCTCTGAGATATTATTTATATTGGAAAAGATATTCAAAAAATCGTATTTGTTAAAGTTGCCATAGTTACTCCCATAAAAGAGCCTTTAGTGAAAATACGTTTACATGTACAAAACAACTTCAAATATATCCACTATCTGGAAATGACACATGCTTTTTGTTTGTTTGTTTGTTTTTGAAAGTAATATCTAAGAAGCATATCCACAATAAGGTTTTTCAGTCAATATGGTGGGATATGCAAACGTAATAAATATGGGGTTATCTCTTAGTCAGAATAGATATGATCTTACAAAGAAATATATTTTCAACAGAAATACAGAGTTAATCCACCTTGTGTTTCATGGGAATAACCAGAGAGTAATACCTGTTTGGTCAGGTCGGTCAAACTCACTCCATGAGAATATTTTAAAAGTATATCCAATTTAAGAGGTCAAATACATATTTTGTACTGACAGTCATCTTACAGCAATAACTTACTACCTAATTATGTCTGTATCTTCTCACCTAACATGTAATAAGAGCTGAAAGCAGTCCCTTTTATCTAGCTTGAGTAAATGCATTAATTATGATGATGTTATTATTTGACAAGTAAAATATACAAAAGGGTGATTCCACTGAAAAGACATGACAGAACACTGATAAATAAAAATATTGCAACACAGTTAGCTCTTTTCAGCCTCAACCTGTCCACATTGGCAAGCAACATTGCAAAAGCACACACACACATATACACATACACACATGCGCACATGTACATACATATACATGCATGCTAAATTCAGGGTTTATTGTACAAAAAAGTTCAAATAAAATATTCGTGATTAGTACAAATGATAATTTGCCTTATTAAAAAATGATACACAATTCAGTCACAAAGGGTGTTTCATTTTACCTGCCTTCCCCATGTGACCACTTAATTTATTTTTAATTAATTAAATAAATAAGTAATGCATTCATTTCTTTGGTGGTAATAGGGGCTTCAGGGCCTGGCTCTGTCTCAGAATTTAGTTTTTTTTAGTGTTCTCAAGCCTAGCATTTGACTGTTTTGCCACAGCTCCATTTCTAGCTTTTGCTGGCTACTTTCAAATCAGAATTTAATGGGAATTTTTTTGGCTTGGTCTGGTTTCAAACCACAATCCTCAGATTTCATCTTTCTAATTACCTAGGATTAATGACATGAGCCACCAGTGTGGCTTCTACTTTTTCCTCTATATTCATCTAATGCACATACTTACATAGAAATTTAAAACTGAGTATAGAACCAAGATGTACAGTGATGAAATTGTCCTGTCAGAAATTCAAGTTAGTAATTTAAATTTCTTAAGACCATACAGAAAAATACTATGATATAGTACAAGAGAATACACTATTGAACATATGAGCTTTAAGAGGTTTCTAATAGGTCCATTATTTATTGTTACCCAATATTAGAAAAAAAGTATAATGCAGAAGTAAAATAGCAGTCCTTTACATGACTACTTAAATTCCTTGGTTTTTTATAAAAAAAAAACACTTGTTTTCATCTAAAAAAGTAGTCCTATCTATTCTCTTCATGTGATTTTTATGACTGAAGGTGCTTAATGAGAAGTCAAAATGTATTAGTAATCCTTTGCTATCAATTAAATCTCACTTTTTCTTCTTGGAGAATATAATGATCAACACACTAGTTCAGAATCAGCAAGCAATAGTTCAGAATCGTGCTTCCAGTGCAAGTAAATCACCAGTAAGTAATCCTCGATGTCATTTTCCACAAAGTTTTGTCATAGATATAATCGGCCTGCCTTCTCTAGCTGCTTTCTTAGCCTGGACCTATTTCTTTATTGTACAGAAAAAGTGTGATTTAACTGTTTTCAGTCTGATCTGCTTCTAGAATTATCAAGGATTTAGATTCTTGTCTGTAATTTGGTCAAAGCTACGTCTCTTTATGTAGACTACTAAAATGTATTTACTAATTTCAAGTAAATACATAATTCTATTTCCATCTTTTTAAAAAATAAAATTCTGTTTGCTTTATAAATTGATCAGAGGCATGGATTTTGTGGCTAGCTAGGTCATTGCACATTGCAGTCTCTCTCTTCCTCTCTTTCATGGTTCTCATAGATAATAAAACTGCTCCATAATTATCCTAATTTTGCTTTTATATTTTTGGTTGCATCATTTCACTTTCTTCTCTGTCATTTCCCAAATCTTTTATATAGAAAGCATTATTTCATATTTTCTCATTCCTAAAAGAAGCTGCACACGAAGACACTACTGGTTCTCCTTTTCATTTAGTACCTTTGAATACGGAGGAACATCTTTCATCTGCTCTCCATCAATTCTCTACTTTCCAGTTAGAATAATTTAAAATAATGAAAATGGAAAACGAGAAAATAAATCATGGTGAAAAAAACAGATGTAGAAAATTCACCGGATTTTTCTGACCAGTTCAACCAACGTGAACTATTGGCGAAATAGATGGACACCTCATTTCCACTGTCACTGAAAGTTTCTGCTTAGGCAATTCTGATTAAGATGAAGAAAAAAATGAAAAAAATGATGAATGGTATAAATTGCAAGAAAAAAATGGAGTAGGATCCAAGCAAATTTCTTCTTTGGGCTGCTGAAAATAATCGGCTTACTACAGTGCAGTGACTACTTTCCAAAAAGGCCACTCATGTGAATACTAGGGATGAGGATGAGTATATATCCCTTCATTGGGAAGCCTACAGTGGACACTTAGACATTGTCTGTGAGTTGGTGGCTCAAGCAGCAGATATTCATGCAATAACTGTAGATGGGTGGACACCATTGCACAGTGATTATACATGGAATAATACGTGTGGTCATTTTCGTCATCATGATGCAGATACCAATGCCAAAACTAAAGGCCTTTTGAACACCTTGCACCTTGCTGCTGGGAATAGAGATAGGAAAGATATGTTGGATATCCTTCTGTTGCACCATTTTATCAAACCAGGTCTGAAGAACAACTTGGAAGAAACTGCATTTGATATTTCCAAAACTTGGAAGAAACTGCATTTGATATTTCCAAAAGGATAAGTATGTATCACTACCTCTTTGAAGTTGTGGAAGGCTGTACATATTGTTCTCTTAAGTTTAATGGTTCGGTTAAGTTTCTTTTTTTTCCTCTTTGTTTTTCTTTTCCTCTTTTTTTTTTTTTTGGAGTTTTATGTTTTTTTATTAAGAAAATACCATACAGGAGAGTTACAATTACATGGATGGACAAGGTAATGAGTATATTTCTTATGAAGCCTTGTTGCCTCCTCCTTTGTTTTCCATTCCCATCCCTTCCCATCTCCCCCTCACACTCTCCTCCTGCCCTCCCACTACCACCCCCAAGCCAAAGTTGTAAAGTTCATTTTTCGACATGATGTCTTGTACATCTCATTGTTGCAATGGATCCACCTGTATCCCTATTTAAACGGTTTGATTTTTTCCCTTCTCCACCACAAATCATACCAACATCAAATACAGTGAAAACAGGGGATATACCTTGGAAGGGAAATACAAAACAACAAAGAAATCATCTTATAAATATAATAGAAACAATCGCAAGGAAAAAAAAAAGATTTGAATCTTTACCTTGGGGTTCATTTCACCTAACATCAACTTATCTGACCGTTTCTGCTTTTGTCAGACATATACTAGTTATTACAAATAAGAGAAACCATGGGACCTAGGTTTCCTTGGACCTGGCTTAGTTCACTTAATATAATTGTTTCAAAGTCTTTCCATTTCCTAATAAATGGGGCAATGTCATTCTTTCTGGTGGAGGCATAGAATTCCATTGTGTATATTTACCACATTTCCTTGATCCATTCATCTACTGAGGGGCATCAAACATGACCATACGAAAGCTACGAGAACAAATATATTTATTGCAGCATTATTTACTATAGCTAAGGTATCAATTAAGTTTCTTAAACTTCAAAATACCAGTCCATTCTTTTGTTTGTTTGTTTGTTTTTCATTGTGAAAATGCCATACAGAGGGGTTACAATTGCATGAGCAAGATAATGAATACATTTCTTATCAAGCATTGTTGTCTCTTCCTTTGTTTCCGCTTCCCATCCTTTCTCATCTCCCCCCTCTCCCGGTCCTCCCACCCCAACCAAATTTGTAAAGTTCATTTTTTGACATAACAATTTGTACATCTCGTTGCAATGGGTCCACCTGTATCCCTATTTAAAGGTTTGTTTTTTTTTTTCCCTTCCCAGCCACAAATTATACCAACATCAAATACAGTGAAAGCAGCGGTTATGCCATGGGGGAGGGACATAAAAAGCAACAAAGAAATCATCTTATAAATATGTTCAAAACAATTGCATGAACGTGCCAGTCCATTCTTTGTGTCCATAGAAAATATTTTCACAATCCAAATAACAGCAATATCTTCCTGTAAAAATTCTGTGGAATTCTTCCAAGTGAATTGTCTGATTTTGATGTTAAAGTATATTCAAGAGTTTGTTTTTGTATACATGTATAATGATTTCTGCAGAGTTTGTGATTTTTTTAAATCAGAAATAATTTGAATTTATCTGTTTTAATGAGTAGTACAAAAACTAAAGATATTTCTTGTGCTTGTCTGAAAAAAGGATATTTTTAAATATTCTATATTCTGTGTTTGCATAATATCCATAATCTATTTCATTCTCTCCTAGATATAATTTGAATTCTACATTGTTTTGTAATACACAGGTTCATTAATAAATGTGTCCTGTAAGATTGCATTCCATATATAAAGTTAAAGATTCCTTTTTTTTTCTAGGTCCTTATACTACTATATTTCTTTGGGATAAAATGACAATTTAACTAATTTCAAAAGTTTTGTAAAGGTTATGCTATGTAAAGGCATTTCTGAGGTGAAGATTTAATACACTGATATGAAACTAACCTTTAATTCTAGGACTTACATGTATTGTTACTCTTGTAATTATGTAATCAGCTTTTTAACAACTGCTTTTCATTTCTTGCATCTGAAGAATGAAAAATATGGAATACTATACAAATTTTCATTTCATCCTTGTGCAAGTGCCATGTTAATCTCTGTATTGTTTTAATTTGTGTAGACGTGCTGCTGAAGCATGTAGTATCCTCTAAATTTAAGTAGTTAATGATGCAATCTTCATATAGGCTTATATCTTTGGGTGCCTATTTGTAACAAGGAAACCTTATTGTTCCTAACAATACTATTGATCATTTTTTCCTAAAATTGTGTATGTAGTGGAAAAATTATATGGTTTCGTCGATTGCTCACATTTGCAATTTTTTTGTCACTGACTATTTTAAGTCTTTTTCATTTTAGATTTGATCATACTTTGAAGCATTTATAACTAGGTCCAAAAGTGATGGCTTTTTCAAGTACTTATTTGACCAACTGAGTTAGCTTTGTGGAGCTAATGGATCCAAAGTAAACCTTGCTTAAGAGCTACTTCTAAACTTCTCCAGCTTAAAATTTCCCAAATGAGGTCATACTGGCACAAATGTCTACCTGACCCTTTACCCTTCTTCCATGTAGGAACAGACCAACCAGAATATCTTACCCTGAAATCATACTTTGTCTTACTGGAAGAAAACTAATCTTAGTTACAAGGGATCATAGAGAGATGAACAGTTCAGACAGAACTGTTCAGACCAGAAAGTATTTTATCAAAATACAATTGTTTATTATACCTACCAATTCAAAAGTAGCTAAAGCCAAGAAGGTGAAAAATTGTTCATATGCATGATTACCTAATGTCATGGTCTGTCTACCTTCCAACCAGGAAGGAACTTACACTCCTGTCTTTCTATCAACAAATATTTCCATAGCTCCAGGAGAAGTCCATGTGTTTCTCCTCGATATTAGGCCTTAAATTAGTAATGCTTTAATCACAGTGTTTCCTCTTGTCTCCAGACTGTAAATCCACAAATGGTAAAACTTTAGGTCTAGCTCTACCAAATACTGTGGTAGAGATAATGCAATATTACTTTAAAACAAAGTTGTCTTTAATACCCTAACCACCACAGAACAATGTAAAACATGTGCTTTTTTTTATTATATTATACATAGATATATATTTTATTTTATATTTGCTGATTTTATATTTCACACAGTGAAACTTACTAGAATTAATTGATAATTTGATAAATAAATTGATAATTATTTATTCCAATGAATAGAATTGGTATATAAATAATTAGGTTTAGGGCTGGGAAGGTGGCTCAGTGGTAGAGCGCTTGCCTTGCATAACTGAGGCCCTGGATTCGATTCCTCATCACCACATAAGCAAAAAGAAAAAAGCCAGAAGTGGCGCTGTGGCTCAAGTGGTTTGACCGCTAGCCTTGAGCTGAAGAGCTGAGGGACAGCACCCAGGCCCAGAGTTCAGGCCCCACGACCAGAACACCCCCCCCCCAAAAAATAAATAAAATAAAAAAATAAATAATTAGGTTTAGAATATATATCGGAATATAAAAAGTATCAATGTAATGTCTTGAGTATAAACTTGTGATACCTTCTAAGTGTTCTTGGTCTTCTGAATTCACATGGTAAAAAAATGTTGTTTTCCTCTAATCTATAAGGGATTTTAGTCTGCTGCCCTGTTCATGGTTTTAACTCGCTGGTCCCAAAATGTTTTTCTCCATATTTCTGAAGCATTCCTACTGATTATACCCAAATTTTGCTGATATGATCTCTAAAAGATATTATTCTTCTGCAGGACCCTTGGGTCCTAGGATCCCAGGTCCCAGTTACCTGCATCATCAGATAACAGGTGCAAGACTTCTCACGTAGGCCCATACAACATGCCAACAGAATGTAATTGAAGACCCATCTTAATTTCTCATTTCCTATAATATTTTAAGGCCTTAATTCTTTGAGAAGAAGGAATTAGCAGTAAGCAATTGTGAAATGCAAGGGAACTTAAATTGAAGGATGAGATCACAAAATCTGAGAGAAAGTACTGTAATTCAAATTTTCAATTTACAGATGACCAGACCATATCAGTGAACAACATCACAAAGTGTCACAAAATTATTTTTAATACCCCTCCCCTAATGATTAATGAAAGATTTCAGTCCAGCATTAGTGGGCCCAGAAAATATTACCTGGAAAAATAGATCTGTAATTGGTCTAACAAGGCCCGGAAAACTTGACTTAGAGGTCAAATGTAATCCAGAAAAACATTAATTGTGAAGATCCTTAGTGCTTCAAAACTTTGGTACTCCAGTAAAACTTGGTTCTGTGGTATAAAATGTTGTCATTCTCAAAACATTTAATCTCCTGAAAGTGTATTTTTTTTCAAATAAACTTTTAAATATCACAATCGCCAAAATAACATTTGACAAATAGATGATACTCAGTGACATTATAAGTTTTTCAAGTGTAGGGAGCAAGTTACAATAGAGTTGATTTATTTACCCAACACTAATGCCATTGTTTCAACCACTCATTAAAGTGTAGAAATAATACAACCCACCATTTGTGTTGTTCAGTAGGTGCCTTCCAGAAATATGTTAAATAGATCAACCTCCCAAATTTCAAACGCAAACATTAGCTAATAAAGTAAATTTCATCACTTAATAAGGTACATTTTAAAAAGCCACAAATAGTTGCCTTATCATATGTTGTTTTATGTTTTCCCTATAAGTCTAACATAGTAAGTCTTGAATATGGATACTCATCGGAGATGTGACAAACATAAAATCTGTCTTCTATTTCTATCATATTCCTCTATAGTAGTAAATTTTAATTTTCTTCTTTTTCCAAAACTTATAGGTGGTAGAAAATATTATCCCATAGAAAGTACAATAATCACACACCATTGTACATAGACATTTATAAAAATTGATAGTTAGGAATACATTCTAAGCCATTTTTAAACTTTCTTGTTGACTAAAGATTAATCTTTCAAATGAATGAGAATAAAATCAAGTCTAGGGGCTTCACATCTCCAGTCTTGCACATTATTATTGCAGATGAACAAATTATGGAAATGTAAGTTGACATAAGTTCAAGTATATACAGGATTGCATCTCCAAAGAATGAAAATAAACCTTTCAAAGTATTAACAGACAGTTTAACAGAACGATTATCAGGAAGTTGAAAGCAGAGAGGAATAATAGTAAAGACATAGAATGAATAAAAAATGGAACAAGGGACAAGTACAGCTAGAATAGTCAATGTACACATGTGACAAAGGAAGTGGTAAATCTGAAATAAATCTTGGAGAAGGGGTTGATTGACAATGATAGAAGGAGTGAATCTGATCCAGGGGCATTGGACAATTAAATGGACATATTTAATTATAACACACTTGCACAACCTTTTGAAATTCAGTTAAAGAACACACAAAAATCACAACCAAACAGCAATCTTTAGAGAGTATGAGCATGACCTCTCAAAAATTTAAGCTGTTAATGGAAGGCAGTTTTGGGAAAAGCAAACAAAGATATTCAAAGAGGGAACTTTACGGTAGGTGAGAATTTTGAACAGATTTAAATAGATTGTCTAAAGTTATAAATCACCTACATCTGCTGCAAATACTATATTTCTTCTGCGAGTTCTCTTTGTCTGAAGTGGAGACTCCAGTACTGAGACATACTTGATAGCTTGTGAAGATAGAATGAAATAAACAAGGTCAAGGACCCGTTACTACACTGGAGAGAAAACAATTCTCTATGTTTTCTTTCATCTCTCTTCACTACTCTCTCTTCATACTTTTAAGTCAATGATTTTGAATTATATATTTCCTTCTTTGTTCTGACAAAGTAATTGGTCAAAGTAATTCACTAAATATTATTTTCAATTTTTTTCTTTTCTTTTCTTTTTTGTCGGTGGTGGGGCTTAAACTCTGGGCCTGAACGCTGTCCCTGAGCTCTTCAGCTCAAGGCAAGCACTCTACCACTTGAGCCACAGCACTACTTCTGGCTTTTTTCTTTTTGCTTATGTGGTGCTGAGGAATTGAACCCAGGGCCTCCTGAATGCAAGGCAAGCGCTCTACCACTGAGCCACCTTCCAGGACCCATTTATTTGTTTTTGTTGTCATGGGGCCTGAAGTCTGGGCCTAGGCACTGTCCCTCAGCTATTCAGTTCAAGAATAGCAATCCATCACTGGAGCCACAGTGCCACTTTTGGCTTTTTTTTTCTGCTTATGTGGTGCTGAGGAATTGAACCCAGGCCCTCATGCATGCAAGGTAAGCACTAAACTATTGAGCAACCTTCCTAAACCTACTATATTATTTATTGTGTTTTTATTTTACATCTTTTTTTTTGGGGGGGGGGGTCCGGTTGTGGAGCCTAAGCTCTGGGCCTGGGTGCTATCCCTAAGATCTTCAGCTCAAGGCTAGCACTCTACCATTTGACCCACATCGCCACTTCCAGCTTTTTTCTTTTTGCTTATGTGGTGCTGAGGAATCAAACCCAGGGCTTCAGGCATGCAAGGCAAGCGCTCTACCACTGAGCCACCTTCCCAGCCCCCATTTTTTTTCTATCATACTGCTTACTTATTCAAGCGATTCCAATAAACTTCCCCCTTGCACTTGTTGCCATGAAAACCTAACATTTATGTTAATCAGGACAAACTCTAATGTAAAACTTTGTCTCCATAAAACCAGTCCAAGAAGCTGTGATCACAAATATTTGGCTATTCTTTTTTCTTTTACCTTGAAAATCTTCTGTGTCTAAAGTGCCAACAAAAATAAGTACTCCAACACTTTTTGGTTCAATCACTTCTAACTCAAAGTTATATTTTGCTAACAAGATGCTTAGGGGAAACTGAAGAATACTCCATTTTATCTTCTCTCTTTAGACTCTCCTTAGATATCATATCAGGAACAGCGAAGTCATTTTTGCAAAATTATTTCAATATATTATTTTTCTCTTAGTCTTGCATTTGCTCAACAAGATGAATGGGGGAGAATAGAGTTAAATCACCCATGCCTTGGATGACTGTGTCTGTTACAAAGGACAATGCTTGCATGTTCTACTTCTATGTCCTCTTAACTCTTGCCTGATATCCAATTAATCACAGCTTCTTGGCTTCAAGTCTAGTGAAGCTGAAGCACTATAAGGCCTTCCCAACTGCTAAATCTTCATGGTTTCTCCTTTAAAACTCTTTTAAGTTGCATCATTTGGATGTGGAATTTATTTTGATATTCCATTCAATCAGTTCTGCATTGTAGTGAGCCAAATTGGCTCTATAAAATCACTTTAGGTAGCACAAATATTAAGACAATCTATATCAAAAAGTTTTGATCTCCCTCCACTGATGAAGCCAATACACTTAGCTAGGGCTTCTAAGAACACTGTTTTCTAAGCTTTTCCATTTGCTCAATTATTTTGTGACCCCCAAACTTTTAGGCTTTTGTACTAAGAGACGTCTTCACTATCTCATGATAATAAGGGTATTATTTTTTGTGAGCCACTTTGAAATGTGAAATCACTGGTGTGAAGTATCTAATCATGTTTTTTTCTGTGTTTCAGTGCTTCACATGCAAAGACCTCATGGAAAGTATTATAAACAGAAATGTGTAAGCCCAATGCCTTCTTTCATTGTGGAGGGCACTTTGTCCCTAAATATTTTGACCCAAATTATCTTTTTCAAAGAATTACTGTTTGTTATGTAAAGGCCAATTCACAAATTTTGATGTCTTTTTTTTTAAAGAACTTTGAATTTAAATTCCACTACAACCTTGTTTCACACAGTGAGAGTATATTTCCCGGATAAGGACAATTCTCACGGAAACTTACAGGATTTATAGGAAGGTTTCTTAAGTTTGTTTGTTTAGTGTGAAAATGAGCCATCTTCACCCACATTGCTTCCTCTCCACTAAGTCTCCATGGATTTCTTTGCATGAAAGCCTATTTTCCCAGGCAATTTTAAATTTTCTTCATAAGGTAAGTTGTTAAAAATTAAAATTTACCTGTCACAATTTTAAAACTCTTTTGAAATTCCTTTATCAGAACCACGAATTAACCAATCCTAATTCCACCTTGACCATCAAAAACAGTTACCATGTTGTTTTCACAATATAGTGTCCATGCAACTAATATTTTCCAGTGGCTTTGTTATGCATACATATGACCATATAAGATGATACTGAGCAAAATTAACTCTAAGATATGGAATCAGAGATTTTTATTTGCGGTTGTTGTTTTTAATGTATTAAGTGATTTCTATATTCTTTGGGTTTTCCCCTATGGTTTATCCCTTGCTGTATTTGACTTTGTACCCTGTGTATTATGTATACATTTATCTTAATTAGGGAAGGGAAGAGGAACAAGAAAATGGCGACACAAAGGACAAAGTGCAAACCAATGCATTAGTAATACTCACAAGACAATATGTTGGAAATATACATTACAACTTGTGAGGGTATTGAGGTGAAGAAAAATTGTTAGAAAAATGAGGGAGGGGATAACAAATTTGAAAAGTTATTTATTCACTACATTACAGTTACTGTAACCCCACTGTACATCACTTTGACAATACAATTAAATTTAAAAAGTAAGCTGCATAAAATAAAATTTCACTGTATTGGTATAGTAAGTATTATTATTTATATAGTAACTTTTAAAAACCATTACTCTTTGGCATCTAATTTGAATTAATTACTCCTTCTTTATCAGAGGGTCATCAACTCGAATGTTATCCAGCTAGACAATATTGTCACAATATACTTGCCAATATTTTGAAAAAAGAATAAATTTAGTACTTTTACACACATAAAACCGAAAAAAGTTTAATTCTATGGAAACCCATAACTTTTAAAAGTAAATAAGTTGTTAAGAGAACAGAATATATGTGTTCTTCAAAATTCCTATGACTAATAACTACTCATTTTCAAATTCTGACCGTTCCATACCTGAGAAATTCAAAACAATACCTGTTTGCATGTTGTGTAATTCTTCAATAGATGCAGTTTCCAATGAGGTGTTACAGATTGAGAAGTCAAAAGAAAAATAACCACAATTGGTAGAGCATAAAACTATGAAGCATCTGATAATTCTTCAAGAATAAGCAAATCCAATATTTATGCCATAAAGTCATCCTAGCCCACCAAATTCCAACTTGTAAGATACACCTGAAAATTCCCTTATTTCACATCATGAATAGCTTTTCTTTATTGTAAAAAATACTACACCTCTGCTAATGTGATGTCCTCATTGTTTTGGAAAGAACCCCAATAAACTGGGCTGCATCATTTTTACCCCAATGGTATTCTTGAGATCAGAACACTTGAAAATATTATTTATATATTTTTTAACTATTATAGATATTCAGGATGCTAAGATTGGAAGATTATGGTTCAAAGCCCACCAGGGCAGGAATGTTCCTGACATTCTTATCTCCAATAAACTTCTCAGAAAAAGACAGAAACAAGTGGCACTGAGGTTTAAGTGGTAGGGCACGAATCTCGAGCTCAGAGACAATGTCCAGGACCAGAGTTCAAGCCCTAGGACAAACCAGTAAAACAAAAACAGAAATAAAAACGAACCCCAAACCTAGCATTTTTATCATTGTATACAGAGGCCCATAATTAAGGAAATTTCTTCCTGTGTTACATATAGATAGAAGAAACAAGTTATCACACAATTATTCTCTTCATACCATGTTATACCACACCCTCAAAAAATTGCTCTTTTTCTAAATTTATAAATAATATAATCCGTTTGTTGGCAACTCTGTCTACATTATTCACATTATCATTTGATACATGAACAGTTGGAATTATCTGTTAACTAAGTTCTAACTTTCTTGAAAGAATATTCTAGGCAAATAGAATGTTAGAATAATTTGTGAATTTGTCAATTAAACCCTCTACTTAAAAAGAATTTTGTAGTATCATATAGTATATGGAATTACAAACAAAAACAAAATACTTATTTTGAAAATAAATTCTAATTTAGCAAGGTCCACAAAGTCCTATATTTGACAAAGTTTTCTATTTCTCCAGGCTTAAGTTTTGTAAACCTTTATAATTTCTTTGGAAACCAGCAAAAGGATGCTTACTTACTTTTTCAAATTTTGGATGGGAATCATGAGCTACTTTGCATCTAGGAATGTTCTGTAATGAAGACAGCATTTAATACACAATTGAGGATTATATATGAGTTGCATTTCAATAGGAAACTTGACTTCTCAAAACATAATGACAAAATTAGCCCAAACTTACAACTGTGTATTCCTTTCTTGTTATTTGGTTTGTATTATTGAGACAAAATTTTACTACCTAGTCCAGGGAAGGTATCACTATGTAATTCCACTCAATAATATCCTGTCTTATTCTGAGTGCAACAGTTCCAGGCCTGTATCACATTGCCCTGCCATAGTTTGTTGGTTTATTAAAATCTAGAAATTAAGCAATTCTCAACTTCTATGAAGATCTTATCCATACAATGACTGCCAAGACTATTTATGTACTATTTTCAAAGATGTTCTAACATTTGACACAAGATATGAACATTTTCAGATGCACCAGCTGTGGACTCTGATTCATTCCTCCATGGATCTGATCCCTTTAATAATGATATACTTGACTTTCTTACTACCTCTGGCCCCTAACTAAGCAATAATTTTAAACTTTTTTGAAGATAGTTCACTTGAGGACTTTCTAATACTTTCTAATAATAAAATTTATCACCTGATTCTAGTCTTACACAGGACATATTTTCTATTGTTTCTAACTTTATTATATATTCTGACAGTTTTTATTTGTGTATTTGTGTGTGCACAAATAAGTGCCTCTGTGTGTATGTGTATATTTGTATGTATGTATGCAAAAGCCTCAAGGTCTTATCCAGCAATCTTTATCATGACTGTTATTCCATCACTTGAACCATTCTTCCAATGCAACTTTATCTGGTTAATTATTGATAGTGTCTCAAAGACTGTTCTGCCCATGATGGATGCAAACTGAACTACCCAGACCCCTTTAAATTCTTAGGTTTATTTTTCTAGAAGTATCTACTTTTAAACTACAAACATTTAAGTTTAAGTGGTAGCCCAGATTTTTAACTCAAGAATTCACATACACATTACATACACATTACGTATCCTGAGTGTATACTGTTAGAAATGTGATCTTAAGCTGGGTGGCGGTGAGATCCGAGGATTGAGGTTCAAAGCCAGCCCCAGTAGGAAAGTCCTCCAGACTCTTTTCTCCAATTAACTACCAGAAAACTGGAAGGGGCACTGTCGCTCAAGTGGTAGAGCACTAGCCTGGAGCTGAAAAGCAGAGGGACAGCGCCCAGGGTTCACGTGCCACCACCAACAAAAACAAAAAATATATAAGAAAAGGTTATGGCTAGTGTAATCCCTGCTCTCTCAAGATGGACTTTTTTTTTCCAGTTAAGTCCATTCTCCTACATCTGACTTGAATGGAACCAGAATCATTCTTCCATTCTACTTTTTACAAATTTTCATGTTTAGCAAGGGTGATTTAGAAAGGGAGTGGCCTCATATTCATGTTCAACTTGGGAGTAATGCTTTCTCTACGACACTTCTATAAATCTACATACTGGACTTGGCTTTATTGTTTCAATGTTGTCTTTTTTGTAGAGTCTTCTATATTGTATTGAACACTAAAACACAGAAATCCTCTTTCTCTTATTATTGCTAATTTTTCTTTTACTGTTAACTCATGTACACTTGGGAAATAATGCACAACATATACACTCACAAAAAATGATCTGAGAACTTTTTTCCCATTTAAAATTCACCTTAATTTATGGAGCACTTACGAAGTTTGAACTCAATGTACTCTTGGATAATGTATTTATAAGGAATTTAAAATTTATATTTTCTCTTTACTAAGTTGTCTCTGAAACACTTGCTACCACATGTCCAAAGGTTTCCTTGTGCTATTTCAATGAAGACAGAAAACATTCATTATACCTCAAGCACCATCATTGATTGTTACTGGAAGTAACTATTACTGGATGTGGAAACTGATCACAGGAATGGAATTGAACATAGAGGAATGACAAATTTCAACTTAACTTGTGCTTTCCTTTTTACTGTACAAAAAAGAATTCAAGGCCTGAAGGAAACTCTGTCCCTGATTTTTTTGAGTGTGTTCCTTACTCATATAAAACTTGTCTGTAAACTTCTGGTTGAGAGTATTACAAAAGGAAATAATGTGCCATTTGAGGGCAAGCATAGAACAAAAGGAAATAACGTTGTTTTAAAAGTGTTCTACTGCAAATAAACAAAGACATGGGGGTATTAAAGTGTTTTATGGATGGATATTTCATGCCTGAGATGATTCTTCTGTTGCAGGAGTCAGTTATCCATTCCTTTACTCTGGTCCTGATTACTCTATAGCAATAAGGATTACAAAAAAGCTAGGTCCAGTGAGTATAATGAGCAATAGCAGGCTCTTCTAAGACCAGTACTCCTTTAAGGAGGGTCCTAAAGAAAGACCTGAGGTTTTTTGTTTGCTTGTTTGTTTAGTTGTGCTGGTTCTGGGGCTTGAACCCAGATGCTGGACCGTGTCCCTGAACAATTGTCTTCCTGCTCACCTGCCCCCAAAGCTAGTACTCTACTGCTTGAACCAAAACCCCACTTCTGGCCTTTCTTGTGTTTAAGATAAGAGTTTGACAGACACTCCTGCCTGGGTTGGCTTTGAACTGAGATAGTAAAAAGCCAAGTGACATCAACTGTATCAAGACTTCTGTTTTGAACCAAGAAATAGTAGGTGAAGTTTATTCTAAAGCTAATATTTGACAATTTTTAAAAGAGGAGAATATGTCCAGCTAAGAAGCCATAACTTAAATAACTCAGGGAAAGTAGGTGTACTGAATCATTTTGGAATTTTTTTCTGATTGAAAGATTACTGTTGACCTTGTTGTTCCTTTTGGGGCAACTTAAAGTCATATTTGCACTTTTTGTCGGTCATGGGGCTTGAACTCTGATCCTGGGCACTGTCCCTCAGCTATTCAGCTCAAGTTCAGAGCTCTACCACTTTAGATACAGCACAACTTCTGGGTTTCTAGTGGCTAATTGAAGATGAGTCTCACAGACTTTCCTGACCAGGATGGCTTTGAACCATAATCCTCTGGTCTCAACCTCCTAAGTAGCTAGGATTACAGACGTGACCCACCACCACTCAGCTCATATTTCCATTTAGTGCACTTAATGACACTATGTAGACAAAGAATGGTAATTTGAATTAAATGATGACCTTGCAGCTTTTCAGAAAAATTGAGGTAGCAATAAATAACTCCTCCTTTTCCATGTTGTTACATTAATGACTCATGAGCTATGGGACCTTTACATTAGTATCGTCTTCCATCTGTGTAGGTATATGAAGAATCAGGAAGTGTTCATAGAGAAATAGAGAAAGACAGAATTTTAGAAAGCAACAGAGATCAGGTATGAAAAAACTGCGTAGAAGGAGATACATTTATCACACAGAGACTAAGAACTAGCACAAGATTTAGAATGCTAAAGGCAATAAGGAATAATCCTAGTTGATAAGTAGTTCTTCAATAACCAAAAATGGTTCCCTAGAACGGTTTCTGGTATACCTTAGTTACTATCATTTGTTCCTTCCATCTGGAGTTATTCCTTCTCTTGTCACAACTGTTAATTAGCCTCTTCCTTTTTGGTGCCATGACTGACCAAAAAGGTTTCCAAATGTCACTTAGACTACCCTTCGCATTGTTATTAGCAGTGACCACTCAAAAGTCTGGAATCTTTGAATTTTCAGAATTAAACTTCATTTGACATATAAGCACATTCCTGGCATTAATTTCTGTGACCTATTGAACAAAACTTTTTGTCAACATAGTATACTAATGTAGGTAAAGTACATGAATGAGGTACTATTGTCAAATATCAGTATGGAAGGAGCAATTATATATTCCAAGTATGGCTTATTTTGCATTTACTAACTAAGTGTTTGGTTTTTTGCCAGTCCTGTAGTTCTGGGGCTTAAACTCAAAGCTAGGTAATTATTCCTATGCTTCCTTTATTTTTCTCAAGGTTAGCACTCTACCACTTGAGGCATAACACCACTTCCAGTGTTTCTTTTTCTGTTTATGTGGTACTGAGGAATTGAACCCAGGTTTTCATGCAGCTAGGCAATCACTGTACCATGAAGCCACATGCCTAGAGCCCTAAATTACTTTATTAAGATGATATTACAGGGCTGGGAAGGTGGCCCAGTGGTAGAGCGCTTGCCTTGCATGCATGAGGCCCTGGGTTCGATTCTTCAGCACCACATAAGCAAAAAGAAAAAAGCCAGAAGTGGTGCTGTGGCTCAAGTGGTAGAGCGCTAGCCTTGAGCTGAAGAGCTGAGGGACAGTGCCCAGGCCCAGAGTTCAGGCCCCACGACCGGAACCCCCCTACCCCCTGCAAAAAAGATGGTATTACATTTTCATTCCATAATTATGTATCATATTTTTGGCCTGGTGCTAGAAAAGGACATAGAAAATAATACTAACTAAATAATAATGGTCACTGTCTAGCCAGGGCACAGGGAGGCTTACCTCATGGAGTTGGTTCAACAGGCTGACCCCCAGCCTACCTCCAGAATGAGATGGCCACCTTGGGTTCCAGCCACATGGGGACTCTGGGCCACCTCTTGCAGCACCCATTCAACCAGTTCCTGTGTGTGAGAGAGAGAAAGTCAGAATTACATTTAAGCCGGTGCTGGTGGCTCAGGACTATAATCCTAACTAAACAGGAGGCTGAGATATGACAAACATGGTTCATAGCCAGCCGGGGCAGGAACATCCATGAGACCCTTAGCTCCAAAGAACCACCAGAAAACAGGAAGTGGCACTGTGGTTCAAGTGGTAGAGCTCTAGCCTTGAGCTGAGGAGCTTGGGAGTAGCACCCAGGTGCAGAGTTCAAGTCCCACGACTGACAAGAAGTGGACTGAATAGGTCATGAGTTGGTCACCTGGCTTCTCCAGGCCTCGTCTTCCTTAGCTGCAAAACTGAACACAGTGAAGGATCCCCTCCCTCATGGGAATAGGGTAAGGATGCAAGAGAGCAACGTTCTGTTTCATAATCCCATAACTGTCTCATGAATAATAACAGGCCCCATCTGAGCCTTTTCTGGGTTATCTTCCTGTTATATGTTCAGAGAATTGGCGAGAACCATATCTGACAGCCTCTCCCTCTGTTCCTGGACCTGCTCAAGAGATCCCTCTGTATTAATCCCTTGATTCCTCACAACTGTCCCGTGAGGAGACTGAGGTCCAATGGTGGAGGCCCAACCCAAAGCTTTACCTGTGGTCAAGGATCGGTTGCTGTAGACTGAGAGTTTGGGACAATCATGTAAGCATCAGCTTAGACTGAGCATGGCACTATATGTCTACCATCCCAACTACAGACAACCACTCCTGGTGGTGCACGCCTCTCATAGATAGGAGGACCGTGATCCAGCCCAGCCTGATCACAAATTGAGTCTCTATCTCAGAAATGCCCAAAACTGAAAGGCATGGTAGAAAACCTGACTGACAAGCCTAAGGACTTGAGTTCAAACCCTAATATACCAAAAAGAATCAGAGGTCTGGTGCCAGAGGATCATGCCTATAATCCTAACTACTCAGGTGGCTGAGATCTGAAGATCACAGCACAAGATTTAAAATAGGATTGGCCTTGCAAAGATCATGATGAGAAAACCTGGAGTCTGACCTATGCTGTTGCACTCCATACTAGCAGGGCTCACATCCTTGCTAAGTGCTGACCACACTCTCTGTCCCCCTAGGAAGCCACCCCTGTGGGCCACACTCCCAGGTCCTCCCAAGCTCCCACTGACACTAACCAGGCCCAAGAGAGTACACAGCTCCAGGACACAGAGATCCCTTGTTCTTGTAATTTAACAATGGTGGGTCCACTTCAAGCCTCTCACTATTCCAGGCCCCCAGACCTCAGCTGTGAAGCCCATTCACCCCCCCCCCAAAGATAGCAGGCAGAAATTACCAAAGGACCCAGCTTCCTTGTTTCAACCCACTTCTACACACACACACACACACACACACACACACACACACACACACACATTCAGACCAGTGACAGAAGACTCGTCCATGCAGCACCTGCAATTTTCCAAATGATCACTCATCTGAGCACAGTCAGGCTGTACAAGGAGGAAGATGATCTCTCTCTCTCTCTCTCTCTCTCTCTCTCTCTCTCTCTCTCTTCCCTCTCCTCTCTCTCCTCTCTCTCTAGCTCTCTCATGCACACACACTCTCTAGCTCTCTCATGCACGCGCGCGCACACACACACACACACACACACACACACACACACACACACACACACAGACAGACTCAGAGCAGTGCTTCTCCAGAGTTTGTTGGTTCTTCATTTAGTACAATGTGCAAGCTGGAGCACCGGGTTCCCTTGGAAGAATCAGGGGCTTCCACTCAAGAACACTGTTCTAATGACTCAGCACCACCCTGCCTCTCCCTTTCTCCAGGGCCAGAACATTGACATGACACCCCATTCACCAAAACCCTAGGCCAGGAAGCTGGGTATAGGTGTCCTGAGACAGGTTGCTCCTCAGAGCCAGGAGACAAAACAAGCACAGAGTCATGGTGTACCCATGACTCTTACCTGAGGTGGGGGCAGTGTTGGGGAAATGGATGGGGTCCTAAAGTCTACATATATGGACTTACTCCCTACTTCCAGCATATATGCTTCTGGGCCACTTGGCGGATTCTTGGGAAAGACAAGGAGACCAGATGGACTGGGACCACCAGAAGAAGCTGGCAGAGCTGGGAAATGTGATCACCCTGTGAGAACTGTTGACAACTGAGGAAAGGAGCAGGCTGGGTGTATGTGTGTGTGGGGGGGTGGTGTTCCTCCCAGATAATCACTTTCTATCTGACCCCCAGCACCCTCACCTCCCAACTGGGCTTTAATTGTATCCTCTTCAGGTGAAAGCATGACTGAGCACAGAGGACAAGGGCTCACACAGCAAGGAAGACCTATCTTCTGCACCCAACATCCCCCACCAGCAGCAAAAAGGAAAAGACCCTAGAAAGCAGGTGTGGAGGTGCTGTTCCCCACCTCTGACTAAAGCCACCATGTTCCCACCATGGAGAGGAAGGGTGCAGATGAGTGGCTATGTTGCTCCCAATGGTCCAGGCCAGGGGCCCTGTGGTGCCCCTCCTTACCCATCTCTGCATCTCCCCATTTCCTGGGACATTGACTGCTACAGATGGGTTGGGATCCCCTGGTCGGACACCCCCCCACCCCTGGTACACATTTGTGGCAGAGTCTGGGCTGGAATATAAGGCACAGATGAGGTGGGTGTCTGGGTCGGGAAGGGAGGGGATAGATGGTGCAGGGGTACAAGCCTGGGAGGTGGACACTCATGTGCTGCTGGGAGAAGCTGTTGGCTGCGGCTCCAGGTGGGTCTAGCAGTGACGGCAGTGGCAAGGCAAACACTCAGGCCTGGAGCAGAGGACCCGGGACCTCACCAGGTCGTGACCACAAGCCAGCCTGGTGCTTGCCATCACCTGAGGACTCCGAGAGGCACCATGGGTCCAAGCAGGCAGTGTCAGGTTTGAAACGTGGCACTGGGCAGAATAGGGAAGGGGGCTAGGGCATGGGCGGGGCATGGCAGAGCTGAGCCAGGCCTCTCCTCCTAAGCCTTGAGTCTCTTGCTCACCACTCAGCCACCTCTACCTTCCTCAACTGCCTGTAATGGTGTAAACCAACAGAGGGAATCC
The DNA here is from genome assembly GCF_019054845.1 of Dipodomys spectabilis. Lineage (NCBI taxonomy): Eukaryota > Metazoa > Chordata > Mammalia > Rodentia > Heteromyidae > Dipodomys > Dipodomys spectabilis. The sequence continues at coordinate 2,369,529 of NW_024870964.1, forward strand.
CGGTGCTACCTAGCAGCATGGAATGTAGGTGTGGCCACAATTCTTATATTCCATTGGTCAGAAAAAAGCATGAGGGTGTGGCCAGAATCCTGTGATGCAGGCAGCATGGGTGGAGTCAAGATGACAGTGGCTCCCACAGCCCTTTTCCCAGAGAACTCTGTCCAATTCAGTTGGAGACAAGAGGGTGACCTGCTTTAGCTGGATGGCTGCACAGATTGTTGTGTATGACTGTTTGTTGCCAGACCTGGACCTTGAACTCAGGATCTGGGCACAGTCTGTGAACTTCTTTTGCTCAAGACTAGCCCTCCACCACTGGAGCCACTCAGCTCTACTTCTGACATTGTTGGCACTGAATTTGGACAGGGGTCTCAAGGACTTTCCTGCCTAGGGTGACTTTGACCATGATCTTCCTATCACAGCCTTGTAAGTATCCAGGAGGACTGCTGAGAGCCAATGATGCCTGCCTAATCATTTTTGGTCTTGCTGATGTTCTTGCACAGACTGGTGAGTTCCCTATCCTCGGGTTTAAGTGGCGGGAGCTGTAGTCCACATTTCAAATCCTGGTCCTTCGACCTCCAAATATCAGGAGATCCTAAGAAACTCGTTCCTATCCATATGATTTCCAATGGAATGTGATGTATGTCATGATTGAATGAGCAGTTCTTGAATGATTCTAGGATAAAATTACACACAATTATAGGACACTGATCGATTTTAGTTAATACTTTATCATTTAAACAATCACATACATTAAATGGAGGCATAATGAAATACCTAAGAATTGGGCTTCACATAGTATAAAGGTGCAATTTTTTCTGCCAGGACTGGGATTGGAACTCATGGTCTGGGTAATTCTGTTTCACTGTGTGGAAAGGAGAAGCTCACCTCCTTGAAGTCAAGAAATTCAAGTCTGTTCCTTAGGCCTGAATTCAATCTCCAGCACTAGAAAACATGCTATTCATATATATTTGAAATATTTGATTTCTATTTATATACATATGTTGACTCCATATTGAATTCAGTGTAGTTACTCGTTTTATATTTTGTTTTATTCATGTATTGACTGTTTATTTTATTAACTATTATGACACATAGAATATTTATTACATTGATTACATAGGATATAAATCTGTTTATGTATTCCACTTCATAACGGACAATCCGGACATTCACAGAAAAGGAAAACGTGTCACTATCAGCTTCTTACTCCACGATTCATTGTTTGTTTGAGAGTGCTGATATCTGAAATCATGGCCTACAAGGCAAAATTAAGGAATGGGTGAGTGTCAGCATGTCATCCAGGGTAAATTGAACTGACAGGCAGTTCCTACAACTTGAGATTGAGCCCCATGGGTTGAAAAAATAAGAACAGATTGACATGCAGATGGCAGTACACTAGTAAATATATATCTTTATAGAGTGCCAGAGATGTCTATATATTCAGTTATATAGACTACATTCTTACCAAGTCTTGGGTATTTTTTATGCCTCCATGTAACTAATGTTATTGTTTTCATCTTTAAAAAACTATTAACTATATCAGTGTCCTGAAATTATTGCATTACTGTATGTAATAGTATTCTTTTAATGCTTCATAAATATTAAACAAAATCACTCACCCTCCTGAAATCATGCTGTCTAATTTTATAGGAGCATCATTCACGATCAACTCATTTAACCATGGCATTGATAACATTCCATTGTTAATTCTATGGGTGGGAACGAGTCTCTTAGTATCTCCTGACATTGGTAGGTGTCAGGATGGGGATTTGAAATCAGGGCCTATGTTTCCACGTGGTCTTATGGCTACGCTTATAGTCTGCAAGCCCTCAGCAATGCAAGGTGAAGTACCCTTTGCAACAGTGGCATTCAGACCCAGGAGGGTCACCTCACAAAGGAAGAAAACGTAAAAAGACCATCTTGTCATTTTTTCTGTGCATTTCTTTCCCCACAAAACCTAGGGATCTAGGATCCCAGGATCAGCTGTGGGTCCAGTTGCTTTACCTCAGCCTATGGTGATCAAAGCTGAGGCAGAGTTTCCATGACCTGAGTTCAAGCCCCGTTCTGGAAAAAAAATTAGCTCCCTGGCTTGCAATTCACACCAGTTATTCTGCCAGACTTTGGATTTGAACTCAGGGTCTGCGTGAATCTGCAGCACTGTAGATGAAGGGGAATTTCATCATACTTGAAGATTCGAAAGTCAGGCCTGTTCACTAGACCTGAATTCAAGCCCCAGCCTTGGAAAACATACTATTTATATAGATTGTAAGATAGGATTTGTTATTACCTATAGATGTTCAGTCCATACATGTTTGGTGTGGTTGTTACCTGTATTTATTGTTTTATTCATTTATTTACTATTGATTTTACTATGATGACACCCATTCCGTTTATTACATTGATGACATCCTATCACATGGCATCAAGATTTGTAGACCTGTTCTCCATCATGCTTGACACCCAGGACTCTCAGAGAAAAGGAAAACAAGTTTCATACTCAGCTTCTTACTCCACGATTCCATTGTTGGTAGTTCAGGACCAATTGGCAAGTAGGTCAAGGTGAACACACCAGTCTGTCAACAACTAAGGAGATAGGCCATTCCCAGGATATGACATTGATCCCCAGGGTGGGCCATGATAGTCATAAATTCATTATTTAAACATAGTATCTATATTGACATACATGTGTGGACAGCATCTTCCGTTTGGTGTACCTCTTCTCTTTATTTTCTGTCTTATCCATGGAAGTATTGTGTATTTTACTGAGGATGATGACAGATATAACAGTGCTTACATGGATGACAACCTATTGCCATGGCTATAGGTTTTCCTATGCATTCTCCATCCTAGCTGAGACCCAGGACTTTCATAAGACAGGAAAATAGGTCAATTGATTGGCTTCTCACATCAGGATTCATATTTTGGCAGTGTTGGGATTTGAACTCAGAGCCTATCAGGCCAAATTGGGGAAAGGGTCAAGGTGAGGACAAAGGTCTATGAGCAGGATTACCCTCAATACCCTCCAAGTATGGTGGCTGAATTCAAGCCTAGGGTCTGGAAAACATACTTTTTATATACATTTTAAAGACAGCATTTATACTTCCATACAGTTGTTCAGTCCATATCATGTTTGGTGTTGTAGGATTTATACTTCCACATAGATGTTCAGTCCATACCATGTTTTGTTTGGTTATTTTATTTCTTGTTTTATTCATTTATTTACCATTTATTAAATTGACTCTGATGATACCTATACCATTTATTACATTGTTTATATCCTATCACATAGCATCTAGATTTTATAGATGTGTTCTCCATCATTACTGACACCCAGGTCTCTCCCTGAAAAGGAAAACATGTGTCACACTTGGCTTCTTACTTCAAGAATATATTTTGGCAGTGCTAGGATTCGAACTCAGGGCCTAGAATGCCCAATTCATGAATGAGTGAGTGTGAGCATGGCAGCCTCTACCCAATATAGCTCTCAGGTGTTTCCTAGGTGCTGAGATCGAGCCCCAGGTTTGGCCAAAACAGCGATACATGGATAGCAGATGGTGATATACAAATAAATATATATTGTTAAAGAGTGCCAGAGCCGTCTATCTATGATTGAATGACATCTACTACATTCCTACCAACTCTTAGGTATTTAATATACTGTCATTGAAGTAATATTATTCTTTTCATGCTTAATAAACTATTAATTAAGATCAATCAGCATCCTAGGATTACTGCATCCAATTTTAGACTAGACCGATGCACGAACTACTCTTTCAGTCGGTATTTCTATGCATAGGAATGAGTCTCTGGTGATCTTGCGCCATTGGTAGGTGTCAGGACAAGGATTTGAGCTCTGGGCCTTTGTTGATAGGTTGGGCTATGGCTTCCCTGATAGCCTGCCAGCCTTCAGCAATGGCCGGTCAGGTCCACTTTGCATCTGTAGAACCAGGATGGTAACCCTGCAAAGAACTTCAAGATAAGTAATCAAATGTTTTTTTTTTTCTTTCATGCAATTGTTTCTAACATATTTATAAGATGATTTCTTTATTGCTTTGTATGTCCCTCCCCCACAGTAAAACCCTTGCTTTCACTTTATTTGATGTTGGTATAATTTGTGGAGGGGAAGGGAAAAAAACAAATTGTTTAAATAGGGATACAGGTGGACCCATCGCAACAATGAAATGTACAAGTCATTATGTAGAAATCAAACTTTACAACTTTGGTGGGGGGGGGCGGATTGGGTGGGGGGTGGGCAGGGGGGTGGTAATGGAAGGGATGAGAAGAGGAAACAAAGGGGAGGCAACAATGCTTGATAAGAAATGTACTCGTTATCTTGCCCATGTAATTGTAACCCCTCTGTATGGTATTTTCATAATAAAAAGAAAAAAAAAATCATAAAACCCCCAGCCCTCTGCAGCTCACTACTTTTTGTGCTGTCCTGCTTTTTTTTTCTTTCTTCCTGCAAGCCCTCTTGGCCTAGGATCCCAGGATTGGCTATTGGTCCAGAGGCTGCATCCCAGCCTAGCGAGATCAAGGCTTAGGCAGAGTTGCCACAATCTGAGTTCAAGCCCATGGTTGGCAAAAGAAAAAGAATGAATAAATAAATAAATAAGTAAATAAATAAATAACTACATTATTTAACGAAAATAAAAAAGAAATAAAGCTCTCTGGTTTGGAATTTCTGCCAGTTTTCTTTCCTAGCCTGGGATTTGAACTCAAGTTCTTGGTAAATCTGTAGCAATGTGAGGGAATGTGCAGAGTTGCCACTACTTGAGTTCAAACCCCGTGTCAAGCAAAAAAAAAAAAAAAAATTAAATCACTGACCTCGGAAGGGGGAGGTAGTTGTGGAGATGGGAGGGAAGTGATGGTAGGGGGAAAACAAAGGACGAGTCAACAATGCTCAATAGGAAATGTACTCATTACCTTGCTCAAAAAACTGTAACCCCCTGTACATCATTATTACAATAAAAAACATATATAAAAAGAAACAATGTAGAGCTCACAGAAGCACTTTGGGGGGTAAGGGAAAGATGTCTGAATAGCTGTACAAAATTCTACAGTGCTTTTTTTTAATGTTCAGTATGGAACTGAATAAACATAACTGTTTTCATTTAAAAAATTAAGTCACTATCATGGAACTTGGGCCAGTGTTTCTGACATTGCTGGGATTTGATCTTACCGTCCAGATAACTCTTTTACACCATGGGTGAAGGCAAAGCTCACTGTCATTGAGGAAAAGAAATTCAGGCTAGAGTTCCCAGGGCCTGCATTAAGTCCCTGCAATGGAAAAAATGTTTATATACATGTGCAATATATGATATATACTTACATATGTATGTTTATTACACAGTGGGATTATTATTGATTTTGTATTTATTTTATTTTTATTTCATTCATTTATTCATTGTTTATTGTATTTAGTGCTATTACACACATAATATTTATTACATTTTGTACATCTATTATAAAATTGTACACAAAATTTAGGACATTGACTCATTTTTCATTAATACTTTATTAATTAATAAAGTATTAATAAAATAATTAAATGGAGGCATCTTTCACAGTCATCACATGTTTAGAGTCTGTCCCCAGAATGGGTTTTTTCTTATTCATCTTTGGACAACATCCTATAGGGATTTCTTTAGATGATTTATACTCAGAAGCCTTTTCTTGAAGATAGGCAATTTGAGGGATAAAATAGTAAGAGTGAGGTTGGGAATGTGGCTTAGAGGTGAAGATCTCACTCAGCATGCATGAATGCTAGTTTTTGAATCCTCAATGTTACATATTCAGAAAATGCCAGAAGCAGTGGAGTGACTCAAGTGGTAAAGTGCTAGGCTGGAGAAAAAGAAGCTCAGAGACAGTGCCCAGGTCCTACGTTCAAGACCCAGTGCTGGCAAAAACAATAGGTCAGATGCCGGTGGCTCACACCTGTAACACTAGCTTTTCAAGAGGCTGAGATCTGAAGACCACAGTTCAAAAACAGCCTAGGCAAAGAAAGTCTGTTAGACTCTGATATCCAATGAACCACCAAAAGACCCCACCTGGCGCTGTGGCTCAAGTGGTATAGTGTTTACCTTGAGCTGAAGGGCTCAGGGATAGTGCCCAGCTTCAGTTCGAGACACAAAACTGGAAAAAAGTGAGGGTTAATCAAAGTACTTTTCTTATTTGCTAATTAGGAGAACATTTTCTGGAAAATGAATGTTGATGTACACAAGAATTGGAGTCAGAACTAAAGGTTCTGTGTAGCAGCTCCATAACACCAGCTTCTCAGACTGTAGCATTATAGCCTTGTGTCCTACAGGGTTCAGAAAGGTCCAATGTTGAAAGGCTTAATATGCTCCCCAAGCCCTTTGTGATGTGCAGTTAACTTGTATTTTCAATGTCATCACTGTTCTGAACCTAGCAGAGCACCAGAAGCTCACACCCATCACCCTAGCTCAGGAGGTTGAGGTGTCAGGATCACAGCATGAAGCCAGCCAGGGAAGAAAAGTCTATGACACTCTGACTTCCACTTCACCACAGATAAAGCAGAAAAGGGCTCATGTGGAAGAGTGCTAGCCTTGAGCCAAAGAAGCCCAGGGACAGACCCTAGACCCACAATTCAAGCCCCAATACCTGCAAAACATTTAAAGCAAAGGACAGAAAAGAGCAAAAAGCCAGTAACTCCCTTTGGTTTTGATCAATCTATTTCTATCTCGGAAGCTCCTGAGGAGCCAGCAGGATAAGCACCAAATTAGGACATGGACTAGGAGTGGAGACTGAGTTTCAGGGTCAAGTGTAGCAGATCCATCTGCCCCACCACACAGGAGAAGATTGTAATCATCTTGTGTCCTACAGTGGGCTTCTGAAAGGTCACATGTTCAAGAGCTTCCTAGGTTTCCCTTGGTGATGAGAATTTACTTGCATTCTAAATGTTCTTAGAGTTCTCGAGCTATAAAAGCAGGAAAGAAACATTATTGACCCATCCTGGGTTCAAATGAAGTTCTCAGAATCCAAGCCCTAGCCCTGTTAGCAGGAAGAATTCCAGTGTCACAGTGTATTTGTAGGATAGAGAACAGTTGCAAAAGCAACCTAGGTGAAGAGACCTAGACCTGAAGGATTAGGAGGCAGAATGTACACACTCTACAGGGAAGTGAGCTGCAAAATCACTTCATTCATTCCAGGCATGACCAGCAATGAGGTGAAACCTGAAACGTTTGCTAGAGTTACACCAGGGTCAGGCTTTTCTCAGCCTTTTCAAACAATTAACCTTCCTCCCTCAAGTGAAGGGAGCCTCAGACTATTTTAGGTTAACAATAGCCAGTTTAGTGGAGAAGAGGGGAGGAACAGAGTAAAAAAAATACTGCTCTCTGGTCTTAGGGAGTGGGTTTTTGATTCTCTGTCTGTCAGATTTGAAGGCCCTTCTTTGCTTTCATTCTCCTCCTCATTAATGCAAATCCCCAGTCGAAGGAGAGAGGCAGGGCCCTTTCTCTTCTGTCTCCAGGCACCTGGGTTAGAACCTGGCTCTACTCTCTTGGCTCTGGGGCCTCTGGCTGGTCAGAAGTGGGACAGAGACCTTCTTTCTGCTCTATGGTTGTGTGAAGGCAATGCTAGTAGCCTGGCACATTGCAGAAGGCCTCACCATTGGAAAGTTTTCCCTCCAGTCCTCCTGACTTCCAAGACCAGATACAGATACATCTATTATCTATGTATCTATCTAGGTATCTATCTAGGTATCTATGTATCTATGTATGTATCTATCTATGTATGAATCTATCTATCTGTCTGTCTGTCTGTCTGTCTGTCTGTCTGTCTGTCTGTCTATCTATCTATCTACCTATCTATCTATCTATCTATCTATCTATCTATCTATCTATCTATCTATCTATCTATCTATCTATCTATCTATCTATCTATCTATCTATCTATCTATCTATCTATCTATCTATCTACCTACCTACCTACCTACTTATCTAACTACCTAGCTAGCTACTAGCTATTATCTCTGTGCCAGTTCTTGGGTTGATCTCAAGGCCTGGGCACTGTCTCTAGCACTCTGCTACTTGAATCACAGCACCAATTTTGGATTTTTCTGTGTATGTGCTACTGAGGAAACGAAACCAGGGCTTCTTGCATGCTACGCAAGCACTCTTTCACTAATCCACATTCCCACCTCCCTCATCTTTTTCTTAATGGTAGTTTTTACATAAGTATGCCACCATTTTATGTCCCCAAGTTTAATTTTCTGAATACCGGTTATTTCTATGAACCTTGATCGTCTTTTCCCCTGCCTGATTTGTGACTGTTCCTGCATCGACCTCAGAATAACATGTAAATAAAGGCTCCTGAGAGATTAAGTGCGCATTATATAACACTGGAAAAGAAAAGCCATAGGCCTGAAATGAAGAGAATGATGCAGCATGCACAATGAGCATATCTGAAAAATAAATCAGTAAATAAAAGCAGCAGAAGCATTGCATATGGTCTGTGGCACTCAGGGAGGTTATATACACACATGAGTAGGTAGGGCACTGATACATAACTTGGCCATCTCTTTTCGAATTTATTGTGGTTATCCCAAGGCTTAAACTCATGGCCCAATTTATTCCTGAGCTTTTTTGCTCAAGGCTTAGGCTCTATCACTGCCACAGTTCCACTTCCAGCTATCTGGTCGTTAATTGGACATAAGCCCCTCCCAGGCTTTCCTGCCCGGTCTGGTCTGTATCTCCTGCTCAGCCTTCTCTCTCAAAGTTGGAGCTGTAACCTCTGGGCCACTGCTCCACTTCTGGTTTTCTGGTGGTTTATTGGAGATAAGAGGATCACAGACTTTCCTCAGGCTGGCTTTGAATGGCGATCTCCTGACTAGGATTCAAGTGGATTTCCTCAGGGATTTACCAAGGAGCTGCTCCACACAAACCTTTAGACTAAATCTTGAGAGGCACTAGAGAAAAACAGAAATATCAAGATGCTTATAGTTTATTCTAGATAACTAAGGTTGAAGACACAATACACTCATAATTATTAGGTCATTTTATAAGCAAAAGGAGCAATGCAGAGAGTATGAAGATTGCTCCAGCTTTCAGTCTTCTCATCCTGAGACAGTAAATTCACTGCAGCTCAACGCTAAGTGAAAGAACTGGCAGGTCCTATGGACATTTGTTCCCAAATCCCGTGACACTTATTTCTCACTTTGACTTCAAACCGGTGACCAGAGGAGAAGATGAGGAGACAATATCCTTGTCATAGAAAGTAGCTATAAAGAACACTGGGTAGTTTACTTATAAATTCAAACCATTGGAATGACCCTGTTAAAAAGACAGATTGTCCAGAGTAAAAAATGAAGAAAACAAAGGCAGCTGCCAGTAGCTGCTGACTGTAATCCCAGGTCCTGAGGAGGCTGAGATATAGAGAACCTTAGTTTCAATCCAGCCAGTGTAGGAAAGTTCATGGCAACGTTATATCTAAGAGATCAGAGAAAAAAGCAGAAGTGGGGCTGTGACTCAAGGTTAATGCACTACCCCTGAGCAAAAGGAGCTCAGGGACAATGCCTAGGCTCATAGTCCAACTCCAGAACCTGTACCCACACACACAAAAAGCATGTAGCTCTAAGTCTTTGTGTATGGATGGATGTATTCCTATGGGTGAATCTCCAGAGTAGCTATGATGAATGGCACCAAACTAGAAAATGTGATTTCAATACAATGATTTCTTAGCACAGAGAGGGTTTTCAAGACATTGCATGTTCCAGGGCTCCCCTCACTATTCCCAGTGTACCCTGAGGGTTTCTCTGCATCCCAGGATTGCTGGAAGAAGTTTCTCATTGTCTGGAGAGGCATACAAAAGGAATCACTCCTGTACATCTGTGTAACAAACAACTCCGTCTGCACCAATTAGTGAGGATGAGTGTGGGTGGGCTCTGAAAGTCAGGAGAAAAAGGACTCTTTGTACCTCAAGCTATCTCTCTCCCCAGTGCTCTGTTTTGACAGGAAGCCTCCATTTGTGCCACCTCCCGTGGCAGGCCAAGTTCCCTGCACTCATCCTGTCTTTGTTAGACTATATTCCAGTGTTGAAACAAACTGCTATAATTAATTCAAGAGTCCTTCTGGCGGACAACTAAGGAGCTGAACCTAATGAAAAGATTCCTGCATGGCAATGGTGCCTCCCTTGGTTTCAGGAAGCTTGTTAAATCTAAGCACATGCAAAATCACAATGCTTCTTATCATCTACAGCTGGTGAAGCTCATCAGATTTTGAAATCTTTAACCTCTCCTAGTGGGGCCCTGGGTGGCTAGGTTTCAGGGTTGAACACAGGGCCAGGGTGATGACCATGACCTCAGAGCACAAGCCCAGTGCTTTACCATTTTTCCTCTCAACTTCACTTCTGTTCTGTGTGTGTGTGTGTGTGTGTGTGTGTGTGTGTGTGTGTGTGTGTGCATACACCGGTCGTGGAGCTTGAACTCAGGACCTGAACACTGTACCTGAGTTTCTCCTGTACAAGGATAGCATTCTACCAGTTGTGCCACAGAACCACTTCAGGATTTTTTTCTAGGGATGTGGTACTGAGGATGCAAACCCAGGTTTTCCTACATGCAAAGCAATCTACCCCTAAGACACGTTCCCAGCACTCCACTTAGGGTTTCTTTCTTTCTTTTCTTATAATTTGGAGGAGATGAAGTCTGGGCCTGGGTGCTGTCTCTGAGCTTTTCAGCTCAAGTCTGGTGCTCTACCACTTGAGCTCCAGCACTCTTTCAGGCTTTCTGGTGATTCATTGGAGATAAGCAGCTCAAGGAATCTCCTGCCCAGGCTTGCTTTGGACTGTGATCCTCAGCTCTCAGGCTCCTGAGTAGCTAGGATGTCAGGCATGAGTCACCGGTGCCCAGCTTCCACATCAAGTTTCTAAGTGGTGAATAGGAGACAATAGTGTCTGGGATAGTTTGGAACCCAGATCCTCAGCTTGCTGAGCAGGCAGGATGACAGACCTCAGCTTAAAGACACCTAAGCCGAGACACTTTGCTACAAGGGGTTCCTTGGCTCTGTGTGGTAGAGCGCTAGCCATGAGCCCAAGAGGAAACTCAGCGCCTAGGTTCATGATGGAGAAAACTAAACCAAAACAATTGTCTGCAGGAGACAAGTCACTAGAATTCAGTACATACATAAATTTGGCCCTGCCTTGGGGATATATCTGAGCTTCAACTTTCTCATCAGCACAATCATTTTACTTGTGGAGCTCTAACAAGGACCAGATGAAAGAATACACCCCGTGAAGGGCTCAGTACATAGCACCTTGTAAAGGACTCGGCACACAGCAACCCGTGAAGGACTTAGCACCCAGCACCCCAGGAAGGACTCATCACATAGCTGTATCCCACAAGCTGTCACTAGAATTCGGATGCTTTCATTAGTATCATCATTCTTTCAGAAACCCATCACCAATCACACAAGTTCACATCTAACCATTTAGAGGGGTGGTTAATGGGGGGTAGGGTGGTCAGCTTCAGGGATTGCACTCATAGGTTGGAGGTACTGTCCTAAGACCTTTTCCTCAAGGCTAGAGCTCTACCAATTTGAGCCACAGCTCAGAGTCTCTCAGACTTCCTACCAGGGCTGAGTTTTCAACCCACCAGTGTCAGATCTCATCCCCCAGCAGCTAAAGGGGATCCAGCAATGTCTGGCTAAATGGAGTTGGTTTGGAGCAGTTGACCACTGGCTAAGTCAGGTTAGATGGCAACCATCAGCTTTAGACCCTCGGTTTGCTCTGTCATGAGATATTTGAAATCCTGGCCTTCTATAGTTGCAGTGAGAACTTTCTAACTTGTTTTTTGGTGCTTGAGTGACAGCACCTCTTCTGGCTTTTTCTGTTCATGTGATAATGTGGAAACGAACCCAGGGTTTCATATATACTAGGCGAGCACCAGGAGTGACAAGTGTAGTAATAGATATGTAGATTGTTTTATATATATATATATATATATATATGTATATATATATATGCATAAACAAGAGACGATGTGTGTTTATTATTAAATTATATATACTATATTACTACCAATTATCAATAAATTATTTCTTCCTTTATTTAAGTATTATGGTTGAATACATAATAAAGTATCAATTATAACATTCCATTAGCATTCACATGAACAGGAATGAGTTTGACAGGGTCTCCCTCCATTTGTGGGTGGCAGTCCTAGCATTCAAACTCCAGGCCTGGGTAGTTTACTTCGAATGCAAACCATTGGAATGACACTGTGAAGACTGCAGATTGTTACGGTTTTAAAAAAGTACAACAAGAAGACAAGAAAGCAAGGTGCCAGTGGCTTCTGCCTGTAAACCTAATCCTAGCTCCTCAGAAGGCCAAGATGTAGAGAATGCCAATTTGATTTCAGCTGGGGTGGGAAAGTCAGTGAAACTCGTCTTTCTAAGAGATCACAGGAAAAATAAGACATGAATGGGGCTGTGCCTCAAGAACAGAGCGCTCCCTTTGAGCAAAAGGAGCTCAGGGACATGGCCTAGGCTCGTAGTACAACCCTGGACCTGCCAAAAAAACAGGGAGGCAATAACTCCATATATCGGTGTATGGATGATGGACATTTATCAGGTTGCCCATGCCTAGTCCCCAACCTAGGCAAGCTGGGACATGCCTTCAAAGAGTACTAAGTCTGAGCAGGCAGCTTGAAAAGAGCATTTTCTCTGGCATTGAATAATGGAAGCCTTATGTTCTTGCTGAGATGTCCCATCGGGATACCTAGTAGCCAGCCACTGCCTCCAGGGAGACCACAGTTCCTAGGCTGTAAGAGTTATCAAAGGTGCTGGCTCCATATTCTGTATCCCTCTGTAGGATGTGAGCCTAGACATCTGGGGCTTGGTGGTTATCATTCATTTATCATTCCTCATTGCCAAGTCACAGGCCGGTCCAAAGTCTTGGCAAAGATATGAAATAGTCAGCGATTTCTACCCTGAAAGTGGTAAGCCAATAATCCCCGCCCTCATAATTCCCATTAGAAGTGAACTTTGGGCTGTGAATGTGTCTTAGTGGTAGAGTGCTTATGTAGCACCCACGCACGAAGCCCTGAGTTTGATTACTCTTTACCACAGAAACTGAAAAAGCCAAAAGTGGCACTGTGGCTTAAGTGATAGAGTGCTAGCCTTGAGCAAAAGAAGCTAAGGAACATGCCCAGATCCAGAGTGCAAGCCCCAAGACTGGCAAAAAAAAAGTCAGCCTGATGAGATATATTGTTCTGGGACTCAGAGGAGGGCCGAGGTTATAGGTAAGAGGTAGGGTAGAGGGCAGGTGCTCGTAGCTCACCCTTGTAATCTTAGCTACTCAGGAGGCTGAGTTCTGAGGATACCAATTGCAAGCAGGAAAGTCTATATGAGACACTTCTCTAATTAAACAACCAAAAAGCCAGAAGTAGAGCTGTGGTTCAAGTAGAAGAGCGCTAGCCTTGAGCACAAAAGCTCAGAGATAAGAAACCATCTAGACCATGAATTCAAACCCAGGACTGGAACACACATGCATACGCACGCACGAGCGCGTGCGCGCGTGCACACACACACACACACACACACACACACACACACACACACATACCAACATAGAGCATTTTCCAGTCAGCCTTCACAAATTCCATCTCTAACAACTCAATATTTTAAAAAAGAGGGAGAAGGGAAGGAAAGACTTGCTCCAGGAGGTGATATAACCAGTACCAAAATTCCACAGGAGTTCTAAGATGTGGAACAGGATAGAGAGCTTCAGGCAGAAAGTACAGCATGGGCAAAGGTCCTGAAGTGTGGTGTAGATCAGATGGTGTGGGTGGAATGAAGGTTCTGTGGCTTCAGAAAAGTCTGGAAGAATATTCAAGGCTGAGTCAAGGTTTGTCCTTGAGTCACAGGTAGGGCAGAGGATGGGGTCCCAGAATGGGGCGCAGGGGAGGATTAGCTTGTCTTTTCACCATGGACCCCAGGCATTTCCTGTGGCTGGAAGCCTATTTTCCACAGCTCTGGACCCTCAGGCCTCCTTGGCATGGAGGAGTCAGGGCAAACGCAGGGAAGAAAGCTTGCTTAAGAAAACTTCTAGCCCAAAGCCACCAGTGGCTCAACCTCTGTAAATCCTAGCTACTCAGTAGACTGAGATCAGAGATCGTGGGTCAAGCCAGCTCAGCCGAGGAAAGTTAATGAGATTCTACTTGATGATGAACTACCAAAAGCCAGAAATGGAGATGTGGTTCAATTGATAGAGTGCCAGCCTTGAGGGAAAAAGTTAAGAGACCAGAGCCCAGACCCCTGAGTTCAAGCCCCCGTACTGGCACTTAAAAAATAAAGAAAAGTTTTCAGGAGCTCCTAGTCCACTGTGGTGAAAGGCTAGATCAGCCGAGCACTGGTGGCTCTCTTCCTAGCTCTTCAGGAGGCTGAGATGTGAGGATCGTAGTTCAAAGCCAGCCCGGGCACGAAAGTCCAGGAGACTCTGATCTCCAAGGAACCTCCAGAAAACCAGAAGTGATGCTGTGGCTCAAGTGGTAAGCTGAAGATATGGGGCACAGCGCCCAGGAACAGAGTTCAAGCCCCATGACCAACACTTGGCCTGCCTGGACCACACTCTGTGGCTCTAGGCAGGGTATTTTCAAGTGGGCCTCTGAGGGTCTCCCAATGTCTAGGTGTGCTACAAGTCTTGAGAGCAGCCTCTTTGGAGGCCTTTGCCTACAGAGCAGGCCACAGTACCAGAAAAGGGTTGATCTTTGGGGCACGGAGGTCATTGGTCGGGTCATCAGAATGTCATCAAAGCATGGATGCAGTGTCTATCTGAGTATTAAATCGATGTCTCAGACCATGATTCTGGGCTAGGAGGGGCAGGAGCTGCAAAATGGCACACCATTTAACACCCACTCACACGGGTATCACAAGAGTGAGAATCTGTCAGGCACACCTTGGGTGAGTGTTGAGTTGGGTTCATGAAAGACTTGTAGGCTCAGGAATCCACAGCTGGCTGGGTGCTGCTTGTAGCAGTCGCTATCTCTGGAGTCCCAGGGCTCGGAGCCCTGCTTTTCTCACCAGTGCTCAGGGGGCAGATGAAGGTCTGTATCATGGGCCAACTACAAAGGAGCATCCCTAGTGTCCTTCCCTTGGTCCTGTGGCCCCGTGCTCGGATGGAGGGGCAGGTTCCATGGAACTTACTGTCATGGCCCAGAAACCTCAGCCCAAGAAGGACTTAGGGAGAAACCACTTGATCTGCCTTCAGAGTTTTCTCTGACTATGCCTTAGGACTGTCCACAGTTGTAGATCAGCTCATCATTACCACCTTCCTCTGTGTGATGTGTGTGTGTGTGTGTGTGTGTGTGTGTGTGTGTGTGTGTGTGTGTGTGCATGCCTCTTGGTACTAGGGCTTGAACTCAGGGCCTGGGCTATGTCCCTGAATTTTTTCATTCAGGGCTAGCACTCTACCATTTGAGCCACAGCTTTTCTTCCAGATTTAGGGTGGTTATTTGCAGAAGAATGTCTCACAGTCTTTTCTAGCTGGGATGCCTCTGAATGGCAATCCTCAGAACTCAGCCTCCTGAAGAGTTAGGAATATGAGAGAATGACCTATTAGCATCTTGCCACATTTTCCTTCTTTGCTAAAACATAGTACCTCTCTCTCCCAGCCGAGCACCCATGTACAGCTATACTTCCTACCTCAGGTGTCAGAAGAAACATACCCTCCCCTGTGGACAAAGAAATGGGATCAGGTTTGGGCTTTATGTTCTCTGCACACTCAGGGGCTGCTGGGAGCTGATATGGAGTTCAGAGATCTATGCCAGGGCAAATAGACAACTGTTGGAACAGAAGAGAGGATGAAAAGTTATCCTTGCAGCTGGGTGCTAGTGGCTCATGCCTGTAATCCCAGCTACTCAAGGCTGACAACTGAGGATCTACAAGATTCAAAGCTAGCCTGGGCAGACTCTAATCTTCAATGAATCACCAAAATGCTGGCAAGCGGAGCTACCCTAGTTCAAGTGGTTCAGCACCAACCTTGTGCAAACAAGCTAAAGGATACCACCTAGGCTCTGAGTTCAAGCCCCGGAACACACACATACACACACGGGCCTGTGCACATGCACACATCAATATCCTTAGGACAAATCAATGGCTCATACCAGCAATCCCAGCTACTAAAAAGGCTGAGCTCTTAGGGGGGCAGCTTGAAGCCAGTCCAGGTAGGAAAGTCTGCGAGACTCTTCTCTCCACTAAACTACTAAAACAGATAAAAAGTGAACTGTGATTCAAGTGGTAGAGTGTTAGCTCAGGGACAGTGCCTAGGCCCTAAGTTCCAGCTCTGAGATGTTTTTGTTTTTGTTTTAATAAACACCCTTTGCCATCCCAACCCCTACAGGCAATAAATTCAGATTTTGGTCATCCTATATCTCACTTCAGTTCCTGCCACTTCCACATCACTGCCACAATTGGCTGGTGTGTGGCCAGTACTGCGTTAAAAAGTGAACTTACACAGGGGGGAATAGCCAGGTCAAGGCTAATGCCCCAAAACATTGAGGTACTGGACATACCAGTCTCTCATCCCCCATTTCCCTGGCCTTGGAATCTAAAGTCTGTGCCTCTGTATTTTGGGCATCTGGAATTGTCTAGAAGGGCCTGAGGGGCCCAGCTGGGGCCAGAAGATAGACTTGCCTGCGATAAGGTACATTGACATTTCCTAGACAACAACGGATACTTACAAGCCACCTAGGCCTCACCTCCATGTAGCCCCAGATCCTCCTTGTTTGGGCAGCCTTCAGTCAGCTATCAAGCTCAAGTTCTCCAGAGCCACTGGCAACCATCCTATCCCCACTCCACTGCCAGCCTGCTGAGAAGGACATGCAGCACGAGGCCCAGCTGAGGAAAAGGACAGGACATCTCATGAATGAGTGCCACCCCTCCAGAGGCAAGAGGAGAACCTATGCCAGCCAGCCCTGATGACCCAGAATCCCCTGGAGGTATACAAAGATATGGACAGCTGGACTTGGGCCTCAAAGAAAAGCTGGAATATGCAGGTCTCTGGCGATTTAGGACTCATTGTAGACACTGATAGGGGGCTAAAGGCAAGGTTGCCGTGGAGGAGGGGCACCATCCAAGGTCAAGAAGAGGTAGACAGGTGCCCAGGAAGGGGACAGAGAAAGATAAGAGAAAAATACACACAAAAACACACAGGGGTATCCCAAGGCCTCCTTAGTCACTGAGAACCTGAACATCCCAACCCCCAAGATGTTACTAGTATCCTCAGACCAAATGTAGAGAAAACTCAGAGCCTCTCACACATCTGGAATGGCTCATAACACAGCATGGCATTTCCTACTGTACACACCGCTACAAATAAAACTCAGCTACCTTATTTTTGGTTGTCAGTCATGGGGTTTGAACTTTGGGCCTGTGTGCATTCCCTCAGCTCTTCAGCTGAAGGTGCACACTCTACCACCGGAGCCACAGCACCACTTCCAGTTTTCTGGTGGTTCATTGGAGATAAAGTCTCACAGACTTTCCTGCCCAAGCTGGCTTTGAACTGCGATCCTCAGCTCTCAGCCTCCTGAGTAGCTAGGATGACATATGTGAGCCACTGGTAGCACCTGGCTTCAACCACTTTTCTACAACCAGGGGAAACCCAACTTGTCATGCCACCAACCACATGCAACCCTTCACTTTAGATTTTGATACCAGCATCCAAAACCATTATTCCATGGATGGAGAAAATATAATTGACACTACACTCCCACCCCTGCTCCCATTCGCCCACTTCCTGCCTAAGACAGGCCACGACCTCTGAGTTCTTGGTAAAGCAAACCCCACCCTGCTGTGATTTCACACTTGGGAAAACCTGGGGAGTTCTTAGAAATGTCTGTACACTGAGGCCAGCACCTGGTCTCCCAACCACCGCACCCTACTCATTCACCATCTCTTGCAGGCAAGGGATGTCTTTCTGTTTTTTTGTTTTTTTTTTTGGTTGAGAGGCTTGAACTCAGGACTTGGGTACTGTCCCTGATGATGATTTTTCCTCTAGGCCGGGGCTCTAACATTTGAGCCACAGCGCCACTTCCGATTGAAGATTGGAGAGGAGACTCTCAGGGAACTTTCCTGCCTTGGCTGGGAAACAAGATCCTCTGGATCTCAGGCTCCCAATTAACCAGGATGATAGGCGTGAGCCACCAGTGCATGGTTTATGGTTTCTCATTCTTTATAATTTCCACCTAGTCCTTCTCTAGACACTACCACCTAGACTCTCCTCTATTTCCCTCAGGGACAGCAAAGGGAGGCTCAGAATCTGGGTAGGGCCATGGGCATTAAAGGGCCCCCTCCACATCTGTAACCCTCTCTAAGCTCTCATCTGCCTCCTCTGGATGGCCTGGTCATCCGGAGCAGATCAGTCCCAATAGTACTTCTGGAGCCTGCCCCAATCAATGGGTACGTGAGGATTTCTGGGGCCAGCTCCATGTCCCGGTGGAAGATATTGGGAGGGTTGCTGATAACTGGGTCCAGGGGTGCCCAGGGCAGAAGGAGTGTCCAGATCCTTTCTGTCATAGAAGGAGACACAAAGCATGGATGGATCTACTAAGAACTACAGGGCATAGCCATCCACCTGTCACCAAGATCCCTTGGAGTGCTGTTTTATGTTGACATTCCTGGGGCTTGAGCTCGGGGCCAGGGCACTGTCCCCAAGTTTCTCTTGCTTGAGGCGATTACTCTTCCACCTGGGCCAAGGTGCCACTTCCGGCTTTTTCTGTGTATGTGGAACCTAGGAATCGAACCCAGGGTTTCCTGTGTGCTAGGCAAACCCACTACTGCTAAGACACAATCCCAACCCTGGATAGCTTTTCTTCTGTGACCCTTTGGGTCTGTCTTGGGACAGTTTTGAACATCTGTACCGAGTTACCAGCATTCCTGGCTGGAAATGAACACACTCAGCTATGTTGTCCTTTATCTACAGCATCATTGCTCTTTGTGCTCCCTGTCAGATCCTCCTTGTTTAGCAAGATCCCCTTTCAAGTGTTGCCTCTAAGAAGTCCGCTTCAATTGCTCTGGCAGAGGAGGATCTTCTCCATTCTGCAGGCTGCCAGCCTTGTCTCATTGTGCCTTCCGGCCGGTGTGGTTTGAGAGCACACAAAGGAGAAGGACTGGCTTACACCAACCAATTTCTGAAGGCTCTGATACACTAGCCAAGGACTGGTGCTGTATCACACTCTGTGAGAGGGCACTAGAGACCCAGTCTGGGGGCAACAAGAATGGGCCATCATTTTTTGTGGGCTTGAACTCAGTATGTGGGAGCTGTATCTCTGAGTTTTGGTGCTCAAGGCTGCTGCTCTACCACTTGAGCCAGAGCTCCACTTCTGGCTTTTTGGTGGTTCCATGGAGAGAAGAGTCTCACCAGCTTTCCAGCTTATGGCTGGCTTTAATCTTTGATCCTCAGATCTCTCCCTACTGAGTAGCCAGTATGTCAAGCATGAGCCTGAGCCAAAGGTAATGGGCAACAGAGCTTTCTTTTTTATTGTGAAAATGTCATACAGAGGGGTTACAATTACATGGGCAAGATAAAGAGTACAGAGCCCTTCTTTTCAGTTTCTGTTTATCTCATGTCAATTAGCAAGCCCTAATTAAAATAGTCATTTACAGGGGGTCAAGTTCCTTTCCTAGGTCAGTTAATCTAAGGAGATAAAGAGTCTTTGAAAAGGATAGTTTGAGTTGGCCTAGATGAGTGTGTGTGTGTGTGTGTGTGTGTGTGTGTGTGTGTGTGTGTATGTGTGTGTGTGTGAGAGAGAGAGAGAGACAGACAGACAGACAGCCCGACAGACAGACAGAAAGACAGACAGACAGACAGAAAGACAGACAGACAGAGAAAGAGTATGAGTTCCAGGGATACCTACCCCCGTCTCTGCAGTGCCTCATCCTCCTAGTGGTGTGTCCATCCAGGATCCCCACCCCAAGGAAGATGGGTAGGGAAGGGTACATGAGGTCACATAGAGTGGGATGATCTGAATTCTATCCTGCAACTGAAGCCTGGAGAGATAATGGAGAGGAGAGGTTTAAAGGAACATCGAGGAAAGCCCCTTACCTTTGGCTACAAGTACTAGAGAGAAGACTGAATCCATCCTTTCTGGTAGTAAGATAACAAGTGCCCAATATTCATTTATTATTTTTTGTGAGGCCTAGGGCTTGGATTCAGGGCCTTGGTGTCATCCCTGAGCTTCTTTATAGACTGAGGCTATATAACTTAAGCCACACCACCACATCTGGCTTTTTTTCTGGAGGGGGAGAGTTGGCTTATGGGAGATAAGTCTCTCACAGACTCTCCTGCCTGGGCTGGCTTTGAGTCACGACCATCAAACCTCAGCCTCCCAAATATCCAGGATGACTGGTGGGATCCACCGGCACCTGACTGCCACCATCCATTTATAATCCCCTAAGGCCAGTGCTGGGCCACCTGCACTGCACCCCATGGTTGTGAGTGGGTAGCAGACATGGGTGGGTTTAATACTTGAACAGCCTACCTACCTT
The DNA here is from genome assembly GCF_019054845.1 of Dipodomys spectabilis. Classification (NCBI taxonomy): domain Eukaryota; kingdom Metazoa; phylum Chordata; class Mammalia; order Rodentia; family Heteromyidae; genus Dipodomys; species Dipodomys spectabilis. Next base: position 2,390,024 of record NW_024870964.1, read on the forward strand.
TGAACATTGTTCCGGGTCAGTTTGATGGAGGCTTTCTCCTTATTCACAGCAATCACTTGGCTCTGTCACAATAACAAATGTCCTCTAAAAGGTGTCAGGTCTGGGGTCTTTTCTCTGCACACCAGCCCCCCCCCCCAAAAAAACGACACACCCCAGCAAAGCAAAGTAGAGAAAGAGTGAATTCATTTTTTTTTAATAACCAAGGTCTGGCCAGATAAGGGGTGGTGAGAATCAGAGGCCTGGGATTGTGCTGGGTGGTGGGAAACCCAACGCCTCCTTATCCATTTTCCTTTCACTATCTTAACAAAGGGTAGTGGGGAAGGACTCATGGGATGGATGGACAATGAATAACCATCATGATCTAGCCCTGGCACAGAGGGGCTTACCTCAGGGAGCTAGTTCAATCAAGTTAGGACATTCAAGTACAATCTCATATGGGATCCCCTGAACTGATTTGCATTTCTTTTATGACCAGTGATGCTGAGCATCTCCCTTCTCTTTCTGAGAGGCCACACTATTACAGGTTTGTAGTGTCTCAACAGAGGCATAGAGACTTGTAATATTGTGTTCTTTGTAGTAAATTCACTTCACTTGGAGCTTCCAATGTCTCCTATAATTTATAGTAAAGTTTTATACTATTTCCCTTACTGATTAAAAAAAAAACACTGATTTTCTAAAAGCATATGAAAAAATCCCTTTGTCAGGGGTCCCTGTGAATACTAAGGAAAATTTTTTACTGGGAAATTTTATTTGGTTTCTTGTTCTTTACATCACTTAAACACATGTTGAATTTGGGGTTTCCCCACCAAATCTTCAACAAACCAGAGACTATGTAGCTTCATTGGATTTTGCTTCAAAAATTACAAAATATTTTGACATATTTTTGATTTGGTGTTTTGGGCGTTTTTGGCTTTTGGAATGCTAGTGGGCCAGTACTCAGGCTTGAACTGAGGTCCTAGAGCTCTCGCTTAGATTATTTTACTCAATGCTGTCACTGTGCAACTCAAACCACATCTCCACCTCTGGATTTTTGCTACTTAATTGAAGATAAGAATCATGAGTATTTATTAGCTTTGGTTGGCATCAAACTGTGTTCCTCAGATCCGACCCTCTTGAGCAGCTAAGATTATAAGAATGACCCATAACCTGGATATATTGTGCTCCCTATGAAACCTAAACAAGGGCACATAATTCTGAAGCATGTGTGTATGGTTATGTTTTTCTAAATTTGTTAGAAAAATATAGCCCTCTCTGTGTGTGTGAATGTGCTGAGGGAAATGAGGATGAATCTTCCGATTTTGAGGAAAGATTTCACCTAGGGCTTTTCACAGACTGAGCTACGCTGTACAGCATTCTTGAGACCAAAGGTGAGGTAAATGATGTCATCATCCCATTCATCTACATCCTTTGCTAACATATGCATACACTGTGGAGTTGTCATGAGTATTTTGTGTATGAGAGCCAGTACTGAGGCTTGAATTCAGGACCTAGATACTGTCCCTTAGCTTTTGTATGCGATGCTAGCACACTACCATTTGAAACACAGCTCAGCTTTCTTCTTTTACTGTTTAATTGGAGGTAAGATTGTAATCTGCTATCCACTGAAGTGCCAAGCCTCAATCCTCTGGTGAAAATCAAAACTGGTGTGCAAAGAAGAAAGTTGACTTTGATTCAGAAACCTCAAAGATACCAAGTTTTAAAGGACAAAACTTCTCTTTGTGACAACGTCCAGTTACTTTTTACCTTGTGTATCTTCCTCCCAGTTATACTAGAAGGATCAGTACCAATGGGGGGAGAGAAGGAAGTTAACTCTATACTTCTCTTTTTCTGAACTAACAGGACACACATGGGACTGGCTAAGTCCCACTTGGTAATGTAAACATGACAGACAAAAAGTGGAGATATATCTATACAATTTCATGGAAATTTTGTGAGGATGCTTATATGCACCTGTCCAAATAAATGCACAATGGCTCATGCCACTAATCCTACTAATCAGGAGGGTGAGATCTGAAGATCACAGTTTGAACCTAGTCTACTTTGTAAAATTCTAAAGATACTTATCTTCAATTAAGCAGCCAAAGGCCAGAATTGAACCTGGGGCTCAATTGGTAAAGTGCTAGAAATGGGACAGCACTCAGGCCCCAAATTCAAGTTCAAGTTGCGTCCTTTCTTCTGTCTATATTCCTTTAAAGACCTGCAAGACAGTGATTTTCTAGGTGAGGGTTGATGTTGGCTCATTCCTTTAATCCTAGTCGCTCAGCAAGCAAATTGCTAAGGCTCCACTAGCTTATGAGGCAAATTAAATGTTCTGGCAGACCAGTCCTAAGGAATTAGCTGGGGAGTGCACTTCTTTTTCTCAAGCCAAGCTCCTTTGATAAGACCCCAGTGAAACAGTCTCAGAGACCTACCAAGTATTCCAATATTATGCCAGGGGGTCTCAGCCCTGGGTTTGAAGGAGGAACACTCACTTTTTTTTTGTCGCTCATGGGGCTTGAACTCTGGGCTTGGTTGCTATCCTTCAGCCCTTCAGCTCAAGGAAAGAACTCTACCACTTGAGCCACAGTACCACTTCCAGTTTTCTAGTGGTTTATTGGAGATAAGTGTCTCATGGACTTTCCTGCTGGGGCTGGATTTAAACTGTGGTCCTCAGATCTCTGCCTCCTGAGTAGCTAGGATGTCAGGTATGATTCACTGGCACCTGGCTTAGGAACACTCACTTTTTAAACAAAATATCCAGCAACTGCTCCATTGTACCCCACTGTCTATAGTGGTGGAGTAAGTTTCCAACATGGAAGGGATCACCTTTCTGGTAGGCAGGGACCAGGTCCATTATCAGAATTTGCAGCAAACCTGAGTCTAGGTTCCATATATTATAAGGCATATTCAGGGTTTGGTCTGACTCATTGTGACACTGAGGTGGTAAAAAGGAATGGATTTTTGAAACATGGAAATGGGAGTACACCTCAAATTGAGTAATTGTAATAGAGTGGATTGAAAACTACACAGTAAATATTTTCTCAGTCTACACAAACAAACACACACAAGAAGAAGGTTTTAGTGTGGACTAGGATGAGATTAAATAGGTTTCCTGTCATAATTGTACCTGGCATGAGTTGCCTTGTGATTCCCTTGGTTTCTTCTTATAAAAAGGCTTGAGACATTGTATTCGTGGTTTGGCACTGATCCAATGTCTGCACCATCGAGTGAGGCACTCACACTTCCCATGACTGAGACCTGAGTCTCTTGAACTTTGAAAACAAGACAGGAACATCTTTCTTTTTCCTGAGCCACAGGCCAAGTGAGCTGGCTTTAGCTGACTGTCAGTTCCATTCACCTGGCTCTCAGAGTTCCACATTCTATTCCATTGTGAGGGAGGTAGTGTCATCTCTTGGAGACGAATGATCTAAGCTGCCTGCTCACATAAGACCATCCCAAAGACAAACTGGAGGCTGAAATAGCTCCTTCTACATCACTCTATACACATGTGGACATTGTCAAATCCCAACATCCTCAGCTAGGCCTAGATACCGGCATGGCCTCAGCTTCAAAGAGCCCTTCCAAGGTCAGATCCATGCCTTATTTCTCACTTATTTCTCTCATCCTGCACAAATCATTTTGCCTCTCAGGACCCTCTCAGGCTTTCATGTGCTTCTCACATCTATTTTTGACATCTATTTCCGAGGACATTGTTAGGTTTTTGTTTCCTAATCTTCTGTTTGCTCTTGAAGCCCCTGTGTGCTGTCATCTTAAAAAAAAGGTAAGTACTTAGAGGTGTGAAAATCAAACAAGTATTGAAAAACAAACATTACACATACAGTCAGGCATTTTTACAGGTGTACATTCTTGTAAGATAAAAGAGTATTTTTGATAATTTTGTTATATTTTATGACAGAGGGGAAGGGGAGAAAGGAAGAGGTGCTGCATTGTCTTCTCATAATGCAATGATTATTATTTAAAAATAGTATAGTTGAAGGAATATAAGATTTAAAGGTAAAAACTGTGTTCCTGTTCTTTTCATAAGCTAGTCATTTTAAAAGTATTTCTCACTAAAGTCTTGTGGTCTGTGTCCCATGAACTATCCTCCTTCAAAATAATCAAGGAAAAACCTTTACAAATAAGTGGGTTGTTTTCCAATCTCTGGATAAGAATTTAAGGTACAACATTGTCTGCGATTTTATGCGTGTACATGTGTGTGGGAGTGTGTGTGTGTATGTGTGAGAATGTGTGTCTGTGCATATGTGTGTTTTAGGAATTGAACTCAGTGACTAAATGAAATCCAGAAGCATCTTTTTCTTGACTGTAGTGCTCTACCAACTTTGCCACAGTTCCACTTCACACTTGTTTGCAGTGAACTGGAGAGGAGAGGCTCATAAATTTTCCTGCTTAGGTTGAACTAAATCTCAAGTCTCAACTTCCTGATTAGCTAGAGTTATAATTATGAGCCTCCAGAACCTGGTGATAAAGCATTGTTACTGGAGTCATTGGGGTTGCAAGTTGCAGTCCAGCTTCACAACATTCTATATCATAAAACAGCAACAGAAAAACCCTAAGTTAAAATCCAATAATAACATGCAATTACAATACAATTTAGTGATATAGTCTGCTAGCAAAACTTTCAGGAAATCTTGGTCTTAATGATTCACCAACACAAAATCAAACAAAATGAGAATTTCAGTAGACTCTACGAATTTTTTAATTCCATCTTATTAATTTCAAAACATAAGAAACAAAAGCATTTATACTTATAAGGAGAATGTAAAAAAGATAAAAGATGGCAGATTAGGAGGAAAATTCTACACTGAAGGAACATTTTGTCATGGTGAATATATGGTGGTATTCTCATGGTGAATATATGATAATGTTCTTCAGAGCAGCAATAGATAAATATATATTTACTACACATAGTCTAACTTGTCTATCCTTACCAACTTCTAATCTTCTAGCACACATTATCAATACATTCCAAAAAATAACTAGCAGAGTCAGGAGGTTGCCAAAATACATAAGCTTCAATGTTTTAGGTGATAAACGTGCTAATTGTATTGACTATTCTATATATTGAACATCTAGGGTGTTATCATTGTATCTCTAAATATGTACAAACACTACTTCAAAGTGAAAGGAAATACAAAAAGGGTTTGAAGGCATATGCCTGTAAACATAGCTATTTGGGACAATAGTTCAAGACCAGTGTAGTTTTAACTGCAATGTTCCCCAACCACTGTCTCTGCGTGATGGAATATGTCTATCATCCCAGGTCCATGGGGATCTGAGAGCAGGAAGATTTAAATTCCATGCCATACTAGGCAAGAACTTCCACATGGCTCCATCTCAACCAAAGAAGGTTTAACACTGGCTAAGGCCTATCTCCCCTACCCAGGTGAAAATGAAAATAAGAGCATTGTAGTATAAGAAACAAACAATATTGAGGGAGTTCCAGGGAGATGGTGGAGGAGAAGCTGGAGGCTAAACAAGCTCTTGCATAGAAAGCAGTTTTAGAGTTCCAGTGAACAGTCCTAAGCCAGAGAACCACACCAAGTGTGCCATCACAGTACAGAGAGTTAGGCCAGAGAGGGAAAATCCAGGCAAGGAGACAGATCAGAGCTCTTGCCAGCAGCTGCCACTGCCACGGCGACAGCCATGATGGCGGTGGCCGACCCCCCATACCTGAATCACAGAGAGTGCGGGACAAAGGAGCCAGACGCAGCAGGTGAGCAGATTCTACTCAACACCAGCAAGAACCGACAAGGAGCAGATATCTTCATCCTGCAGTTCACAAACCGGAGACCACCCAGGAACCTAGAAGCCTGACATGCTCACTCCTTCTCAGGGAACAGAGGAGGGAAGGCCACCCTTCCCCCCCAGTACTGGAGATCTCCATCTTGGATACCGACAAAGCTTGGCGGAGCTGCAAGCTCCAATTCAGGTCTTGGAAGAAAACAATACAGTCATTTAGCAGGTCACAAGAAGCTAACCTGACCTGACCTGCCAGACTCAGCTACATCCAGGGAAAAGTCACCCCACTCAGGCGCCAGCCCTAGGAATGGGTTTCTTCACTGGGTAATCAGAGCCAGAGGCTGCCCCTCACTTTAGCAGCTTTGACAATCAATTGAAATTCAATAAACAGAAACCATGAGAATGGCTCCAGGCTGGGCTCTGTGAGTTTCTCACAAACTAGCCCCCAGGAAAAGCTACTGTTTGATGAAATGCTTCAACTCTACCCAGAACCTAGCCTCATCACAGGATCTCCAAACTTGAGGAAAAAGCCATCTCCCTCTTTTGTGATACTCAGAGCAGATCTACCTCCCATTGAACTACCCTGGGAGGAGGATCGCAAAATCCTGGGTAAAGCAGAGCATTTTTTTGCCTGTTAGAACAAACTGACTTAAGAAACCAACCAAGCAATAGGACCACAAGCAGACCAGAGTCTCCAACAAGAGGCTGGTTACAGACACAAGGGAGATACAGGATTTTGCCCACCCCTCCCAAAAAAAAATCAAAGAACTTTTTTTCTTCTTCTTCTTTTTTTTAACTTTTATAAAATTTTTTTTCTTTCCTTAAACTTTTTTAAATTTTTAATTTTTACCTTTTTTGAAAAAGATTGTTTTCTAATAACTTTTTTTCCTCTTATAATTTTTATTTTAGGGATACATGTGTGTGTGTTTTTCTTTCTTTTTTTTTTTCTTTGTTTTTCTAAAAATATCTTTCTTTTTTTTTGTTTAGCTCTACTGAACTTCTGAACTTTTTTTCTTCCTTTCTTATCTTTTTCAACTTTTCTTCTCTTTTTTCTTCTTTATGTGACTTAATTATTTTTCTGCACATCCTGATAAACCCAGAGTTGACTATTAGACCCTATCCCCCATTGCGTACACACTTAATCCACAAATTTATTACTCATTTCAAAACTTAAATTCCTTAATAGCAGTACAACTTCTTTATACCTTTATAATATTTTAAGTATTTTTATTTTTGTTTTTCACATCTCCTTTATATCCCTCCCCTTCTCTCATTATATGCACTTTCTTCTCTGAATAGTTTGTTTTCAATTTACATAATATTATTAATTTTTCCTCTTCTATTTTTTCTGGTCTCTTTTCTTTTCCATTTCTTCTTTTTTTCTTTCTTTCTACTTTCATCCTATCCAACCTATTTCCTGCTTTGAGATTATTAGGACTTAGGTAACTCTCCCTGTGCCTTCCCATATCTCTCTATTCCTATTTTTACCCACATCTCTCCCTAACCCTAATAATTTCTGATTTTCTAAATGTTTCTTTACGGTTGGTAGCACATTAATATATAATTGCTTGATGTTGAATAGATGTATCTGTTGAACTACATTGTATCTGCAGACTAATGACTGTGAGTATTAAGACTGGTTGATGCTTGCCTTAAGAAAGTGTTCTAGCACAAAACTGGTGTTATTTTCATCCCAAACGTGCAGAGTAAACCGGAAAAACACAAGAAAAATGGCAAGTCCCGTTATCTCAACTCCCACTCATGATAATAAGGGGAAAGAACAGATAATGAGTAATCCAGAAGACAGTTCCCAAATAGGTCTACAAACACTGCTGGCAAACATGATAAATGAAAAGATTGAAAACATTCAAAGGACTCTGTATGAGCGTGATAGGGAGAGAGAGGAGGCAAACAAATGGTCAATGCAGGAAAAGATTGAAAACCTACAAAGGAATCTGTATGAGTGTGATAGGGGGAGAGAGGAGGCAATCCAAAGGTTTATACAGGAATATCATGAGGATGAGGAAGCTACTCAAAAACTGATACAGGATTTGCTTGAACAGATTGAGAATACTCAAAGAAAAAGGCAGGAATGGAGTGAACAGGCTGAGAACACTCAAAGAGAACTACAGGAATGGCATGAACGGGAGCGGGAGGAGGCTAAGCAAAGAGTAATACAGGAATTGAGAGAGCAAGATGAGAATACACAAAGATCACTAAAGGAATTCATGGGATCCATTAACAAAGAGATGGAGGAAGTAAGGGAGACCACAAAGGGAATGCTGAGTGGAACCCAACAGAAGGAAAGGGAGTCCAAGGAAACCATAACCAATCAACTAAGTGATATGAGAATAAACACTAAACACCAAATTAAGGAAGTAAAGAAGTTCATACAAGATCTAAAACAAAGCTTCAACAAAGAATTTGAAGCCATCAAAGCTGACCAATTAGAAGGAAAAGAAATAAAAAACAAAGTAGAAAGTCTTGACAGCAGGTTAGACCATGCAGAAGATCGAATCTCAGGGATTGAAGACAGTCTAGATATTATAGAGAAAGAACATACAACCATGCAAGACAAGTCCAAAAATATGATAGATCTATCCAACACTTGGAAGACACCATCAGAAGGTGTAATCTAAGGATAATGGTTGTAGAGGAGCACCTAGAAACAAGTTAATGGTCTAGGAAATTTGTTTAACAGGATCCTAGCAGAGAACTTCCTAAACATGCAAAAAGATAGGCCTATTCAGATACAAGAAGCTTTTAGAACTCCAAATAGACCAGACCAGAATAGGACATCCCACCGTCACATTATAATCCACACAGGATCAATTCAGAACAAGGAAAAGATCCTTAAAGCTGTCAGGGAGAAAAGGGTAATCACCTATAAAGGGAAACCAATTAGAATCACCTCAGATTTCTCAGCAGAGACAATCAAAGCAAGAAGAGCCTGGAATGATATATGCCATGCCCTAAAAACAAACAACTATCAACCAAGAATACTGTACCCAGCTAAACTCTCCTTCATAACTGAAGGCCTAATAAAAACCTTCCATATCAAAGAAAAATTGAAGCAATACTTCTCCACCAAAGCAGTCCTACAAAAGATTCTTAAAGATGTCCTACACATAGAAAACCAACAAGACCACAATAAAGGCCAAGAAACTGCACCCAAAATGAGAAACAAAGAACCATAGGAAGAACCCAGTTTTCGCTGCCCCCAAGAAGGTGGATAACATGGCAGGAACTCCCAAATACCTTTCAGTCCTTTCTCTTAACGTTAAAGGACTGAACTCTCCAATTAAGCGTCATAGACTGTCTAGTTGGATAAAAAAAAACAAGATTCTTCTATCTGCTGCCTTCAGGAGTCACATCTTGCCCACAGAAACAAACAAATTTTCGATGTTAAAGGCTGGAAAGAAATCTACCAAGCAAACGGCCCCCATAAACAGGCGGGAGTTGCAATCCTAATATCAGCACCACATGGAACATTTTCTAAACTAGAACACATTTTAGGCCACAAAGCAAACTTGTCCAAATTCAGAAACATTGAAGTTATACCTTGCATTCTCTCTGAACACAAGGGATTAAAATTAGAACTCAACACCAAAAGCCACCAAAGAAAATCCGGAAACACATGGAGTCTGAACAACACACTGCTGAATCACGAGTGGGTCATGGAAGAGATTAGAAAGGAAATTAAAATGTTCATGCTATTCAACAAAAATGAACACACAAATTACCAGCTCCTCTGGGACAAAGCAAAGGCAGTACTCAGAGGCAAGTTTATAGCTCTGAGCTCCTACATCAACAAATAGGAGAGATTTGAAACCAACAATTTAATGACATATCTCAACCTTCTTGAAAAAGAATAGCAAGATGAACCCCAATCCAGTAGACGGAAAGAAATTATTAAAATTAAGTCAGAATTAAATGAATTAGAATCCAATAAACAATAGAGAGAATCAACAAAACAAAGAGTTGATTCTTTCAAAAAATTGAGAGACCCATAGCAAATCTTATCAGCAAAAGAAGAGAACACACCCAAATAAATAAACTCAGAGATGAGAATGGAAACATCACCTTAAGAAACAACCAAGATTCAGAACATTATAAGGGAATACTTCTCAAAACTTTATGCTAATAAGTTTGAGAACTTGGCAGTAATGGACCTTTTCCCTCAAATATTGACAAGCCAAAACTAAACCAAGATGAGTTAAACTATTTTAACAGGCCCATATCAAGCATTGAAATAGAAACAGAAATAAGAGACCTCCCAGCTAAGAAAATTCCAGGAACAGATGGTTTTACAGCAGAATTCTACAAGGCCTTCAAAGCAGAGCTCACACCAATACTCCTCCAACTATTCAATGAAATGGAAAGAGAAAGTTCACTACCAAACACATTCTATGAAGCCATCATAACCCTCATCCCAAAACCAGGCAGGGACTCACCAAAGAAAGAGAACTATAGACCCATTTCATTGAGGAACATTGATGCAATACTTCTCAACAAAATTTTGGCCAATCGACTTCAACAGTTCACCCAAAAAATCATAGAACACGATCAAGCAGGATTCATGTCAAGGATGCAAATTTGGTTCAATATACGCAAATCAAATTATATTATTCATCACATCAACAAGAGCAAGAATAAGAACCACATGGTTATCTCAATAGATGCAGAAAAAGCATTCGACAAGATCCAACACCCCTTTATGATGAAGGGTTTGGAAAAATTAGGAATCCATGGAACATTCCTCAATACAATAAAGGCTGTATATGACAAACCTACAGCCAGCATTATACTTAATGATGAAAAACTAAAGCCATTTCCTCTTAACTCAGAAACAAGGCAAGGATGTCCACTCTCTCCTCTTCTCTTCAATCTAGTATTAGAATGCCTAGCTACAGCAATAAGACAAGATGCAGACATAAAGGGGATCCAAATAAGGAAATAGAAGTAAAACTCTCCCTCTTTGCAGATGACATGATCTTGTAGTTAAATAATCCCGTAGAATCCACTCCAAAATTACTCAAGCTGATTCAAAACTTTGGCAAAGTAGCAGGGTGTAAAATTAACCCCCCCAAATCAATGGCTTTTCTGTATGCCATCAATGAGAAAAGTGTTGGTGAAATTAGAAAAGCAACTCCATTTGTAATAGCCCCACAAAAAATAAAATACCTAGGAATTAACTTACCCAGAGAAGTGAAGGACCTCTATGATGAAAATTTAAAAATCTTCAAAAAGGAAATCAAAACAGAAAATGGCAAAACCTCCCATGCTCCTAGATTGGAAAGATTAACACCGTGAAAATGGCAATACTTCCCAAGGCTATCTACAAATTCAATGCGATACTTACCAAAACTCCAACCTCATTCTTCAAGGAAATAAAAGAGGCAACCAAAAAATTCGTATGGAACAATAAAAGACCCCCAATAGCAAAAACGCTCCTCAACGGAAAGAACACTGCTGGAGGAATATCAATACCAAATTTGAAACTCTACTATAAAGCCATAATAATCAAAACAGCTTGGTACCGGCACAAGAACAGACCTCAGGACCAATGGAATAGAATTGAAAACCCTGAAATGAACCTAAAGACCTCTAGCCATCTAATCTTCGATAAGGGAGCTAAAATAATAGAATGGAAGACAGACAGCCTCTTCAGTAAATGGTGCTGGCAAAATTGGTTAACTACCTGTAGAAAACTAAAGCTAGAACCTTATATATTACCCTGCACCAGAATCAACTCCATATGGATCAAAGACCTCAGAGACAAAGCATACACTCTGAAAACATTACAGGATGGAATAGGAGAAACCCTAGGTCTTCTTGGAGCAGGCCAAAATTTTCTTAATAGAGACCCGAAACACAACAAATCAAAAAAGGTTGGACAAATGGGATTGCATGAAGTTGCAGAGCTTCTGCACGGCAAAGGACATAGCTAGCAAGATCAATAGAAAGCCCACGGATTGGGAGAAGATCTTCACTAGCCATATAATGGACAAGGGTCTCATATCTAAAATATACTCGAAACCCAAAAAATTAAATCCCCCATAAACAAATCCTCAAAGAAACAACTGCCCAATAAATAAGTGGGCTAAAGACTTAAAGAGAAACTTCTCTGAAGAAGAAAGAAGGATGCCTAATAGAAACATGAAGAAATGCTAATCTTCCCTAGCCATAAAAGAAATGGTAATCAAAACAACATTGAGATACCACCTCTCCCCAGTTAGAATGGCAAAAATCAAGAACTCTAACAACAGATGCTGAAGGGGATGTGGACAGAAGGGAACCTTACTGCATTGTTGGTGGGAGTGTAAACTTGTTCTACCACTTTGGAAAGCAGTATGGAAGTTCCTCAAAAGACTTCACTTAGAGCTCCCCTAAGACCCAGCAATCCCACTTTTGGGCATTTACCCAAATGTTTACAAACAAGACCACACTAAAGCTACCACCACAACTATGTTTATTGCAGCATTATTTACCATAGCTAAGATATGGAACCAACCCAGAAGCCCCTCAGTAGATGAATGGATCAAGAAAATGTGGTATATATATACACAATGGAATTCTATGCCTCCATAAGAAAGAATGACATTGTCCCATTTGTTAGGAAATGGAAAGGCTTGGAAAAATTATATTAAGTGAAGTAAGCCAAGCCCAAAGAAACATAGGTCCCATGATTTCCCTTATTTGCAATATCTAGTATATGTATGAGTCAAGCAGAAAAGGTCAGATAATATGATGTTAGGAAAATGAACCCTTAGATATGTATTTAAATGTTTTTTTCTTTTACTCATTTGTTTCTAACGAATTTATACGATTTTTTCCTTGTTGCTGTTTATTTCCTTCCCCCACAGTATAACCCCTGCTTTCCCTATATTTTATATCGGTAAAACTTGTGGAGGAGAAGAGAGAAATCAAGTCGTTTAAGGATACAGGTGGACCGGTTGCAACACTGAAAAGTACAAGTTGTCATATCGAAAATGAACTTTACAACTTTGGTGTGGCGGGGGGGGCGGGGGGCGGGAGGATTGGGTTGGGGGACTGGGAGAGGCTGGGAAAGGATGTGAAGGGTAAACAAAGGAGGAGGCTGCAATGCTTGATTAGAAATGTACTCATTATCTTGCCCATGTAATTGTATCCCCTCTGTACAGTATGTTCATAATAAAAATAAAAAAATGAAAAAAAAGAAACAAACAATATTAAACCTGCCAAAATAAACCATCATGAACAACACACAACTAGTGTTTGTTCCTCATACCTTTCATCTGAACTATAGCTTGGATTATATATGTGAACCAGGGGCATTAAGCAGTTCATCATTTTACAAATGAGTATTTGAGTGTCTGCTTTGACTCCTAAGGTCTTTGATCCATTTGGAATTGATTTTGGTGCAGGGTGATAGATAAGGATGGAGCTTTAGTATTCTATAAGTAGTTAACCAATTTTGCCAGCACCATTTACTGAAGAGGCTGTCTTTCTTCCATTCTTTTTTTAGCTCCCTTATCAAAGATGAGATGACTATACGTCTGTAGGTTCATTTCTGGGATTTCAATTCTATTCCAATGGTCCTGAAGTCTGTTCTGTTGCCAGTACCAAGCTGTTTGGATTACTATGGCTTTGTAGTTGAGTTTGAAATTTGGTATTGATATTCCTCCAGCACTATATTGTCTGTTAAGGATCGTTTTGGCTATTTGGGGTCTTTTATTATTCCATATGAATTTTTGGATTGCTTCCTTTATTTCCTTGAAGAATGAAGTTGGAATATTGATAGGTGCCACATTTGTAGGGAGCCTTGGATAGTATTGCCATTTTAACGATATTAATCCTTCTAATCCAGGAGCAAGGGAGTTTTTTCCACTTTCTAAGTTCTGTTTTATTGTCTTTTTCAGGTCTTTAAAAGTTTTCATCATAGAGGTCCTGCACTTCTTGGTTAAGTTAATTCCTAGGGACTTTATTTTTTGTGGGGCTATGATGAATGGAGTTGCTTTCCTAATTTAAGCCACACTTTTCTCATTGTTGGTATACAGAAAAGACATTTTTTGAGGGTTAATTTCATACCCTGCTACTTTGCCAAAGTTTTGAATCAGCTTGAGTAATTTGGGAGTGGAGCCTGTGAATAGGAGAAACCCTAGATCTCCTTGGCACAGGACAAAATTTTCTTAATAGAGACCCAGAAACACAACTAATCAAAGAAAGGTTGGGCAAATGGGATTGCATGAAATTGCAGAGCATCTTCATGGCAAATGATATAGCTAGGAAGATCAGTAGAAAGCCCACAGACTGGGAGAAAAATGTTCGCTAGCCATACAATGGACAAAGGTCTCATATCTAAAATATACCTGGAATTCAAAAAATTAAATCGCCCAACCACAAATCCTCAAAGAAACAACTGCCCAATAAATAAGTCGTCTAAGACTTAAAGAGAAACTTCTTTGAAAAGAAAATAAGGATGGCCAATAGACACATGAAGAAATGCTCAACTTCCCTAACCATAAAATAAATTTAAATCAAAACAACATTGAGAGACCACCTCATCCCAGTTAGAATGGCTAGAATCAAGAACTCTAATAACAGATGCTGGAGGGGATGTGTACAGAAAGGAACCTTACTGCATGGTTGGTGGGAGTGTAAACTTGTTCAACCATTTTGGAAAGCAGTATGGAGGTTCCTCAAAAGACTCCACATGAAGCTCCCCTATGACCCAGTAATCCCACTTTTGGACATTTACCCAAATGATCACAAACAGGACCATAAGAAACTACCAGCATAGCTATGTTTATTGCAGCATTATTTACCATAGCAATGATATATCCAAACCAGATGTCACTCAGTAGATGAATGGATCAAGAAAATTTGGTCTATATACACAATAGAATTCTATGCTTCCATTAGAAAGAATGACACTACACTTTTTGTTAGGAAATTGAAAAGCGTGGAAAATATTATATTAAGTGACGTAAGCCAGGCCCAAAGAAACAGAGGTCCCATGTTTACCCATATTTGCAATAACTAGTATATGTCTGAGACAAGCAGAAAAGTTCAGATAAGTGGATGTTAAGTGAAATGAACCCCAAGAGAAGGATCCAAATGATTTTTCTTTCTTGTGATTGATTCTCACATATTTATAAGATGATTTCTTTGTTGCTTTGTATGTCCCTCCCCTACGATATAACCCTGCTTTCACTGTATTTGATTTTGATATAATTTGTGGAGAGGAATGGAAACAACGAATGGTTTAAATAGGGATACAGGTGGACCCGTTGCATCAATGAGATATACAAGATGTTGTTGAAAAACAAACTTTACAACTTTGGCCGGGGGTGGGGGTGGGGAATGCGGTGTGTGGTGGTGGGGAGGTGTGTGGGGGGGAGATAAGAAGGGATCGGAAGGGGAAACAAAGGAGGGGACAACAATGCTTGAGAAGAAATGCACTCATTAAATTGCCCAAGTAATTGTAACCCCTCTGTATTGTATTTTCACAATTAAAAAAAGACTGTTTGAAGACAGGTGTCAATGGCTCATGCCTGTAATCCCAGCTTCTCATGAGGCTGAGATCTGAGGATTGCAGTTCTAAGCCAGCCCAGGAAGAAAAGTCCCCATAAGACTCTTTTTCCAATTAACAACTCAAAAGCCAGAAGTGGCTCCGTGCCTCAATTCGTAGAGTGCTAACTAACTTGAGCACAGAGTTTCAGGGACAGTGCCCAGGCCCTGGGTTCAAGCCGCACAATTGACAAAATAATAAACATTTCAAAGTCTGAATTACTTGTGAATTAAAATGTCAGCATTGGTATAGAATTCTATAATCTTCTACAGATTTTATTATATTTGTGGTTAGAAAAAGTAGCACTTGAATAAAGGACTTTTTTTTCATAAATTAGGACAGATTGTTCTCTAACTAGAGGAAATTGCTGGACTCATACATAATATTTTGGTTGGTTTTTGTTTTGTTTTTAGGACAAGATGAGAAACCTTATTTCTGCCAATGGCCATTTGGATATGTATAACATCATTCACAGGACATGCAGAATTAACAGTAAAGACAGGACACAGTCAACTGGCAATAAACTTATTTGTCTTTATGCCATGTTCCAAATGATTTGTTTAGCTTATATTTCCCCATGGCCTATAGTTTCCTATTCCTGATTTCCTCAAAATACAAGCATGTTCCACCAATTCAGATTTGAGCCAGGCAATATGTAGTATTAGTGCCAAGAGAAGAAGAAAATTGTAATACAACCAGGGAAGCATGAAACCAACACTTTAGTAGCTGGACACTGAGGACTCAGGCCTATAATCCTTGCTACTCAGGAGTCTGATGATCACAGTTCAAAGCCAGCTGGAGTGAGAAAATCTGTGAGACTTTTTTCTCCAATTAACATCCAAACAGCCATAAAGGGAGCTGAGGCTTGAGAGGTAGAGTAACCTTGATTACAAAAACTCAGGGGTAGCACCCAATCCTGAGTTCAGCTGAAGGTCAAGCACAAAAAAAAAACAATCAACAACAACAAAAAAACCGGGAGAAAGCTCAGGAAGGGTGGCATTGTCTTACAAGACAAATGTAACATTACATGAATTGTGAAATGGTAACGTTGCTGTACACACCTTAGTAACAATTACATTTAAAAAATAATCTGAGAAATCCCGAAGCCATGGAGCCTAATGATGCGCATCTACTTTCTAGAATTTCAAAGTCCCATTCTCTGACCTGGTAGCACACAGGTTGTAGCCCAGAGTGATGAGAAAATATGAAGCCAGAGATCCTTTCAGATTGTCCTACCAACTCTTTTATTACTTTAAGCAAATAAACAAAACAAAGCAAAGTAAACAAAATAGACTTTATGGTTAATTAAGCTGCAATTAAATATTCCAGGCCAAATTATATTGTTAAATGATGAGTTAGTACATATGTTTTGTAGATACTGAACTCACATGTGTCACAAAAATATCCATGAATTCATAACTAGAAACTTAAAAGTGTAAAGTATATTAATTAGGTGAGTTTCATTAGGTAGCCAATGAAGAGAACACCGCACTGTATTCAGTCAGGTAAAATCGTTTATTTGCTGAACTGCTGCCCATGCCATATATGGTGGAAAGGCATGTACAAAAAAATAGAGCCACCCAACCTTGAGCCAGGATTCATCTAGGCGAAGGACTGAATGAGGTGTGGCCAGGTGGGGGAAAAGTCTGGCCACACTGGATCTAGATGTGACTTCAAGGCCTGGGACTCTCCTCTGGTCAGATGGAAAGTGTGACCAGAGGCTGACCAGGTTGTGACTAAGCAGGAGGGGGAAGTGGCTGCCTCCAGGTGTGCCAGATACCTAGATAATACATGAAGGGTGGAAACTAAGCCAAGAAGTGGGGAGGTGTCTGCATAGAGTCTGCATGGCCTGGAACAAACCTAATACCAAATACAGGTAGTACCTCTGCCATGTGACTCTTGACTCCAAACAGTTCATTCTCAATTATTTTCTTTCTTTCTCTCCTTCTTTCTCTCTCTCTCTCTTTCTTTCTCTCTTCTTCTTTCTTTCTTTCTTTCTTTCTTTCTTTCTTTCTTTCTTTCTTTCTTTCTTTCTTTCTTTCTTTCTTTCTTTGTGTCTTTCTGTCTTCCTTCCTTCCTTCCTTCCTTTTATCCTTCCTTCCTTCCTTCCTTTCCTCCTTCTCTGTCTCTGTCTCTGTCTCTGTCTCTGTCTCTGTCTCTATTTCTCCTCTCACTCATCCTCCCTGTCTCCCCTACTGAACACTTTCTGAGTTGAACTCACAGGCTTGGAAGAGCAGCTCAATTGACGAATGTGAAATTT
Organism: Dipodomys spectabilis; assembly: GCF_019054845.1. Lineage (NCBI taxonomy): Eukaryota > Metazoa > Chordata > Mammalia > Rodentia > Heteromyidae > Dipodomys > Dipodomys spectabilis. Next base: position 2,407,576 of record NW_024870964.1, read on the forward strand.
AATTTAATGTTACCTTACACATCAACAGCATGGCATCTCATGCCATTTGGAGGAGGAAAGCAAGCACGCTCACTGCATTTTCTGAGGTCCATCCTGAGAAGGTGTGGAAGACTCCACCCTCCTCTTGGGGAAATCTCAGCCCAGTTTCTGCATCAGGAGAGGTGACTGCCTCCAAGCGTGCCAGTTACCAAGTGACGCAGATACTAGGCAGAGACTTAGCCTCTCGTGGTGCTGAGATTAATGGCATGATTCAACATGATCCACTAGATTGTTAGGATTGGGACTTACTAAATTTTTGGTTGGGCTTTGTTCAAATTGTGATCTATTTATTTCTGATTGCTAACTATGATTAAACATGTGAGAGAGCACATCAAACCATTTAAAGTCCTTTATCACACATGGAAGACATGAAGTTTCTTTTCCCAAGTGACATACAAGTTGACAGACAGCAAAAGTAAATCCCTAATTCTGGTCGAGATGTGTTTTTAATGTGAAACAAAATTACTTAGCAAAATATCTGACTACTGGGATTATAGTTTCAAATTTACCCTATATTTCAATATCAAATAACCTATATTAGCCAATGATTAACTCAAATTACCTGTAATTATTTATTTCTGTCATATCTTCTAAAGGTAGGCAGAACAAGAAAGACTAGACTTGTTAGGGGCGGGGTCTCTTGTGGAGTAGGTGGGACTTTAGGATGGAGGCTGGCAGGTGGACAGGTTTTCAGTGGAAGAAGTTGGCGTCACTGTGGAGGAGGCTGTTTGGGGCAGAGCTTGGAGGAAGAAGATCAAGGTTACAAAGGAGGAGGTTACTTAGAGGAGGGGTTCTGGTGGAACATTGTGAGCCCTAGTGGGTATGTAGGGTGGTGATTCCCATAAGGCAGGGAAGAGAATGGAGCCTGACAAAAGTTGGGGTTTCTGATGCAGTAATGTGGAACTATTAGGGAGAGGCTTTTTGGGGTCTGGTTTTGAGAGGATAAGGCGGTGCTAGAAAAACGTGGGCTAGAAAGTGACGGGGTTCCTCGTGGAGAATGGCAGGCCTTTGGAAAGTGTGTTAGGGTGGAGGTGGGTTTCTGGCAGAGCAGGATGTAGTTGCAATATACGGAGGAGTTTTCAGAACCAGGGCTTTGTGACAGCAGGGATAGGATACAGTGGACTAGACTGGTTAGGACGGGGTTTCTAGTGTAGCCAGTCACCACTTCGAAAAGAGGAGTAAGTTTGGGTGGGGAATTAAGTGTTGCAAGGCAGGACAAGGACTTTGGACAGGGTTTCCAGTAGTGCAAGGCAACCTTCACCAAGGGACTATTGAGGGACAGTGATTTACAGTTGAGCCTGTGAGGCTTCCAGAGGGAAGTCAACTGGTGCAGTGGTTTCCAGTGGAGCAATGTGGGTGTTGAGAGATGGGATAGTGTGGTGGGGGTTTTCTAGTGGGGTTTTTCTGGAGCAGGGCAGGGCTTGGATCCATGGGCCTATTGGAGGAAGGGCTATGAAAAGGAGTGGAAGGTCTACAAAGGTGTAGGATATTATGGGCAGGATATCTGGTGTAGTACCGTGTGTATCTGAGGGAGGACCCAATAGAGGGAGGTTTATCTGGGGAGCAATGCAGGGCATTGAAAAGGTAGATATGGGAGGTGGAGAGGCTTGTGGTGAAGCAGGGCTGGCATTCCAGGCAGGAGATGGGCTGTGTGACAAGCTTCTGACCAACCAAGGCGGGGCTTCAAGGGCAGTTATAGGGAAGTGGACGTGTTTGGTATAGCATGATGGGCTTTGTGGGAAAGATTATTTTTAGGGCTAGATTTAAGAGGTTAGGCCACTTAAAAGTAGACTAGTTATGGGCGGAGTTTCTGATGAAACAAGGTAGGGCTTGAGGAAGAAGTCTGCTTGGGGGTGGGGAATGAACGGAAAGGGAGGAGCTTGGAGGTACTACGATATGGGAGCAATGGGAATGTGAGGGACTAGAGTAGTTAGGGGTGAGTTATATGGTGGATGAAGTGAGAATTAGAGGGAAGAGCCAATGTAGGTGTGGTTGTTGGTGCAGCAAGGAGGGACATAGAAGGAGGCGATATAGATGTGGCCTGGTTTCTGGTGGTGCAGAGCAGGGATTCCAGGAAAGGGTGGAGTAGAGGAATGCTTTCCCTGTAGCAGAAGAGGACTTTCAGGAAGGTCGCAGTCAGGACTTTGAAAGTTTATTGCAGGACTACCAGGGGGTAGGTTACTTAAGGTTGTGCTTTTTAAGGAGGAGAAATGTGTTTCCAGTGGATTCAGTCAAGTTTTATAGGAAGTAGGGATAGGAAAGTGGCAAGACTTATTGAAGAGTGGAGCTACAAAAAGTAAACCGTTACTGTTAATAGAACACAATTTTCTGTAAGTTTTGAATTATATTACTTTTATGTATGCGAGAGATACTGGAGAAAGTAACCAAGTAATAATTCCTTCTTAGTGAAATTTTTCTTTATTCCAATTGAGTGAAAATAAAACCACAGGTCACATTAGGCTGAGAGACACAAAGTGGACTAAGACACATAAAGCATTGGAATTGATTCCCCAGGACAACCTTTAAGGACCACAAATAAAATTTTAAAATGTCTCACTTAGTCACAATGGACACTCTATTGTCTTAAAATTGTGAATGAATAGAACCTTTTCTCTGACCATTTTAGAAATCATAAAAATAAGTGGCAATGTTTTAACTTTATATAACATTGGAAAGTATACTAAAAATAATTAGGAAAATCTAAAATTGTACACAGAATGTTTGTTCTCCAGCAACAATTTTAATCTAAAAGAATTTAAAACCAGAAAATTGCCAAATAGTGAGTTTGCAGCATTGTTTCCTTTTAGTTCTCAAAATGGTGACTTAAGCAATGTGTCTTTATCATTGGATGCAACGATGTTAAAACATATCTAAGAATGTGAAGCACTACTATACAAACCCTGAAGAAATTCAGAAGGATCTGTGAAATGATGTTGCAATAAAATTAATGACTAATTACAGTAGGAATTGATCTTCACTAGGCCCAAAAATATTTTCCAGAAAAGGCTACAATGAAAAAAAAAAAAAAAAAAACAATGAAAAGAAAGCAGGGAGACAGACTTTGAAGTAAACATTATCCAATGAACAACATCTATTGAGCCATGATTGCAATCTTCTTTTACCTAAGTTACAGTTACTGACCCATGATCTTCCCTAATGCCAAATAACAATACCATGACAATTCAGTAATCATTTTCAAGGCATTAGACTTTACAGAAAGAATTCAATGAATGTATTGCTAGAAAATAAAGATGTCTGAGATAAAGATTGAAGAAAATATCCCGAATTTCTGTCCCTTCGAGGTGAGAGGGGTACAAGGCAAAGCACAAGGAGAACGGATGGAAGTACAGTAGTGCACACCAGTAGTTCCCAAGGTGCAATGTTGAATGTAACAGGGGAAAAAATCAACATGACCATCAAAGGACTTAGCACTTGAGAGTAGAGGGAATTACATGAAAATGCATGGAGAATTACAAAGGATGCCCTTGCATATTTGGCAGAAGTGTGCATGGCATAGAATTCTAAAATATGTGGAGATATTATAAGAAACTACTTGTACTCAAATGGTGCGATGATCAGTAATAAACATGATTACAGGACATTGAATAATCATAAAGGTCTTGCTTCAGTAGTAGATAAATTCTGTTTTGAAACACCTAACACCCTATAAAACCAAGAGAAGAAGTTTCAAATTATATATAAGTGACTTGACTGCAACAAGAGAGTTCAAAAAATAAAATCACATAATGTGGATGCAAAAGGTTAACATTATAAAGGTAATCTTTATACAATTCATATTTTATGTGACTAGTACTGATTATAAATTTTTTTTCCTTATATATTTTGGATTCACAAAACAACAAACAACAAAACAAATGACCCTTGGCAATAGAGCTGGATCCCAGTATCTCATCTCACTAGGCTGAGATTGGAAGCTCATGGTTCACACACATGGCTGGAGTAGCAATCCACGAGACATTTATGTTCAATTGTTCAATCAAAGACAGAATGAAACATTGGTTCAAATAGGACAGACTCAGTCAGTCATGAGTGAAAAAAAAAACTAGCAAGAATTTGAGGCTCCAAGGCAAGTTTCATTACTGCACACACACGCGCGCGCACACACACACACACAAACCCACACACACAAACGGAATCAGAGAGGAAGAGGGAGAGAAAAAAGGGATTGTTAATAGTTTGAAAAGTGAACCTTTCTGATGGAGGCATAGAATTCCATTGTGTATATATACCACATTTTCTTGATCCATTCATCTACTGAGGGACATCATGGTTGGTTCCATATCTTAGCTATGGTAAATAATGCTGCAAATAACAGTCGTGCTGGTAGCTTTATTGTGGCCTTGTTTGTGATCATTTGGGTAAATGCCCAAAAGTGGGATTGCTGGGTCATAAGGGAGCTCTATGTGGAGGTTTTTGAACCTCCATACTGCTTTCCAAAATGGTTGAACAAGTTTACACTCCCACCAACAATGCAGTAAGGTTCCCTTCTGTCCACATCCCCTCCAGCATCTGTTGTTGTTAGAGTTCTTGATTATAGCCATTTGATACAGGTGGATCCATTGCAACAATGATATGTACAAGTCGTTATGTGGAAAAACAAACATTACCACTTCGGGGGAGGAGGAGGACATGGTGGGGGACGGGGGACTGATGGGAAGGGATGGGAAGGGGAAACCAAGGGGGAGGCTACAATGCTAGATAAGAAATGTAATCATTATCTTGCCCATGTAATTTTTACTCCTCAATACAGTATTTTCACAATGAAAAAAATAAAAGTGAACCTATCTGCCAGGACTATCCTAAGCATACATTAATTAATGAAAATGAGGGAAACCATGGATCCTATGTTACTTTGAGTCTGGCTTCCTTCACATAATATGATTTTTCCAAGTCTTTCCATTTTGTTAAGAAAGAGGCTGTGTCATTCTTTCTGATAGAAGCATAAAATTCCATTGTGTATATATACCACATTTTCTGGATCCACTCATCTATTGAGGGGCATCGGGATTGGCTCCATATTTTAGCTATGGTAATAATGCTGCAAAAACATAGTTGTGCTGGTAGTTTTAGTGTATGTGTATGACAAAGATATGACAATAAGTATATATCTAAAGGTGGAGGCATGAAGCTATTAAGAACAGGAATGAGAAAAGGATGTCCACTCTCTCTACTACTCTTCAATATAGTAGTGTACTTTCTAGCAAGAGCAATAGGCAAGAGAAAAACATAAAGGGGATCCAAATAGGGAAGAAGTAAAACTATCCCTTTTCACAAATGAAATGATCCTGTATATAAAGGACCCTATAGCTTCCTTCCTCAAGTTAGTAAAGGTGATGCTAACTTTCAGCAATGTAGGAGGGTATAAAAACCACAAGAATCAGTAGATTTTCTGTGTTACCAACAATGGGACTGATAGATTAAACCATAATATTCTGCAATTGTGGCCAGCCTGGAGCACATTTTCCCAAGAATATTCTGTAGTGTAAAAGAGGAACAAGTATCAAAATAAAGGTGAAAATACTTGTCTGCTACAGACTGATTCATGTTGCTTATATCGGTGGTTGTTTTCATTACTTCAAACACATGGATAATTTATATTGAGATTACAAAAATTGCAAAGGATTAATGGAATCAACATTCAGTTTACTTTCATATATCCAATATAATACACTTAACCCCTTACGGAAAATTAAGTCCAACTGTACAAACAATGTCAGGAATATAAAATAAGCCTCAGTAAGTATTATCTGGCACAAATACACCATCATCTACTCAGAAATTCAGTCTCTCTATAAATATTTATTTGGTACAAAATAATAAAAATTTAATTAATGAATATGACTTTTAAGTGTCATCTGAAATACTCCTCGTGTACATAATTTATATAAATGTATAGATGTCACCTAGACAGGAATTTAACATGCGTGTAGAAATCAAATTTCCACAATTTAAGCTAGATGAGAGGAGTCATAACTTCGTGTACTGTGTGGTGTGAATTTTACCACACCACAAGGCTGCACTCTTCAACCTAATACCAAATTCATGTGCAATAATTTCCTATTCGATGTTGAGTGCTAAGTGTAGAATACAATTTGAATTACCACATCAATTTACATAAATGAAACAATAATGATGTATTGTTTAAATTTTAATGCTTCTCAATTTTACAATTCCTGAAATATATCACTAAAATTAGTTTCACATTTTTCTTTTCTATAGCTACTAAAATTATACATTAAACATTCAATATTAAGAAATCAATAATAAGTAACCTATTATTACAATGATATACTATTAAACTGTGATTTGAAGTATATTTCTAACAAATTGTGATGTAAAAAACTTTTAATAGAATTATGGGTAATATTTTTAAAACTCACCAGCTTGTTATTTGTTTCCTAGTTGTGTCATTTGTTATTGTTCCAAGTCATCTCTCCATGTTCATTTTTTTTTAATATATTTTTTGGGGGGCATGCGGCCGTGGGGCCTGAACTCTGGGCCTGGGCGCTTTCCCTCAGCTCTTCAGCTCAAGGCTAGCGCTCTACCACTTGAGCCACAACACCACTTCCACCTTTTTTCTTTTTGTTTATGTGGTGCTGAGGAATTGAACCCAGGGTCTCAGGCATGCAAGGCAAGTGCTCTACTACTGAGCCACCTTCCCAGCCCTCCACCTTAATTGTTTAGTTTTCTATTTTATCTCTATTGGTTTGCTGATTGTGCATTTTCCCCTTTTTAGTGACTGACATGAGGATGAAAATCTGTATGATAGCTTATTACTTCATATGTTACTGTAAAATTCCTGTTGTCTACAGCTGTTCTATTCTTCATTGTATAATACAGTATTTCCCCCACTTCCATCTCCTGTATTGCTGCTCTCATGTATGTTATTTTATTATTTAAATTTTATTGTCAAGGTAATGTACAAAGGGGTTATAGTTACAAAAGTAAGGTAATGAATTCCTTTTTCCTAACTTGTTACCCCTTCCTTCATTTTTCTCCCTCTTCCTTCCCAAACCCCCCAAGAGTATTTCCAATATATTGTCTTGTGATTATCACTTTTGCATAGGTTTCCCCTTTGTCCTTTGTCTCTCCATTTTTTTCACTTTCCCTTCCCTAATTGAGATCAACATATTTACAAAACTCAGGGTATCAAAATCAAATATAGTGATAAGTCGGGAAAACACAAAAGGTTAAAAAGAAATCACATAGTACATTAAGAACAACAACAACAAATAATATGTCTTGGAGTTCATTTCGCTTGGAATCACCTTATATGGTCATATGTACTTAACAATTGAGCTATTCTGCTCATCTGCTAAGATTATCCTTGATGTACACAATAATCCTCCCCTATTACCCAGTAATCCCACTTCTGGGTATTTATCACAGTGACCACAAACAAGGCACAATTATGTTTATCACAGTATTATTTACCATAGCTAAGATATGGAATCAACCCAGATGTACCTCAGTAGATGAATTGATCACGAAAATGTAATACACACACACACACACACACACACACACACACACACCTATATACACATGGAATACTATGCTTCCATCAGAAAGAATAATACCACCTCTTTGTCAGGAAATGGAAGATATTGGAAAAAATCACATTAACTGAAGTAAGCCAGACTTAAACGTATGTCCAATGGGTTCCCTTATTTGTAATAATTAGTTTATATCAAAGATAATCTCATGTATTTTAATTTGACATTTTGTTCTATGTTGAGCATACAACATTATTGCTATCTTATTTGTTATTATTTCTACAAACCGGCAGGTATATTTAAAGAATTATGTTAATCTCATCCATTACTGAAGGAGAACAATTAAAAGAGCAACCCCTACAAGAAGAACAGCTCCTACTTAATTAGCTTCATTCCTATGTAAAGCCAGTGTTGTCTGCTGCATCCTCATATTGTACATTACAACTCTATACTTGGTCATCCTGTATATCTACTATCATCTATATTGTGACATAAATGCCCCAGAAATTCCAGTTTGCTTTACTTTTTGAAAAATTTCTCTGTTGTTTTAGGTTGGTGTGTGTGTGTGTGTGTGTGTTTGGACAAAGATCATAAGGCAACATTTTTCTTCATTTAAATACATCTTTCAGGTCATTGTAAGTTGTGGCTAATGGGAGAAGTCTCTTGCTAGTTTAGGGATGAAACAAAAATATATTTGTGCATGCACCACAGTTGCTTTATTAGTCTGTAGTTGAACACATAACTTTGATTTATATCTTGCTTGTTGTGAATAATGTGAATAACAATGAACTATAGATGTATTTACTAGTTACCCAGAGAGAAATAATCATATGATTGGTGGGTCAGATGATATTTCAACTCTGTATTTCTTTAGAAAACTCCATACTACTTTCTAGAATGAGAATAATAACCGGTATTTTAACCACGAGTGTAGAAAATTTCCTTTTCTCCACACTATCACCAACATAATTACGTTTGAGTTTTTTGAAAAGGCAGGTTTTTACTATGTGCAGTACCCAGACTGGCCTTAGGCTCAAATCCTCTTACTCCAACCTTCCAAATGCTTGGAATTACAAGCCTTTTCCACCACACCAAGTTCCTTTGATTTTTTTGATGAGTTATAATAGTTATGAAGTAGTATCATAATAATTTTGAATTGCATTTCTCTAATGACTTCTGTTCACAAAGCATTAATCCAGCATAGAAGTGGTATTAAACACAACTTTGTAAACCCACTGGTGATTTTCAGGGCATTTTGGAAAATATGGCTATTCAGAACTTTTGTCGATTTTTAATCAATTTCCTTGTTAATCTCATCTTTAATCTCTATATACAAAATAAATAATTAATTCAATATAGTAGAAAGGAAAAAAATTGAGCAACTCCTCACAATTTTCAATTTTCAATAACATGATATTGCTTAAATCATTTTCTCTTTACGCTTGAGACTATATAACTCAATTTATTTAGACCTTTTACAAGGCTCTCTGTATTTTATTTATTTTATTGCTCTTTCCAAATCCTGCATGTCTAATTCTCCTTGGTTTCTTGCAGTCTCATGTAGTTCAGGTTTCAAACTGAAGAATAAATTGAAGGAAGCAACCCAAAAATAGAGTTCCTCTCATCTGATGATGCCTCTACAAGAATGAGGAAAGAGTTTATCCTGCTAAGGACCTTTGTATGATAGGATATCAAAAGGAGAATTCATTCTTCTATGTCTTCCCTGCCTTTGCAATTTACCTTAAATGATGTAAAACTCAATATACTGCTCAGTTACTTTTACGTTTTATGAGTTTTGCACATTATCATATGAACTTCACCCCAGTCTACAGCATTCCTTCATTATTCTGTCCCTGATAGTTTTACACTATCAAGACATAAGATAACCAGTTTGATTTACAGCATGAGAAGTTATCCAGCTGGTTTCCTTGGAAGCACAGCATAGTCAATAAATAACATTACTTCTGGTTGCTCAGTACATGTAATGATTCCTGTGATATATATCACATTCTGTTTAATATTAAAAAAACTACTGGGTAAACTGAAAGCTCATTCATAGAAGTTTATGTTAAGTATTTCACAAGTTTTATGTCTCTTAGGTCTTAAAAAATTTGCTGTAATGCTAATGTTATTACCATTTTAGTGTTGAGAAAAATTGTAATTCAAGGCACTAAGTGCATTGCCCAAAGACATATAGTGAGGAAGGAAATGAGTCAAAGTTTCCAAAAGCCTTTCAGCAGTACAAAAATGTAGGTAAAATCTCTCCATTCTCTTATACTCTCAATTCAATATTCATATTGTCCAATAAATAATAGCATAAAAATATTGCCCACGGTAATTGTTTTCTATCACATTTTGTCTTCAACACAGACTGAGTTGGTGACTTTGGGTTATCATGCACAGTGCTGAGATTATAAATTGTGGTCCAAAGAGAGCCAAATTTTTCTGTCCCACAGTTCCAGTATCCTTTTTAAAAAGTACTAAAACTTTTAAATACCATCACTTACTGTCTTTTAAGTATCCCAAAACGTAAACAATTCACATATAGTCACTCCAAAATGCTTTAAAAGTAGGAAATAATAAAACAGGCCCTCCTGAACTAGTTTCTTCTACATTTAAAATTATTCCTAAAGCCTTGTACTGGTTTGTCATACCTGTAATCTTGTCTACCCGGCATATCTACAAAGGAACATGGGATCTGTGGATAGGAGTTGGAAGCCAATTAAGGCAAAAAAAAAAATCACAATATTATTTTTCAAAAATTTAAATGAACTAGCAAAGGTCCAGGAATGGAAATGTAGCTCACATAATAGCTCATAAAGCTAGAGAGGAAAGGCCTTGCAAATCCTTGAAGCACTGAGTTCAAACTCTGGGCATGCCAACATGCACGCACACACACACATGCACACGCACACACACACACACACACATACACTTATTCAAAATATCTTCAGGTCAGTATTTTGCATTAATTTCTTGGTTAATGATGTTATATGGTTAAAATAATGGAAATAAACTCTTCCATCATTTTTAAACGTTTTTTATTGTAAAAACACTGTACAGAGGGATTACAGTTACATGAGCAAAGTAATGAGTATATTTCCTATCTAACATTGTTACCTCCCCCTTTGTTTTTCCCCAACTACCTCTCCCTTCCACCTCCACAAGTACACACTTCACCCCCCCCCACTGTCTAAATTGTAAAGTTAGTATTTCAACATAGTGTCTTGGGCAACTCATTGTTAGAATGGGTCAAACAGTATCTCTATTTGAGCATTTTGGTTTTTCCCTTTCCCTCTCCAAATTAGAGAAATGTATGTAAAAGATGCAGGGGCATCAACACCAAATACAGTGAAAACAGGGGTTATACCGTGTGGGACGACCAAATTAAAAAAAAAAAAGAAAAAAATCACATCGTACATTATAAGTGCATTAGAAACAACAGCAAGAAAGGAAAAATACACACTTGTGTCCCTACCTTGGGTTCATTTAGTTTAACATCATCTTATCTAGTCATATGCACATAGCTTTTGACCTTTACTGCTTTTCCCAGACATATATAACTTATTGCAAATAAGGGATACCATGGGACCTATGTTTCTTTGGACTTGGCGTATTTCAGTTAATATAAATTTTTCCAAGTCTTTCCATTTTCTAACAAATTGGGCAATGTAATTCTTTTTGATGTATGATAGAATTCCATTACACACACACACACACACACACACACACACACACACACACACACACAATGTTTTCTTGATCCATTCATCTATTGTGGGGCATCGGTGTTGGTTCCATATCTAAGCTATGGTAAATAATGTTGCAATAAACATAGTTGTGCTGGTAGTTTTAGAATGGCCTTGTTAGTGATCATTTGGGTGAATGCACAAAAGTGGGATTGCTGGGTCATAGAGGAGCTCTATGTGTAACCCTTTGAGGAACATCCATACTGCTTTCCAAGTGCGTGAACAAGTTTACACTCCCACCAAGAATATAGTAGGGTTCCCTTCTGGTCACATGCCCTCCAGCATCTGTTGTTGTGGAACGCTTCATGAATTTGGGTGTCATCCTTGCACAGGGGCCATGCTAATCTTCTCTGTATTGTTCCAATTTTAGTGTATGTGCTGCCGAATTGAGCACAGAACATTTTTTATATATAAAGTGGAATTGATTTTTTTAAACTAGATAATTCAACAAAAAGCAAGTTCAAAAGAATTGTGAAATTTTAGAACCATGTATTTGTTACATAAGCACACATTTAAGAATAAAGTCAAGATTGATATGACAAAAACAAAATGAGTCCAGATGTTTGTTGTTCAAGAGATGTGTAGGAGGAGGAATTCAATTATTCTATACAGGGCACCTCTCATAATGAACACTGCAGCAAGTGTTAAGGTGTGTTAAAAGTTTTAATGTTTTAAATATGTTTAATTTTGGGAACCTGCTTATATATGCCAAAATAAAGACTATCAGGTCATAAAACTTTTCCATAAAGTATTTAAGATTTATGGTAGCTGACATATATTACTAAGTATGTACATTTCAGAGTTTATAGAAAATTTATTAATGAGAAGATGCAAAGTCTTTGTGTAAAGAAACAGAGCAAAGAGATAAGACTTTAACTACACAATTTCTGTTGAAACTTTAGGGCTTCTTTTCTTTATGTTAGCAAAGAACAAATGACTATTTAAGCCATGTATCAGTGATGAGTGAGACATAAAAAGTTATCTTACAGTGTAACTTTAAAGGGTACTCATAGCTTATAAAATTCTTGTTGAACATCATAATCTTAGCCAGTTTTAAATGTACAGGAATATGAGCAAATTGTAACATCTAATATGTAGTATACTTCAAATATTGGAAATTCTGGTATTTGGCTTTTATTTTATTAATCATTAATATTTAAATATTGGTTTTCTTTATTTTTTGCATTGTTTTCCTTTTTGCAATATAATACAACTTTTTTAAGTCGTCATTACGAGGTATTTTGAAAATGTTACTGGGATGACCATTTTTTATAGGTGCATGTGAATTCACAGCGATCAAAATTAAGAAGAAAATATTGATTAAAAATTTTCTCAAGTAGAGTCTGAATCAGGAGTGTTGATAAATGTCCACACATAACATCTTAGCCTTAAGCTGAAGCAGTGGTTTTACAGAGTTGAGGCCACAAAAGTGAGAGACTGTGTTTTGTTTAGTTTTTTGGTTTGGTTTTTGTTGGTTGTGGGGCTTGAACTCTGGGTCCTGGGTGCCGTCCCTCAGCTCAAGTCGAGTGCTACCACTTGAGCCACAGCATCACATCTGTCTTTTTCTGCTTATATGGTGCTGAGGAATCAAACCAAGGGCCTCATGCATGCAAGGCAAGCACTCTAACACTGAGCCACCTTCCAAGAACCGGAGAGACTGCTCTTTTAAAAATCATCTGAACAAAATTTACTTTCTGCTTTGCGTTATATAATGAAATACATGAATATCTTTTTATGTTTTTGTGAATTGTCATACTTCTAAATTTATACTAACTTCAGCCACTTCATCTTTTTCAAAGTCATGAAATATCCCTGAGAGTTTGCTTCTGTGAAGACTGTTTTTGCATTTATAATTTCTTCTGAGTAATCTTTAATTTTTATCAAAATTACTTTATATTTTTATATTGATGGGTTATCAGACATCAAATACCTTCAAATGTACATGGAGAGTCTAAAGATAGAAGTATGAAGGTTCTCATACAGCTCTTGTTTATCTGTTATGCACTTTCAGTATTATGATATTTCTCTCTCTCTTTCTCTCTCTCTCATTTTCTCTCTTTCTCTTTCATGCTCCATGTCTGCTATTTAGAATTTCTGCTGGTCTACTATTATCCTTCAGGATCCACTGGTTTTGTGGGAACATGATAGGGACCATCAGTTACCCTTGCATTCTTTAAAAGTTATAAGAGTAACGTGATATTATTCTTTGCCATTCTAAATGGCAAAACAACAGATCTAGGAATTCCTTTTCACTTTTATTTCTATTATAATTTTATCTCATAGGCATCCATTTGTGACCTAAAAGTTCTTTTTCTTTTACAAAGAATGTTTTTCTTTTATTATCAGTCAGTAACCAAAACAAAGGTATCCTAGGGAAAGTAGGCTGAAGTTGTTCACAGGGATGAAAAACAAGGTAATGGGGGGAAGTGAGCACAGATCCTCAGAGCAGTTTATCATGTACACTTTGTGAGAATGGCAATGTGCTGGGAACTCTAGATTAAATCACTGAACAGCTGATATATATACACATATATTTATATATTTATATTTATTTATATTTGCATATATGTGTGTATATGCCCTTATATATGTACACATGTATGTTACTATACACACAAATATACACATACATATACACATGTATACATGCACACATGGAGAAAGACACATAGATACAGCCAACACAAGTTTCACTAATTGTTGAATATGCCTTAGATGGAATGCTTCGAACCGAATATGTTGAAGATGTCTTTGTCTCTAAGAGTTTTTTTTCCACTCATCTTATCTCCTAAAATTGGTAGTTTTTGCCAGAATCGACTTGCAACATGCCGTACAAGTGATAACAAGTCACTCACAAATCTCAGTAAGTAAAGGTCTTATGGTGTCTCCTTGCTCCCCATGGCATTCTTGCTCTTGTAGACAGTCTCAAAAACCAAAGCAGAAGAATATCCTGGTAAAAAATAAGGTTATAAAGCTTTAAATGGCATCCTTCCTTGAGCTTTTTTACAAAAGCTACCATCAATTCCTTGAGAGCTTGTTTGGAGGTTCTATCAGGGGAGCTCAGCTACCCGTATATCCTTGACCTAAGACCGGTCCTCCTCTATTGGGGATGGTCGTCCTCCTCGACCGAGTGCACAGTTTCGGGAGGGTCACACATGTAGCGGTGAGGGAGGAAGGGGACACCCACCTAGCCAGCCAGATCAGCCGAATCAACCCTGGGGATCAATGGGGTGACAGATGTCGCAGCAGATCACCCTCACATCCAACTACCATCAATTCCTAAGCAGATGAATGAGGCCTCAGAAGACTGGACCTCAGGTCAACACTTAACCAACCCATGTGAAAAGTCTAAAGTTAGAAATGCTGACTGAGGTCTTCCATTTCCTGGCCAACAAATTAAAAAAAAAAGAAAGTTTTTTAATGTATTAAAAATTGAAAATAATTTGTAACCTGTCAATAAATGTGTACAATACAATTATACCAACTGACAAAAGATGATGTGCATTTCACTTATGTGCTTTTGGACTTGGTGAGTGACTATAGGTGTGTCTACACAATTAGAATAAGCATAAATCAAGCCAGCATTTCTTCATTTAAGATACAAGGAAAGGATACAGGTTGACCCACTGTAGCAATGGGATGTACAAGACAATATCAGAGGGTGGTAAAGTGGGGAGTTGAGGAGGTGTGCAGGGAAGGGATGGTAGGGGAAAATCAAAGGAGGGGGTAACAATGCTCAATAAAAAACGTACTCATTACCTTACTTATGTAACTGTAACCCCTCTGTATATGATATTTACAAAAAAAATATATTTAAAAATACGAGGAAAACTTCTTCTATACTTATATGAAGTATTTGTCACCCAATATCAGTAAGGTACTGGTTTTACGACCACAGGCATATTAAAATTTTGGATGCTCAAATTCTCTACATAAACACAGTATATTATTTACATTAGAATCTGCCCACAACCTAGTGCAGTATGATTGCTATGAAAAATTTTACTACATTTTATATTTGTAGTAGAAAAGTATATGCACTATCAACGGATACAAATTTTTCAGATAATTTTTGTCTGCATATTGTGGATGGAATTGGAAGAGCAATTATGAAAAACCCAAATTTCATCACCATGAGCTGTCTGTAAAATGTAACAAGGATCTAATACAGCATCATTGAATGGTGTGGATCTTCAAGAAGAAGTACTTGAGTTGAGACATTATCAGAAAGTGTAAGCACGCAAGGACTTTTTAGAAATGCAGCTGTTAGATTTCTCATAGAGAGCTTTCATAACACTTTGTGAAACACAAGTCAGAACCTCACTGAAGTGTAGAGAGATTTCCCTCACCTTTCTGTCAAGCTCAGTCATTATCAATCAATTTATAGCTAATCTTGAATAATCCTCTAATAAGAAAATGTTTATGGAATGTTATATGCAGAAAAGCTGGTAAGGATAACTTTTTCCAATTAGGACAGAAGGATTGACCTGCCCTCCCCACCACGCTATTGTCCCAGGCCCATACAGACTCCAGGCAAAATCCCAGGTACGTGTGACCTCCTTGGAAGTGCAGGGAAATCCACGTAAGCCCATTGTGGGCCAAACTGAAAGTTCCCCACCTTCCTTGACTTAGGGGCTTTTCATTAACTTCTACCTCCTTGTTCAGACCTCCTATAAAAACCCAGATCCCATCCCAGCTCCCTCATACAACCTCCCAATGCACTGGAAGGATGGTGCCCCTCATTGTGCCTCAATAAACAGTCCTCACCTGTTGATGATATAGTTCAGCCTATTCCTTTTCCATTCTCCTCCATTTTCCTAACATATGGTTCTGACACCCGGGAGGACTGGGTGCCCTCTGCCCAGGGGCCACACCCCTCCTTGCCACCCCTCATGGAGGCTTTCTGCTACCTTCCTCCTCCTTCCAAGGCCTTTCTCCACTGGGAGGACAGCGCCCTCAGAGCTTACTTTGGGCTAAACAGCCACATGAAAGACCTCTTGATCTTTGCCTTTGTAAACAGTGCAAGCAGTGGACAGCAACCGTGCTGTGGCTTGAGGTATTATTGGCCCCCTGCATAAACCCAGAAAAGGTCTCTCCCCCTATTCTTTCTCTTTTTCTCTGTTCCTGGACTCTTAACTCCAGGTTGGAGGGTCTTTGCCTTTTGGTCAACTTCACTCACCATGTAAAAGCCTCAGTACAAGATTACCAGCCCAGTCTGTGGTGGAGGTGCAACGAAACGGACCTCAGGAATCCAGGATTCCCTTCCTTCCTTCCTTCCTTCCTTCCTGTCTGTGGGAATCCAGGAGACTCCAGGAGTGTCTCTTTTCCTGACTCCATGACCACCTGTAATTAGGACCTTTGGGGATGCTCTATCCTAATTACTTGGATATGGCCATCTGCCTTCCCAAATCACCAGGGATGCCTGGAACAACGAGACAGACTCAGTAGTCCTACCAAATTTTCCAAATTGTCTCCCAGAGACACCCCATTGGTATGACTGTGGTCTAATCTTAAGAAACTGGGCTGACTGATTTACAGTAAAAAAATAATCTGACGTGTTTTTCTTCCAAAATCTGTTTTCATTATCATGGCCAGCACTAGCCTAAATTCGGAACCTTAGGTTTTCCTCTTAGTGATTTAAACAATTCTCCAACAAAACGGTGGGGAGTCCCAGGTCCCCTATACATAAGCCCTCTTCTACCTCTGCTCCAGAAAACCCCCACTCTGCTTATTCTGTTCTGTTCACCAAGTCCTTCTCTGACTTCCACTCCAGAGTTCCCCCTACCTGCTCTCCAGCCTTGCTCACCAATCTGTCTCTCACCCCTTTTCTCTCCCCCTCTCCCTTTCTCTCTCACTCTCTCTTTTCTTTGATGACCTCTGGCACCAAAGATCCTTTTCTCTTTCCTTGGGCTTCTAACTGCAATCTTGCTATTTGCAGTTGGTCCAGCTTATCTAGGCTAAGACTGTGTGCCTGTGTCAAGCAAACCCCTTCTGCTCACCCCTGTCCCTGTGCTTTCCTGTCTGCCTACCTGTGTAGCTGACACAAGGTGAGGATGGGCATAGGCCTCCAAAGATAAAACAGCAAGGGCTGGGAAGGTGACTCAGTGGTAGAGTGCTTCCCTTGCATGCCTGAGGCCCTGAGTTCAACTCCTCAGCACCAAATAAGCAAAAAGAAAAAAGCCGGAAGTGGCACTGTGGCTCAAGTGGTAGAGCACTAGCCATGAGCTGAAGAGCTGAGGGACAATTTCCAACCCCAGAGTTCAGGCTCCACGACCAGACCAAAAAAAAAAAAAAAAGATAAAACAACAAGCTAACAGCCCTGTTAAAAATCCCTCTACACAAACCCCTCCATACTTTTACACTTCTCAATCCTGTTCTATGTCTAATACACCTTCTTCCCTTCCATACCCTAAATAAATAGGCCTCTGCTCTGGAACTTTCGTTAACCTGTCACTGAAAGTGTATGGGTGTCAAAAACACTGAGGACAGCCTCTCTCTTACGGCTCTCTCCCTTTATCACACTGAAATCCCATAAAAGAAACAAACCAGTCCTTTTTCTTTTTGGACTTAGACAATAATCCAATCCTTTTCTCTTTCCTGAGTCCACTCACATCAAAATCTTTATTCTTAATTTCTTCTCTAGGAGACTGCAGAAGAGAAATCCCTCCCTCTCACATCTTCCAATAACTCTCTCTATCCACTCACTCAAACACTCACTTTTCAGCACCTTCATTATGCCACATCATCCCTTTAAATGTCTTCATGTTAAAAGTGTTATTTCTTCTCCTTACGGTGGCTGTTTCAGCCACCCTCTCCCCCAATTCTCTCTACATGCCCTGGAAGCTGACAGCTAGAAAGAGACAAAGACAACATAATGGATTTTTCTACAACCTCCACTCTTCCACCAACCTTACTCCACTCTCCTCTTCACTCTTCTAGGGGTTAAAATATTTAAATCATGTAATATGCCTCATCACCAAAATCGATTTAAAGATTTTCTGCTCTTGTTATTAATGTTTGTTTAAGGGTGGAAATTCTGTTTGTCAAAATTTGCCTTGCATATTGTTTGGTATTGCCTACTTTTCTGATATTGACACGTGTTTTTATCATATTGGGCAAAACAATATCACTTTGCCACTGGAATTAAAAAAAAAAAAACCATATGGTTGGTTTTCATTTTTTTAAAAACTTAAGTGCACCTTAAAACTTTGGTTTAAGTATAAGTGTGTGAACATGTTCAGCATAATCTTATTATAATACATAAAACCTGTGTAAAAAGTTATCTTCTTCTATTTCTTGATACAGATATTTCCTATCAAATGTGCTGTTTGTTAAAAGAAAACATTTTTATCAAGGGTAGTAGTAAAAGGAATGAGACCCAGCTCATCTACTAACCAGCTGTGATGAAAAACACCAGTAAGGAGATAAGAATTGTCTTAAAATGTTTGTTCCACATAACTGTTTCTGTCCTCAGAAAGTTCGAGTATGTAGGAGATGGTATGAGTATGCCTTAAAAGACAGTTTATGAGTAAAGTTTGTATGTAATTATTGACTGTGATTTAACATTAAAACTAGTATGTTATTCTCTATATCCATCTAAAGTCAAGTGTCTTTAGCCAGTCTGTGTATAATGTTGTAAGTAATTAATCATTCATCCGAGGGATGCAGTCTAGCCAAGATCCTGCCTGAAGCATGCTAACACCTCCATGGTATACTGGACTCCTGCCTGACTCGATCACACACAGCTGATTCTTGGTAAAAGACTCCTTTAGATTTACAAAATCTAGACTCTTGTGGGACACTCTCTATAAACCTTACCCAGCCTGACCTGAAAAAGCCAGCTATGTTGTTATGCTATTAATACATGTATAGGCCAGGAGAGCCTCTTACACACTTTGGTTATAAGGTTTCCCAGGCAGCCAAGCTATACTCAAACCCTCATCCTAGCTATTGAGTTGTGTCATTGCAGAGTTCTGGCAAGTATTTCTTGATCAATTTTTGACAGGGTGCACATAAGCTCTACTTGTTCCCACTGATCTCCTTGTTGCTTTGATTGGAAATTATAAAGTGTTTTTGTGGCAAAGATTGCAGTTCAAAGCCAGCCCAGGCAAAAAATCCCTGAGACTCTATTCCTATACAAACAGCAAAGAGCCAGGCTGGAAGCTGGCTCAAAAATTAACCATCCAAATGCTAAATGTGGCCCTGTGACTCAAAGTGGTAGGATGCTAGCCTTGAGCAGAAGTGCTCAGGGAAAGTGCTCAGGCCTTGAGTTCAAAGCCCATATCCTAGCCACAAGCAGCTAGATTCCAGGACAAGGCAGAAAAGTATAGAGGAGATGATGTCACATCAGCCACTTTGTGCCTGTTCTTTCAAAATTAACCAGAGCCAGGAGGTCAATAGAAACAAGTTGAGAAGCTTGTCCATCTAATGTCCATATCTGTCTAACTTCTAACTGGACAAGAATTTACATTCTTGCCTTTGTTACCAGCTATTTATAGGAAATGATCAAAGTCTCTCACCAGGCCCTTTACCTTAACTACTCCAATCCAGCCCTAGTTTCTGACTGGCTATGGGCTCATGATCCAAATGGAACTTTTCTGGTTTGTGCCCTGGGTGTGTTTTCCTATGTAACTCATATCAACCAGTCAGCCTTTTGCTTGATCTCAGCATTTTCAAGTTTCTCTCTAACAGGATAATAGCCCTGACTCAAGACCTGGGACCACATCAAGGCCATCCTATTACTGCAGGCAACCAGAGGCTTTGCTTACACTGCCTTGGACCGAGCACAGACATGGACCTGAAGACCCCAGCCCCAGTGACTCCTCGACACCCCCATGCCAGCTGAAGGCAGCCAGAAAAGACCCCTTTTTATACTCCACCTTTTATACTCCAGGTTTCAAAATGATTGGAATCTGCTTTGTTCTCATAACTCCATGTTAATCCTCTATCATCCCAGTTCTTTTTATGTATCCAAAGATCCTATATGAAGAACTTGCCTCTCCCCTCTTGGCCCTATCCTTTTATGTATCTGAAGATGGAATATGAAGGATTGACCCCCACCCTACTATCCTAGGTCCATATAGACTGCAGGCAAAACCCAGGTATATGTGAACTCCTTTGAAGTGCAGGCAGGGCAATCCACCTAACCCAGCTGTAAACATCCCATTGTGGGCCCACACCTTCCTTGAGCTAGGGGCTTTCCATTAACCTCTACCTCCTTGCTCAGACTTCCTATAAAAACCCAGACCCTGTCCCAGCTCCCTCACACAACCTCCAAACCTGCTGGAAGGGCTGTGCCCCTCGCTGTTTATCAATAAACAGTCCTCACCTGTTGATTATGGAGTTTGGCCTATTTCTTTTCCATTCTCCCTCATTTTCCTAACAAGGGCAGTCTGTTTTCTATGATCAAGAAGAGAGAATATTAGATAAGCATCCATTTACAGCCTTCTGAATAATTCTGATTCTGCCCACGTCAGTTATCTATCCATACCTATGTCCGAGTGAGAGGATTTTAGAAGAATTTAGTGTTTTAAAAATTAAAATTAAATGTAGAATGAAATTGGTTCCAATGCATCACATTAAGATATTTAGAAACAACTGAAAAACCTAAAGGTCTATAAGATTTTTTTTATTGGAAGTGAAGGGGTTGTGGAATTTGGTTCTCTATATTTTAAGCAATTTGAAAAAAGAATTGGCAAAATAAAATTTACATTTGCAGCAGACTTGACACATAAATTTTTGTATATTGAAAGAAACACAAGCCATAACAATATGTCAATGCTATCCTCTTATTTATTTCTAAATGTTTATGATTCTTGTCTCTTACTATTAAAACTTCAAATTTGTTTTAATCTTTATCAAGTTGTGCAAAGGGGTTTCGCTTCATCATGTCAGTATTTAATAGAGTATATGTGCATTTCAATGTACAATACATCTGGAACATTGAAATCTTTCCACTTTTCTTCCTTCCCTTACCCCAACACCACCTATCCCTTCAAGTATCCTACTTATATTCTCACATATGTACATTGAGTGATATGACTGTATTAGTCCACCATTTCCATTAGGGCAGAAGTGCCCTACTCCCTTTAAGCCCAGATCTCCCTTTTAAGACTTGTTTCAACTTCATGGTATTTTGTTAAATTTCTCTGACTTTGGCATTTGGCTTTGGGCTAACCACGTTCTCTCTTCCATGTTTAACCTACATAAATGAGGCTTTTTCTCCACATTTCTAATCTCTGAATGGCTGAGATAGGTCTCCTTTACTATGCACCTGTCTTTTTTATCATAATTTGTGATATTAACTCAAAACTGCTTTGCCTTTTGTCAGCAATGGGCTGTTATAAGAGAATACTTCAAAGTAAGTGGCTTAAAAACAACAGAATTTTATTACCCATATGCTATAAGCTTAAGCATTGATTATAAAAATGCTTGTTCAAAGCAATTCCTTGTCTTTAGTGGGTCCACTTTCTGGTTCATCACAATCTATTTGCTGGACATTCATATGGCAGAGTAGTTATATTGAGCTTCTTTTATCAGGATCATTATTGTAATGCCATCTCTGAAAGGTTGATTCTAATGTCACCAGACGGGAGAATAGAATTTCCACATGTGCATACGAAAGGAGTTACAACGTCCAATACACTTTGCAATTTTTTCTTTAATTCAGTGTAGTGTATCCTTTGGATATTATTTCATAGAAATAATAACTTAAGGACAAGTTTATATCATGTGACTTATGTGAATGATTCTTCTTGCAATGGGAATAATTATAGTGATGGCAAAGTGAAGTATGATTGTTCAGTGGCTCTTGAATCACATCATAGGTAATCATGTAAACGTGGTACAGCCTATCTACGGCCCTTCTGATGTATTTGAACAATCTCTGATGAGTTAATCGCTTTCAGAAATATTCGATTGAGCCAACAAATACAGATCTCCTTTGATTTAAATCATGGCTTGCTTGTAGGACTCAAACAGACACCAAAATAAGAGGATGCTAAATTCTCTGATAAAATATATAATAAAATTTTTATAATTAATATAGCATGAAGACTGTAATATTAATAGCACTATAAATACTTGTATTCATATTATATAATATATTTACATCCTTTGGTTTAATCAGTTTTTAGAATATTTATAACTAAGTGTAAATGGTATGCAAATGGTTATTTGATGATGTATAGAAAATGAGAAAAAGATTTGCATACATATTACTACAGATGCAAACATATTCACCTGGTTATATATGATCCTTCATTTGTTGGTTTCATTCATGCATAGAGAACATGCAAAGAAGTGAAAATTGCAAACTTGAACTTACTAAAGGATTAATTACATGAAGTTTATGTTGGGCTAAATAGATTTTATAAATTAAATTGTTTGTCCCTTCCTTTCTCCCACCCTTCCTTCCTTTGTTCCTTCATTCCCTCCTTCCTTCCTTCCTTCCTATTTCCATCCTTCCTTTCTTCTGTCCTTCCTCCTTCCTTCCCTACATCCCTACCTCTCTCTCTTTCTCTCCTTCCTTCTTCTTTCCTTTCTTGCCTTTTTCTTCTTTCTTTCTTTTTTCCTTTCTTTCTTTCTATTATTCTTCCAATCTTCTTTTCTTTCTTTTACTCAGAATACTTTTTATGTTTATAGAAAAATACGAACTGCTGTACTCTAAGGTGTTATGAGTAATTATAAATATTAACTAGATTGATATTAATTTTAATGACCTATATTATATCTTAACACATATTGTACTAAAAACAACTTCACAAATGTTGCAAGATATGTAACAAATATTACTGTTCCTGATATTGTTTATTTCTTCAAACTAAAATAAGCATTTAGACATATATTGTGTGTGTGTTTGTGTGTTGTACCTGTGATTTTAACTCAAGACCTGTCCCCTAGTTGTTTTTATATCCCTCAAGGATATTGCTCTATCATTTGAGCCACAATTCTATTTCTGGCTTTGTGCATGTGTGTGTGTGTCTGTGTGTGTGTGTGTGTGTGTGTGTGTGTGGAGGTGTGTGTGGGTGTTGTGATGTGTGTGTGATTAATTGAGATGTGTCTAACAAACTTTCTTGCCAAGGCTGGCTTTGAACTCCAGCCTCCTGAGTAGCCAGGATTACAAGCTTAGACACCCATATGTACCACAGATTTCATATATCCAAGAATACAATAAATTTCATATTATTTGAAAGCTAGAGGATCAATTTAACAAATAACATAGATATTTATTTAGTTATTAAACCTGAACCTGTACTGTGAAAAAGTTTTCAATTTTTTGAAAAAATATGCACTCAAAGATTTAAATGACAGAATCTTTGGACAAATTGAAATACTCTATTATTCAATAGCAAAAAAGGGATCATTAATCAAATTTCTCATGTAAGCTAAAGGCAATAGGCTCTATCAGGCTGAATGAAGCAATTTTTCATTAAATTAAATATTATCTAATGTGGTCACATGATTTTCTCTTTTTTTAACCTAAAAGTTTTTGACACAAAAATGTAGCTTCATACATTTTTTGATTATTTAAAAATTTTAGTTACTGGTCATATATTTCTGATATTTGATTACCTAGTCATTTTACAGAAATAGTGAATTTCATTTATTTTATGTCAACAGTTATTTTTACAAATTGAATCAATCTCAGTATAAGATAACTAAAGCAAGATATTCCATCACTTATCCAATTATTCCTATAGACTTGAAGATAAGTTATTTTTGAATGGTAAGAAATTCATATTATACCTACACTCTATAGAATAATTAAGATAAATGATTATTTTTCCTTCAACTTGAAGGAAAGAACCTCATTATAAATAATAAATACTTGAATGGAAATGCTATAAAATTATGAAAAATTCATGTCATTATGAGTTAGATGAAATAGTCATTTTTGAAGATCACAACATGAAACCTCTTGAAGCTTCTGCATCTGCTAAATAAAATGTATTTGCATTCAAATTATTTCATTCATCTCTCCAGCAATGGTATAACCAAATCACTGCTATGCCAAATAGCATCTCTGATATTTAGGAACAGAAGTTATCACAATTGTATAGAAAGATCTACCCACTACACTAGAAATTAAATCTGAAATCATAAAGGATTGTGATTAATAATTAGCTTTCACTACGTTGCCATAAAGAGGTGAACCCTTTCAAGTGGGCATAGTTGAAGAGATTAGGTCACTGAGAACTTGAAATCAAAGAGGATGTTAAGATCAAAGTCCTTTCTTCCTCTTCCTTCTTTTACTTCTCTTTCTCCTTTTCCTTCTCCCTCTCCCTCTTCCTCTCATCCTTTTTCTCCCTTTCCCACTCCCATTCCTCCTCTTCTTTACTTCCTGGCTTCCATGAATACAAAAAGGCCATCACATGTTCCTGAGCAATGAGGATAAGAAATGTAAATTGAAATGTATAAAATCAGAAGCCAAGATAAAACTTTCCTCCTTTTAATTAATTTTGTGAAGTATTTTGTCATATTAATAGGAGTCTGACACAGCATGCTCTCATTATTATAAGGGATAATAAATCGACCGAAATTGTCCTAATGAAATGAATGAATTAATATTATACTTGGAGAACCCTACATGAAAATATCAGATACACTTCAATAAGAGGCAAAAAATATGTTCAGATGAATATGGCGGAGGAGAAGCTGGAGGCTAAACAATCTCTGGCATACAAAGCAGTTTTAGTGATCAAGTGAACAGTCCTAGGCTAGAGAACCACACCAAATGTTCCATCAGAGTACAGAGAGTTTGGCCAGAGAGGGAAAATCAAGGCAAGGAGACAAATCTGAGCACTTGCTGGTAGGTGCAACTGTGGTGGCTGCGGCAGCAGCAGTGGTGGCCATAGCCTCCATACCTATAGCACAGAGAGTCTTGGGAAAAGATGCCAGATGTGGCAGGCAAGCAGATTTTACTCAACACCAGTAAGAACTGAGGAGGAGCAGATAACTTCATCCGGCAGATCGCAGGCCAGACACAGCCCAGGACCAAAGACTCCGGAGTGGGTAGAAGCCTGACATCCTCACTCTAAGGGAGCAGAGGAGGGAAGGCCACCCCTCCCTGCCACCACCATCAGAGATCTCCATCTTTGATATTAAAAACTGACCATTTGAACAGCTATCTCCAACTCAGGCCTTGGAAGAAAACAAGAGTCATTTAGGAGGTCACAGGAACCTGACTTGAACTGCCTGGCTCAGTTCCCCCCAAAGGAAAGTCAACCTGCCCAGGCAAGGAAGCCTCACCATTGGAGGAGTGATTTTCTTCTCTGGGTAAACTGAGCCAGAGGCTGCCCCTCCATACAGCAGCATAGACAATCAATTGAAATTCAGTAATCAAAAACCTGAGTGGGTCATGGAAGAGATTAGAAAGGAAATTCAAATGTTCATGCTATTCAACAAAAATGAACACACAAAATACCAGCTCCTCTGGGACACAGCAAAGGCAGTACTCAGAGGCAAGTTTATAGCTCTGAGCTCCTACATCAACAAATTGGAGAGATCTGAAACTAACAATTTAATGACACATCTAAACCTCCTTGAAAAAGAGCAGCAAGATAAACCCCAATCCAGTAGACGGAAAGAAATAATCAAAATTAAATCAGAATTAAATGAATTAGAATCCAAAAAAACTATAGAAAGAATCAACAAAACAAAGAGTTGGTTCTTCGAAAAACTTAACAAAATTGACAGACCCTTAGCAAATCTTATCAGAAAAAGAAGAGAACACACCCAAATTAATAAACTCAGAGATGAGAATGGAAACATCACCACGGAAACAAGCAAGATTCAGAATATTATAAGGGAATACTTCTCAAAACTTTATGCTAATAAGTTTGAGAACTTGACAGAAATGGACCTCTTCCTAGCAAATATTGACATGCCAAAACTAAACCAAGATGAGGTAAACTATCTTAACAGGCCCATATCAAGCATTGAAATAGAAACAGCAATAAGAGACCTCCCAGCTAAGAAAAGTCCAGGACCAGATGGTTTTACAGCGGAATTTTACAAGGCCTTCAAAGCAGAGCTCACACCAATTCTCCTCCAACTCTTCAATGAAATTGAAAGAGAAAGCTCACTACCGAACACATTCTATGAAGCCATCATAACCCTCATCCCAAAACCAGGCAGGGACTCATCAAAGAAAGAGAACTATAGACCCATTTCTTTGATGAACATCGATGCAAAACTTCTCAACAAAATTTTGGCCAACCGACTTCAACAATTCATCCAAAAAATCATACACCACGATCAAACAGGATTCATTTCAGGGATGCAAAGCTGGTTCAATATACGCAAATCAATTAATATTATTCATCACATCAACAGGAGCAAGAATAAGAACCACATGGTTATCTCAATAGACGCAGAAAAAGCATTCGACTGGATCCAACACCCCTTTATGATGAAGGTTTTGAAAAAATTAGGAATCCATGGAACATTCCTCAATACAATAAAGGCTGTATATGACAAACCTACAGCCAGCATTATACTCAATGGTGAAAAACTAAAGCCATTTCCTCTTAACTCAGGAACAAGACAAGGATGCCCACTCTCTCCACTTCTCTTCAATCTAGTATTAGAATGCCTAGCTACAGCAATAAGACAAGATGCAGACATAAAGGGGATCCAAATAGGGAAAGAAGAAATAAATCTCTCCCTCTTTGCAGATGACATGATCTTGTATTTAAAGAATCCCATAGACTCCACTCCCAAATTACTCAAGCTGATTCAAAACTTCGGCAAAGTAGCAGGTTATAAAATTAACCCCCCAAAATCAATGGCTTTTCTGTATGCCAACAATGAGAAAAGTGTGGCTGAAATTAGGAAAGCAACTCCATTTGTAATAGCCTCACAAAAAATAAAATACCTAGGAATTAACTTAACTAAAGAAGTGAAGGACCTCTATGATGAAAACTTTAAAAGCTTGAAAAAGGAAATCAACACAGAACTTAAAAAATGGCAAAACCTCCCATGCTCCTGTATTGGAAAGATTAACATCGTGAAAATGGCAATACTTCCCAAGGCTATCTACAAATTCAACGCAATACCTATCAAAATTCCACCCTCATTCTTCAAGGAAATAGAAGAGGCAATCCAAAAATTCATATGGAACAATAAAAGACCCCGAATAGCAAAAACGCTCCTCAACGGAAAGAACACTGCTGGAGGAATATCAGTACCAAATTCCAAACTCTACTATAAAGCCATAGTAATCAAAAGAGCTTGATATTGGCATAAGAACAGACCTCAGGACCAATGGAATAGAATTGAAAACCCAGAAATGAACCTACAGACCTATAGCCATCTAATCTTCGATAAGGGAGCTAAAACAATAGAATGGAAGACAGACAGCCTCTTCAGTAAATGGTGCTGGCAAAACTGGTTAACTACATGTAGAAAACTAAAGCTAGATCCTTATATATCACCCTGCACCAGAATCAACTCCAAATGGATCAAAGACCTTGAACTCAAAGCAGACACTCTGAAAATATTACAGGATGGAATAGGAGAAACCCTGGGTCTCCTTGGCTCAGGCCGAAATTTTCTGAATAAAGACCCGGAAACACAACAAATCAAAGAAAGGCTGGACAAATGGGATTGTATAAGGTTGCAGAGCTTCTGCAGGGCAAATGACATAGCTAGCAAGATCAATAGAAAGCCCACGGACTGGGAGAAGATCTTTACTAGCCATACAACGGACAAGGATCTCATATCTAAAATATACTTGGAACTCAAAAAATTAAACCACCCAACAACAAATCCTCAAAGAAACAACTGCCCAATAAGTAAGTGGGCGAAAGACTTAAAGAGAAGCTTCTCTGAAGAAGAAAGAAGGATGGCCAATAGACACATGAAGAAATGTTCAACATCCCTAGCCATAAAAGAAATGCAAATCAAAACAACATTGAGATATCACCTCACTCCAGTTAGAACAGCAAAAATCAAGAACTCTAACAACAACAGATGCTGGAGGGGATGTGGACAGAAAGGAACCTTACTTCATTGTTGGTGGGAATGTAAACTTGTTCAACCACTTTGGAAAGCAGTATGGAGGTTTCTCAAAAGACTCCACATAGAGCTCCCCAATGACCCAGCAATCCCACTTTTGGGCATTTACCCAAATGATCACAAACAAGGCCATACTAAAGCTACCAGCACAACTATGTTTATTGCAGCATTATTTACCATAGCTAAGACATGGAACCAACCCAGATGCCCCTCAGTAGATGAATGGATCAAGAAGATGTGGTATATATACACAATGGAATTCTATGCCTCCATCAGAAAGAATGACATTTCCCCATTTGTTAGGAAATGGAAAGGCTTGGAAAAAATTATATTAAGTGAAGTAAGCCAGGCCCAAAGAACCATAGGTCCCATGGTTTCCCTTATTTGCAATATCTAGTATAGGTATGAGTCAAGCGGAAAAAGTCAAATAATGTGATGTTAGGAAAACGAAACCTCAAATATGTATTTTAATGTTTTTGTTTCTTTCATGCATGTGTTTCTAACGCATTTATAATATTATTTCTTTGTTGCTTTGTATGTCCCTCCCCCACAGTGTAACCCCCGCTTTCACTATATTTGATGTCAGTATAACATGTGGAGGAGATGGGGACAAACAAGTCGTTTAAGGATTCAGGTGGACCTGTTGCAACAATGAGAAGTACAAAATGTCATGTCAAAACCAGCTTTACAATGTCGGGGGGGGGGGGGGAAGGGGGGGTATGATTGGGTGGGAGGGAGGGGGGAGGCTGGGAAGGGAGGTGAAGGGTAAACAAAGGAGGAGGCTGCAATGCTTGGTAAGAAATGTATGCATTATCCTGCCCATGTAATTGTAACCCCTCTGTACAGTATGTTCTCAAATAAAATAAAATTAAATTTAAAAAAAAAAAAAAAACAGCATCTCCAAACTAGAGGAAACAGCCATCTCCCTCTTTTGTGATACTCAAAGCAGATCTCCCTCCCACAGAAGTAGAATGGGAGGAGGATCACAAAATCCTGGGTAATGCAGAGCATTTTTCTGCCTGCTCAAACTCACTTAAGAAACTAATCAACCCACAGAAAAAACAAACACCACAAGCAGACCAGAGACTCCACCAAGAGATTGGTTATGGAACTCGGGGGAGATGCAAGATCTTCCCATTGTACCCCCTTCCCCACCCCCCTCAAAAAAATCAAAGAACTCTTCTTTACCTTTTCTTAATTTTTAATTTTTTTCAAAAAATGTTTTCTATTAATCTTTTCTTTTTTCATAATTTTTATTATCGATGTGTGTTTGTGTGTGTGTGTGTGTGTGTGTGTGTGTATGCGTGTGTGTGTTTTATCTCTTCTGATCTTTTGGTCCTTTTTATTTTTATCTTTTCAATTTTTTCTCTTTCTTTTTGGTGAGAATTAATTACTGTTCTGATCATCCTCAGATATTTACCCATCGTCGATTATTAGACCTTATCCCCCATTGTGTACACACTTCATGCAGCAATTTATTACTCAATTCACAATCTCTTAGGATTAAATTATTTTAAATTTTTTTATTTTTATTTTTTGTGAACATACTGTAAAGAGGGGTTAAAATTACATAGACAAGATAATGAGTACATTTCTTATCAAGCATTGCAGACTCCACCTTTGTTTACCCTCCACATCCCTTCCCAGCCTCCCCCGTCCCCCCACCCAATCTTCCCCCCACCCCCCGCCCACACAAAAGTTGTAAAGTTCGTTTTCGGCATGACAACTTGTACTTCTCATTGTTGCAACCGGTCCACCTGTATCCTTAAATGACTTGTTTTTCCCCATCTCCTCCACAAATTATACATACATCAAATATATTGAAAGCAGGGGTTTTATTGTGGGGGAGGGACATACAAAGAAACAAAGAAATAATCTTATAAATGTGTTAGAAACAAATGCATGAAAGAAAAAAAAATTAAATACATATCTAAGGGTTCATTTTCCTAACATTATATTATCTGACCTTTTCTGCTTGACTCATACCTATACTAGATATTGCAAATGAGGGAAACCATGGGACCTATGTGTCTTTGGGCTTGGCTTACTTCACTTAATATAATTTTTTCCAAGCCTTTCCATTTCCTAACAAATGGGGCAATGTCATTCTTTCTGATGGAGGCATAGAATTCCATTGTGTATATATACCACATTTTCTTGATCCATTCATCTACTGACGGACTTCTGGGTTGGTTTCATATCTTAGCTATGGTAAATAATGCTGCAATAAACATAGTTGTGCTGGTAGCTTTAGTGTGGTCTTGTTTGTAAACATTTGGTTAAATGCCCAAAAGTGGGATTGCTGGGTCATAGGGGAGCTCTATGTGAAGTCTTTTGAGAAACCTCCATATTGCTTTTCAAAGTGGTTGAAAAGGTTTACACTCGCACCAACAATGAAGTAAGGTTCCCTTCTCTCCACATCCCCTCCAGCATCTGTTGTTGTTAGAGTTCTTGATTTTTGCCATTCTAACTGGAGTGAGGTGGTATCTCAATGATGTTTTGATTTACATTTCTTTTATGGCTAGGGATGTTGAGCATTTCTTCATGTGTCTATTGGCCATCCTTCTTTCTTCTTCAGAGAAGTTTCTCTTTAAGTCTTTAGCCCACTTATTTATTGGGAAGTTGTTTCTTTGAGGATTTGTTGTTGGGGGATTTAATTTTTTGAGTTCCAAGTATATTTTAGATATGAGACCCTTGTCCATTGTATGGCTAGTGAAGATCATCTCCCAATCCGTGGGCTTTCTATTGATCTTGCCAGTTATGTACTTTGCCATGCAGATGCTCTGGAACTTCATGAAATCCCATTTGTCCATCCTTTCTTTGATTTGTTGTTTTTCCTGGTCTCTATTAAGAAAATTTTGGCCTGCTCCAAGAAGACCTAGGGTTTCTCCTATTCCATTCTGTAATGTTTACAGAGTGTCTGATTGACTCCGAGGTCTTTGAACATTTGGAGTTGATTCTGGTGCAGGGTGATATATAAGGGTCTAGCTTCAGTTTTCTACAAGTAGTTCACCAATTTCACCAGCACCATTTACTGAAGAGGCTGTCTTTCTTCCATTCTATTTTGTTTTTAGCTCCCTTATCAAAGATTAGATGGCTACAGGTCTGTAGGTTCATTTCTCGGTTTTCAATTCTATT
Organism: Dipodomys spectabilis; assembly: GCF_019054845.1. Lineage (NCBI taxonomy): Eukaryota > Metazoa > Chordata > Mammalia > Rodentia > Heteromyidae > Dipodomys > Dipodomys spectabilis. The sequence continues at coordinate 2,439,038 of NW_024870964.1, forward strand.
CCATTGTTCCTGAGGTCTGTTCTTATGCCAGTAGCAAGCTGTTTTGATTACTATGGCTTTATAATAGAGTTTGAAATTTGGTATTGATATTCCTCCAGCAGTGTTCTTTCCATTGAGGAGCGTTTTTGCTATTCAGGGTCTTTTATTGTTCCATATGAATTTTTGAATTGCCTCTTCTATTTCCTTGAGGAATGAGTTTGGAATTTTGATAGGTATCACATTGAATTTGGAGAGAGCTTTGGGAAGTATTGCCATTTTCACGATGTTAATCTTTCCAATCCAGGAGCATGGGAGGTTTTGCCATTTTTTTAGTTCTGTGTTGATTTCCTTTTTCAGGATTTTTAAGTTTTCATCATAGAGGTCCTTCACTTCTTTGAGTAAGTTAATTCCTAGGTATTTTATTTTTTGTGCGGCTATTATAAATGGAGTTCCTTTCCTAATTTCAACCACACTTTTCTCATTGTTGGCATACAAAAAAGCCATTGATTTTGGGGGAGTTAATTTTATACCCTGCTACTGTGCCAAAGTTTTGAATCAGCTTGAGTAATTTAGGAGTGGAGTATATGGGATTCTTTAAATACAAGATCATGTCATCTGCAAAGAGGGAGAGATTTATTTCTTCTTTCCCTATTTGGATCCCCTTTATGTTCGCATCTTGTCTTATTGCTGTAGCTAGGCATTCTAATACTCGATTGAAGAGAAGTGGAGAGAGTGGACATCCTTGTCTTGTTCTTGAGTTAAGAGGAAATGGCTTTAGTTTTTCACCATTAATTATAATGGTGGCTGTAGGTCAGTCATAAACAGCCTTTAATGTATTGAGGAATGTTCCATGGATTCCTAATTTTTCCAGAACCTTCATCATAAAGGGGTGTTGCATCTTGTCGAATGCTTTTACTTCATCTATTGAAATAACCATGTGGTTCTTATTCTTGCTCCTGTTGATGTGATGAATAATATTAATTGATTTGCGTATATTGTACCAGCTTTGTACCCTGAAATGAATCCTGTTTGATCGTGTTGTATGATTTTTTGGGTGAATTGTTGAAGTAGATTGGCCAAAATTTTGTTGAGAAGTTTTGCATCAATGATCATCAAAGAAATGGGTCTATAGTTCTCTTTCTTTGATGAGTCCCTGCCTGATTTTGGGATGAGGGTTATGATGGCTTCATAGAATGTGTTCGGTAGTGAGCTTTCTCTTTCAATTTCATTGAAGAGTTGGAGGAGTATTGGTGTGAGCTCTGCTTTGAAGGCCTTGTAAAATTCCGCTGTAAAACCATCTGGTCTTGGACTTTCTTAGCTGGGAGATCTCTTATTGCTCTCTGTATTTCAATGCTTGGTATGGGCCTGTTAAGATGGTTTAACTCATCTTGGTTTAGTTTTGGCATGTCAATATTTTCTAGGATAAGGTGCATTTCTGCCAAGTTCTCAAACTTATTAGCATAAAGTTTTGAGAAGTATTGCCTTATAATGTTCTGAATCTTGGTTGTTTCTTAAGGTGATGTTTCCATTCTCATCTTTGATTTTATTTACTTGGGTGTGATCTCTTCTTTTTCTCCTGAGATTTGCTAAAAGTCTGTCAATTTTGTTAATTTTCTTGAAGAACCATCTCTTTGTTTTGTTGTTTCTATAGTTGTTTTGGATTCTAATTCAATTAATTCTGATTAAATTTTAATTATTTCTCTCCATCTATTGTATTGGGCTTTATCTTGCTGCTCTTTTTCAAGGAGGTTTAGATGTGTCATTAAATTGTTGGTTTCAGATCTCTCCTATTTGTTGATATAGGAGCTTAGAGCTATAAACTTGCCTCTGAGTACTGCCTTGGCTGTGTCCCAGAGGAGCTGGTAATTTGTGTGCTCATTTTTGTTGAATAGCATGAACATTTGAATTTCCTTTCTAATCTCAGTGACCCACTCGTGATTCAGCAGTGTGTTGTTCAGCCTCCATGTGTTACCAGACTTTCTTTGGTGGCTTTTGGTGTTGAGTTCTAATTATATTCCCTTGTGGTCTGAGAGAATGCAAGATATAACTTCAATGTTTCTGAATTTAGACAAGTTTGCTTTGTGGCCTAAAATGTGGTCTATTTTAGAAAATGTTCCATGTGCTACTGAGAAAAACGTGTATTCTGATGCTGCTGGGTGAAATGTTCGATAGATGTCTGTAAAATCCAGTTGATCTATGCAGCTGTTTAGATCTGCGGTTTCTCTGTTGAGTTTTTGCCTAGTTGATCTATCTAGTGGGGAGAGTGGTGTGTTAAAATCTCCAACAATTAATGTCTTTGGATCTATGTGGGATTTGAGGGAAAGTGGTGTTTCTTGGATAAATTTGAGTGTTCCATTGTTTGGTGAATAGATATTTAGAATTGTAATATTCTCCTGAAGGAGAGATCCGTTAATTAGTATGTAGCGACCTTCTTTATCTCTTCTCACGAATTTTAATTTGAAGTCAAATTCATCTGATTTTAGGATTGCAACTCCCTCCTGTTTATGGGGGACGTTTGCATGGTAGATATTGCTCCAGCCTTTAACCTTGAAAATGTGTTTGTTTTTATGGGCAGGAGATGTGACTCCTGAAGGCAGCAGATAGAAGGATCTTGTTTTTTAATCCAATTAGACAGTCTGTGTCGCTTAATTGGAGAGTTAAGTCCGTTAATGTTAAGAGATAGGACTGAGAGGTAATTGGGATTTCCTGCCATGTTATCCACCTTCTTGGGGGCTGCAAAAACTGGGTCACATCTGTGGCGGCCTCCTGGCAAGAGCTCACATCTCTCTATTTGCCTTGATTTTCCTTAGCTGGCCTAACTCTCTGTCCTGTGATGGCACACTTGGTGTGATTCTCTGGCTTAGGACTGTTCACTGGAACTCTAAAACTGCTTTCTATGGGAGAGCTTGTTTAGCATCCAGCTTCTCCTCTGCCATCTTCCCCGCCACCTCCTTGGCTTAAATTGTTTAATAGCAGCATTTTCTCTTTATACCTATATAATTTTCAAGTAACAAATTTTGAGAATTTTTAGTTTTCAGTTTTTCGTATCTCCTTTCTATCCCTCCCTTTCTCTCATCCTATCCTTTTCTTCTCTCAAGATCATCTATAAACTTACATAATTTTTAAGTGTTTCATTTTTTAAATTTAAATTTTTGTTTTTTCCATTTTTCCTTGTTTTTTTTTCAATTGTGAGAATACATACAGAGGAGTTAAAATTACATGGGCAAGGTAACGAATACCTTTCTTATCAAGAATTGTTGCCTCCTCTTTGTTTCCCCTTCTATCCCTTGCCATACTCCACCATCCTCCTACCCAAACTTCCCCCCACCACCCACCAAAGTTGTAAAGTTCTTTTGTCGACATAATGACTTGTACATCTCATTGTTGCAATGGGTCCACCTGTATCCCTAGTTAAATGATGTTTTTTTCCCTTCCCCTCCACAAATCATACCAACATCAAATACAGTGAAAGCACGGGTTATACCGTATGGAAGGGACATACAAAGAAACATAGAAATCATCTTATATATATGATAGAAACAATTGCATGAAAGGAAAAAAACTTTTGAATACTTATCTTGGGGTTCTTTCCCCTGACGTTAATTTATCTGACCTTTTCTGCTTGACTCAGACATATACTAGTTGTTGCAAATAAGGGAGACCATGGGACCTATTTTACTATGGGCCTGGCTTACTTCACTTAATATAATTTTTTCCAAGTCTTTCCCTTTCTGAACAAATGGGGCAATGTCCTTCTTTCTGATGGAGGCATAGAATTCCATTGTGTATATATACCACATTTTCTTTGTCCGTTTATCTACTGAGGGACATCTGGGTTGGTTCCCTATTTTAGCTATGGTAAATAATGCTGCAATAAACATAGTCGTGCTGGTAGCTATAGTGTGGTCTTGGGGTTTTACTGTGGTATTTTGTTTTTCGTGTCTCCTTTCTATCCCTCCCTTCTTCTCATCCTATCCTTTTCTTCTCTCAATATCATCTATAAACTTACATAATTTTTAAGTATTTATCTTTTTTTTTCATGGCACTAACATTTAATGAGAAGACAAATTTTAGAGTAGATAAAATTGAAGGTGCATGCATCATTGTTGTAGATTTGAAACCATGCATATCCTTCCTCATAAAATGTCTCAAATGCTGTTAAAAAACACCACACGCAAAACCAAGCAGTTATAAGTCCTTCGAAGCATGTAACTGTGATTAGCTGCTACTCTCAGCAATATAAAAATACTTCCACCACAATTTCATTCCAGTCTGTAAAGTAATTCAAAACAAACAAGTTGGAGACATCGCTCAAATGGCAGAAGCAACAAATACAGATGCTTTGTATCAAGGAAATGAATCCACTGAAGAAATGAACCCATCTGAGGAGCGGTCCTCTGGGGCCTGGCACTAGCCTTCTGGTGGAACGCTGAGGACCCCTTCTGGGAAGAGACGTATACTGCACCCGGGGCAGCTCTGCCAAACGTCAGGACACTTCTTGCACCCAGTAACACTGAAAGTTTTCTTGTGGATATTCTTTCCTGTGCAGTTTCAAATTTTAGGTATTAAATTTAACAGTTATAACCTGTATTTTCAAATGAGGAACAGCTGAATTCGGATTAAATGTATCATGCTACTTAATTCTGCAACTGGCATTCACACCAGTGGGCATTCTTCTTCACCTTGTTCCTTTTTACTTTCGCTGTAACTTTTTGCTTTGACAGTGTCTTGTTGAACTCCCTCTGCCTTCCAAGTGATGGGGTTACAGATGTGTATCACTATGCCCAACTGTTGTTGGAACTCTTCACCCTCCAGTATATAACTACGTTTTTTTCATCCATCTCTCCTTGTGAGAATATAATCTCGCTGAGGCAGAAGACCCTGTTTTGGTTCAGGGAACCAAAGAACTGTCTTATTTATGTTATTGTCCTTTAATGCTTTGCCCCTTAAAAACAGAAATATCTTAAGATTCTATTATAGCAACATGGTACAATTTTTAAATGACCCTTAGGCATTTGTTTAAAAACATTTTTTCTATGTATTCAATAGGTTTCACAATCACATGTATACAGTGTATACTAATAATATACAATGTAGAAAAAAGCCAGACTTGCCCAGCACTGGTGGCTAACACCTGTAATCCTAGCGACTAAAAAATGCTGAGATCTGAGGGTCACAGTTTGAAGCCAGGCTGGGGGGAAAAGTCCGTGAGACTCATCTGCAGTTAACCAACATAAAGCTAGGACTGAGGTGTGACTCAAGTTTGAGCAAAAAAGCCAGAGAGTAACAACATGTTGAGTTCAAGCCCTAAAGCCAACACACACACAAACACACTCACACTCACGCAGCCAATACACTGGGAGACCACAACAGCTATAAAGAATGAAAATCCAACTCCACCTCCAAAAAGCCAGTTGTAAAGGACACAAGTGACCATGGCTTTCTATTCCAAATGAGTGCAGGTGATGGGGTGTGGATGGACACTGAAATCCCAGCCTGCACTCAGCTGGAATGGATTGAAGCTGTGGCTTAAAGACATGTACTGTTTGCTAATTCCTAAAACCTCAAACTTTAGTTTCCCCCCCCTTCATAAAAATGTTCTTTCAGCAGTGGAGAAGCTAATAGTTGTTTACAATTGTCAGCCTTTCAAAAAGCACTAATTTGTTCCCTTAAGAGTACAAATGTTATTCTCCGTCTTCCCGGAGAATAACAAACAACACATAATATATGCTCCCTCCATGCCAGCAGCTTTTCAGGCTGGGGATTCCATCCAGGTCACCATGGGGCTTTCCTCTTTCATTATAAGTTCAGGATTTCTGAAATTCCTTCTTCCGAACTTTTGATTTTGGTGCATTAGGATTTTCTTGCTTGTAGAAGGCCTTTAACAGTTCCACAGCTTCCTCAGCCCGATATCCAGGGATGCGCTGAAATGGTTTTCCCGTATTTGGTAAGTCAGCAGAGGCAACATTTAGAACGGAGCCACAGCCACCAAATCGTTCATTCTGACAGCCATAGACGACCAGCGGGATTTTCATCAGGCGGAGAGCAGCTGCACACATAATGCAGGGTTCCACAGTGACATACAACAAGGTAGGTTCAAACACGGCAGAAGGACTCTGGCCATTTCGTTGACACCAGTCTAGGACTTGATCAATGGCCACCATTTCTGCATGTCGAGTAGCATTTTTGGTTTGATTCACTTCATTTCTTCCCTTCCCCACGATTTCATTGTTGTAGACCATAAACCCAGCCAACAGGGACTTCGGTATTTTCAAGGGCGTCTTTGGCCATGTGCATCGCTTCCTCCATCGACCGTGCCATCTCCAGGGCCAAAGACACGGCAGTCGAGACGCCTGGGGCTGGCATGGACGCGGCCAACGCCTCTGCCTCCATCCAGCCGGGTTAACGTACAGCTCTGACCTGCGGGCCTTCCGGGCCCGGAACCAAGTATTTATCTTTTTAAATTTAAATTTTTGTTTTTCTATATTTTCTTTTTTTTTTCTTAATGTCTCTCCTATCATTCTGTCCAATCCATTTCCCTCTCTGAGATTAGGCCTTGGTTAAATTCACTCTCATCTTACCTTGTCACCACCCTATAATCCTATTTTTCCCCACATTTCTCCCTATATCTAATAATTTCTGGTTTGCCAATTTTTTTCTTTGCTATTCTTAGCCCATTAATCCATAGTTGTTTGACGCTGAATAGATTGTATCTGTTGAACTAGATTGTGTCTATAGCCTTTTGACTATGCAACTACCAAATTTTGGTTGATGCTTGCCTTAAAATTATGTTCTAGCACAAAATTAGTGTTACTTTCATACCAAATGAGCAGAAAAAGCCAGAAAAACAGAAGAAAAATGGCAAGACCAGGTATCTGGACTCCCACTCATGATAAACAGTTGACAGAATAGTTAGTGAATAATCCAGAGGACAGTTCCCAAAAATCTGTACAAACAATACTGGTAAAAATGGTGAATGAAAAGATTGAAAACCTGCAAAGGACTCAGTGTGAGCATGATAGGGAGAGAGAGAGGCAAACCAAAGATTAATACTGGAATCTCGTGAGAGGGCAGAAACTACTCAAAGATTGGTACAGGAAGTGCGTGAGCAGGTTTAGAACAATCAAAGAGCAATACAGGAATTGCATAAGCAGGCTGACAACAATCAAAGAGAAACACAGCAATTGCATGAGGAGGATGATAACAGAAAAAGAGAAACACAGGTATTGTGTAAGCAGGTTGAGAACAGTCAAAGAGAACTTCAGGAATTGCATGAACATGAGGAAGCTAATCAAAGAGTAATACAACAATTGTGAGAGCGGAATGAGAATACACAAAGATCAAGAGAGACATTAATGGAATCCATAAAGAGACAGCTGAAAGAATTCAGGGAGACCACAAATGGAATCCTGAATAGAGCCTGGCAGAGGGAATGGGGAACAAAGGAAACCATAAACAATCAACTAAGTCATTTGAGAATAAACACTGAACACCAAATTAAGGAAGTATAGAAGTTCATAAAAGATCTAAAAGAAAGCTCTAACAAAGAATTTGAAGCCATTAAAGCAGACCAACTAGAAGGAAAAGAAATTAAAAACAAAGTAGAAAGTCATGACATTAGGTTAAACCATGCAGAAGATAGAATCTTGGAGATTAAAGACAGCCTTGATATTATAGAGAAATAACATACTACTATCCAAGACAAATCCAAGGAGTATGGGATAGATCTATTCAACATTTGGAAGACACCATCAGTAAGTCTAATATGAGGATAATGTTTGTAAAGGAGCACCTAGAAACAGAAGTTAATGGTCGAGAACATTTGTTTTATAGGATCCTAGCAGAGAACTTCCCAAACACGCAAAAAGTTAGGATTATTCAAATAGAAGAAGCTTTTAGAACCCAAAATATACCAGACCAGAACAGGACATGGCAATGTTGCATTATAATCTGCACAGTATCAATTCAGACCAAGGAAAAGATCCATAAAACTGTCAAGTAGAAAAGATCAATCACCTATAAGAGGAAATCAATTAGAGTCCCCTCAGATTTGTCAGCAGAGAGAATTATAGCAAGAAGAGCCTGGAATGATGTATGCCATGCCCTAAAGACAAACAACTATCAATCAAGAATACTGTACCCAGCTACACACTCCTTCATAATCGAAGGTCAAAGAAAAACCTTCCATACCAAAGAAAATCTGAAACAATATATCTCCCAAGAAGTAGCCCTACAAAAGCTACTTAAAGATGTCCTACAAATAGAAAACCAACAAGATCACAATAAAGGCCAAGAAACAGCACCCAAACTGAGAATCCAAGAACCATAGGAAGAACCCAGTTGCCGCATCCCCCAGAAGGTGGATAACATGGCAGGAACTCCCAAACACCTCTCAGTCCTAACTCTCAACATTAATGGACTTAACTCTCCAATTAAGCCACGTAAAAAGGCTAGTTAGATTAAAAAGCAAGATCCTTTTATCTGCTGCCTTCAGGAGTCACACCTTTCCCATGAAAACAAACACATTTTGAAAGTGAAAGGCTGTAACAAATCTACGAAGCAAATAGCCCCCATAAACAAGTGAGAGCTTCTATCCTAATATCAGATAAAATATACTTCAAATTAAAATTAGTGAAAAGAGATAAAGAAGGTCGTTTTATACTAATTAAGGGATTTCCCATTCAGGAGGATATTACAAATCTAAATATTTATTCTCCAAACAAAAGACCACCCAGATTTATCCAAGAAACACTACTTTCCTTCAAAGCTCACATAGATCCAAAGACATTAATTGTAGGGGACTTTAACACACCACTATCCACACTAGATAGATTAACTCAGCAAAAACTCAACAGAGAAACTGCAGATCTAAACACCTGCATGGATCAATTAAATTTAACAGATATCTACCAAATATTTCACCCAGTAGCATCAGATACATGTTTTCCCCATCAGCTCACAGAAAATTTTACAAAATATACACCATTTGAGGTCACAAATCAAACTTGTCCAAATTCAGAAACATTATAGTTTTAAATTGCCTTCTCTCAGACCACAAGGGAATAAAATTAGAACTCAACACCAAAATGCACCAAAAAGTCCTGTGACAAATAGAGGCTGAACAACACACTGTTGAAACACCAGTGGGTCATGGAAGAGCATAGAAAGGAAATTCAAATATTCATGATATTCAACAAAAATGAGGGGCTGGGAAGGTGGCTCAGTGGTAGAGCGCTTGCTTTGCATGCATGAGGCCCTGGGTTCGATTCCCCAGCACCACATAAGCAAAAAGAAAAAAAAAGCCAGAATTGGGGATCGCTAGCCTTGAGCTGAAGAGCTGAGGGACAGCGCCCAGACCCAGAGTTCAGGCCCCACGACTGGACACAATAAAAACCAAAAAAACAAAAAATAAAAATGAACACACAAATTACTTGCTCCTCTTGGACACGGCAAAGGCAGTATTCAGAGTGTTTTATAGCTCTTAATTACTAAATCAATAAATTGGAGAGATCTGGAACCAACAATTTAGTGAGATATCTGAACCTCCTTGGAAAAGAGCAACAAGATAAATCCCAATTCAGTAGATGGAAAGAAATAATTGAAATTACATCAGAATTAAACGAATTAGAATCCAAAATAAAAACATAGAAAGAATCAACAAAACAAGAGTTTGTTCTCCAAAAAATTAACAAAATTTATAGATTCTTAGCAAATCTTATCAAAACAACAAGAGAACACACCTAAAAAAATAAACTCAGAGATGCGAATGGAAACAGCATCCCAGAAAAAAAACAAGATTCAGAAGATTAAAAGGAGTACTTCTCAAACCTTTATGCTAATAAGTTTGAGAACTTGGCAGAAATAGATCTTTTCCTAGCAATTATTGACATGCCAAACATCAACCAAGATGAGTTAAACCATTTTAACTGGCCCATATTAAGCATTGAAATAGAAACAGCAATGAGACCTCCCATCTCAGAAAAGCCCAGGACCAGATGGTTTTACAGCGGAATTCTACATGGCCTTCAAAGCAGAGCTCACATCAACATTCCTCCAACTCTTCAATAAAATTGTAAGAGAAAGTTCACTACAAAAATCATTCTTTGAAACCATCATAGCCCTCATCCAAAAACCAGGCAGGGCCTCATCATAGAAAGAGAACTATGGACTCATTTCTTTGATGAACATTGATGCAAAACTTCTCAACAAAATTTTGAGGAGTTGACATCAAAAACTCATCCAAAATATCATACACCACGATCAAACAGGATTCATTTCAGGGATGCAAATATTGATCAATATACACAAGTCAATTAATATAACTCATTACATCAACAAATGGCAAGGATAACCACATAGTTATTTCAATAGATGCAGAATAAGCATTTGACAAATCCAACAAATCCTTTATGATGAAGGTTCTGGAAAAATTAGGAATCCAGGGAACATTCCTCAATACAATAAAGGCTGTATATGACAAACCTACAGCCAGCATTATAATTAATGGTGAAAAACTAAAGCCATTTCCTCTTAACTCAGGAACATTACAAGGATGTCCACTCACTACACTTCTCTTAAATTTAGTATTAGAATGTCTATCTACAACAATAAGACATGATGAAAACATAAAAGGGAGAGGCTGGAAAGGTGGCTTTGTGGTACAGTGATTGCCTAACATTCTTGAGGCCCTGTGTTTGATTCCTCAGCACGACATAGGCAAAAAGAAAAAAGCTGGCAGTGGCACAATGGCTCAAGTGGTAGAGGGCTAGCCTTGAGCTGAAGAGCTGAGGGACAGTTCCCAGGCCCATTGTTCAGGCCGTATGACTGGACCCCCCAAAAAAAAAACATAAAAGGGATCCAAATAAGGAAAGATGAAGTAAAATTCTCCCTCTTTGCAGACCACATGATTTTCTATTTAAAGAATCCCACGACTCCACTCCCAAATTACTGAAGCTGATTCAAAACTGTTGCAAAGCAGCAGGATATAAAATTAACCCTCAATAATCAATGGCTTTTCTGTATGACCACAATGAGGAAAGCGTTGGTGAAATCATGAAAGCAACTCCATTCATAATAGCGCCACCAAAAATACATTATCTAGGAATTAACCGAAGAAGTGAAGGACCTCTATTATGAAAATTTAAAAACCTGAAAAAGGAAATCAAAACAGAACTTAGAAAGTGGATAAACCTCCCATGCTTCTGGACTGGATGGATCACAATCGTGAAAACGGCAATACATCCCAAGGTGATCTACAAATTCAATGCAATACCAATCAATATTCCAACCTCATTTTTCAAGGAAATAGAAGAGGCAATCCAAAAATTCATATGAAACAGTAAAAGACAACAAATAGCGAAAATGATCCTTAGCAGAAAGAATAGTGCTGGAGTAATATCAATACCAAAATTCTAACTCAACTACAATGCCATAGTAATCAAAACAGCTTGGGACTGGCAAATGAAAAGACCTCAGGACCAATGGAATAGAATTAAAACCCAGAAATGAACACACAGATCTATAGCCCGCTAATGATCGATAAGGGAGTTAAAAAAAATAGAATGGAAGAAAGACAATCTCTTCAGTAAATGGCACTGGCAAAATTGGTTAATCACTTGTAGTAAACTAAAGCTAGATCCTTATATATCACCCTGCACCAGAATCAACTCCAAATGGATCAAAGACCACCACGGAGTCAAAGCAGACAGCCTGAAAACATTACCGGGTAGAATAGGAGATACCCTAAGTCTCCTTGGTACAGGCCGAAAAATTTTCTTAATAGAGACCCAGAAACACAACAAATTAAAGAAAGGTTGGACAAATGGGATTGTGCCACGCCTACTCCAGTGGAGTCTGATTAGCATGGGAAACCATCTTTCAGACCTGAGAAAGGGGCTTCAGAGACCTATCTCTGAGTATTGGGACTTCACCGAAGTCTACCTCAGAGAATGGGGCTTTACAGAGACCTGTCTCCGAGTTTTGGGACTTCACTGAAGTCTACCTCGGAGTATAGGGCTTCTAAGAGGCCTACTCCTGGAAAGGCTGGCAAACCCCTGGGAAAGATGTTTCTGCCTTTCTTTTCCTCATAAGAGTGCCTATTAATCTTTTACTGCTTCTACTGCTCTTTGTACTTACTCATTGTCAACATTCCTTTATTCAAAGCTCTCTCTTAAGAGTGTTGATGACTCCAATATCTTATGAGTGTCTTAAAAAATATGACTAACTCACCAGAGTTAAGTGCTACCCTGAAACCCCTCTTATGGAGGCTAGTAGACAAGTTATATGTAATTATAAAAGTATTGGGGGTTTCACGAAGTCACTTCAGCAGAAGGAATTGTTTGTAAGGGACTTACAAGAAGCTGTAGGCTCAGCTAGAACAGAAAGAATGTATGGCAATTGCTGAGATAACTATTTAGGAGAAAGAATTTCCTGCTACTCTCTTTTATTTACTAAGAGACTTGCTAGATCTACGTCTCCTTGAGGTTTACTATTAAAGAAGAAACAGGAAAGATCTTATGGGAAAGTTAAGGCCTCTATAAAGATAGGTAATGGTTAATTGGTGACAAACATCGTAATCGTTGTATTTCTTAGAGATAAGCCGGAAACAAGTGCCTATCAGGTGACCAGCTGGTGACCACCCAAAAATGAAGCCATGCAGCAAGATTGTGTAGCCTTTTGCCCTTTCTCATGAAGACTTTTGCTATAAAAGTTTGTTATCCTCTGCATTAAATCACACTCAGCAGCCACTCCTCTTGTGTGTGAGTTGTCTGTTTGCCATCTCCCCATCCTATACCAGGTTCCTCCCCTAGGTGTCCTCCGTCGTCCCGACAGAGCCCGGTCTGCGGCAGGATTGCATGAAATTGCACAGCTTCTGCATGGCAAAGGACATAGCTAGGAACATCAATAGAAAGCCCATGGATTGGGAGATGATCTTCACTAACCATACAACGGACAAAATATACCTGGAACTCAAAAAAATTAAATCCCCCAAAAACAAATCCTCAAAGAAACAACTGCCCAATAAATAATGAACTAAGGCCTTAAAGAGAAACTTCTCTGAAGAGGAAAGAAGGATGGCCAATAGACACATGACGAAACGTTCAACCTCCCTAGCCATAAAAGAAATGCAAATCAAAACAACATTGAAATACCACCTCATCTGAGTTAGAATGGTTATAATCAAGGATTCAGACCTCTCTAATATGAAAGCGTTTATTTCAAGTAATTATTGTGTTACTACTATTTATTAATTTATTATTAGGCCTTCTTGGAAATATAACCCATGGCTTGTATATATTAGTCTAGTTCTACAATTAAGCTGTACCCCAGCTCTGTTGTATAGTTTTGGAAATTGTTTATGATTTCTTCAATAGTTAGCTATTCTACTTTTCATCTTATCTTTTCTCTCCCCTCTTTTCCCCTATGTGTAGTTTATGTGTTGAAAACTTTCAATTTTATCTTCTAAACTTAAAATGTTGCTGTTGAGTTTACAGAGAAGTCAGTTGTTTTATGACATCTATTAAAATTATATATAGATATATGAATTTCACATGTACGATTGATTCTTAGAGTTCATTGCAATAAGCAACATTTATCTTGTAATATGCACATAGGTATTGAGCAATTGTGATCCTCTCCTAAGAATAGCTTCCATTGTTCTTGCCATGTGAATGCTTAGAGTGCTGTTAGTTAATCATGTCCAAGTGTAATTATTTATCTTTTACTATCTATTGGATTAACTTGCAGATTTATGGACATAGTCCAGTTATTACAAATGAGGAAAACCATGCAGCATGTATTTAATTGGATCTAGCTTATTTCACTTAATATCATTTTCCCTAGTTTTTCCCTTTCCTCAGGAATGGGGTAATGACGTTCTTTCCAATGGAAGCACAGTATTCTATCAATACAACGGAATTGAAGAACCAGAAATGGAATTCACACCTCTAGTCACATAATCTTTGATAAGGAAGTAAGAAACACAGGATGCAATAAAGAGAGCCTCTTAAAAAATTGTGCTGACAGAATTGGCTGTACAAAGAAAACTGAAGTTAGATTCTTATATATCCCCCTGTACTAAGATTGATTCCAAATGGATCAAAGACCTCAATGTAAGTCCAGATACTTTGAGAATATTACAGGAAGAGTTAGGAGAAAAATGAGGAGGGCTCCTTGGCACAGGAGAAAACTTTCAAAGTAAGTTTAGATAAATGGGAATACATCAAGCCAAATCAATCATTAGTCAGACTCAAAAGCCATGAAGGAAAAGAGATAGTGTAGCACAGATTTATTAGGGAGCAAACTTACATATGAGAACCTGAGACAATGTATACCAATACTCCCTTATCTACATAGGTTATCTATAGTGGGTTTACATGAATATAAGAGTTTTCTGGTGGGGATTAGTAAGAAAATGCTAAAACGTAGATAGTACGTGAAATGAGTTGTAACTGAATCAAGGAAGGGGGGTCTAGTTCAAAGTCTTGGCTTGGTGCCAGCAAACTAATTTATATCTGCACAAAGGAAGAGGGATAAAAGAGGAGTGGATATAAATAAAAGCACTCGTCTGAAGCCTCAAAGTAAGGACCCCAGTTTGGTGTGATCCAAGCAGTCTCTAACATGAGTTTTTTTTTTTTAAATTAACAAGCATTATTTTAGATTTTTACAGAGTGGAATGGTGCATAGTCACAGGCAATGTCTGCTATGTCAGGTAATCCAGTCTGCTCATTCACATGTTACCCAATATCCAGGTTTCAACACAAATGACTGCAATGAGATTGTACAAATGAGACTGTAACTTTTCCCTCTCATGAATCAAAATTCTGTCAAATGATCTCTGTCTTCCAGATGTTTACACAACATGTCTCATGATCTTTTCTACTATTTTGTCTTCATTATTGATGTACAAAGTACTTTTGTTGTTGTCTTGTATGTATATGCCATTTTTGGGCCTTGAACTCAATGTTTAATGTTCTCCCTTTAATAGTCTCCCTTGTATTTTTTGCTCATGGCTGATGACACTATTCTTTGAGCCACATCTTTACCTTCTGCTTCTGGCTGGATAGTCAGAGATAACTTCACATTTTTGTCTGTTTGGACTGACATTGAACTAAGACATTCAGGTCTTAGCCTCCTGAGTTTCTAGGATTCTACACATGAATGGCTAACACCAAGCTTTGCTATACTGTGATTTTAATTATGTGTTAGGAGAAAGTGAAAGTATATTTGTGTTAAGAGTGCAATTTTCAGATACAAGTTTGAATCAACTTTATATAGTGTAACTGTTATCAATTTTAACAGTTAAATCAATGAATGTTACACATTCCCACAGAAATATAATTGAAAATAAAAGGCATAATTTTTTCTTAAAACGAGTAAAGGAACCATGAATTTCTTTCACTTTACAATTCATGTTTTATATAACTTTAATTAGCAGACTTCCATGACCAAAAGTAAATATATTAATTTTATACTACAAGAAGCAAAGTGATTATAGTTAAAGATAGATATTTCATCACAGCCAGAAGATAACTTTTGAGCATTCTCACTAAAATGTTACATGCAGAAATTAATGGATATAATGTAGCTTGATCATTACATTGGGATTACCACTCCATACTTCATAAATGTTTAAAAAATAATTATGTAGCTAGGTGCCAGTGGCTTATGCTTTTAACCGTAGCTACTAAGAAGTCTGAGAGCTGAGAATCATGGTTCAAAGGCAGCCTAGGCAAAAAAGTCTGTGAGACTCTTATCTCCCATGAGCCTCTAGAAAACTCACAGTGGCTCAAGTGGTGGAGCACTAGTTTTGAGCTGAACTGCTGAGGGACAGCATCAATGCCAAGATTTCAAGCCCCATGACCAGCAGAATTTAAAAATAAACAGTTACAAATAAATAAATATTTTGACATAAATGTTAAAATACATACTTTAATTGTACATCTATTTTTTTTCTGCCTAATATCCTATTCTTAGGAAGACGTTTTTGTGTAACCCTGTGTTCTTGATTAGAAGACCGGAACAAAGGCAATAATGAAAATATTCAAGGAAAATACTTGAAAACAATAGTAAAACAAACGCAGACAGTCCTGTTTTTACTGGTTCCAATGAGAATATACATTAAAGTGTCACCTTTTTGTTATCATTTAAAGAGCAATAAATAAACTTTAATTAGCAGTGAAGAAGGGAACAGAAAAATGTGCTTGAAGTCAGCTTGACTTTGAACAATCCAACATAAGCTAATGGATTTACCTTGTTTTTCTATGTAGTTACCAAAATAATAGAGAGAAATACCTTAAGGCAGGAAAATAGCTAAGCCTTAGCAGTAAACTTTTGTATATAAAATAATGGTAAGGGTCTGACTCTTTCAAAGTCAGGCTTGCAAAGTGGAGAAGTGTATTTGCTTTAGTGTGAACAATAAAAAATATAAAAATCCTTTATTAATGTTTTACATATGTAGACTAGGACTTCTCATGTTGGAGAAGAGGAAAGGTATGAAAAAGTTCAAGATTGACTATTCCCCAAGATCATTCTTATTTATTTAATTATTTATTTTATATTTTTTATTAAAAAAATTTTTTTGGTCTGGTCGTGTGGACTGAACTCTGGGCCTGGGTGCTGTCCCTCAGCTCTTCAGCTCAAGACCAGCACGCTACCACGAGCCACAGCACCACTTCTGGCTTTTTTCTTTTTGCTTATGTGGTGCTGAGGAGTCGTACCCAGGGCCTCATGCAGGCAAGGCAAGTGCTCTAACACTGAGCCACCTTCCCAGCCCTATCATTCTTATTTATAATGTATATCAATGAAAGTAGCCTTGATTCCTCTTAGTATCATGCTTGTTTACATTTAAAAGCATTATTTGTTGCTGGGTTATAAGCTGCAAACACTTGAGTATTAATAAGCAGTCATTTCTTAAGAAAGGAAAGTTATTGTGTTAACAAACCTAAAATATCAAAGACTCAGCATAGTGGAAATTATTTTCTAGCTGTATCACAATTAGTAGGTATAGAATTTGTTTCCCATTGTTCCAGTGGACCCATTTTTGTTATCTTCTTTTTCACCATCTAGTGATTTTATAACATCCTATACCATCCTGGGATGTCTGTATCTTTACTGGATTCTCTAATTTCTGTTGGAAAGTTAGGTAGGATAGGAGATTGTATTTTTGTTTCTGTTGTAACTTAAAATCTTATTTTGTATTACTTTAGAAACTGTAACTCAAAATGACATAAATTATCTTTATGATATTAGGAGACAGATTTCATTTTCATATTCTTATCCTAGCCTTCTACATAACTTTGGTACTTAGTAATCCTCCAATGTGAAAATAAATATAGGGAGCTTCTTATGTAAATATTATTTAGAATTTCAAGACTTCATTAATGCAAGGCCCTTAGTAGTATGTTCATCATACATGTGTCCAAAGCCGGTGGCAACTTTTTCTTATTCTCAGAAGCTAGTGAAGGGTTAAAGTCTTGTGGCAGTGACCACTTGTTGCTTGTTTAAGATCAGCAAATTAGCAGAGCAACACGTGGTGGTAATCCAACCACCTGGTTGGTTGTGTGCCTTTATAAGTCCTGCAAATCTTTAGCTTGGGGCTCTCTTCCTAGCATCTGTTGTGTCAGAGTGTAGTATGAGGCCTGAGCTGCAGCCCTTTAAATAAAACCTTAAAACAGCTGTAAAGTCTGACTCTCAGTGGTCTTCTTGGTGGCAGTCCTGCGACCTGGGCACAACATATTAGTGGGGGCTTATCCAGGATCCCCCCAAAGACCCCTGAGACCTCAGTCTCCAAACGTAAAACAGTGCTGTCTTTGTTAATTTGTCTTGCCCTGTTGTTGTATGTTTTACTTTCATTTTCCTTTGTGAGGTTGGCCGCTCTGGTTCATACTGTGAAAAGGGATGTTAAAGCAGACATGCTTGCATGACAACCATGGAGGAACTGGGAGACTTCCCAGATCCTCTTGTGAAGGGGTTTCCTTGGAATCCCACCAAGCGAATTGTGGGTCGGTGGTCCTTGGAAACCCGCCGTGTGAATTGTGGTGTAGGGGTCCTTGGAACCATGCCGTGAGAATTGTGGGGCATGGGTCGGTTCGGTGTTGGGCCAGAAATGGCAAAGAGTGCCTCCTAACCGAGGCTTAACTAGCCACTGTGGGTCGGATCTTTCTGCTGTGGGGCATGGGTTGGTGTGGAACCCCCCAGTGTCAGGAGTCAGTGGACCAATTTGGGAGATCTCCACTTAGTAACTGTCAGACCTGCGTGTGTTTTGTTTGTAGTATTTATTGGTTTTTTTTTTTTTTTGACTGTACCACTGACAAGACTGGAAACCGTGGGTAACAGTTCATCTAGCCCCCTAGTCTTACAAAAAGAAACTAAGAAAAAGAAATTGTACCCCCCCAGTATTTCAAGGAGATAACTTGGAAGAAGAATTGTTTCCTCCCCCATAGTCCCCTTCCCAGGTTCCTTTTGCAGAACCTGAGAATGTTCAAGAGGAGGAGGGAGCTATGGAACCATCAGCCGAACCCTAAGCACCTGCTCTTAAACTTTCTGAGGGGCCAGTCACTCAATGACGCTGTAGGATCAACCCCCCTTATAATGTAGCGCTTTTCCCTTACACACTGTAGGTCCTGTGGATGCAGATGGTTGACAGCAATTCCAATATTGGCCATTTTCTACCAGTGATCTATACAATTGGTGCACCTAATATGCCCCCTTTTCTAAAAAGCCCCAGGATTTAATTTGTTTGCTTGAAACTATTCTCTTTACTCACCAGCCCACTTGGGATGATTGTAGTCAGCTTTTGCAGGTCCGTTTTACCACGGAAGAGAGAGACTGTATCCTAGAGTCCACTCGGAAACATGTCCCTGGCCCCAAAGGAGCACCCATCATGGATCCTGCCCTAATCGCTGCCTATTTTCCTGAGCTCTAATCAACATGGGACTACAATACAGTTGAAGGTAGGGAGCAACTCCTCATCTATCGCCAGGCTCTGTTGGCAGGTCTCACGACGGCTGCTCGCCAGCCTACTAATATGGCAAAAGTTTATGATGTTAGACAGGGAAGAAGTAAAAGTCTGGCAGCACATCTTGAGAGGCTCACGGAAGCTTTTAGTCAACATACCCCATATGATCTTGAGACCCAGGAGTAGGCTCAGATGATTGTGTTTGCCTATATAAATCAAGCTGCACCAGACATAAAGTTAAAGTTGCAGGCTCCAGACAGACTTGGTGAAAAGTCTATTAGGGATCTAGTAGCAGTGGGGAAAAGGTTTACAATAAGAGACAGACAGAGGAGCAAAGACAGGAAAGGAAGGACAGAGAATGTGAAATTGAGCTTGAAAAGAGAGACCGGGCCAAGGAAAAGAGGCCAGACTTGTTGGACTCGTCACTATCGCATGTCGAGCATACCTGGTTCACAGACTGCAGCAATTTCATTAGAGATTGGAAAAGGTTCGTGGGCGCAGCAGTCACCACGGACACTGAGATAGTGTGGGCAGAAGCACTCCCCCGGGGAATGTCTGCACAAAGAGCAGAACTAACGGCACTAACAAAAGCCCTACAAATGGGAAAAGGGATGAGACTAAATATTTACATGATCAGTCGGTTTGCTTTTGCCACCGTGAATGTCCATGGAGCCATTTATCAAGAGACGGGGCTGCTGACAGCTGAGGGAAAGGCTATTAAAAACAAATAAGAAATTTTAAGCCTCATCCGGGCCTTTTGGGAACCAACAAATATTGCCATTATGCACTGCCCTGGCCATCAAAAGGGAACGTATTCAATAACCAAAGGAAATAACTTGGCCGATCAGTCAGCTAAGGAGGCGGCCCTCCAGCCCAGAGCTGAAGTAGACCCAGGGCCATGAGCTTTGCCTCCTGAGCCCAATTCTCCCAAGGCTTGGAGTGGATAAAGAAAATTCCCATGGCCTATAAACCCCCAGACAGAGAAGTAAATAAAGACTGGTAGGAAACTGGTGAGGGGAAACTTATCTTGCCACAAAGATTGGTCAAGGGGTTTCTTAAGAGAATCCATCGGGTCTCTCAAATGGGAACCCGAAGAACACAGGACTTGCTCTGACACTCAGAAGTAAAAATTAGGCAAGGAAATTAACTCATTGAGGACATTGTTAAAAATTGTAAAGTTTGTCAGCTCACCAATGCCCCTAATCAGCCGGTTACGAAAGGAACTCGCTTCCGTGGAAATAGGCCAAGTGTGTATTGGGAAGTAGACTTCACAGAAATTAAAACTGGAAAATTTGGATATAAATATTTGCTAGTTTTTGTAGACACCTTTTCAGGATGGGTTGAAGCCTACCCAACAAAGCATGAGACTGCTAACGTCGTGGCTAAGAAGATCCTGGAAAAAATCCTATCCAGGTATGACTTCCCATCCACCATCGGGCAGGACAATGGACCGGCCTTCATCTCAAAAGTAAGTCAGGGAATAGCCATGGCACTGGGGACAGATTGGAAATTGCACTGTGCTTATAGACCCCAGAGTTCAGGGCAGGTAGAAAGAATGAATCGGACTCTAAAAGAGATCATAGCTAAATTGGCTTTGGAGACTGGCACAGACTGGATATCGCTCCTTCTTTTTGCCCTGTTTAGAGTAAGAAATTAACCCTTTTTTCAAGAGAATTTGTTAGTATTTTGGAATTATGCTTAATATTTATTTGATTGCTATTTTTAAAGAATGCACCACCCAATACTGGTTCTCTTCTAACTTTTTTAGGTCTAATCTATTTCTGAACGAACACAGCTATTTGAATAAATGAACTGCTTATTGAAGTTGAATCAGAAGAAAAGAGATGTTTCTGTGTGTATGTCACCTTAAAAATATACCTACAAGCTATTTATCTTAAAATCATCTATTTTTCATTATATTTAGATTCTGATAAAATTTAGCCTCTCAACTCACACAATGATAATGCAGTCTTATTTCATGCCTCCTAAAAGCAACCAACAAATTACTTTGTTTTAAAAATATTTTTTTTAATTTTTAAAATTATTATTGATTTAAAAATATATTTTTTTTACAAAATTATGCAAGGCAAGTGGCATATTAGATATATAGAGTCATGTTCAGACTCTATGGTGGAAGCCAGAAAGGGAAAAAAATCATGTTTTTATTCTTCCTTGAACCACTCTGATTTACTTCATCTATTTCTGAAAGAATAAAATGCTGGCTTTGCAGCCTTTTGCTTGATATCCACAATGTGACATGCTTCTTTTATTAATAGAAGAATTTGGAGAAAGGATGCGAATTCACACTAGAAAAAGGAGAAGAGGAAAAGAGAAGGAGAAATCTAGATATTTTATTCTTCCTCATCTCACTCACAAGGTCTGGATAATGATTGTGGATATTAGATACATGCTCTAGAGTGATTAAACACTTTGTAGAACAAGTTAACCCCTCAAGTGATCACATAAAGAATGCTTATTTATAAATAAATAATAGCATTAAACAGGAAGTGTTATCTATTTGTTTAGTACTTATTTAGTATTTGTTTAATTCTGGTGTGCTGTAGTCAACTATCATAAAGGTATACAAGAATGGTAAGAAACTGATATCTTAATATCATATTCTAATATTAGCTTTATTCTTGCTGTGTTTGAGTTTTGTATCAATTTCACATGATATATTCTTCCAGTGTAGATGTTGAAAAAGAACATACCCTGTGGAAATATGCTATTTTTTAGCTAAGGGAAAAGAAGTTAGCTCTTAGACACAGACAATGCGATAGAAATCTTCCCCTAGAAATAGTCTTTGATCATTTCTGATTCCTTTTTGTAAGCTGAAGTAAGACAAATGACCCATCTTGACATTGCAGAGTAGAGGTAAATCTCACCTACAAGAAGCTGATTCAGGACAGAGTAATACGCCAAGATATGCACCACTTGAGATAAAGAGGAAAAAGAAGAGAACTACAATACAATCAATCATAATTACCATCACATGTCTCTGCAGGAAGGAAGCTATTATGTACCTTTGTTTCTAAAACCACTGAGATCTTCAAATCATGACTTTTATGCTTGGATGTTACTGGAATTAGAGAACATTTTGATACTGAGACAGCATAAAATCTCAAAGAAATCTGGGGTAAACATTTAATACTACATTTTGTTTTGCTAGGAAAAGAAACCATTTTATAGACAATAATTTATACTAGTAACTTTTTTTCAGGAACTGGATTTTGTTAACATATGTGAATATCCACCTGCATAAATGTCTTCATTTATCTGGATCTTGTGCAGCATAGTCAAGTAGATATGGGAGTTCTTCAGTAGCACTTTTTTAAAAGGTAGAAAATGTGGACAGGGAACCAATACACATATTTTTCCACTGTCACCATCCACATCCTCTGTCTTCCTTTATAGGAAACACACCCAATCAATAAAAAGGCTTGGATAATTAGTTCTTGACTTTGAAAGTGGAAGCAGAATGTTATGGATGTTAGAGATGACTGTTATTGTTTTTTTTACATAATAATGTCACATGCAAAAGCCCTATGAGTCCTGCAGATCTTAACACTGAACTTCCTTAGGGATGTGATAGGAATGTCAGGTGTACTGGAATTAGTATTGTTTTCCACTTCCTTTTGTACCACCTGACCTAAATTATAATACATAATAATAGAATGGAAAAGTAATGCCATCTTAAAAAAGTCATTTAGAGCTCTGGGAATGTGGCTTCACGGTGCAGTGATTGCTTAGCATGCATGAAACCCCTGGGTTCAATTCATCAGTACCACATAAACAGAAAAAAGTGGTGCTCTGCCTCAAGTGGTAGAGTGCTAGCCTGAGCCAAAAAAAAAAATAGCTCAGTAAGATTTCCCTCACCCTGAGTTGAAGCCCCAGGACTGCCATAAATTCATTTAGCTAGTAAATGCCAAATAAAGAACCTATACTTGCAATATATAATTGCTCATTCCAACTATGACCTATCAATAGTTCATAATTCATGTACTTTACCTACATTAGAATATTGCATTGAGAAAAAAACCGTTTTGTTAATAGGTCATGGCAATTAATGTCAGGAATGTGCTTAGATATAAGGTGAAAATTAATCCTTGAAATTCAAAGATTTCAGGCTATTGAGTGGTCACTACTAATCACAATGGGAAGGGTAGTATAAGTGAGATTTGGAAATCTTTTTGCTCAGTTATGGCAATAAAAATGCACAGGCTAATTGATACTTGTGAAAGAAGTGAAGAAATAAATCCAGATGAAAGAAATAAATGATAATAATAACTAAATTATACTAGAAACTGTTCTAGGGAATCATTTTTGGTTATTGAAGAACTAGTTATCAACTAGGCTTATTCCTCATAGCCTTTAGCATCCTAAGTCACTTAATTTAGTTGTTAATGTCTGTGTGATAAGTTGTATCACACTCAATGTTGTTCTATCATATCTGATCTCCTTTGCTTTCTAAAAATCTCAGCCTTTGCTGGGTCATAGAGGAGCTCTACATGGAGTCTTTTGAGGAACCTACATACAGCTTTCCAAAGTGGTTAAACAAGTTTACATTCCCACCAACAATGCAGTAGGGTTCCCTTCTGTCAACATCCCCTCCAGCATCTGTTGTTACTAGAGTTCTTTATTATAGGCATTCTTACTGGGGTGAGGTGGTATCTCAATGGTGTTTTGATTTGCATTTCTTTTATGGCTAGGGAGCTTGAGAATTTCTTCATTGGTGTCTATTGGCCATCTTTCTTTCCTCTTCAGAGAAGTTTCTCTTTAAGTCTTTAGCCCACTTATTTATTGGGTAGTTGTTTATTTGAAGAGCTGTTTTTGGGGATTTAAGTTTCTGAGTTCCAGGTATATTTTAGATATGAGACTCTTCCCATAAATTGTTATATACACACAATGGAATTCTATGCCTCCATCAGAAAGAATGACATTGCCCCATTTGTTCGTAAATGGAAAGACTTGGAAAAACAGTATGTTAAGTGAAGTAAGCCATGCCCAAGAAACATAGGTCCCATGGTTTCCCTTATTTGCAGTAGCTAGTATATGTCTGAGTCAAGCAGAAAAGTTTAGATAAGTTGTTAGGGAAATGAACCCTAAGATATGTATTCAATTTTTTTTTCTTTCATGCAATAGTTTCTAACATATTTATAAGATTATTTCTTTGTTGTTTTGTATGTCCCTCCCCCATGGTATAACCCCTGCTTTCACTGTATATGATGTTGGTGTAATTTGTGGAGGGTAAGGGAAAAACAAATCGATTAAATAGGGATACAGGTGGACACATTGCAACAATGAGATGTACAAGTCGTTATGTCGAAAAATGAATTTTACAACTTTGGTGAGGGGGGGAGGGAGGGAAATGGATTGGGGGGGGGTGGGGTCAGGATGGGAAGTGATGGGAAGGGGAAACAAAGGAGGAGGCTACAATGCTTAATAAGAAATGTACCCATTATATTGCTCATGGAATTGTAACCCCTCTGTACAGTATTTTCACGCTAAAAAAAGAAAAAATCTTTCTCTATTTCTCTATTAACATTTATTTATACTAAGTTCACATATGTGGACATCAGAGGATGCTAAATTAAGAGTCCCATAGCTCATGAGTCATTAATGAAACAACATGGAAAAGAAGGGATTATTTATTGTTACCTCAAATTTTCTGAAAAGCTGTAATGTCATCATTTGATTCAAATTTCGATTATTTGTCTAGTGTCATTAAGTGCACATAAATGCAAATATGAGCTGGATCCTGGTTGTTCACTCCTGTTATCCTATCTACTCAGGAGGTTGAGACCAGAGGATTGTGGTTCAAAGCCAGCCTGGTCAGGAAAATCCATTAGACAATTATCTTCAATTAGCCACAAAAACCTGGATGTGGTGCTGTAATGAAAGTGGTAGAGTGCTCAACTTGAATGGAAGAGGTGAGGGACAGTACCCAAGATCAGAATTCAAGCACCTCGAACAAAAAAAATCGAAATACGACTTTAATTTTCCCCAAAAAGGAACTATGAAGTCACTCGTTATCTTCCAAAACAGAGAAAATAATTCCAAAGTGATTCAGTACACCTACTTTTGCTGAATTATTGACATTATGGCTTCTTTGCTGGACATATCTTCTTTTAAAAATTGTCAAATATTAGCTTTATAATACACTTCATCTGGTATTTCCTGTTTCAAAACAAAAGTCCATACAATTGATGTCACTTAGATTTCTTATTACCTCAGTTCAAAGCCAATCCAAGCAGGAGAGTTTGTCAAATTCTTATTTCTACTTAAACAACCAAAAGCCAGAAGTTGAGTTTTGGCTCAAGCATAGCTTTGGGGGCAGGTGGGCAGGAAAGACAACTGTTCAGGGACAGGGTCCCGCCTCTGAGCTCGAGCCCCAGAAGTAGAACAAACTAAACAAACAAGCAAACAAAAAACCCCAATATTTCTTTGGGACCATCCTTAAAGCAGTGGTTTGAGTAGAGGCTCCTTTTGCTGATCATACTCACTGTATCCTGTTTTTTGGAATCCTTATTGCTATGACTAACTCAGGAATGGATAACTGACTTTTGCAACAAGAGAATCATCTCAGGTGTTAAATATCCATGCATATGACATTTTAAAACATCCATGTCTTTGTTTCTTTGCAGTAGTACACTGTAAAACAAAGTTATTTCCTTTTGTTCTATGCTGGCCTTCAAATGGCATATTGTTTCCTTTTGTAATACTCTCAAATAGAATTTTACAGAAAAGTTTTATATGAGTAAAGAGCAACTTGAAAAAGTCAGGAACAGAGTTTCCTTCGAGCCTTCGATTATTTTCTTGTATAGTAAAAAGGACAGCCAGGGGCTGGGAAGGTGGCTCAATGGTAGAGTGCTTGCCTTGCATGCATGCAGCCCTGAGTTTGATTCCCCAGCACCACATAAGCAAAAAGAAAAAAAGCCAGAAGTGGCGCTGTGGCTCAATTGGTAGAGCGCTAGCCTTGATCTGAAGAGCTGAGGGACAGCGCCCAGGCCCAGAGTTCAGGCCCCAAGACCAGACCCCCTCCCCCATAAAAGGATAGTACAAATTAACTTGAACTTTGTCATTTCCTATGTTCAATTTCTCCCCTGGATTCAGTTTCCACTTCCTATATCAGTTCCTTCCACTTACTTCCAGTAACAATCTACCGTACTGCTCCAAGCAAAAATGAATGTCTTCTAGTTTCATTGAAATAACACAAAAACATCTTTGGACATGAGGTAACACGTGTTTCAGAGACAAATTAGTAATGAGAAAATATGGAATTTTCATGTCTTATAAAATATTGTCCATGTGCATATGGCCATATAAGATGATGTTAAGTAAAATGAACCCCAAAATAGGGACACAGTTTGTTTTTCCTTTCTTAATATTGTTTTTTTAATATATCTAACTTGTACTATGTGTTTTTTTTTTTGTTTCTCTTCTATTTTCTTCCTCCATGGTTTAGACCGTTCCCATTGAATTTGATGTTGGTTACCTGCATCTTGCAAATACATTTTTCTAATGTGGGGAAGGGAAGGAAAATAAAATGCTGAAACAAGAATACAGCATGACCAGTTGTAACAATGAGAAGAACAAGACACTATGTTCAAAACAAACTTTACAACTTGGGGATGGAGGAGGTAGTTGAGGCGGTGAGGAAAAAAGGGATGGCAGGGGAAAAACAAAAGAGGTAATAATGCTCGCTAGATAATGTACTCATTAACTTACTTATGTAACTCTAACCCCTCTGCACACCATTTTCACAATAAAAAACATGAAAAAAAAACATTATCCTGGTGTACATTAAGTTCAAATTTCCTAAGTGCTCTGTAAATTAAGACCAATTTTAAGTTTAAGGAAGTTTTCAGAAACATTTTATTGTGAGTGTGTGTGTTGTGCTTTATTTCCCAAGTGTACATAAGTTAACAGAAGGAGAAATTATAGGAATAGGAAAAAGAGAAGTTCAGTGTTTAAGTATAATGTTTCAATACACTATAGAAGACTCTGCAAATAAGACAACTTTGAAACAATAAAGCCAAGATCAGTATGTAGATCTATGGGAGTGATATAGACAAAGCATTATTCCTAAGTGGAACATGAAGGATGAGGCGATGCTCTTTCTTCTACTAGCTCTAAATCATGGTAGCTAATCATGCACATTTGGGAAAAGGAGAATGGAAGAATAATTCTGGTTCCAAGCAAGTCAGATATAAAAGCATGGACTTAACTGGAAAAAGGCCATGTTGAGAGAGCAAGAATTATACTATCAATGAACTGGTGGCTAAGATCACATTTCTTTTTCTTTTTCTTTTTTTTTTCCTTTTTTTGATGGTATTGGGGTCTGGACTCCTGGACAGGGACTGTCCCTCTACACTTCAGCTCAAAGATTGTGCTCTACCTCTTGGGCCACAGTGCCACTTCCAGTTTTCTGGTGCTTTATTGGAGATAAGTGCATCAGAAACTTTCCTAGTCATGCTGGATTTGAACTGCAATCTGCAGATCTCAGCCTCCTGATTACCTAGGATTATAGGCGTGAGCCACTGGAACCCTACTTAGGATTATATTCCTAACTGTGTACACTCGGCATATGTAATGTGTATGTTCATCTATCTTTATATGAATTTGAGTTTAAAATCTGGTCTTCAGCTTAGATTTTACACTCACAAAAATGTTTGTATTTTAAAAGTTGATACTCCTGGAGAAATAAAACTTAAGAAAGTAAATGATTCTGGGATGTTTAGTTTGCATCCAGCCTGGGCAGAACAGTTTTTAAGACACTATCTATAATTAACCAGCCAAAAGCTGCATTGGAAGAATGGATCAAGTGATGGAATACTAGTTTTGAGCAAAATTGCTGAATAAGAGCTTGAGGTTTTTGCATACATATATACAAACATGCACATACACACAGAGGCACTTATATATTCAAATACACATATGAAACAACTCTCAGAATGTGTAGAAAATTTAGGAAATAATAGAAAATATGTCTTAAGACTAGAATCAAGTGATAGTTTTTAATATGAGAAATTCCACAAGTGAATTTTCTTCAAAAAAGCTTGAGAATATTACATAGGTAGGGACCAGAGATAATAAGAAAGTCAAGTAATCATTATTCAAGGGATCAGATCCATGGAGGAATGAATCAGAGACCCCTTCAGGTGCATCTGAATAGGTTCATATCCTGTGTCAAATGTTAGAACATCTTTGAAAATAGAAGATAAAACAGTCTGAGCAGTCACTCTGGTGGATATCACTGGAGAAGTTCAAAATTTCTAATCTGTATCTAGATTAAAGAAGCCAACAAACTATGCTTGGACAATGTAATACAAGCCAAAAATTCTAGCACTTAGACTAGGACAGCAGATTAGAGAGTGGAATTACATAGTGATATATTCCCTGAACTATGTAGTATAATTTTGTCTCAATAAAACAAACCAAGAAAGGAATAAAAAATAAAGAAGAAAGGAATACACAGTTGGAAGTTTGAGCTAATTTTGTCATTATGTTTTCAGAAGGCAAGTTTCCTATTGAAATGCAACTCATATATAATCCTCAGTTGTGTTTTAAAGGTTGTCTTCATTACAG
This sequence comes from Dipodomys spectabilis, assembly GCF_019054845.1. Lineage (NCBI taxonomy): Eukaryota > Metazoa > Chordata > Mammalia > Rodentia > Heteromyidae > Dipodomys > Dipodomys spectabilis. The sequence goes on from NW_024870964.1 coordinate 2,467,563, forward strand.
AACATTCATACATGCAAAAGAGCTCACGATTCCCAAACAAAAATTTGAAAAAAGTAAGCATCATTCTGTTGGATTCCAAAGAAATGTTGAAGGATTACAAAAGCTTAAGCCTGGAGAAATAAGAAAGTTCATTTAATGTAGGACTTTGTAGAACTGGCTGAATTAGAATTTAGATTTAAAAGAAATATTTTTGTTTGTAATTTCATATTTTATATGATACTACAAAATTGTTTTCAAGTAGAAGATTTAATTTAGAAATTCACAAATGATTCTGGCATTCTATTTGCCTAACATATTCTCTCAAAGAGGTATAATTAGAACTTAGTTAATAGATAATTCCAACAGTTCATGTGTAACATGATAATGTGAATATTCTAGACAAAGTTGCTAACAAATTGATTATATTAATTTATAAATTTATAAAAAGAGCAATTTTTTGAGACTTTGGTGTGACATGGTATGAAGAGAGTAATTGTGTGACATCTTTTTCTTCTACCTATATATAACAGAGGAATAAATTTTCTTATTTATGTACCTCTGTATACAATGAGAAAAATGCTAGGTTTGGGGTTTGTTTTTATTTTATTTTTGTTATTTAGTTTGTCCTAGGGCTTAAACTCTGGGCCTGGGCACTGTTCCTGAGCCTGTTTTTGCTCAAGCCTAGTCCTCTACTACTTGAACCTCATTGCCACTTGTGTCTGGCTTTTTGTGAGCAGTTTAATGGCGATAAGAATCTAAGGAACCTTCCTGCCTGGGTGGGCTTTGAACCATAATCTTCAGATCTTAATATTCAAATATTCAGATCTCCTAAATATCTATGATAGATAAAAATATGACTATAAATAATATTTGCAAGTGTTCTGATCACAAGAATAGCAGTGGGGGAAAAATGATGCAGCAAAATTTAGTGTTGTGTTCTTTCCACGATAGGAAAGGCATCACATTAGCAGAAGTGAAGTATTTCTTCACAATAGTGATAAGCTAGTCATGATGTGAATTTAGGAAATTTTATAGTGCACCTTACAAGTTGGAAACTGTTGGGCTAAGATGACTTTACGGCATATAACTTAGGAATGATGGACATAGAAATAATAGCTTACACTGATGAACAAATGTTTACTCTTGAGGAATTAATTATTATAGATACTTCATAATTTTATCTTCTACAAGAATGTGGCTATTTTTTCTGTTGACTTTTAAATATGTAATGCCCCATTGGAAACTGCATCTATTGAAGATTTAAATAAAATGCAAACAGGTACTGTTTTGAATGTCTCTGGTATGGCATGCTTAGAATTTGTAAATGAGTATTAGTACTCATAGGAATCTTGAAGAACACATATATTCTATCCTCTTAACAATTAATTAGTTTTAAAAGTTAGAAGTTTCCATAGAATTGAACAGTTTTCTGTTTTAGTATGAGACAATACTAAAATAATAATTTTCTTCAAAATAATGGCAAGTATCGTCTAAAAATATTGTATAGTTTGATAACATTCAAGTTGATGACCGTCTGATAAAGAAAGGTGTAATTAATTCAAATTTGTAGCCAAAACGTTCATTTTTTTAAAAAAGGTAATACACATAGAACAATATTTACTATACCAATACAGAAAAATTATATTTTATGCAACCCATTTTTAATTTAATTTTATTGTCAAGGTGATATATAGAAGAGGTGTAGTGATTTTAAGGTAGTGAATACATACCATGATGAACTTTTACCCCTTCCCTCATTTTTCTCACACTTTTCCTTCTCCCCAATACCCCGCACAAGTAGTAATGTAAATTTACAACATGTTGTCTTGTGAGTATTGCTATTGCATTGGTTTGCCCTTTGTCATTTTTCTCGCCATTTTGTTGTTCCTCTTCCCTTGCCAAATTAAGATAAATGTATATACAATACACAAGATGCTGAAATCAAATAAAACAGGGGATAACCCAAAGGGGAAAACACAAAAGAAAAAAGAAATCACATACTACATTAAAAACAACAACCACAAAGGAAAACCTCTGTTTCCATACCCAGGAGTTCATTTTGCTCAGCATCATCTTATGTGGTCATATATACATAGATATTGAGCAATTCTGCTCAACTGCTAGGACCATCCTAGACATTTCCTACTTATTACAAATGAGGAAAACCATGCCATCTGTTTCTTTGTGTCTTGTTAATTTTACTTAGTAGGATTGTTCCAATTCTTTCAATTTCCACATGAATTGGAAACATATAATTCTATCGTGCATATATAAACCACATTTTGTCAATTCGTTCATCTACTGAGTGACATATTGGTTTAAAACATGATTGCATGTAAGTATAACTTAGGCTCATTAAAAAATGACAGATGCCATTTCCCATGACATTCTAAAATCATGATTTCTAAGTAAGATAGGATTTTATGGAAGTACAAGTGTTGAGATATCTGGATGAGTCTATTTATGTATTGCACTGAATTAAGCAGGAAGACATCCAATATCATATAGGAAAAAATGGTAGTGACAAAATATTTCCCTTGAGTAAGATATAGGAGGCTGCCAGAAGTATGAAATAGTTCAGATCATTTTGAAGAATTTAGAAATGCAAGCTCAAGTATTTGTCTGTAAATAATAACTATGTAATTAGAAAGGCAAAAGAAGGGGAAGAGAAGAAAATAACTGACAGCAGATCATTGTCTCAAGTTAGAGTATAAAAAGACCTAATCTATAACTTCAAGTTAGCGAGAGACCAATATAATATGTCCCACTTAATTTAGGTACGTGCAAAATATTTACTTGGCATTTTCCTACTTTAATGCTCAAAAATAAATGAAGACTTATAAGAAAAGTTATGTGATTGCCATTGCTTCAACCAGAACACTAACTGTGATGAGCCTTTTTTCTCACTTTGCACTTTGAAAATAATCCCTAAGTTGGTGATGCTGTGGCTGATTAGAGTAAGAGTTAGGGGCTTTCACTTGTACAATTATCCCAGAATAGTTTAAAGCAGTTTTTCCCCTAAGTTATCCAACTACATTTTCTGAAGCTGTACTTTGAACACACCCTCACATCTGAGAATATTATTTGAAATTATACTTCAGCATTTCTTGGGACATTCTGTTTTGTGCACATTCCTTTTGAGTTCATAGTGCTCTATTTCCAGTTCATTTTTATAAACTAATAAAACATTGTTCAACTACCACTACTTGATTGCACAGGCCCAGTCTATGTATGAAGGTACTTTGTCTAGGTTAAGCAATAGGATAATACTCACTCTCTGAGGAGAAAATTTCCACAATATAACATGCCAACATTAGAGGATGTAGTATTTGAAGCATTTTGAGACTGCGATATTAGAATTGAAAGGCTCCTTAAGAACATTTTCTTGTTGCTCATTAGTTCACCCAGGAGAAATATAAATATCCACAAAATTTGGAGCTAATTATCCGAATTAATACTAGATCCTAGATGTTGTGTTAATAAAAGTCACCATTGTAGTATTGTTACGTCAGAACCCTTCACTATGAGAAAATGAAAGAAACTCAATAAAGCAACATGTCTTATCTTTTTAGGCATTTAATCCCAGTGCTGAGGGTAATGTCTGAACACTTCCATTCAATAAAAGCTTGAAGTTTATAAGAGCACTTTCTACATATAAAAATTTTTGGCAGGTTGATTGACAGGGTTATTTCAGCATGGAGATATCCCTAACAAGAACTAGACTTAGAGTATATGGCAGATATGATGTGTCCAGGGCTATTGAGGCATTTTCTATTCTAAAGAAGAATCAATTCGAGGAGTCTTCAGTAACATCAGTAAATTGTATGTTCAATCTAATGCTTGGTGTTACTTTTCCTACATTTATAATGAATAGGCTGATAAATAGCCAAACATATCTAAAGATATTTCAATCAAATCCCAAACTGATACGGATACATTGGTCACTCATTGGAACTGTAGGACAAATTATGCTTGTCTGTGCTGTAGTTCAATCTATAATCTCCTGGCGAAACAAAGTTTTCAAAAATATTCACAGAATACCTCTAAGTAAAGTTCATGACAGTTATATCTGTGTAATTCTTCTAAGGTCAGGATAAAAGCATTTGTTGCCAATATTTAAAATCAACAGGATCTGTTGAATTCATTGATCTAGAATTTTATGGCTTCACATTCATATCTCAAAATTTTATCAATATGATTTTCACCAAAACACTGTTCTTATTGAACTTGTCTATGTCCTTTTAGTTTTCAAATCCAGATAGTATATTTCCTTCAATAGCTTCCTGAGAATTCTTTCTTTTCTTTACTTCTGTAAATCTGTTTATTACTTTCTTGATTCCTTATTTATCTCTTTCTTCCAATCTTGTCCACACTAGTGCTTACATTGCTCACACTTGTGTCAGAACTTTCCTTTTCCTCTTCCCTTTAATAATGTCCCCGATTTTATTATTCTTTTTCATATTCATGGTCGTGTATATTTTGATGATGTCTAAACAGACCTTTCTTTGTGTCTGTTTAACATAAACTTTAGAAATATCAGAAAATTTTAACTCTAAATCCATCATTTCCGCCTGTATTCCTTATTATCAAGAATATAACTAACACAGTTGCCAGCCAGAGCTGTGGACGCACTTCAGATTTCTTCTTAATCTTCTACTCCTGCACATTAGATAAGATAAATGATCAAGATTTTCTCAGTTTCTGTCACGAATATAATTTGTATGTACCCCTTTTTATGCCCCTGACACCAGCCTGTTTCAAGTATTCATCACTGGTCACCTATTCCTAAAACAACCATTTACAAAGTATGCTTTTTCCCCATAATCTTCTCATATTGGTCCTCTCATCACCAAATTACTCTCCTTGTAAGCAAATAGAATGCAGAACTCAGACACAAATTCCAGTATCATTATTTACTCACTACATTGACTGTTGGCCTTACATTTCTCATAAGTAAATGGATGTAATCTATCAGAAATATTGAAGAATATATTTGTTGACTTGTAGAGCAAGAAAAGGGAAAAGTGACGAATCTTTACATTTTCCAACTTAGCTTGCAAATAAGGAAATAGTCAAATTCAGTTTGTTGGTGTAAAGTCACAAATTGTTTCATGCAGAAATAAAAATAAATTTTACCTCCTGGCTCTAAGGCTTGTGGCATTTTAAGGCAACTACAGATATTTAAGTGGTATTATGTAAATTGTGTCATGTATTCACAGCTGTATTGAAGAACATACTCTTAATTTATTATTGTAAATCATTGGTTATTGAATAATATCTATATGAGAATAGTATTTGAAATAATCACACTAAGTTGAAAACTATATCTTAGTCCATCAAAATGTGGAAATAAACGATTTTATTTTTAAAAATACCACCAAGAAAAGTCAGTATACATTTGAGACTGCAGGGATAACATTAGGGTTTTTACTGTCTTTACCTATTTATGTGATTGTATTTCTTGAAATTGAAACTCTACTCTTGTTATTCTTATTGTATGTAATCCAATGTTGTCTATTACTATGTATTTAATGTAGGAAATCTAGCTTCAAAGATGTCTAAAGTTTTTTCCTTTTCAATCACATTGTCATTATCGTGCTACACCGTGATCATCATCATCATCTTCTACAAAATTATTATTAGCATCATAAGTGCTAATTATTGAAAGTGTGTTTTGTGTCTATGATTTTTTCTTTTGTCTTTTGATAAATAATTTTAATGTTAGTACATTGCATGCATCCATATCAAAATTTTAAACAAATAGACAAAAAAACTAAACCATATCAGATAGCTTGACTATGTGCTTATAACAAATTATGAATTAACTTCCTCTCTCCCCGATACTACACACAAATATTCAAGTGTTTGAACAGAACTTTTTCAAGTGATATATCGTAAATGTTACAATATCATGTGCATATCTAAAATTTCATTGAAAGTAATAAACACTACTTTCTATTGAAATATTAGTTATTTTATTCTAGGAAAGTTTTAGAAAAATAGACTGTATATCTTTGAAATGAAAAAAGATCAAAAAGAGTAGCATACAAGTTTTTCAGGGATTTTGTCTTTTATATATATATATATGTATGTATATGTATATGTATATGTTATGTGTAGAAAGATACATTTTTAGAATTGTCTTCAGAAATATATACATATATCTAAATTCATGTGTAGACTGATATATGGTATAGTGACACAAACATCTTAAAACATAATTAAAATTTAAAAAAATTCTTCATACCAAGTGCGGGTAACTCAGGCTTATATTTTGAGCTATTCTGTGTGCTGAGGATCTTAGAATTGTGTTCGAAACTAGCCCAGACATAAAAGTACATGTTGGATTCTTATCTCCAATTAACCACTAAATACAGGCATTAGCTCTGTGCCTCATGTTGTAGAGTGCTGGCCTTGAGGATAAAAAGGCTTAGAGACAATGCCCTGGCCTGCGAACAACACCCACAACAACAAAATGTATCACATTAATTTCACAAAAGCATCTTTTAACTGCTGTGAACATTTCTTAGAAACATGAATACATCCCCCTGGAAAATATTAAGTAAAAAGTATGGAATATGTTGAAGACATGACTATTTAGATTGTTTGAGATATTTAGGTAATGATTAGGAATTAAGAATAATGATAGGTAGATAATATATTGGGACTGGTTTCTTATTCTATTTTATGATAGTAATAGAATGATATTTGTAATGATTTTATAAAATTATTCTTGCTTCGTATTTGAATTATAATAAGTGATAAACATTTTAAGCGATTTCCAAACAAAGGAATATCAATTCTTTTGTAACTTCAAAACAATTAAGAAAATTCTTCCAAGGCTGGTTCACTCTAAGACAATATTTGTTTTCTTGTTCTAGTTTTCATATGTTGGTAGAAATTAAAATTCAAAAATTCAATGGATTTTGGCATTCAGGTACATCTTCATAGATACTAATATTGGAGTTCCTTATGTCTAGTGGTTTAATTTCATTTGTTATTTTCACAAATAAATCAAGATGATTGTGTATTTTGTTTCTTTTCACTGCTATTGGCTCTTATCTTGAGAATATTTTTTTCCTAGCAAAGTAGAGAAAAACAATGGATTAAGCAAGTCATATATGCCTTTCATAAAATTCATATGCATAGATTTGGGTCTTCTGTCATTTGCTAAATGTTACTTCCAGAAAAGGTTATCAATTATTTATAAGTGATGCATAATTCCTAGGTATTCCAGTTATCACATACACTTTTTATTGAGTTATCTCTGTATAAACTAAAAAGAAACAGAAAAAACTCTCAAAATAAACAGAAATCACATCTTTGTTTTAAATGCTGTAATTTATAAAGAGTTTTTAGCCAACACAGAAAACATCATTATAGGTAATCTGCATTTTGTTTGCAGAGTTTTTAACAATAGTTTTTTTTTCCTGACATGTAATTCACTTGCAATATATTATCTCCTTCTATTGTATACATTTTAGTGATTTGGATGTGAATTGTATCTTCATAGGTTTTCAAAGCCTAATTTTCACAAACTTACATTTCTTCAAATAGAAATGCTGTAAATTTAGAACAGACATTAAAATAGATAAAAAATTCAGTTACAGGAATTTGCCCAGCATATATCCTCTATAGTGTGCCTTTTAAAATTTGTTTTTGGGGATTATTTCCAGGGTCTCACACATACTATTCATGTGCACTCTCAATGAACTACATTCCATATCCAAACAAGTTTTATTACTTTTCTTTAATACATTCATAGAAGTGTAATGCATGGATCCTATACAATTCTCTTTGACCTTTTGAAGACTTGAAAATGTGCTTGCTAAAATTATCGCAGTATTATAAAAATCAATCACTATGATCAATTTCTCCACAAATGAATTAATATATTTTGTGTCATGTTCTTATATTATGATCATATAGTGAGTTTTCTTTTACTTTTTTTTTTTAGATACTAGAGTGGAGATTATTTCATATGCTCTTCCTATTGACTATTAAGTTACATATGTTCTTTAAAGAAATATCCTATTCAGGAAAAAATTATATAGAATTAGAAGATATAAAAATACTTAAGACGGGCTGGGAAGATGGCTCAGTGGTAGAGCACTTGCCTTGCATGCGTGAGTCCCTGGGTTTGATTCCTAGGCACCACATAAGCAAAAAGAAGTGGTGCTGTGGCTCAAGTGGTAGAACACTAGCTGTGAGCTGAAGAGCTGAGAGACAGCGCCCAGGCCCAGAGTTCAGGCCCCATGACCGGAACCCCAAAAAAAGTACTTAAGATTCAGAATCATTGTAGCATTAACAATGTAACATTAACAAGTATGTGCCCTCTATCTGTTGGTCATGTTTTCACTTCTGTTATAGTGTCCTTTGAGTTATGGAAGGTTATCACTTGAGATATAATCAAGTTTATTCTTCCTTTTCTTTAGCCACTAATGGTTTCCATGTCAAATTTTTAGAAAACTTTACTGATCCAATGTCATGAATTTTTACATTTATGTTTTATAGGTTTTTAAATCTCACATTTGGTTTGATAATCATCTTTTTTATTTTAAGTTTTTGTATTAGGATTGAGGTTGGCCCGGCACCCATGGCTCATGCCTGTAATCCTAGCTACTCAGGAAGCTGAGATCTGAGGATCGCAGTTTAAAGCCAGCCAGGGCAGGAAATTCGGTGAGACTCTTATCTCCAATAAATCACTAGAACCCGGAAGTGGTGCTGTGGCTCAAGTGGTAGGGTGCTCACATTGAGCTGAAGATCACACAGATAGTGCCTAAGCCCAGAGTTCAAGCCCCATGACTGACAAAATCAAAACAAAACACAAAAAGGATTGAGGTAGTAGCCTAAGATCATTCTTTAAATCTAGAGAGGTAATAATGCCAACACACCCATTGAAGATTATATTTGTATTTCATAAGGTCATGTCATTCTTTTCAAAATCTATTGACCATAAAACTAAGAAGTTATTTTTGACAAATGTGTTAAATTCTTCTATATATCTGTTCTTATAGTGGAATTATGTTGTCTTCACTACTTAACTTGGTAATAAGATTCAAAGCTAGTATGAAGGCTCAAGTTACACCATTTTACATGATTGTCCTATAGACCTGTATTCCTTGAATTTACAGATGAGTTTATTGAGCTGATGGAACAATATTCTACAGAGATATATAGATGTTTGATAGTCACTCATATTTTGCACCTTGTGAAAACACAATATCCTAGATATTATATATAGAAAAATGTTTTAGAGAATGCTTGAAACAAATAGAGTTAATTTAGGAATGAGTTAAGATTTAGATAACGCTGTAGCACAATAAAGCTGAATGATAAAAACTTGAGCTGTACAACAGAGGAGAGTGAGAGGGGAAAGAATGATGGACCACATAGGAGCTGCTTGTCACTGGTATTGTGCTTCAAAAAACAGAAAGATTTCAGAGAAGAGAAGGAGAACGATAAATTGTCCTGACTCAAGTTTCTTTTTAATCCACCTAATAGTTTGTACTGAAAGTCAGAGAAAATGGGAAAAAATAAATTAGAAAATACTAGACCTGTTACAATGTAAAGATATTTTAATAAGAATATGATAATTAATTTCCAAAGATATAGGAGAAAGAATAGGTAAACTCTCAAAGGAAAAAGAACAAAGAGAGAAAAGAAACAAAGTAAAACCATTGTCAATAACAAACAAAAGATTTTGGAAGTGTAAAGTCAGTGGAAGTATTCTAAATAACATTGAAAATAGCTAATGTGGATAGAGATGGATCACATTTTATCGTATATAATTTTGAAAAAACATATTGGAATGAAAGTTTTAAAGTCATAATTTAAAACACTATTTGGATTATAACTAGACAGTATAGCTCAATGGTAAAACATTGGCCTAGCATATGTGAAGCAATGGTGTGATCTCCCAAGCAATATAAAGTACGAACAAAGCACACACACACAAAAACCACATAAACATACATGCATACAGGTATAAACACACCACTTACATTTAGAATATTGATATTATCATATTAAACAGGAAATTATCCCAAATAATACAAGTATGTTAATATATAAAATCATAATATTGCTCATAGTATTTAAAAGTTTAGTAGAAATAAAATAGTCATAATATACTTAGATTCTTAGAGATTAAGTAAATTGAAAATTAAGAAATAGAAGACATGAGAACCTTTGCAAATAAGTTTTAAATAATAAACATTTTGAAACATGTATCTTTTTATTTTGAAAAAAAGACTGATGTTATTGTGTTTTAACGCAATATTTAGAATGTGATAACTAGGTTCTCTATATCTCTCTATGGATGGCTATACCTATAATCATTTCACTCTGAATATTTTTATAATAAGGTCTCATAATTTCTCAGTCTCTCCCGAATTACAAATCCTATTTACATTTCCCGCCATGGATAGTTAATGGAAGCCACAAATCAGTATGCCCACATCAAACATATTGTTTCTTAATTCCAGTACAAATATTTCCAAAAAGTGACCAGGTAATGAAACTTTTCTTAATAAAGTATGTGCTTCTTGAAAATACAGTAAGTATTTGTTACCTGGACAAATAGGCTTAGAACTGTAAGAAAATAAATATATTTAAATTCACCAACTATATAAAAATTAAGAAAATAATTTTTAAATATTCACATGTTAAATATTTTAAAAGCAAAATATACGTGTCTAAATAATTTACATGTGTAAAAATCATGCAAAATTAAATTCTACAACTTTGAAAAAAGAATTACCCTAAAGAAAGAAAAGAAAATAAATGAGTTCAAAATTTGAAATTTAGAAAATAAAGTGAAGTCTACTGTTTAGTTTACTTAAGTAACTGTAAACCCTCTGTATATCAAGTTTTTTTTAATAAAGAATGCATGAACAAGAAAGCAAAAGTACCCATAGATCAATAGCAACAGCAAAAGCATCAGTAGTTCTTTTTTTGATTGTAAAAAAATCGATGGGAGAGATAACAATGTTGCTTCTATAAGAAATGTACTTATACCCCTATTTATGTAACTATAACCCCTCCGTACATTACCTTTATAATAAAATTAAATTGAAATTAAAACTAAAGCAAATAATATACCAATTAAGAATTCTTAGAAGCCATTGATTAAAACTTTGTAAAAAAACTGCCCTAAGAACCTAAGGAATATAATTTGATAATATTATTTAAATACTTCAACTTCAGCAGAGAAGCAAAATGTTTAAAAACTGTTACAAAATAAAGTAATAAGTCAGAATATATTATCACTAATAATAATCATAGAAGAATTTATAGTGGTCGTCAAATAGGTAAGAAATGAGGCAATTTGCCATTTGTTTGCATTTAATAATTGAGAAAGAATTTTCTATGTCGTTTTAAATATATCTTAAGTTTAATGAAGAAACTATTCTATCACATCATATGATAATCAGATAAAGCTGATAGTTGAGCAAAGAACAGATTGTACTAAGTTTTCGGATGTTAATGTATAAAATCTTATTTTGGTTGTGGGAAATTGTGGGGATTTCAACTTGGGGTATTGTTCTTGCTAGGCTGGCGTCATATCAGTGGTTAATTTTAGGATAGGTGTTCCCTTTCCACAAGAACATGCACCTGATCTGTCCTTTTAGCCTTCCCATCATCAACGGCACCAGAGTTGCACACCAACTTGTCTAGCTTCCTACCTTGGCTGGCCTAGATTCTGCAGTCCTTCCAATCTTAGCCTGTAGATAATGCAGGATAGTGGAAATGATCCAATTCACCCAGCTATAGATTGAGAAGGAAGTCCACTAAACTTTTGGCCTGGGTTCTGTTCTCAAGCCTCATAACTAGTTAAAGAGTACAGATGGGAGCCACTTGTGCCAAGCAGTAACAGTATTTTTAAAGCCATTAGAAATATATATGACTTAGACTTGTGATTACCTCAGGAAAAGAATAAAAGAGCAGTGAAACATAGAGGACAGGCAGAATTTTAACTAGCTGAATCAGGTTATCTAGCTACTCAGGAGGCTGTGATCTGAAGACTACTGTTCCAAGCCAGTCCAATCAAGAAAATACATGCCATTATCTCCAAAAAAACCAGAAGTAGAGCAGAGGCTCAAGTGGTAGAACACTATCCTTGGGGACAGAAATTTAGGAATAGTGCCCAGGCACTATCAAGCCTCCAGAATGATGAATGCATGCATGAGCATATGCACATGTGCGTGTGCTTAATCGCACATGCATGCACACATAGACAAACACAAATGAGTACTTCAAGGTGAAGTTCTTTATTTTTTTTTTAATTTAATTTTATTTTAATTCAGAACATACTGTACAGAGGGGTTACAATTACATGGGCAGGATAATGCATACATTTCTTACCAAGCATTGCAGCCTCCTCCTTTGTTTACACTTCACCTCCCTTCCCAGCCTCCCCCCTCCCCCCACCCAATCCTTCCCCCCCTCCCCCCCCCCCCACACCGACATTTTAAAGCTCGTTTTTGACATGACATTTTGTATTTCTCATTGTTGCAACAGGTCCACCTGAATCCTTAAACGACTTGTTTTTCCCCATCTCCTGCACAAGTTATACTGACATCAAATATAGTGAAAGCCGGGGTTACACTGTGGGGGAGGGACATACAAAGCAACAAAGAAATAATCTTATAAATGCGTTAGAAACACATGCATGAAAGAAAAAAACATTAAAATACATATTTAAGGTTTCATTTTCCTAACATCACATTATCTGACCTTTTCCGCTTGACTCATACATATACTAGACATTGCAAATAAGGGAAACCATGGGCCCTATGTTTCTTTGGGCTTGGCTTACTTCACTTAATATAATTTTTTCCAAGCCTTTCCATTTCCTAACAAATGGGGAAATGTCATTCTTTCTGATGGAGGCATAGAATTCCATTGTGTATATATACCACATTTTCTTGATCCATTCATCTACTGACGGGCTTCTGGGTTGGTTCCATATCTTAGCTATGGTAAATAGTGCTGCAGTAAACATAGTTGTGCTGGTAGCTTTAGTGTGGTCTTGTTTGTAAACATTAGGGTAAATGCCCAAAAGTGGGATTGCTGGGTCATAGGGGAGTTCTATGTGAAGTCTTTTGAGGAACCTCCATACTGCTTTCCAAAGTGGTTGAACAAGTTTACATTCCCACCAACAATGAAGTAAGGTTCCTTTCTGTCCACATCCCCTCCAGCATCTGTTGTTGTTAGAGTTCTTGATTTTTGCCATTCTAACTGGAATGAGGTGGTATCTCAAAGTTGCTTTGATTTGTGTTTCTTTTATGGCTAGGGAAGTTGAGCATTTCTTCATGTGTCTATTGGCCATCCTTCTTTCTTCTTCAGAGAAGTTTCTCTTTAAGTCTTTCGCCCCTTATTTATTGGGCAGTTGTTTCTTTGAGGATTTGTTGTTGGGGGGTTAATTTTTTTAGTTCCAAGTATATTTTAGATATGAGACCCTTATCCGTTGTATGGCTAGTAAAGATCTTCTCCCAATCCGTGGGCTTTCTATTGATCTTGCTAGCTATGTCATTTGCCCTGCAGAAGCTTTGCAACTTTATGCAATCCCATTTGTCCAACCTTTCTTTGATTTGCTGTGTTTCCGGGTCTCTATTCAGAAAATTTCAGCCTGAGCCAAGGAGACCTAGGGTTTCTCCTATTCCATCCTGTAATGTTTTCAGGGTGTCTGCTTTGAGTTCAAGGTCTTTGATCCATTTGGAGTTGATTCTGGTGCAGGGTGATATATAAGGATCTAGCTTTAGTTTTCTACATGTAGTTAACCAATTTTGCCAGCACCATTTACTGAAGAGGCTGTCTTTCTTCCATACTATTGTTTTAGCTCCCTTATCGAATATTAGATGGCTATAGGTCTGTAGGTTCATTTCTGGGTTTTCAATTCTATTCCATTGGTCCTGAGGTCTGTTCTTATGCCAATACCAAGCTGTTTTGATTACTATGGCTTTATAGTAGAGTTTGAGATTTGGTGTTGATATTCCTCCAGCAGTGTTCTTTCCGTTGAGGAGCGTTTTTGGTATTCGGGGTCTTTTATTGTTCCATATGAATTTTTGGATTGCCTCTTCTATTTCCTTGAAGAATGAGGGTGGAATTTTGATAGGTATTGCGTTGAATTTGTAGATAGCCTTGGGAAGTATTGCCATTTTCACGATGTTAGTCTTTCCAATCCAGGAGCATGGGAGGTTTTGCCATTTTTTAAGTTCTGTGTTGATTTCCGTTTTCAAGATTTTAAAGTTTTCATCATAGAGTTCCTTCACTTCTTTAGTTAAGTTAATTCCTAGGTATTTTATTTTTTGTGGGGCTATTACAAATGGAGTTGCTTTCCTAATTTCAGCCACACTTTTCTCATTGTTGGCATACAGAAAAGCCATTGATTTTGGGGTGTTTATTTTATACCCTGCTACTTTGCCAAAGTTTTGAATCATCTTGAGTAATTTGGGAGTGGAGTCTATGGGATTCTTTAAATACAAGATCCTGTCATCTGCAAAGAGGGAGAGTTTTACTTCTACTTTGCCTATTTGAATGTCCATTATGTCTGCATCTTGCCTATTGCTGTAGATAAGCATTCTAATACTAGATTGAAGAGAAGTGGAGAGAGTGGGCATCCTTGTCTTGTTCCTGAGTTAAGAGGAAATGGCTTTAGTTTTTCACCGTGGAGTATAATGCTGGCTGTAGGTTTGTCATATCCAGCCTTTATTGTATTGAGGAATGTTCCATGGATTACTAATTTTTCAAAAACCTTCATCATAAAGGGGTGTTGGATCTTGTCGAATGCTTTTTCTGCATCTATTGAGATAACCATGTGGTTCTTATTCTTGCTCCTGTTGATGTGATGAATAATATTAATTGATTTGCGTATATTGAACCAGCTTTGCATCCCTGAAATGAATCCTGTTTGATCGTGGTGTATGATTGTTTGGATGAATTGTTGATGTCGATTGGCCAAATTTTGTTGAGAAGTTTTACATCAATGTTCATCAAAGAAATGGGTCTATAGTTCTCTTTCTTTGATGAGTCCCTGCCTAGTTTTGGGATGAGGTTTATGATGGCTTCATAGAATGTGTTTGGTATTGAGCTTTCTCTTTCAATTTCATTGAAGAGTTGGAGAAGAATTGGTGTGAGCTCTGCTTTGAAGGCCTTGTAAAATTCCGCTGTAAAACCATCTGGTCCTGGACTTTTCTTAGCTGGGAGGTCTCTTATTGCTCTTTCTATTTCAATGCTTGATATGGGCCTGTAAGGATAGTTTAACTCATCTTGGTTTAGTATTGGCATGTCAATATTTGCTAGGAAGAGGTCCATTTCTGTCAAGTTCTCAAACTTATTAGCATAAAGTTTTGACAAGCATTCCCTTATAATGTTCTGAATCTTGGTTGTTTCCGTGGTGATGTTTCCATTGTCATCTCTGAGTTTATTAATTTGGGTGTGTTCTCTTCTTTTTCTGATAAGTTTTGCTAGGGTTCTGTCAATTTTGTTAAGTTTTTTGAAGAACCAACTCTTTGTTTTGTTGATTCTTTCTATAGTTTTTTTGGATTCTAATTGATTTAATTCTGATTTAATTTTGATTTTCTCTTTCCGTCTAATGGATTGGGGTTAATCTTGCTGCTCTTTTTCAAGGAGGTTTAGATGTGTCATTAAATTGTTAGTTTCAGATCTTTCCAATTTGTTGATGTAGGAGCTCAGAGCTATAAACTTGCCTCTGAGTACTGCCTTTGCTGTGTCCCAGAGGAGCTGGTAGTTTGTGTGTTCATTTTTGTTGAATAGCATGAACATTTGAATTTCCTTTCTAATCTCTTCCATGACCCACTCATGGTTCAGCAGTGTGTTGTTCAGCCTCCATGTGATACCGGACTTTCTTTGTTGGCTTTTGGTGTTGAGTTCTAATTTTATTCCCTTGTGGTCAGAGAGAATGCAATGTATAACTTCAATGTTTCTGAATTTAGACAAGTTTGCTTTGTGGCCTAAAATGTGGTCTATTTTAGAAAACTTTCCATGTGCTGCTGAGAAAAACGTGTATTCTGATGCTGCTGGGTGAAATGTTCGGTAGATGTCTGTTAAGTCTAGTTGATCTATGCAGCTGTTTAGATCTGCGGTTTCTCTGTTGAGTTTTTGCCGAGTTGATGTATCTAGTGGGGAGAGTAGTGTGTTAAAATCCCCAACAATTAATGTCTTTGGATCTATATGGGATTTGAGGGAAAGTAGTGTTTCTTTTATAAATTTGGGTGTTCCGTTGTTTGGCGAATAGATATTTTGAATTTTAATATCCCCCTGAGGGTGAGATCCTTTAATTAGTATGTAGCAACCTTCTTTATCACTTCTCACGAATTTTAATTTGAAGTCTATTTTATCTGATATTAGGATTGCAACTCCCGCCTGTTTATGGGGGCCGTTTGCTTGGTAGATTTTGTTCCAGCTTTTAACATTGAAAATGTGTTTGTTTTTACGGGCAAGATGTGACTCCTGCAGGCAGCAGATAGAAGGGTCTTTTTTTTAAATCCAACTAGACAGTCTATGTCGCTTAATTGAAGAGTTCAGTCCGTTAACGCTAAGAGATAAGACTGAGAGATATTTGGGAGTTCCTGCCGTGTTATCCACCTTCTTGGGGGCTGCTAAAACTGGGTTCTTCCTATGGTTCTTGGATTTTCAGTTTGGGTGCAGTTTCTTGGTCTTTATTGCGGTCTTGTTGGTTTTCTATGTGTAGGACATCTTTAAGAATCTTTTGTAGGGCTGGTTTGGTGGAGATGTATTGTTTTAATTTTTCTTTGCTATGGAAGTTTTTTATTTGGCCTTCAGTTATGAAGGAGAGTTTAGCTGGGTACAGTATTCTTGGTTGATGGTTGTTTGTTTTTAGGGCATGGCATACATCATTCCAGGCTCTTCTTGCTTTGATTGTCTCTGCTGAGAAATCTGAGTTGATTCTAATTGGTTTCCCTTTATAGGTGATTAACCTTTCCTCCTTGACAGCTTTAAGGATCTTTTCCTTGGTCTGAGTTGATCCTGTGTGGATTATAATGAGACGGTGGGATGTCCTGTCCTGGTCTGGTCTATTTGGGGTTCTAAAGGCTTCTTGTATCTGAATTAGCCTATCTTTTTGCATGTTTGGGAAGTTCTCTGCTAGGATCCTGTTAAACAAATTTCCTAGACCATTAACTTCTGTTTCTAGGTGCTCCTCCCATTATCCTTAGATTAGGTCTTCTGATGGTGTCTTCCAGGTGTTGGATAGTTCTATCATATTTCTTGGACTTGTCTTGGATGGTTGTATGTTCTTTCTCTATGATATCGAGGCTGTCTTCAATCCCTGAGATTCGATCTTCTGCATGGTCTAACCTGCTGTCAAGACTCTCTACTTCGTTTTTTATCTCTTTTCCTTCTAATTGGTCAGCTTTGGTGGCTTCAAGTTCTTCGTTGAAGCTCTGTTTTAGGTCTTGTATGAATTTCTTTACTTCCTTAATTTGGTGTTCAGTGTTTGTTCTCAAATCACTTAGTTGATTGGTTATGGTTTCTTTGGACTCCCATTCCTTCTGTTGGGTTCCATTCAGCATTCCCTTTGTGGTCTCCCTGACTTCCTTCAGCTCTTTGTTAATGGATTCCATGAATTCCTTTAGTGATCTTTGTGTGCTCTCTACCTGGTTTTTCAATTGCTGTATTACTCTTTGATTAGCTTCCTCCCTTTTGTAGGATTTCTGCAGCTCTCTTTCCTCCCGTTTGTGGGATTCCTGCAGTTGTCTTTGAGTGTTCTCAGCCTGCTCACGCCATTCCTCCCTTTCTCTTTGATTATTCTCAAGTTGTTCATGCAAATCCTGTATCAGTTTTTGAGTAGCTTCCTCACGCTTATGATATTCCTGTATAAACTTTTGGGATGCCTCCTCTCTCTCCCTATCACGCTCATACAGAGTCCTTTGTAAGTTGTCAAACTTCTCATTTATCATGTTTGCCAGCAGTGTTTGTAGAGCTATTTGGGAACTCTCCTCTGGATTATTCATTATCTGTTCTGACCCCTGATTATCAAGATTGGGAATTAAGATACCCGGATTTGCCATTTTTCTAGTGTTTTTCTGGCTTACTCTGCCCATTTGTGATGAAGATAACACCAGTTTTGTGCTAGAACACTATCTTAAGGAAGTTCTTTATCTTTTACCTTGCTGTACTTTATTTCCCTGTATTACTTCACAAATTAACAAAATCAGCTAAGGACCTATTTACATAAAATTCATCATGTTTCTCTAAAATCTACTCTCTTTTTGGAAGCCTGCTTTTAGTTGACCCAAAAGTATTTTATTCAGGAGGTCAATTCATCTCTCACAACTCTGTAGTATTAGATTATCATTTAGGATCCTCCTAGCAATATGATTTTGTGTAATCCTGCATCAAGCAGCATATTTCTTTCTCCAGAAGGGAAGCCTCTGTCAAACAATTAATAATAGGTTTTTCTCCTCCTGGCCAGCATCTGTAGTTATATTATCATCATATATTTCATGATCTGTTTGTGTATGCTAAGGACTGCTGTTAAAATAAAAAGGCCCTTCTCAGCATTTAGCATTTGTATATCATTCATAGATATGAAGGTGTTTAAATATTACTAAAATTGCTTTGGAATAAATAATGTTCACCTTGACTATCTTGAGAAAGAAGAATTGGTTTCTCAGAATTTTAGATAAGAACTTGAGTGAAACAAAAGGAAAAGTGAGGAAAAACTCAACACATACATTCAAATTAAACAAAACAACCCAAGAAAACACAAATTAATTCAGTACTCAAGAACCTGCAGGAAATGCAATGATTAAAAAAAAAAAGCTATGACAAGCTTATGAAAATCCTGAGTACATGGGAGTGTGAACTGTTGTGAGGGTCGTGGTTAAAGCCCAGACTGGACTGAAATATCTGTACACAATGCCATTCACCTGTTATTCTAAATTTCAGGAAGAATAACATAAAGTGGGCTGAGCCCAAGGTCACACACAAGTAGGAAGCCAAATTCTATCTGAAAAATAATCAGGATAATTTAGGGCTGAGGACATGACAAAGTGGTAAGAAGACCATTTAGGCGCACAAGACACTCAATTCAAAATCTATTATGGGTATTAAAAAGTTATGATTTTAAATAAATTGTAACATTTTAATATGTGAGTGGAGAAAAGTCCATGAGACAGATAGAATGAACCCACGTTGCAATGCTTTCTACTCAAGTGATAATGTTTTGTGGTACTTCAGACAAAACAAAGTTACACTGCAAATGAACATGGATGTTCAGTTGGGTAATGGAAATACTCTATTTAACAGGTGTAAATTAAATAGATTTTTTGGGGTAGATTTTATTTCTTGAACTAAGAAACTGGATGATGTCCCTGAACTTTTTCTCTCAAGGCTATCACTCTACTACTTTGAGCCACAGTTCCAATTCTGATTTTCGATTGGTTGTTTGGACATAAGAGACTCACGGACTTTCCTGCCCAGGATGGCTTTAAACCATGGTCGTCAGATCTCAGCCTCCGGAATCCAGGCATGAGCCGTCGATGTTTTTAATAACTTAGTAAATTGTACCGTTACAGCAGTTATAAATGATCATTATAACCTGTGTAATATATGTGTGTACGTATATATCAATGCATACATGTAGAAATATTTTATCACATTTTTGTATCTACAGAAGATTTATGAAATCATCCTTCATTATAAAACAAAAAGAAAAAAAAAGTTTATAAGGAGCAAAACAAAGGGAATTGTCACACGTTTCTTGTTGTTGAATGGAATGTGAATTGTGAGAATGAGTTTGGGAAAACCATCTCTACATTAACAAAATAGATAATAGCTATTAATTCCAATCCATCTATTTTCACATATTGTGCATCCTCACACATTAGTGTCAAAATCAAAGCACACATTTTTGCCTTTGTATTTAAATCACCTGTTATAATTTAGGTGATAGATGAAGTAATCAAATAAAGATTAAAATAATAGTATGTGAGGCTATGAGTTACAGCTGAAAAAGATTTCAATATGATGATAAATTGCATATTTCTTACTTTTACTCTCTTGTCACGTCCCGCATTCTCACATTAGGATTGCATAGAAAGTTCTCACTAAATTATATGTACAATTATGAAAAAATATATTGAAAGAATATGGGCACAGTGTGTTTTAGCTTATTGAGACCTGTAAGGAGTAGTGTGTTTTTGAGGACTTGAAAAACGTTGTGATGGAGATGAAGGAAGGCATGTGCTTATTCTGGAAAACTGTCTAGAGGATTGCTCCCGGAAAGATAGTGATGAATTCTTCCAAAAGGTTACAGTGAAATCACTTTCAGAAGCATGTTCACTGCTACACTATTCACCATAGCCAAGTTATGGACACAGCCCAGATGCCCTTTGGTGGAGGGATGCTTGGAGAAAGTATGGTACATATACATAACTGGATTGTACCCATCCATTATGAAGACTGTTTAATTATTTGCAAATAAATGGATATATCTAAAAATATGTTAAGTAAACTAAGTCAGAGCCAGACACACAAGGGAGCCAAGTTCTGTCTCATATTTGGAAGCTAGAACTTTATACAAGTTTACACAACAATATTAACCAAAGCATGCTATTTGCAGAGGGGTATTTAAAAGGTGTAATTTCTTATAAAATTGAACTTTTAATCCCACAAAATCAATACTAGGAAACTATCACTTGGAAGATGTGAGGGGAAGTCAAAAGGAAGGAATAAAGAGTGTGATGGAGGAAGAGAATGAAGGCATACTATTCAATGCCGATAGAATGAAACTAGAAAAACATTAAAGTGGGGGTGAAATTTGGAAGGGTGAGGGGAAGTTATATAAAGATCCATTGTACTTAAAACTGATTTGTTGAATGGAAATTCCCTTGTACAACTGTTTAAGATAATAAAAAATAAAATTAAAAACAATGGAGACATCTGTTCTTAAATTGTGTTCTCTTAAACCTTGACTCAATATAATAGTTTCTTCCTCAGAAATTTTCTTTGCAGTTATTTTCCTCATAGTGACAGAAAAGTGACCAATACAATGAATATCAATACATCACATTGCACATCATAAAGATACACAATATAAAATCTCAGTAAAATATTAGAATTCATTACATGATAAAATAACAGGTAGAATGTGCCAAATGCTAATTGATTTTTTTCCAAGTACTTAACCTATGATATCTAATTTAATCCTCACAATAATTCCATAAAGTATAACTATTTCCATTTTGAACTCTCAGATAATGATATTGAAGTCTTTAGAGTTGGAATTACTAGTACAACATTGCACACATGGTATGTGTTAGCCTAAGGTCCATCTCCCACTGTATCAAATAACTTCATTCTATTTTATGACTAAAATACCAGCACTTAGTCTACTAATTCTAGGAAAATTACCCAGAATTATTGTGTAGACTCTAATAATATTTCACTTTGTTAGAAAATAGGTAACTGTAATATGAAAACTCCACGGTCATAATCAATTACACTTCCCTTGTGAAAGGAACTGCTAAATTATAACGTTCTTGATTTCTAGCTCAAAATAGTAAAAATCATATTTTAACCATGACTCAACACTGCACTGCCTGGGGACGCCATCTCTGGTTAACTCAGTCTTACTGAAAGAATGACCTGCCCAATTCCTGCTGGAAACAGACTGCAGGGCTTATGGACCAATCATTTCCACATTATAGCTCACCTAAGTTGATTACCATTAGACGTATTTTGATTGCTTTTGATACCCAACATTTTGAGAGAAATTTACAACTTTAAAATGCTATTAAAGGAAGACTGATATAAAAATCACATTTGAACCCAGATAAATATTTTACCTTTCATATATGCAAAAAATGCAGTCTGACCTATCATTAGTGTTAGAAATGAAAGGTTAAAAATTATAGACACCAACAGGCCCAAAGAAACGTAGGTCCCATGGTTTCCCTTATTTGTAATATCTAGTATATGTATGAGTCAAGCGGAAAAGGTCAGATAATATGATGTCAGGAAAATGAACCCTTAGATGTGTATTTTAATGTTTTTTTTCTTTCATGCATGTGTTTCTAACACATTTATAAGATTATCTCTTTGTTGCTTTGTATGTCCCTCCCCCACAGTATAACCCCTGCTTTCACTATATTTGATGTCAGTATAACTTGTGGAGGAGATGGGGAAAAACCAGTTGTTTAAGGATACAGGTGGACCTGTTGCAACAATAAGAAGTACAAGTTGTCATGTCCAAAACGAGCTTTACAACGTTGGTACGGGGGGGGGGGAAGGGGGGGGAACGGGGGGGGGGAAGGAGAAGAATTGGGATTAGGGTGGGAGGGGGGAGGCTGGGAAGGGATGTGAAGGGTAAACAAAGGAGGAGGCTGCAATGCTTGGTAAGAAATGTACGCATTATCCTGCCCATGTAACTGTAACTCCTCTGTACAGTATGTTCACAAATAAAATTAAATTAAATTAAAAAAAAAAATAAAAATAAAAAAAAATTATAGACACCAAGACCTAAGCAAGAATTAAAGACTCTCAAACTTGTGAATACAATTGGTTTAAAAAGATATCAAGAAAATTTTTGCCTGTGCCATGGAAACCTAGGGTTTCTCCTATTCCATCCAGTAATGTTTTCAGAGTGTCTGCTTTGAATCCGAGGTCTTTGGTCCATTAGGAGTTGATTCTGGTTCAGGGTGATACAAAAGGATCTAGCGTTATATTTCTACAGTAGTTAACCAATTTTGCCAGCACCATTTACTGAAGAGGCTGACTTTCTTCCATTCTTTTTTTTTTTTTTTTTAGCTCCCTTATAGAAGATTACATGGTTATAGGTCTTTAAGCTCATTTCTGGGTTTTCCATTCTATTCCATTGGTCCTGAGGTCTGTTCTTGTGCGGTACCAAGATATTTTGATTACTATGGCTTTGTAGTAGAGTTTGAAATTTGGTATTGATATTCCTCCAGCACTATTCTTTCTGTTAAGTATTGTTTTTGTTATTCAGGGTTTTTATTGTTCATATAAATTTTGGGATTGCCTTTTCCATTTCCTTGAAGAATGAGGTTGGAATATTGATAGGTATTGCATTGAATTTGTAGATAGCCTTGGGAAGTATTTCCATTTTCACAATGTTGATCTTTCCAATCCAGGAGCATGGGACTTTTGGCTATTTTTTAAGTTCTGTGTTGATTTCCTTTTTCAGGTTTTTAAAGTTTTCATCATAGAGGTCTTTCACTTCTTTGGTTAATTTAATTCCTCGGTATTTTATTTTTGGTGGGGCTATACAAATGGAGTTGCTTTCTTAATTTCAGCTACACTTTTCTTACTATTGGCATATATAAAAGCCATTGATTTTTGAGTGTTAATTTTATACCCTGCTACTTTGCCAAAGTTTTGAATCACTTTCAGTAATTTGGGAGTGAAGTCTGTGGGATTCTTTAAATACAAGATCATGTCATCTGCAAAGAGGAAAAGTTTTACTTCTTCTTTCCCTATTTGCATCCCCTTTATGTTTCCCTCTTGTCTTATTGCTGTAGCTAGGCATTCTAATACTAGATTGAAGAGAAGTGGAGAGAGTGGACATCTTTGTATTATTCCTGAGTTTAGAGGAAATGGCTTTAGTTTTTCAGCATTGAGTACAAGGCTGGCTGTAGGTTTGTCATATAAAGCCTTTATTGTATTGAGGAATGTTCCATGGATTCCTAATTTTTTCAGAACCTTCCTCATAATGGGGTGTTGGATCTTGTCAAATGCTTTTTCTGAATCTATTGAGATAACCATGTGATTCTTATCCTTGCTCTTGTTGATGTGATGAATTATATTGATTTTCGTATATTGAACCAGCTTTGCATCCCTGAAATGAATCTTGTTTGATAGTGGGGTATGATTTTATTAGATGAATTATTGAGGTTGATTGGCCAAATTTTGTTGAGAAGTTTTGCATTAATGTTCATCAATGATATGAGTCTATAATTATCTTTCTTTGATGATTCCCTGCATGGTTTGGGGATGAGGGTAATTAAGGCTTCATAGAATTAATTCGGTAATGAACTTTCTCTTTCAATTTAATTGAAGTGTTGAAGGAGTACTGGTGTGAGATCTGCTATGAAGGCCTTGTGTAATTCTGCTATAAAACATCTGGTCCTGGGCTTTTCTGATATGGGAGGTCTCTTATTGCTGTTTCTATTTCAATGCTGGATATGGGCCTGTTAAGATGGTTTAACTCATATTGGTTTAGTTTCGGCATGTCGATATTTGCTAGGAAAAGGTGAAGTCTGCCAAGTTCTCCAACTTATTAGCATAAAGTTTTGAGAAGTATTCTCCTATAATGTTATGAATCTTGATTGTTTCTCCGGTGTTTCCATTCTCATCTCTAAGTTTATTTATTTGGTATGTTCTCTTTTTTTCCTAATAAGATTAGCTAAAGGTGTGTCTATTTTGTTAATTTTTTCAAAGAACTATCTCTTTGTATTGTTGATTCTTTCTATGGATTTTTTGGATTCTAATTCATTTAATTTTGATTTAATTTTAAGTATTTCTTTCCGTCTACTAGATTGAGGTTTATCTTGCTGCTCTTTTTCAAGGAGGCTTACCTGTCTCATTAAATTGTTGGTTTCAGATCTCTCCAATTTATTGATGTAGAAACTCAGACCTATAAACTTGCCTCTGAGTACTGCCTTTGCTCTATCCCAGAGGAGCTGGCAGTTCATGTGCTCCTTTTTGATGAATGTCATGAACACTTGAATTTCATTTCTAATCGCTTCCATGATCCACTGGTAGTTCAACAGTGTTTTTCAGCCTCCATGTGTTACAGGACTTTCTTTGGTGGCTTTTGGTGTTGAGTTCTAATTTTATTCCCTTTTGGTGTGAGAGACTGCAAGGTATTACTTCAATGTTTCTAAATTTGGACAAGTATGCTTTGTGAGCTAAAATGTGGTCTATTTTGGAAAATGTTCCATTGGCTGCTGAGAAGAACGTGTATTCTGATACTGCTGGGTGAAATCCTCAGTAGATGTCTGTTAAATCTAGTTGATCTATGCAGTTGTGTAGGTCTGCGGTTTCTCTGTTGAGTTTTTGCCAAGTTGATCGATCCAGTGGGGATAGTGGTGTGTTAAAGTCCCAAAACAATTAATGTCTTTGGATCTATATGAGATTTGAAGGAAAGTAGTGTTTCTTGGATATATTTGGCTGCTCCGTTGCTTGGCGAATACAGATTTAGAATTGTAATTTCCTCCATAAGGAGAGTTCCCTTAATTTGTATGTAGTGAACTTTTTATCTCTTCTAAGTAATTTTAATATGAAGTCTATTTTATCTGATATTAGGATAGTAATTCCTGCCTGTTTATGGGGGCTATTTGCTTGGTAGATTTTGTTCCAGTCTTTCACATTCAAAATGTGTTTGTTTTTATTAGCAATGTGTGACTCCTGAAGGCAGCAGATAGAAGGATCTTACTTTTTAACCCAATTAAACAGTTTATGTCGCTTAATTAGAGAGTTAATCCCGTTAATATTGAGATTGGACTCTGAGCTATTTGGGAGTTCCTGCCATTTTATCCACCTTCTTGTGGGCTGAGACAACTGGGTTCTTCCTATGGTTCTTGGATTCTCAATTTTGGTGTGCTTTCTTAACCTTTATTGTGGTCTTGTTGGTTTTCTAGGTGTAGGTCATCTTTAAGTATCTTTTGTAGGGCTGGATTGGTGGAGATATATTGTTTCAATTTTCTTTGCTATGGAAGGTTTCTATTTGACCTTCGGTTATGAAGGAGAGTTTAGCTTGTACAGTATTCTTTCTAGATAGTTGTTTGTCTTTAGGGCATGGCATACATCATTCCAGGCTCTTCTGGCTTTAATTGTCTCTGCCGAGAAATCTGAGGTGATTCTCATTGGTTTCCCTTTATAGGTGATTGTTCTTTTCTTTTTGACAATTTTATGGA
Organism: Dipodomys spectabilis; assembly: GCF_019054845.1. Classification (NCBI taxonomy): domain Eukaryota; kingdom Metazoa; phylum Chordata; class Mammalia; order Rodentia; family Heteromyidae; genus Dipodomys; species Dipodomys spectabilis. The sequence continues at coordinate 2,493,467 of NW_024870964.1, forward strand.
CCTTTTCCTTGGTCCGAATTTATCCTGTGCTGATTATAATATGATGGTGGGATGTCCTGTTATGGTCTGGTCTACTTGGAGTTATAACAGATTCTTGTATCTGAATAGGTCTATCTTTTTGCATGTTTGGTAAGTTATTTGTTAGGATCCTGTTAAACAAATTTCCTAGACTATTAACTTCTCTGAAGAGGAAAGAAGGATGACCAATAGACACATGAAGAAATGCTCAACCTCCCTAGCCATAAAAGAAATGCAAATCAAAACAACATTGAGATACCACCTCACCCCAGTTAGAGTGGATATAATCAAGAACTCTAGTAACAACAGATACTGGAGGGGATGTAGACACACGGGATATTTACTACGTTGTTGTGGAAGTGTAAACTTGTTCAACCACTTTGGAAAGTAGTATGGAGGTTCCTCAAAAGACTCCACCTAGAGCTCCCCTATGACCCAGCAATCCCACTTTTGGGCATTTACCCAAATGATCACAAACAAGACCACTATAAAGCTACCAGCACAACTATGTTTTTTGCCGCATTATTTACGGTAGCTAAGATATGGAACCAAAACAGATGCCCCTCAGTAGATGAATGGATCAAGAAAATGTGTTATATATACAAAATGGAATTCTATGCCTCCATCAGAAAGAATGACATGGCCCCATTTGTTAGGAAATGGATTTGCCTTTCTTTTTTGAAGAAAAGACAGCAATTCTATTGCATTTTTAATGCCTTATGATACTGAAGATTAAATTATAAACTATTAAAGCTTGAAAATAACTCATTTTCTTAGGAGTAGGACACAAAAGACAAGTTTAATCCATTTTAAAAGACCCTTATTTATACTACAAATTCACTCTTATAACTACAAAGATTCTAAAAATAAGAAGTGCAGTGACACAAATGAAATAATTTAACTGAATCATCTATTCAAAGGACTATGTTAATAGAAAACCAAGTTATAATAATAGCTTAACCAAGTCACTTACATTCTTTTATTCTATTTTATTTAGTTTCATAAGAACTGGTTTTTCATAAAATGATGCACAAATCCTATATACCCACTTACATTTTCAGATTTTAACAATATTTATTTCAGAAATGTTTTTTGCTCTATAGTCAATGAACTGAAATAATACTAAAATATTCAAAGGGTCTTCAGAAATTACAAGACTCACTCTGGAATGTTATTTATATTGGAAAAGATTCGAAAAGCCTTATTTGTTAATGTTGTGATAGTTACTCCCATAAAAGAAACATTAGTGAAGATCCCATTGCAGGTACAAAACAACTTCAAATGCATCCACAATCTGGAGGTGACACATGTTTTTGTTTGTTTGTTTTTGAAAGTTATATCTAACAAGCATATCCACAATACTGATTTTCAGTCAATATGATGGGATATTCAAACCTAATAAATACAGGGTAGATTATGTTAGTGAGAAAAGATATGATCTTACGAAGAAAGTTGTTTTCAATAGAAATCCGGAAAGAGTTTATCCACTTTGTGTTTCATAGGATTAACCAGAGAGTAATACCTGTTTGGTCAAGTTGGCCAAACACACTCAATGTGTATATAAGTATGACCAATTTAAGAGGTCAAATACATATTTTGTACTGACAGTCATCTTACAGAAATAACTTACTACCTAATTATTTCTGTATCTTCCTAACTAACATATAAAAGGAATTGAAAGTGATCTCTTTTATCTAACTTAATGTTGTACATATTTTGATTATGATGACATTATTTGACATATATATGTACTGAAGGGTGGTTCCAATAAAATAACATGACAGAATGCTGATAAATAAAAACATTTCAACACAGCTCTTTTCAACCTCACCCTGTCCACATTGGCAAACAACATTGCATCAGCACACACGCACATATACATATACACACATGTGCGCACATGTACACACACATATACATTCAGAGTTTATTATACAAAAAAGTTCAAATAAAATATTAGTGATTAGTACAAATGATAGTTTTCCTTATTAAAAAAAGTACACAATCTAGTCTCCACGCATGTTTCATTGTACTTGCCTCTCCACAAATGACCACTTAATTTATTTTAATTAATTAATTAATTTGTTTGGTTCTAATACTAAGGCTTGAACTCAGGGCCTGGCTCTGTCCCAGAATTTGTTACTTTTTTGTTTTAGTTTTCTCAAGGCTAGCATTTTACTGCTTTTCCACAGCTCCATTTCTAGCTTTTGCTGGTTACTTTCAAATCAGAATCTAATGGCCTTTTTTCCCCCTGCTTTTTCTGGTTTCAAACCACAGTCCTCAGATTTCATCTTTCTTATTAGCTAGGATTAAAGACAAAAGCCACCAGTGTGGCTTCTTTTTCCTCTATAGTTATTAATGCACATACTTTGATAGTAATTTAAAACTGAGTGTATAGAAACAAGATGTATAGTGATGATATTGTCCTGTCAGAAATTCATGGTAGTAAATTTCTTCTTAAGGACATAAGCAAAAAATACCATGATATAATATAAGAGGACTCACTATTGAACATATGAGGTATAAGAGCTTTCTAATAGGTCCATTATTTATTTTTGCCCAACATTAGGAAAAAGTATAACGCAGTAATAAAATAGAAGTCCTTTGTATGACTACTTAAATTTCTTGTTTTTTTAAAGACACACATTTTCATCTAAAATAAGTAGGCCTGTCTATTGTCTTCATGTGATTTTGATGATTGAAGGTGCTTAATGAGAAGTCAAAATGTATTAGTAGTTCTTTGCTATCAATTAAATCTCACTTTTTCTTCCTGGAGAATATAATGATTAAAGCAATAATTCAGAATCAGCAAGCAATAGTTCAGAATCACGCTTCCAGTGCAAGTGGATCACCAGTAAGTAATCCTCAGTACCATTTTCCACAAAGTTTTGTCACAGATACAATCGGCCTTCCTTCTCTAGCTGCTTTTCTAGAATAGACACATTCGTTCATTGTACAGGAAAAGTGTGATTTAACTGATTTGTCAGATCTGTTACTAGAATTATCAAGGATTTATATTCTTGTCTGTAATTTAGTCAAAGCTATGTATCTTTGGGTAGGCTACTAAAGTGTATTTACTAATTTCAAGTAAATACATAAATTCTATTTCCATCTCTTTTTTAAAAATAAAATTGTTTCCTCTATAAATTGATCAGAGGCATGGATGGAATTTGTGGCTAGCTAGGTCATTGTACATCTTTCTCTTCCTCTCTCTTTTTCATGGTTCTCATAGATAATATGATTGCTCCATAATTATCCTAATTTATTTTGCTTTTATATTTTTGCTTGCATCATTTCACTTTCTGCTCTGCCATTATCCCAATCATTTTCATAGAAAGCATTATTTCCCATTTTCTCATTCCTAGAATAAGCTGCACATGAAGACACCACTGGTCATCATTTTCAGCCTATAACTTTGAATATAGAGGAAAATCTTTCTCTTTTCTCTATCAATTCCCTATTCACCAGTAAGAATAATTTAGAATAGAAAACATGGAAAAAGAGAAAACAAATCATGGTGAAAAAACAGAAGCAGAAAATTCATTGGATTTTTCTGACCAGTTCAACCAATGTGAATTATTGGGGAAATACATAGGCACCTCATTCCCAGTGGTACTCAAAGTCACTGGTTAGGCAATTCTGATGAAGACAAGGAACAAGATGAAAAAGTGAGGAATGGTATCATTTGCAAGAAAAAAGATGGAGAAGGATCCAAGCAAATTTCTTCTTTGGGCTGCCGAAAATAATCAGCTTACTACAGTGTAGACACTACTTTCCAAAAAGGCCACTCATGTGAATATTAGGAATGAGGATGAGTATACCCCACTTCATCGGCAAGCCTACAATGGACACTTAGACATTGTCCATGAGTTGGTGGCTCGAGGCAGATATTCATGAAATAATTGTCGATGGCTGGACACCCATGCACAGTGCTTATACATGGAATAATACCAGAATGGCTTCTTTTTTACTTCATCATGATGCAGATACCAATGACCAAACTAAATGCCTCTTGACCCCCTTGCATCTTGCTGCTGGGAATAGAGGTAGAAAAAATATGCTGGATTGCCTTCTGTTGAACCATTTTATCAAACCAGGTCTGAAGAACAACTTGGAAGAAACTGCATTTGATATTGCCAAAAGCATAATATGTATCACTACATCTTTGAAGTTGTGTAAGGCTGTTCAAATTGTTCTCATATGTTGTAATGGTTCGGTTAAGTTTCTTAAATTTCAAAAATGCTGGTCCATCTTTGTGTCCTTCCAAAATATTCTCACAATACAAAGTAACAGCAATATCTTACTGTAAAAATTCATGGATTCCATGGTATTCTTCCAAGTGAATTGCCTGACTTTGATATCAAAATATATTCAAGACTTGTTTGTACATATCTATAATGATTTCTGCAGAGTTTGTGATTTTTAAAATCAGAAATAAGTTTAACTTACCTGTTGAAATGAGTAGTAAAGAAACTAAAGATATTTCTGGTACTTGTCTGAAAAAGTTTATTTTAAAAGTCTGTATTCTGTTTGTATAATATCTATAATCTATTTCATTCTCTCCAAATATAATACTTTGAATTCTACATTGATTTATAATATATAGGTTCATTAATAAATGTGTCCTTTCAGATTGCATTCCATATAGAAACAGTTTAAGATTCCTTTTTTCCTAGGTCCTTATAGTATTTTATTTCTTTGGGATAAAATGACAATGTTATCTAATTTCAAATGTTTTGTAAAGGTTATGCTATGTAAAGGCCTTTCTAAGATGAAGAGTTAATACACTGAAGACAAACTTTTAATTCTATGAACTAAATGTATTCTTTCACTTGTATCTTTGTAATTAACTTTTTAATAACTGTTTGTCATTTCTTGAATCTGAAGAATACTTCACAAATTTCCATATCATCCTTGTGGAAGTGCCATGTAATTCTCTGTATTGTTGCAATTTGGGTAGATGTGCTGCTGAAGCATGTAGTATCTTGTAAATTTAAGTAGTTAATGATGCAATCTTAATATAGGCATATATCTTTCGTTGCCTATTTGTAACAAGGAAACCTTATTGTTCCTAGCAATGCTATTGATCTTATTTCCCTAAAATTCTGTGTAGAGTGGGAAAAAAATGTATATTGTTTAATCGATTGCTCACATTTCAACCTTTTTTGTCAATGACTATTTTAAGTCTTTTTCATTTTAAACCTGATCATACTTTGAAGCCTTTATAGCTAAGTCCAAAGGTGATGGCTTTTTCAAGTACTTATTTGTCCAACTGAGTTAGATTTGTGGAGCTAAGGGATTCAAAGTAAGCTTTGCTCAAGAGCTACTTCTAAATTTGTGCAGCTTAAAATGTCCCAAATGAGGTCTTACTGGCACAAATGTCTCCTTGACCCTTTCCGATTCTTCCAGGTAGGAACAGACCAACCAGAGTATCTTACCCTGACAGCAAAGATTGTCTTACTGCAACAAAATTAATCTTAGTTACAAGGGATCATAGAGAGATGAACAGTTCAGACAGCACTGTTCAGACTAGAAGGTATTTTATCAAAATATAATTGTTTATTATACCTATCATTTCAAAAGTAGCTACAGTCAAGAAGGTGAAAAATCATTCATATGCATGATTACCTAAAGTCCTGGTCTGTCTACCTTCCAACCAGGCAGGAACTTACACTACAGCATTTACATCACCAAATATTTCCATAGCTCCAGGAGAAGTCCATATGTTTCTCCTCAATTTTAGGCCTTAAATTGGTAATGTTTTCATCACATTGTTTCCTCTTGCCTCCAGTCTGTAAATCTACAAATGGTAAATCTTTAGGCCTAACTCTACCAAACACTGAGGTAGAGATAATGGAATAAAACTTTAAAACAGAGTTGCCTTTGATATCCTAACAACAACAGAACAATGCAAAACATGTGCCTTTTTATTATATTACATATAGTTATATATTTTATACTTATATGTGCTGATTTTATATTTTACACAGTGAAACTTACTAGAATCAGTTGATAATTTGAGAAATAAATTTATATTTATTCCAATAAATACAATTGGAATATAAATAATTAGGTTTAGAGTATATATTAGAATATAAAAATATCAATGCAATGTCTTCGGTATTAACTTGGGATACCTTCTAAATATTCTTGGTCATCTTAATTCACATGGTAAAAAAAACAATGTTGTTTTCCTCTAATCTATAAGGGATTTTACACTGCTGCTCTGTTTATTGTTTAACTCTCTGGTCCCAAACTGTTTTCTCCATATTTTTGAATCATATTTTTGAACCCAAATTTTGCTGATGTTATTTCGAAAAAGTATTATTCTTTTGCAGAACCCAGGGTTCCTAGTATCCCAGGTCCCAGTTATCCGCATCATCAGATAAGAAGGGCAAGACGTCTCACCTAGGCCCATGCAATATGCCAACAGAAAGTAATTGAAGACCCATCTCAAATTCTCATTACCTATAATATTTCAGGGCCTCAATTCCTTGAGACATAGGAATTAGCAGTAAGCAATTGTGAAATGCAAGGCAACATAAAGATGAGATAAAAAATCTGAGAGAAAGTACTGTAATTCAAATTTCCAATTTACAGATGACCAGCCCATATGAGTGAGCAAGATCACAAATTTCACAAGATTACTTTTAATACTTCTCTCCTAACGATTAATGAAATATTTCAGTCCAGCATATGTAGGCCAAAAAAATAGTTCCTGGAATGATAGATCCATAATTGGTCTACCAAGGCCAGAAAAATTTGACTTAGAGATCAAATATAATTCAGAAAAAACATTAATTGAGAAGACCCTTAGTGCTTCAAAACACTGGTACTTCAGTAAAACTTGGTTCTGTAGTATAAAAATGTTGTCATTCTCAATCCAATGATAACCTACATTTAATCTCCTGAAAGTATACTCCTTTTCAAATAAACTTTTTAAAATCACATTCGCCAAAATAACATTTGACAAGTAGATGATACTTAGTGACATTAAAAGTTTTTCAAGTGGAGGGAGCAAGTTACAATAGAGTGGATTTATTAACCTAGCACTAATGTCAAACAGTTTCAACCATTCATTAAAGTGTAGAAATAATACCACCCACCCTTTGTGTTGTTCAGTAGGTGCCTTGCAGAAATGTGTTAAATAGATCAGCCCCCCATGTTTCAAACCCAAACATTAGCTAATAAAGTAAATTTCATCACATAATGAGGTACATTTTAAAAAGTCACAAATAGTTGTCTTATCATATGTTGTTTTATGTTTTCCCTGTCTGTCTAACATAGTAAAAACTATGACTTAAAGTCTTGAATATGGGTACTCATCAGAGATGTGAAAAACATAAAATCTGTCTTCTATATCTATCATATTTCTCTATAGTAGTAATTATTATTTTTCTTTTTTTCCAAAACATATAGGTAGCAGAAAATACTATCCCATGTAAAATAAAATAATCACAAACCATTGTACAAAGGCATTTATAAAAATTGGTAGTTAAGAATACATTCTAAGCCATTTTTAAACTTTCTTGTTGACTAAAGATTCACGTCTCGAGACTTGCGAATTGTTATTGCAGATGAATGAATTATGGAAATAGAAGTTGACATAAGTTCAAGTATTTGCAGGATTGAAACTCCATGGAATGTGTATAAACCTTTAAAAATATTAACAGACATTTTAAGAGAATGACTATCTGGAAGATGAAACCAGAGCGGAATAATAGTAAAGACATAGAATGAATGAAAAATAGAACAAGGGACAAGTATAGCTAGAATACTCAATGTACACATGTGATAAAGGAAGTAGTAAATCGGAAATAAATCTTGGAGAAGGGGTTGGTTGAGAATGATAGAAGGAGTAACTCTGATCCAGGAGCATTGGACAATTAGATGTACATATTTAATTGTAACATACTTGCACAAGCTTTTGAAATGCAGCTTAAAAACACAACAAAAAAAAACAAAATCACACAAAAATTACAACCAAACAGCAATCTCTAGGAGTTTGAATATAATCTCTCAAAATTTTAAGCAGTTAATGAAGGGCAGTCTTGGGAAAAGCAAAAAAAAAACTGTTCAAAGAGGGCAGTATGGGGTAGGGGAGAATTTTGAACAGATTTAAATACATTGTCTAAGGTTATAAATCACCTACATCTGCTGCAAATATTTTCTTCTTCCAGTTCTCTTTGTCTGAACTGGATCCTCCAGTCCTGAACCGCACTTGATAGCTTGTGAAGATAGAATGATAGAAACAAGATCAAGAACCCATTACTCCACTGGAGAAAAAACAATCCTCTGTTTTCTCTTATATCTCTTCATTACTATATTTTCATAATTTTAAGTCAAGTGATTTTGAATTATATCTTTCCTTCTTTTTTCTGGCAAAGTAATTGGTCAAAGTAATTCACTAAATATTATCTGCCTTTTTTTTTCTATCAATCTGTTTACTTGTCCAAGCGAGTACATTAAACTTCCCCTTGCATTTGGTTGCCACGAAAACCCAACATCTATGATAATGAGGACAAACTCTAATGTAAAACTTTGTCTCCAAAAAACCAGTCCAAGAAGCTGTGATCACAAATATTTAGCTATTCTTTTTTCTTTTACCTTGAAATTCTTCTTGTGTCTAAAGTGCCCACAAAAATAAATACTCCACCACTTTTTGCTTCAATCATTTCTAACCTCAAAGATGTATTTTGCTAACAATATGCTTAGAGGAAACAAAAAAATACTCCACTTTTATCTTCTCTCTTAATATTCTCCTTAGATACCATATCAGGAACAGTGAAGTTATTCTTTGGAAAATTATTTCAATAGATTATTTTTTGTCTTCATTTTGCATTTGCTCAACAAGTTGTATGGAGAAGAATAGAGTTAAATCACCCATTTCTTGGATGACAGTGTCTGTTACAAAGGACAATGCTTCTATGTCCTACTTCTATATCCTCTTCTTAGCTCTTGCGTTATTTCCAATTAATCACAGATTATTGGCTTCAAGTCTAGTGAAGCTGAAGAACTATAAGGCCTCCCCCACTGCTACATCTTCTCTTTTAAAACTCTTTTATTTGGATGTGGAATTTATTTCCATGTCTTCGTTCAATCTATTCCACATTGTAGTGAACCAAATATGCTCTGTAAAATCACTTTAGGTAGCAAAAATATTATGACAATCTATATCAAAAAGTTTTGGCTTCTTTCCACTGCTTAGGCCAATACACTGAGCTACGGCTTCTAAGACCACGTTTTCTTACCTTTTCAATTTGCTCAATGCTTTTCTGATCCCAAAACTTTTTGCCGAATGTAATAAGAGAAGTCCTCACTATCTCATGTTAATAAGGATATTATGTTTTTGTGAGATACTTAGAAATATGAAATCATTGGTTTGAAGTATCCAATCAGATTTTTTTCTCTTTTTCAGTATTTCACATGCAAAGGCATTTTGGAAAGTATTACAAACAGAAAAATGTATACCCAATACCTTCTTTCATTGTGGAGGGCACTTTCTCCCTAAATATTTTGACCCAAGTTATCTTTTTCAGAGAATTACTGTTTGATAATTAACGGTCAATGCATAAATTTTGATATCTTATTTTTTAAAGAAGTTTGAATTTAAATTACACTACAACATTGTTTCACATAGTAAGAGTATATTTCCTGGGTAAGGACAATTCTCAAGGAAACCTACAGGATTGATAGCAAGGTTTCTGAGGTTTGCTTGTTTAATGTAAAAATGAGCCATCTTTACCCACATTGCTCCCTCTCAGTTAAGTCTCCATGGATTTCTTTGCATGAAAGCCTTTTTTCCCAGGCAATTTTAAATTTTCTTCATAGGCTATGTTGTTAAAAACTTTGAACAATTAAAATTTACCTGTCATAATTTTAAAACTTTTTTGAAATTCCTTTATCAGAATCGCAAATTCACCAATGCTAATTCCAACTTTACCATCAATAACAGTTAAAATGTTGTTTTCATGACATAGTGTCCATGAAACTATTATTTTCCAGTGGCTTTGTTATGCATATTTATATGTCCATGTAAGCTGATGCTGAGCAAAATGAACTCCAAGATATGGAAACAGAGATTTTTATTTACAATTGTTGTTTTTAATGTACTATGTAACTTCTATTTTCTTTGACCAAGGACAAACCAATTTAATAGCAATACTCACAAAATAATATGTTGGAAATGTACATTACAACTTGGGAGGAGTATTGGGGTGAAAGAAATTTATGAGAAAAATGAGAGAGGGGGTAACAAGTTTGAAACGACATGTATTCAGTACCCTACAATTACTGTAACCACACTGTACATCACTTTGCTAATAAAAAATTTAAAAAATAAGCTGCATGAAATAAATTTCATGGATTAGTATAATAAATATTATTCTTTATGTAGTAACTTTTTAAAAATCAATACTAGCTGGCATCTAATTTGAATTAATTACCCCTTTTTAATCAGAGGATCATCAACTTGAATGTTATCCAACTTGACAATATTTTCACAATATACTTGCCTATATTTTCAAAAAAAGAATAAATATAGTACTTTCTCATGCTAAAACAGAAAACAGATTAATTCTGGTGAAACCCATAACTTTTAAAAGTAAATAAGTTGTTAAGAAGACAGGATATATGTGTTCTTCAAATTCCTATGACTAATAACTACTCATTTTCAAATTCTGAACATTCCATATCTGAGAGATTGAAAACAGTACGTGTTTGCATGTTATATAATTCTGCAATAGATGCAGTTTCCAATGGGGTGATACAGATTGAGAAGTCAACAGAAAAATAGCCACATTCTGGTAGAGGATAAAACTATGAAACATCTGTAATAATTAATTCTTTAAGAGTAAGCAATTGTTTATCAAAGTAAGCTATTATTTCTATGACCATCAATCCCAAGATTTGTCTCATAAAGTCATCCTAGCCCAACAGTTTCCAACTTGTAGGGTGCACCTCAAAATTCCCTTAATTCACATCACAAATAGCTTATCTCTATTGTGAAATAATACTACACCTCTGTGTGATGCCCTCCTTGTTCTGGAAAGAACACCTCAATAAAGTGGGTTCCATAAATTTTACCCCCAGTGGTATTCTTGACATCAGAACACTTGTAAATATTATTTATATTTTATAATTTTTTAACTATGATAGATATTCAGGGTGCTAAGATGGGAAGATTACAGTTGAAAGTCAACCCAGGCAGGAAGGTTCCTTAGATTCTTATCTCCTATAAGCTTCTCAGGAAACGCCAGACACAAGTGGCACTGAGGTTGAAGTGGTAGGGCACAATCCTTGAGCAAAAACAGGCTCAGAGACAGTGTCCAGGCCCAGAGTTCAAGCCCTAGGACAAACCAATAAAACAAAACAAAAATAAAAACAAACCTTAAAGCTAGCATTTTTCTCATTGTATAAAGAGGCACGTAATTAAGGAAATTGCTTCCTGTGTTACATATATGTAGAAGAAAGAATATGTCACACAATTATTCTCTTCATACCATGTTATACCAAAGATTCAAAAAATGCTATTTTTCTTAATTTATAAATTAATTTCATCCATTTGTTGGCAACTCTGTCTATATTATTCACATTATCATTTTATACATGAACTGATGGAATTATCTATTAAATAACTTTTAATTATAACTCTTTTGAAAGAATCTTCTAGGCAAATAGAATGTTAGAATCATTTGTGAGTTTTTCAATTAAACACTCTACTTAAAAATAATTTTGTAGTATCATATAGAATATGAAATTACAAACAAAACCAAAATATTTATTTTAAATCTACGTTCTAATTTAGCAAAATCTACATAGTCTTACATTAGATGAACTTTGCTTTTTCTCCAGGGATACCCTTTTGTAATCCTTCATCATTTCTTTGGAATCCAAAAGAATGATGATTATTTACTTTTTCAAATTTTGGATGGGAATCATGAGCCATTTTGCATCTAGGAATGTTCTGTAAAGAAGAGAGCATTTAAAACACAACTGAATATTATATATGTGTTGCATTTCAATAGGAAACTTGACTTCTCAAACCATAATGACAAAATTAGCCCAAACTTCCAACTGTGTATTCCTTTCTTGACTGGTTTGCTTTATTAAGACAAAATTATACTACCTGGTCCAGAGAAGGTATCACTACATAATTCCAATCTCTAATCTGCTAGAATTCTAGGCTTGTATCACATTGCCCTGCCTAGTTGGTTGATTTATTTAATCTAGGTAGAGGCTAGCAATTCTAAACTTCTCCAGTGATGTTATCCACCAAAGTGACTGCTCAGACTGTTTATCTACTATTTTCAAAGATTTTCTAACATTTCACACAGGATATGAACATTTTCAGATGTACCTGAACGGGTCTCTGATTCATTCCTCCATGGATCTGATCCCTTGAATTATGATTACTTGACTCTCTTACTATATCTCATCCCTACCTATGTAATATTCTCAAACTTTTTGAAGAATTTCACTTAAGACTTTCTAATATAAAAAATTATCACTTGATTCTAGTCTTACTCAGGACATATTTTCTATTGTTTTCTAACTTTTCTACATATTCTGAGAGTTGCTTCATTTGTGTGTGCACATATAAGTGCCTCTGTGTGTATGTGTATATTTGTATACATGTATACAAAAGTGTCAAGCTCTTATTCATCACTCTTGCTCATCAATCTTGTTCATGACTGGTATTCCATCACCTGAGCCATTCTTCCAATTCAGCTTTTGGCTGTTTAATTATAGGTAGTGTCACAAAGATTGTTCTGCCCAGGCTGTATGCAAACTGAAATTCCCAGACTCCTTTATATTCTTAGGTTTTATTTTTCTAGGAGTATCAACTTTTAAACTAAAAACATTTTTGTGAATGTAAAGTCTAAGCTGTAGCCCAGATTTTTAACTCAAGAATTGATATAGGATAGATGAACATACACATTACATATGCTGAGTGTACATTGTTAGAAATGTGATCTTAAGCTGGGTGGCAGTGAGATCTAAGGATTGAGGTTCAAAGCCAGACTGGGTAGGAATGTCCTGGAGACTCCTTTGTCGAATTAACTACCAGAAAACTGGAAGCGACACTATGGCTCACGTGGTAGAGTATTAGCCTTGAGCCAAATAGCAGAGGGACAGTGCCCAGGTCGAGTTCAAATGTCAAAACCACCACCAACAAAAAATATAAGTAAAGAAAAATAAATGTCAGCCACCAGTTCATTGCTAATATAATCCTTGCTCTCTCAAGATGGACTTTTTTTTTTCCTACTTAAATTCATGCTCTTATATCTGACCTTTATTGGGGAAGAATTATTCTTCCATTCTACTTTTAACAAATTTGCGTGATTAGCAAGCGTTATTTAGAAAGGGAGTGGCCTCATACTTCATGGTCCACGTAGGAGTAATACTTTCTCTATATCACTCCCGTAAATCTACATACTGGACTTGGCTTTATTGTTTCAATGTTGTCTTATTTGTAGAGTCTTCTATAGTGTATTGAACCCTTATACTTAAACACAAAACTTCTCTTTCTCCTATTATTGCTATTGTTTCTCTTACTGTTAACTCATGTGCACTTGGGAAATAATGCACAGCACATACACTCACAAAAGAATGATTTGAGAACCTTCTTCCTATTTCAAATTTGCCTTAATTTACTGAGAACTTTAAAGTTTGAACTCAATGTACTCATGGATAATGTATTTATAAGCAATATAAATTTCATATTTTCTCTTTAGTAACTTGTCTCTGAAACATGTGTTACCTCAGGTCCAAAGATATCCTTGTGTTTTTTCAATGAAGAAATAAAACATTCATTAAACCTCAAGCAGCACAATTGATTGTTACTGGAAGTAACTGTTACTGGATGTGGACACTGATCCCAGGAGAAGAATTGAAAATAGAGGAATGACAAAATTCAAGTTAACTTGTGCTTTCCTTTTTATTGTACAAGAAAAATATCCCAAGGCTTGAAGGAATCTCTGTCCCTGACTTGTTCGAGTGTGTTCTTTACTTATATGAAACTTTTCTGTAAACTTCTAGTTTAGAATATTACCAAAAGAAATAATATGCCATTTGAAGGCCAACATAGAACAAAAGGAAATAACGTTGTTTTAAAAGTGTTCTACTGCAAAGAAACAAAGTCATGGAGGTTTTAAAGTGTATTATGGATGGATATTTGAACCCTGAGATAATTCTCTTGTTGCAGGAGTCAGTTATCAATTCCTTTAGTCTGGTCCTGATTTCTCCATAGCAATAAGGATTCCAAAAATGCAGGATCCAGTGAGCATGATCAGCAAAAGGAGCCTCTTCTCAGACTAGTACTCCTTTAAGGAGGGTCCCAAAGAAATATCTGGAGTTTTTTGCTTGTTTGTTTACTTTGTGTTGGTTCTGGGGCTTGAAGCCAGAGGCTGAACCCTGTCCCTTAAAAATTGTCTTTCCTGTCCACCTGTCCCCAAAGCTAGTACTCTACTGCTCGAACCAAAACTTTTTGGTGCTAATTAGCGATAGAGTTTGGCAGACTCTTCTGCCTGGGTTGGCTTTGAACTAAAATATTAAGAAAGCTAAGTGACATCAACTGCATCGACTTCTCTTTTGAAACAAGAAATATTAAATGAAGTTTATTATAAAACTAATATTTAACAGTTTTTAAAAGAAGAAAATGTCCAGCAAAGAACCCATAACCTCAATAACTCAGCAAAAGTAGGTTCACTGAATAATTTTGGAATTATTTTTTCTGTTTGGGAAGATTATTGACATTTTCGTTCCTTTTGGGAAAACTTAAAGTCATATTTTCACTTATTTTATTGGTCGTGGGGCTTGATCTCTGATCCTGGGCATTGTCCCTCAGCTCTTCAGGTCAAGTTGAGTACTTTACTACTTTAGCTACAGCACCGCTTCTGGGTTTCTGGTGGTTAAATGAAGATAAGGATCTCTTGGTCTTCCCTAACCAGGCTTGCTTTTTTGAACCACAATCCTCTGGTTTCAATTTACTGAGTAGATAGGATTACAGGTGTGAACAACCAGGAGCCAGCTCATATGTGCCTTTATGTGCACTGAATGACACTAGCCAAAGAATGGAAATTTGAATCAAATGATGACATTGAAGCTTTTCAGAAACATTGAGGTTGCAATAAATATGTCCTCCTTTTCCACGTTGTTACATTAATGACTCATGAGCCATCTGTATAGATGCATTTAGTATCAGGAAATGTTCATAGAGAAATATAGAAAGAGAGATTTTTAGAAAGTAAACAAGATCAGATATGAAAGAACAGCACAGAAGCAGATACATTTATCTCACAGAGATTAAGAACTAGCCTAAGAGATTTAGAATGCTAAAGACAATGAGGAGTAAGCCTAGTTGATAACTAGGACTTCAATAACCAAAAATGGTTCTCTAGAAGAGTTTCTGGTATACCTTAGTTACTATCATTTATTCCTTGCATCTGAAGTTATTCCTCTTCTTCTGTTACAACTGTTACTTAGCCTCTACCTTTTTGGTGTCATGACTGACCCAAAAGTTTTCAAATCTCACTTAGACTACCCTTCTCTTTGTGATTAGCAGTGACCACACAAAATCTTAGAGTCTTTGAATTTCCAGAGTTAATCTTCACCTGACATCTAAGCACATTCCTGGCATTAATAGCTGTGACCTAATGAACAAGACATTTTTTTTTTCAACACAGTATCCTAATATAAGTAAAGTACATGACTTAGGGACTATTGTCAGGTGTCAGTATGGAAGGAGCAATTTTATATTCCAAGTATGGGTTCTAACCAAATGTATTTTGTTGTGTTTTATTTTCTTTTTGCCAGTCCAGGGGCTTAAACTCAGGGCTAGGGAATTATTCCTGAGCTTTTTTTCTCTCTCTGAAGGCTAGCACTCTACCACTTGAGTCATAGCACCACTTTCAGTTTTTTTCTGTTTATGTGATATGAGGAACTGAACCCAGGGTTTTATGCATTCTAGGCAATCACTGTACCATGAAGCCACATTCCCAGAGCCCTAAATGACTTTCTTAAGTTGACATTATATTTTCATTCTGTAACTATGTATAATAATTTTGGCCAGGTGCTATAAAATGATGTAGAAACAATACAATACAATAAGTCCAGTAAGGCTGGATGGACAATGAATAACCCTTAAATTCTAGCCAGGGCACAGAGGGGCTTACCTCATGGAGCTGTTTCAACAGGCTGAGTGAGACAGCTCCTGACCCACAGCCAACCTCCAGAAAGAGAGGGCCACTTTGGGTTCCAGCATTATGGGGACTCTGGGTCACTTCCTCCAGCACCCATTCAACCAGTTCCTGTGAGAAAGAGACAGAAAGAAAGTCAGAATTACACAAGTCGGGTGCTGGTGGCTCAGAACTCTAATCCTAACTACACAGGAGGCTGAGATATGAGAATCATGGTTCATAGACAGCCCAGGCAGGAACGATTGTGAGACTCTTATCTCCAAAGATCTACCAGAAATCTGGAAGTGGTACTATGGGCTCAAGTGGTAGAGTGCTAGCCTTGAGCTGAGGAGCTTGGGAACAACAACCAGGCCTAGAGTTCAAGCACCACGACTGACAAGAAGTGGACTTCCCACCACAAGAAGTGGACTGAATGGAACCCATTGTCCTAGGGAACATGGTAGAGAAGTCAAGCCGAGGTCCTGTGAAGTTGAGGTCATAAGTAGGTCACCTGGCTTTTCTGTGCCTTGGTTTCCCCAGCTGAAAAACTCAAGAGAGTGAAGGCTCCCCTTCTTTATGGGGATAGGGGAATGATGAAAGAGAGCCATTCTTCTTTTCATAGTCCCACACTTGTTGTACGATTAGTAACAGGCCCCACCTGAGCCCTTTCCAGGTATCTTCCTGTCATATGCTCACAGAATTGCCAGCAGCCAAGAACTTTATCTGTATGCTGCTCCCTCTGTTCCTAGCCATGCTCCAGAGATCCCTCTGTATAAATGTTTCCTCACAACTCACCTGAAGAGACTGAGTTCCCATGGTTGAGGCCCTACACAGAGCTTCACCTGTGGTCAAGAATCGGCTGCTGTGGACTAAGAGTCTGGGTTAATCGATCTAAACTGATGACTGAGCATGGAGTTACATGTCTACCATCCCAACTACAGAGGACCAGGCCTGGTGGATCATACCTGTCACAGATACGAAGACCACTATCCAGCCAATCCTGAGCATATGTTGAGTCTCTACCTCAGAAATGCCCAAGACAGAAAAGTGGCTCCTCAGAGCCAGGGAGAGGAAATAAGCAGGGGCTCATGTTTACCCCAGAGGGGTGTCTGACCCAGGGTGGGGTGTTGTTGGGGCAGCCACTGGGAGAAGCTGTTGGTGGCTGCTCCAGGTAGCACGAGCAGCCTGGGTGGTGGCATTATGGACACATGGGCCCAGAGCAGAGGACCAAGGGCAGGGACCAGGTCAGGGCCTTAGGTTGGCTGGCAGTGCACCATTGCCAGAGCTTGAAACCCGGCACCCCAGGAAGGTAGGAAGGCGATTGGGGGGCCAGGGAGTGCATCAATTTCCTACTATACTCCGAAGTCACATTGAGTCTCTTGCTCAGCACTCAGTCAGCTCTAAGTTCCTCAACTGCTGGTAGTGGTGTAAACTAACAGAGGGAACCCTGGTGCCCCTGGGCAGCATGGAATGTGGGTGTGGTCACCATTCTTGTATCCCATTGGTCAGAAAGAAACATGAAAGAATGGAGGTGTGGCCAGAATCCTGTGATGCAAGCAGCATGGGCAGAGTCAAGATGACAGTGGATCCCCTAGCACTTTTCCCATGGAACTCTGCACAATTCAGGTGGGGACAAGAGGGTGAACTGCTTTAGCTGGATGGCTGCACAGATAGTTGTATATGTTTATTTGTTCCCAGTCCTGACCTTGAACTCAGGATCTGGGCACTGTCTGTGAGCTTTTTTTGCTCAAGGCTTATCCTCCACACAGGAGCCACAGAGCTTCTGGCTTTGTTGACACAGAATTTGGACAGAGGTCTCAAGGACTTTCCTGCCTAGGGTGATTTTGACCATTTTCCTCCTATCACAGCCTTGTAAGTATCAAGAACTACTGAGAGCTACTGGTGCCTGCCTAATTGGTCTTGCTGTTGTTCTTGGACAGACCGGTGAGTTCCCTATCCTTGGGTTGAAGTAGGAGTTGGAGCCCACAGTTCAAGTCCTGGTCCTGCCACCACCTCCAAGTGGCAGGAGATCCTAAAAAACTTGTTCCCATCCATATGATTACCAATGGAATGTGATGTATGTCAAGATTGAATGAGCATTTTTTGAATGATTCTAGGATAAAATTATACACAAATATAGGACACTGATTGATTTTAATTAATACTTTATGAAGCATTTAAACAATCACAGTAATAAAATGGAGGCATAATGAAATACCTAAGAATTGGACATCACATAGTATAAAGGTGCCATTTTTTCTGCCAGGACTGTGATTGGAACTCATTGTCTTGGTAACTCTGTTCCACTGTGTGGGAAGGGGAAGCTTGCCCCCTTGAAGTCAAGAAATTCAAGTCTGTTCCTTAGGCCTGAAATCAATCCCCACCTATAGAAAACGTCATATTCATGTACAATTCACATATATGATTTCTATTTATATACATATGTTGACTCCAGATTGCATTCAGTGTAGTTATTTTATTTTTTAGTTTTATTCATGTATTGACCATTTATTTTATTGGCTATTATGGCACATAGAACATTGATTACATTGATTACATAGGATATAGGTCTGCATATGTATTCCACTTCATACCTGACACCTAGGACATTCACAGAAAAGGAAAACGTGTCACCATCAGTTTCTTACTCCATGATTCATTGTTTGGGAGTGCTGGCATCTGAACTCATGGCCTACAAGGCCAAATTAATGAATGGGTGAGTGTCAACATGCCATCCTGGGGCAAATTGAGCAGACAGGCAATTCCCAGGACCTGATATTGAGTCCCAGTGGTTAACAAAATAAGAACAGATTGACATGAAGATGGCAGCACGCTAATAAATACATAATTTTTAGAGTGCCAGAGATGTCTATACATTAGTCAGTTATATAGTCTACATTCCTACCAATTCCTGGGTATTTATTATGCCTCTATATAATTAATGTTATTGTTTTCATCCATATACTATGAATGAAATCAATCAGTGTCCTGAAATTATTGCATTCCTGTAAGTAATAATATTCTTTTAATTCTTTATAAATAATAAATAAAATCAATGAGCCTCCTGAAATGATGCTGCCTAATTTTATAGGAGCATGATTCACAATCAACTCATTCAACCATGACATTGAAAACATTTCATTGTTATTCTTATGGATAGCAACCAGTTTCTTAGGATCTCCTGCCATTGGTTGGTGTCAGGACGGGGATTCGAAATCAGGGCTTATGTTGCCACGTAGGCCTACGGCTTCCCTGATAGTCTGCCAGCCTTCAGCAATGCAAGGTGAAGTACCTTTTGCAACAGTGTAATTCAGACTCAGGAGGGTCACCGTGCAAAGGAAGAAAATGTAAAAAGGCATTTTTCCTGAGCATTGTTTCTGCAAGACCTAGGTGACTAGGATCTCAGGAAGAGCTGTGGGTCCAGTGGCTGCATCCTAGCATACGGTGATAGAAGCTGAGGCAGAGTTGCCAAGACCTGAGTTCAAACGCGGTGCTGAGAAAAATTAAAAAATGTAAATTAGTTCCCTGGCTTGCACTTCGTGCTGTTTATTCTTCCAGGCTTTGGATTTGAACTCAGGATCTGGGTAAATCTGCAGCAGTGTGGATGAAGGGGAAGATAACTGTACTTGAAGATAAAATCAGGCCTGTTCACTAGTCCTGAATTCAAGACTCAGCCTTAGAAACACATTATTTATACACATCGTAAAGATAATATTTATACTTACCCATAGATGTTCAGTCCATACATGTTTTGTGTGGTTGTTCCTTGTATTTTTTGTTTTGTTCATTTATTAACCATTGATTTTACTATGTTTTACTATTACCTTTATTACATTGATGACATCCTATCACAGAGCATCTAGATTTGTAGAAATGTTCTCCATCATGCCTGACACCCAGGATTCTCAGAGAATAGGAAACCAAGTTTCACACTCGGCTTTTTACTCCACGATCCATTTGTTGGTAGTAATGGGATCTGAACTCAGGGCCAACAGGACCAATTGTCCAATAAGTCAAAGTGAACACACCAACCTGTGAGCAACTAAAGAGCTAGGCCATTCCCAAGATCTTACATTGATCCTCAGGGGGTGGTCCAATATAGTCATAAATCCATAATTTAAACATAGGATCTATATTGACATATTTGGGTGGTCAGCATCTTGTGTTCGGTGCACTTCTCCTTTTTTTGTCTTTAATTCATGGAGGTATTTTGTATGTTACAAAATATGGTGACACTTAAAACTGTGCTGACATGAATGACAACCTGTTCCCATGGTTAGAGGTTTGCCTATGCATTCTCCAACATAGTTGAGACCCATGACTTTCACAGGAGAGGAAAACGTGTGCAACAACTGGCTTCTGATATCAGGATGAATCTTTTGTCAGTGTTGGGATTTGAACTCAGGTCTGGGTAGCTCTGTTGCACTTTGGGGGAAGTGAAAGCTCACTATCCATGAAGACTAGAATGTCAGGCCTGGTCCAGGGCCTGATTTGAAGCCCCAGCACTGGACAAAATAGCAAGCCCACCTTTTATAAACATAGGATCTCTCTTGACCTACAGTTGTATGCATCTTGCATTCAGTGTAGTTCTTCTTTTTATTTTGTGTCTTATTCATGGATGTATTGTGTATTTTATTAAGTATGGTGACAGATATAACTGTGCTGATATGGATGACAACCTATTCCCATGGCTATAGAGTTGCCTATAGAGCATTCTCCATCCTCCCTGAGACCCAGGACATTCACAGGACAGGAAAACATGTGCAACCATAGGCTTCTCACATCAGAATGAATCTTTTGTCAGTGCTGGAATTTGAACTCAATGCCTAGCAATCCCAATTGGTGAATGGGTCATGGTGAGCACACCAGCCTGTGAGCCACTAAGGAGCTAGGCCATTCCCGGGACCTGAGATCGAGATCTGGTGGGGGCCAATATAGTCATACATTCATAATTAAACAGGGGATCTATATTTCCAAACATGGGTGAGCGGCATCTTGCGTTCGGTGTAGTCATTCTCTTTATTTTGTGTCTTATTCATTGATGTATTGTGTTTTTTCTTGAGTAAAGGATGGTAGATATAACTCTGGTGAATTGGATGACAACCTATTGCAATGAATATAGAGTTGTCTATACAGTCTTCCTCCTAGGTGAGGCCCAGAACTTGCACAGCACAGGAAAACAGATGCAATGACTGGCTTCTCACATCAGGGTGAATTGTTAGCAGTGCTGGCATTCAAACTCAGGTCCTAGGAGGCTCAACTGGCCAAAGAAACTCAGCCTTAGAAACACATTATTTATACACATCGTAAAGATAATATTTATACATACCCATAGATGTTCAGTCCATACATGTTTTGTGTGGTTGTTCCTTGTATTTTTTGTTTTGTTCATTTATTAACCATTGATTTTACTATGTTTTACTATTACCTTTATTACATTGATGACATCCTATCACAGAGCATCTAGATTTGTAGAAATGTTCTCCATCATGCCTGACACCCAGGATTCTCAGAGAATAGGAAACCAAGTTTCACACTCGGCTTTTTACTCCACGATCCATTTGTTGGTAGTAATGGGATCTGAACTCAGGGCCAACAGGACCAATTGTCCAATAAGTCAAAGTGAACACACCAACCTGTGAGCAACTAAAGAGCTAGGCCATTCCCAAGATCTTACATTGATCCTCAGGGGGTGGTCCAATATAGTCATAAATCCATAATTTAAACATAGGATCTATATTGACATATTTGGGTGGTCAGCATCTTGTGTTCGGTGCACTTCTCCTTTTTTTGTCTTTAATTCATGGAGGTATTTTGTATGTTACAAAATATGGTGACACTTAAAACTGTGCTGACATGAATGACAACCTGTTCCCATGGTTAGAGGTTTGCCTATGCATTTTCCAACATAATTGAGACGCATGACTTTCACAGGAGAGGAAAACGTGTGCAACAACTGGCTTCTGATATCAGGATGAATCTTTTGTCAGTGTTGGGATTTGAACTCAGGTCTGGGTAGCTCTGTTGCACTTTGGGGGAAGTGAAAGCTCACTATCCATGAAGACTAGAATGTCAGGCCTGGTCCAGGGCCTGATTTGAAGCCCACGTGATCACACCAACTTGTGAGCCACTAAGGAGCTGGGCCGCTCCCAGGAATAGAGATTGAGCCCCAAGGAAGTCAAAATATTCCTCAATGCATCATTGAAACATGGACTATATATTCACATCTGTGTGAGGACTGCATTGTGCGTTGAGTGTAGTTATTCTCATTATTTTGTATGCTATTCATGGATGTATTGTGTATTTTCTTGAGGATATGGCGACAGGTATAACTGGGCTGACATGGATAACAACTTATTCCCATGGCCACAGGGTGGACCACAAATTCTCCATTATAGCTGAGACCCAGGACTTGCACAGGAAAGGAAAACATGTGGAACGATTGGCTTCTGATATGAAGATGAATCTTTTGTCAGGGCTGGGATCTGAACTCAGGGCCCAGCAGGCCCAATTGGTGAATGGGTCCACATGAACACAACAGCCTGTGAGCCATAAAGGAGCTGGGCTGTTCCCAGGACCTAAGATTGAGCCTCCCTAGGGGGGGGGAGTGAGAAGCATAATAGTCATCCATTCAAAAGCTGAAGGTATCATGCAAATAAGTACATATTTGTATAGAGTAGGAGAGATGGTGACCTGTGATGGAATCCAATCTGTGTGACTACCGATTCTTGGATCTTTCCTGATGACTCCATTTCATGACAGTGATGATTATTGTCACACTTTCTCAACTTCTCTTTACAAATAATCTTCACCCCATGAGTCTTGCCTATCATTTCCTACTCACATCATGCACGAACTACTCACTCAAAGATGAGATCGATTGCATTCCATGACTCTTCCTAGGTCCAGAAACGAGTATCTCAGGATCTCCGCCATTCCCTCCTCATAGGGGGGCTGAATTCAAGCCTCAGGCCTGGAAAAGATACTCCTTATATACATTTTAAAGATAGGATTTATACTTCTGTCCAGATGTTCAGTCGACATTGTGTTTGTTGTGGCTATTCATTTTATTTCTTGTTTCATTCATTTATTTACCATTTATTTTATTGACTCTGATGACACCTATACCATTTATTTCATTGTTTACATCTTATCACATAGCATCTAGATTTTAGATGTGTTCTCCATCATGCCTGGCAGTGAGAGGATCTGAACTCAGTGCCTATCAGGCCCAATTCATGAATGGGTGAGTTTGAGCATGGCAGCCTCTAGCCAATGAAGCTGTATGGTGGTCCACAGGCCCTGAGATCGACACCCAGATTTGGCCAAAACAGCTATACATGAATAGGTAGATGGTGGTATACAAATAAATATATATTGGTAAAGAGTGCCAGAGCCATCTATCTATGATTTAATGACACCTACTACGTTCCTACTAACTCTTAGGTATTTATTATACACCCATTGGAGGAATATTATACTTTTCATGCTTAATAAACTATTAATTAAGATCAATCAGCATTCTAGGTTTATTGCATCCAATTTTAGACTAGATGGATTCATGAACTACTCTTTCAAACGGTATTCCTATCCTTAGGAATGAGTCTCTTGTAATCTCCTGCCATTGGCGTGAAGACTCGGATTTGAACCCAGGTCCTATTTGCTAATGATGAGTTCATTCTTTGGAAAATGAACACTGATCTACACCAGAATTGGAGTTAGAGCTCCAGGTTCAAGTGTAGCAGATCCATATGCCCAGCCTCTCAGACTCTAGCATTGTAACCTTGTGTCCACAGGGTTCTGAAAGGTCTAATATTGAAAGGCTTAATATGCTCTCCAATCCCTTTGTGATAAGCAGTTGACTTGTATTGTCAATGTCATTACAGTTCTGAACCTAGCAGAGCACTAGTAACTCAGGCCCTCCCCCCTTGCTCAGGAGGCTGAGGTCTCAGGACACAGAGTAAAACCAGCCAGGGCAGAAAGGTCTATGATAATCTGACTTCCACTTCTGAAAGTTCAGATGTTCAAGAGTTCCCTGTTTTTCCTTGGTGATGAAAAGTTACTGGCACTCTAAATGTTCCTAGATTTCTTGAGCTATAGAAGCTGGAAAGAAACATTATTGACCCATCCTGTGTTCAAATGAAGTTTTCAGGATCCAAGTCCTAGTCCTGTTAGCAGGAAGAACTCCAATGTAACACTGTATTTGAATGACAGAAAACAGTTGCAAAAGCCAGGCTAGTTGCAGAGAGCAGGCCTGTAGGATTAGGAGGCAGAAGGTACACACTCAACAGGGAAGTTAGTTGCAAAACCACTTCATTCCAGGCACTACCAGCAATGGGGGGAAACCTGAAACATTTGTTAGAGTTAAACCAGGGTCAGGCTTTTGTCAGCCTCTTCAAACAATTACTAATTAACCTTCCTCTTCAGGTCAAGGGAGACTCAGGCTATGTTTAGTTTACCAATAGAGAACCAGTTTAGTGGGGGAGAGGGGAGGAGCAGAGAAGAAAAAACCTGCTCTCTGGTCTTAGGGAGTGGGTTTTTTACTCTCCATCAGTCAGATCTGAAGGCCCTTCTTTTACCTCTGCCAGTGCATTTTCCTTCCTTCATTCTCCAAGTAATTAATGCAAATCCCAAGACCAACTAGAGGCAGGGCTGTTTCTCTTCTCTCTCCAAGCACTTAAGTTAGAACCTAACTCTGCCCTCTTGGCTCTGGGGCCCTTGGCTGCCTAAGAAGTGGGAAAGAGACAGTCTTCCTGCTCTGTGATTGTGTGAATGCGATGCTGGTGGCCTGGCACACTGCAGAAGGCCTCATGACTGGGAATTGTTCCCTTCTTTCCTCCTGGGGTCCAACACCCAATTCATCTATCATTTTCCTTTCTTTCTATCTATCTATTTATCTATCTATCTATGTTTCTATCTATGTATCTATGTATCTATGTATCTACCTACCTACATACCTAACTACCTACCTACCTACCTAACTAACTAACTAACTAAATATCTATCCAGCTATCTCTTTGCCAGTTCTTGGGTTGAACTCAAGGCCTGGGCATGGTCTGTAGCACATTATTGCTTGAGCCACAGCACATATTCTGGCTTGTTCTGTGTATGTACTACTGAGGAATCATACCCGGGACTTCTTGCATGCTAGGCAAGCACTCTCTCAGTAATCCATATTCCCAGCCCCCTCATCTTTTCCTTAATGGTAGTTTTTACATAAGTATGCTACCATTTTATGTCCCCAAGTTTAACTTTCTGAATACTGGTTACTTCTATGAAACCTGATTTTCTCTTCCCCTGCCTGATTTGTGATGGCTCCTGAATTGGCCTCATAATAAATTGTAAATAAAGGTTGCTGAAAGCTTCATTGTGCATCATATAAGGACACAGGCTGGGAATCCTGGAAGAGAAAACCATGGGCCTGAAATGAAGAGAATGATGCAGTATGCACAAGGAATATATCTGAAAAATAATCCAGTAAATAAAAGCAGAATTATTGCATACAGTCTGTTTGTACTCAGGGAAGTAATATACACACATAAGTAAGTAGGGCACTGATATATAAACTTGGCCTTCTCTTTTTGAAAATTTTTTGTGGCCATCCCAGGGCTTAAACTCAGGGCCCGATGCATTCCTCAGCTTTTTTTTCCCAAGGCTGAGGCTTTACCAACCCCACAGCTCCACTTCCAACCATCTGGTGGTTAATTGGACATAAGCACATACCAGGCTTTCCTGCCTGGACTAGGCTGTGTCTCCTGCTCAGCTTTCTCCCTCAAAGCTGGAGCTCTACCCTCTGTGCCACTGTTCAACTTCTGGTTCTCTGGTGGTTTGTTGGAGATTAGAGTATCACAGACTTCCTGCTCAAGCTGACTTTGAATGGCGATTTCCTGAAGAGGCTTCAAGTGGCTTTCCTCAGGGATTCCCCTAGGAGCCTCTCCACACAAACCCTTAGTCGAAATCTCAAGAGATACATGAAGATACTTCTAGTGTGTTCTAGATATTTAAGGTTTTGAGACACCCAACAGTCATAATTATTAGATCATTTTATAGGCAAAAGGTGCAATTCAGACAGTGTGAGGATCACTCCAGTTTTTGGTCCATTCATCCTGAGACAGTAAATTCACTTCAACTCAATGTTAAATGACAGAGTTTGCATATCCTGTGGACATTTGCTCCCAAATGCTGTGGCATTCATTTCTCACTTTTGGTTCAAACCTGTGACCAGAGGAGAAGATGAGGAGAGAAAATACTTTTCATAGAAAGCATTTATAAAGAACATTGGGTAGTTGACTTATAAATTCAAACCATTGTAATGACCCTTTTAATGAGTCAGATTGTCCAGATTAAAAAATGAAGAAATAAGGAAAGAAGGTGTCAGTGGCTTCTCACTGTAATCCCAGCTCCTCAGCAGGCTGAGATGTAGAGAATATGAGTTTGAATCCAGACAGCTTAGGAAAGTCCATGACACTGTTATTTCTAAGACATCACAGAAAAACCCAGAAGTGGGGCTTTGATTCAAGGTTAATGCACTACTCTTGAGCAAAAGGAGCTCAAGGACAATGCCTAGGCTCATAGTTCATCCCTAGGACCTGCCCCCTCAAAAAGAGCCTGTACCTCCATGTCTTTGTGTATATATGTATGTATTTCTATAAGTGAAGCTCCAGAGTAGCTATGATGAACAGCACCAAGCTAGGAAATTTGTATTCAATACAATGATTTCATAACAGAGAGTGTTTTGATGACAGTGCATGTTCCTGGGCTCCTCTCACTTTTCCCAGTGTAGCCTGAGGGTTTCTCTGCATCCCAGGCCTGCTGGAAGAAGTCTCTCTCATTGTCTGAATAGGCAGACAAAAGGCCTCAGTCCTGTACAGCTGTGTAACAAACAACTTCCGCCAGGTCAGATAGTGAGGATGAGTGTGGGCAGGATCTGCAGGTCAGAAGAAAAAGGTCTCTTTGTAGCCTTAGCTATCTCTCTCCCCAGTGCTCTGGTTTGACAGGAAGCCTTCATTTGTTACACGTTCAGTGGCAGGCCAAGTCCTGTGCACTTATCCTGCCTTTGGGAGACTGTATTATGCTGTTCACATACAGTGCTTAATATAATTCAGGAGTCCTTCAGGCAGATAACTAGGGCACTGAACCTCATGAAGTGTTTCATTGAGGGCGATGATGGGCCTATGATGCTTCTCTTAGGTTTCCAGAAGCTTGGGAAATCCAAGCACATATGTGATATCACAAAGCTTCCTGTAATACAAGGCTAGTGAATCTAATCAGTTTTTGGAATTTTTGACCTCTCCTAGTTGGGCCCTGGATGTCTAGGATTTGGGGTTGAACACAGGGCTGGTTGAACACATCATCACTTTCTAGTCTGTGTGTGTGTGTGTGTGTGTGTGTGTAAGCACACATGTTCGCAGGCACATACACCATTCTTTGAGTTTGAACTCAGGAACTGAGTACTGTATGTAGTTTCTCTTATACAAGGATTGCCTCTTCCACTTGAGCCACAGAGGCACTTCAGGCTTTTTTTTTAGTGATGTGGTCCTGAGAAATTAAAACAAGGGTTTCATACATTTAAAGCACTCTACCACTAAAGCACATTCCCAGCCCTCTACTTCAGGTTTGTTAGATTGTTTCTGTCTTTCTTTTATTGTTGTAGGACCTGAAGTCTAGCTTGGGTGCTATCATTGACCTCTTTGGCTCAAGTCTTGTGTTATACCACTTGAGCCAAAGCGCCACTTCAGCTTTTCTTGTGGTGCATTGGAGCTATGTGTCTCAAGGACTTTCCTGCCCAGGTTAGCTTTGAACCTTGATCCTTAGATCTCATCCTCCTGAGTAGCTAGGATGACAGGCATGAGACACAAGCACCAAGCTTCCACTTCAGATTTCTTAGTGGTGAATTGGAGATAATAGTCTCATGGGACCTTTAATGTCTGGGATAGTTTGGAACTCAGATACTCAAATCTCAGCCTCCTGAGAAGGCAGGATGACAGACCTCAGCTATAGAACACTAGGCTGTGGCCTCTGCTAAAAGAAGGTTTTTGGTTCAACGTGGTGGAGTGCTAGCCATGAGCCCAAGGGGTAAGGGACAGCACCTAGGCCCCTATTTCAAGGTTCATGACTGAGAAAAAAACAAAACAAAACAATTGTCTGCAGTAGACAACTGACTAGTCTTCAGTAATACATAATTTTGTTCCTGCCAAGGGGACATATCTTAGTCTCAATATTCTCGGCATGATCATCTAAGTTGTAGAGCTCTTACAAAGGCCATATGTAAGAATCCACTCTGTGAAGGACACAGTACATGGCACTCTTTGCATGACTCAGCACAGAGCATCCTGTGGAAGACTCAGCACCCAGCTCCCAATGCAGGACTCAGCACAGAGCACCCTATGAAGGACTCAGCACATAGCACTATTAAACAAGCTGTCATTAGAATTAGGGTGCTTTCATCAGTATCACCATTCTTTGAGGAACATTTCACAAACCACACAAGTTCACATCTAATGGTTTAGTGGGGTGGGGTTTTTTTGGGGGGGTTAGCCATGGGTCTCTAACTCAAAGCATGGGGATACTTTTCTAATAACATTTGCTCAAGGCTAGAGCTCTACACTTGGAGCCATATTTCCAAGAATCTAGCAGACTTCCTGCCACATTTTAAAGCCCCCGAGCAGCCAGGATATCGTGGATAAGCCAGGGTAAGCCAGGATGATGGGGGTAACCCATGAGCTGGGTTGCAGCAGTTTACATCTGGTTAAGTCAGTTTAGGTGGCAGCTGTCAGCACCAGACTACTAGTTTTCTCTGTGATGAGGTACTTGAAGACCTATCCTTATATAGTTGCATTTAGAACATTCTACCTTTTTTTGGCGGCAGTCCTGTGGCTTGAGAAGGGCTTTGACACTGTCCCTAAGCATTTGTACTCAAGGCTAGCACTCAATTGATTGAAAGACAGCAGAACTTCTGAGTTTTCTGTTTATGTGGCTCTCAGGAATTGAACCCAGTGCTTCGTGCTTATAGGTGAGCACTCAAACACTGAGTCCCAGGAGTGAACGAGGTATAAATAGAAATAGATTGCTATATATAAATATTATATACACAAAAGATGTTTGCATATATTAATTTATGGATATTATTACTATCAAACATTAAATATTAAATTATGGCTCCATTTAATGATGTGTCCAAGTTAACAATTAATAAAGCATTAATTAATAATTAGTCAGTAGCCTGTTATTTTATCACACATGTACATACATGCTTTCATATAATTACATATTTTATAGAATGAGACAGATGTCTAGATATTATTAAATCATGCATCATGTGTTACTACCAATTATTAGGCATTTATGTTTCCATGCAATTTTTATTCTTTTAATGATTGATAAAATATTGAACTTAATCCACGTTCTATAATTATTGTGTCTAATTTTATCCTAGAATGATTCACTACTAATTCAATCTGTTTTTCATTTATTGTAGTGACAATGCTTCCACCTAGGATATTTTTATATTTATGACATCCTATTACATAGAATATAGATGTGCAACTGAATTATACATCCTACATGTCACTGAGCACTTTCAAAGAAAAAGAAAACGTGTCACGCTTGGCTTCTCACTCCTGGATTACACTTTTGGCAGTACTGGGATATAAACTCAGGGCCTAAAAGGTTCAATTCATGGTTGGGAGACTGTCAGCACAGCAGCATGTAGCCAATTCAGCTGCCAAGCAATTCCCAGGCCCTGAGATAGAGACCCGTATGTTGACCCCATATTGTGCTTAGTGTGGTTGTTCATTTTATTTTTTGTTTTATTCATTTATTTACCATCTATTTTATTGACTGTTATGACAAGGAAATATTTATTACATTTATTATATAGGATATAGTTTTGCCCATGTATGAAACTTCACAGCTGACACCAGGAGTTTCACAGAAAAGGAAAACATGTTTTACCATGGGATTGTTACTCCATGATTCAATTTTTGTGAGTGCTGAGATCTGAACTCACTGCCTAGAAGGCCCAATTCATGAATGGGTGAGTGTCAGTATGCCATCCTGGGGCATATTGAGCTGACAAACATTTCCAGCACCTGAGATTGAGCCCCAGGGGTTGACAAAATAAGAACAGATTGACATGCAGATGGTAGTACACAAATAAATATATATCTTTATAGAGTGCCAGAGTTGTCTATACATTATTCAGTTATATAGGCTACATTCGTACCAATTCTTAGGTGATTTATTATGCCTCCATGTAATTAATATTATTGTTTTCATCCTTAATGAATTATCAATTAAATCAACCACTGTTCCAAAACTATTGCGTCCATGTAATTAATAGTATTTTTTGAATGTGTCAAAAATATTCATTAAAATCCATTGGCCTCCTAAAATCACTCTGTCTAATTGTATAGTAGTATTCAGAAACAACTAATTCAACCTTGCCATTCATAACATTCCATCAGTATTCCTCTGAATAGGAATGAGACTCTTAAGATCTCCCTCCATTGGTAGGGGTCAGGACTGGGTTTCAAACACAGGACCTATTGCTTCCGTGGTATCCTGCCAGCCTTCAGCAATGCAATGTTATAAACATTTTTCAACCGTGTCATTCAGACCCAGCATAGTCACCTTGCAAAGAAAACAAATGCAAAACCGGCAGCCATCTGCAAGTTGCCAGTTTTTTTTTTTTTTTTCCTGTGTAGCATTAATTATTTTTTTTTCCTTTTTTTCCTTCTGCCTTTGGGGCCCAGGAACCCAGATTTGGTTTTGGGTCTAGTGGTTGTACCCTAGCCTAACGTGATCAAAGCTGAGGCAGAATCGCCACAAACTGAGTTCAAGCCCTGTGCTGGACAAAATATAAATAAATAAATAAATACATTCATACATACATACATACATACACACATACATACACACATATATACACACATACATACATTAAAATATTTGAAATATTATGAGGCTCCTTGGCTTGGAATTCATGACCTTTTTTTCTACCAGGCCTGGGATTTGAACTCAGGGTCTGGATAAATCTGCAGCACTGTGGGAGATGGGGAAGATCACCGTGCTGTAAGACAAGAAAGTCAGGCTTGTTCCTAGGTCCTGAACTCAAGTCCTAGCTCTCAAAAAATAATATTTGTGTACATGCTTACTGCATTTTGCGGTCAGTGTATTCATTTTATTTTTGGGTTTATTTATTTCTTATGTATTTTAGTGAGTATGATTACACATATAACATTTTTTGCATCCTATTACATAAGGAATAGATTTGCCTCTGTATTCTACATCATTCGTGAAACCCAGGACTTTCACCAATAAGAAAAATAAGTGGGGCAATTGGCTTTCCCACCAGGATTCAGTTGTTGGCAATTCTGTGACATGAACTCAGAGCCCAGCAGGTCCACTTCATGAATGGGTAAATGTTAGCACATCAGTCTCATGCAAGTGAAGTTGATGGGCAAATTTGAGGACCTGAGATTAAGTCCTAGGAATGGCCAATATATAAACAGATAGATGTTTAGATTGCAGTGTGTGTCTGTGTATGTGTGTGTGTGTGTGCATGTGTGTGTATTTACATATGTATATACATCTATAAATGAATACAGAGAGACAGATAGACATTTATGTAGA
Organism: Dipodomys spectabilis; assembly: GCF_019054845.1. Lineage (NCBI taxonomy): Eukaryota > Metazoa > Chordata > Mammalia > Rodentia > Heteromyidae > Dipodomys > Dipodomys spectabilis. The sequence goes on from NW_024870964.1 coordinate 2,525,296, forward strand.
CTCTAGTGTATAACCCTATATAAAGTGTGATGTCTATATCTTATTTTCATATATTCTATTACTACCAATTATTTGGTCTAAAATTATGCCTCAATTAATTAACCACGGTAGAAGACTTAATAATTTATTAATCAATGACCTATATTTATTGCATACAATCTTATACTGGAATGACTAGCTAATTAGTAATTCAATTAGTACATTTCAAACATTCTATTAGTGTTCCTATATATAGGAATGAATTTCCTAGGATCTTCAGCCATGTGTAAGTGGCAATCTCAGGATTGAACTCAGGGCCCAGGTGTCTGAGTTGGACTCAGGCTTCACTGCCAGCCTGCCAGCCTTCAGCCATGGAAGGTCACATACAATTTTAAAGCCAAGTCACTGAGACCCAGGAAACCAAGGAAAAACTGTTTTGTAAATTCCTGTTTTTTTTGTCCTTCTCCATTTTGTTGGTTTGATGTATTTTTGCCAGTACTGAGAGTTGAACTAGGGCCTAGGATTCCTGTATCATCGCACCCCAGCCTAGGGTAATCATGGTTTAAGACACAATAAAATGCTTCCTAGAGCAAAAGGAGCTCAGGGAAAATGTCTAGGCTCACAGTTCAAGCCTCGGGACCTGCCACACACACAAAAAAAATGAGCCAGTAACTCCATGTGTCTGTGAATGTATGAATGTATTTGTATCAGTGAACATCCAGACTTTCTATGTAGAAAGGCACCCAGTTAGCAAATTCGCTTTGAATAGAATGATTTCATAGCACAGACAATACTTTGGAGACAGTGCATGCCCGGGGGCTCCCCTCACTGTTCCCAGAGAAGCCTGAGGGGTTCTCCATACCCCAGGCTGCTGGAGGAACTCTGCTTCATTGTTGGAACAGGCAGACAAAAGGCCTCACTCCTGTACAGCTGTGTAACAAACAATTCATCCAGGCCAATTACTGAGAATGAGTGTGGGCAGGCTCTGAAGGTCAGGAGAAAAAGGCCTCTTTTTACCCCAAGCTCTCTCTCTCCCCATTGCTCTGTTTTGACAGGAAAACTTCATTTGTGCCACATCCAGGGGCAGGCCAAGTTCCCTGCACTCATCCTGTCTTTATAAGACTATGTTTCAATGTTGAAACAAACTGCTACCATTAATTCAAGAGTGCTCCTGGTAGACAATTAGGGAGCTATAGCTAATGAAATGATTCATTATTGGCAACGATGCCTCCGTGTGTGTGTGTGTGTGTGTGTGTGTGTGTGTGTGTGTGTGTGTGTGTGTGTACACCAATCCTGGTGCTTCAATTCAGGACCTAACCACTGCAACTGAGTTTCTCCGGTACAAGGACAGCACTCTACCACTTGAGCCACAGAGCCACTTCAGGGATGAGGTACTTTTCTAGGGATGAGGTACTGAGGATTCAAACCCAGGGTTTCACACATGCAAAGCAGTCTACCCCTAAGAAACATTTCCAGCACTCCACTTCAGGTTTCTTTCTTTTTTTGTAAGTTGGAGGTGTTCAAGTTTGGGCCTGGGTGCTGTCTCTGAGCTCTTTAGCTCAAGTCTAATGCTCTACCATTGGAGCTTCAGCACCCCTTCAGGCTTTCTGTCAAAGAATTTCAAGCTCAGGCTGGCTTTGGACTGTGATCTGGAATAGTTTTGAACCTAGATCCTCAGCTTCCTGAGCAGGCAGGATGATAGACCTCAGCTAAATACACCTAACCAGTGACACTTTGCTGCAAGGGAGACCTTGGCTCCCCATGGTAGAAAGTTAGCCATGAGCCCAAGAAAAAAAATCACAACCTAGGTTCTGAGTTCAAGGTTCATGATGTAGAAAACTAAACCAAAACAATTGTCTGCAGGGGACAAGTCACTAGCGCTCAGTATATACAGAAATTTGGCCCTACCTTGGGGACATATCCGAGCCTCAAATTTCTCATCTGCACAATCATCTTACTTATGTAGCTCTTATAAGGACCAGATAAATGAATACAACTCGTGAAGGACTCAGCACATTGCACCATGAGAAGGACTCAGCACACAGTACCCCATGAACGACCCAGCTCCCCATGAACACCCAGCATCCCAGGAAGGACTCATCACATAGCTGTATCCCACAAACTGTCATTAGATTTAGGTTGCTTTCATCAGTATCACCATTCTTTCACAAACAACACAAGTTCACATCAAATGTTTTAGATGTGGGGAGGGTCATCAGCCTCGGGGATTGCACTCATAGGTTGGAGGTCCTGTCCTAAGAACTTTTCCTCAAGGCGAGAGCTCTACCACTTTGAGGCACAGCTCAGAGTCTCCCAGACTTCCTGCCAGGGCTGAGTTTTCAACCCACCAGTGTCTGATCTCATCCCCCAAGCAACTAGAGGTAGGAAGCAGTGTCTGGTTCCATGGTGCTGGGTTGTATCTGTTCATTACTAGCTAAGTCAGGTTAGTTGGCAGCTGTCAGCTTCAGACTCCCAGCTTGCTCTGTGATGAGGTATTTGAAATCCTTGCTTTGCCTTCTATACTTGCAGTCAGAACATTCTAACTTGTTTTTAGATCCAGTCCTGGGGCTTGAGTAAGGGCCTAGACACAGTCCCCAAGCATTCATGCTCAAAGCCAGTGCTTGACTTCTTGAGTGACAGCACTATTTCTGGCTTTTTCTGTGCATGTGATAGTGTGGAATCGAACCCAGGGCTACATACATACTAGGCGAGCACTCTAGCACTGAACCTCAGGAAGGACAAGTGTAGAAATAGATATGTAGATTGTTACATATATACATATATATATATATATATATACATATATATATATATACAATGTGTGCATATATTATGTATGTATGTATAAAACAAGTCAGAGATGTATGTATATTTAATTATACATACTATATTACTACCAATTATCAATAAATCATTCCTTCCTTTATTTAAGTATTATGGTTAAATACATAACAAAGTATTAATTGAAAATTAGTCAATGTACTATAATTATTGTGTATTATTTTATAATATAATCATACACTAACTACGAATGTAATTGTTACTTTACAACATTCTATTCATATGGCTGTATATCAGAATGCGTTTCTTAGGATCTCCCGCTATTCATAGGTGGCAGTCCTGGAATTCACACCCTGGGCCTAGGTTGCTGGTTTGGCTATGGCTTCCCTGATAGATAGCCCACCAAACTTCAGCAGTGCAAGGTAATGTACACTTTCCGGGCCCTGTCAGTTAGACCCAGGATGTTTCCAATGCAAAGGAAAAAACAATGTAAAAGTGGCTTCTAGAAGTTCCCAGTTTTATCCTTCTCTTTTTTCCTCCCTCTCTTTTTTTCGGTTTTGGGGTCAGAACTCTCGGTCTGGGTGCTGTCTCTCAACTCTTCAGCTCAGGGCTGTTGCTCTACCACTTGAGTCTAGCACTACTTCAAGCCTTTTTATGCTTATGTGGTGCTGAGGAATCAAACACAGGGCCTTATGCGTGCAAGGCAAGTACTCTATTTCTGAGCCACCTTCCCAGCACTTTTTGTTTGCCAGTCCTAAGATTTGAACTCGGGTCCTAGGATCTCAGGATGGGCTGTGGAACCAGAGGCTGCATCCCAGCCTACGATGATCGTAGCTGAGGCAGAGTTGCCGCAGGCCTGGCCAAAAAAAATTAAGGCCCTGGCTTAGAATTTGCACCATTTTTCTGGCAGGCCTGAGATTTGAACACAGGGTCTAGGTTACTCAGTGGCACTATGGGGAAGAGAAATCTCACCATCGTTGAAGACAAGAAATTCAGCCCAGTTTAGAGGGCCCAAATTCAAGCCCCAGCACTGAAAAAAATAATATTCATATATGAGATCTATTTGCATACATGGGTTTACTCCATATGACATTTATTACCCTTATTTTTTATTTTATTGAGTATTACTACATATATAACATTTATTTCATTTATTACGTCTTATCACATGGATTTATTTGCATATGGATTATACATCATACTGAGACCCAGGACTTTCACAAAGAAGGAAAAAATGGGTCAAAATTGGCTTCTGACTCCACATATAAAATTTTGGCCATGGTGAGATTGGAACTCACAGCCCACAATGCCCATTTCATGAAAGGGAGAGTTGTAGAACAAAAGACTTTGGCAAACTGAGCTGCTAGCCAGTTCTGAGGGCCTGGGAACAAGCTTTGATAGTGGCTGATAGATATAGATATAGATATAGATACAGATATAGATATAAATAGATAGATCGATTGATCGATCAATCGATAGATAGATAGATGTGTAGCTTGCAATATATATGAGAGAGACAATGTGAGGATATTAAATTATATATATTATGAATTATTATTAAATTATGCCTCCATTTAATGAAGTATCATGGTTGAATACTTATTAAAGCATTAATGTAAAAGTAGTCTGTATTGTTTAATTAGGAGAATCATAGCATGGTGCTGGAATGGAAGACATAATCCACTACTTTTTGTGTCATTCTATACGAGAAACATGAACTAACTGCAAATTTAATTGTTAATTTTATAACATTCCATTAGGCATTCCCATGGATAGGAATGTTTTTCTCAAGATCTCCCTTCATTTGTAGGTGGCAGTACTGGCACTTCAACTCCAGTCCTGGGTATTTTACTTCGAAATGCAAACCATTGGAATGACACTGTGAAGATTTCAGTTTTTCACAATGAAAGAAACAAATGAGAAGAAGAAAAGAAAGCCAGGTGTCATTTGCTTCTACCTGTAATCCTAGCTCTTCAGGAGGCTGAGAGGTAGAGAATGCCATTATGAATTCTGCCAGGACAGGAAAGTCCACAGCACTCTTATTTCTGAGGGATCCCAGGGATAAAATATCGCCATGAGTAGGGCTGTGGCTCAAAAGCAGATTGCTACCCTGGAGCAAAAGGAACTCAGGGAGAGTGCCTAAGCTCATAATTCAACCCCCGGACCTGCAAATACAAATTAAAAAAAAGTAACTCCATGTCTCTGCATGTAAGTATGCATGCATTTCTATCTGTGAAGGTCCAGAGTCATTATGATGAAAGGCACCCAGCTAGGAAATTTGCTTTGAATAGAATGATTTCATTGCACAGACAGTGCATTCAAAACAATGCATGTTCCAGGGTTCCCTTCACTGTTCCTAGTGTAGTCTGAGGTTTTCTCCAAACCACAGGTTGCTGGAGGAAGTCTGCCTCATTTTTGGAATAGGCAGACAAAGGCCTCACTCCTGTACAGCTGTGTAACAAACAACTACATCTGGGACAATTAGTGAGGAGAATTGTGGGCAGGCTCTGAAGCCCAAGAGCAAAAGTCCTCTTTGTACCCCAAGCTGTCTCTCTCCCCAGTGCTGTTTTGACAGGAAGCCTTCATTTTTGCCACCTCCCATGGCAGGCCAAGTTGCCTGCACTTGGTCTGTCTTTGTTAGACTACGTTCCAGTGTTGAAATAACCTGGTACAATTTATTCAAGGATCCTTCTGGCAGACAACAAGGGAGCTGAACCTAATAAAATGATTCATTATTGGCAATGGTGCCTTTCTAGGTTTCTGTAAGCTTGCTAAAGCTAAGCACATGTGTAATATCACAATGCTTCCTGTCATTTAGGGCTTGTGAAGCTCATTAAGTTTTGAAAACTTTGACCACTCCTAGTTGGGCCCTTGGTGGCTAGGTTTTGGGGTTGAACACAGGGCCTGGGTGCTGACCATAAGCTCAGGGCAAAAACCAAATGGGACATTTCATTTCCATTGTGACATTACGGATCACATTGTGCCATCCCAAAACTATTATGACTTCTTTTCACCTTTGAAAACACACATGGCCTCTGTGACATCACAGAACCATTTTGTATCTATATCCTCATGGGAACTAATGACAACTGACATCAGACATACCATTGAAACATAACAAATCCTTTCTGACATCATAATTGTGATATCATGTTGCCATTATGACACCATCAGCTCATTTTGACATATAAAACTATAATGGAATCATTGCTTTGTAACATGACATTGTCATTCTAACGTCATAACACTTTGTGTTTGCCTATGATGTTATTTGATTCTATTTCTAATGTAGCATGTCGGTTTATCTCAGAAACTCATTGTGAATTCATGACCATTGTGATATCACAATGCCTTAGTAGCATCACATTGCCATTGTGATGTCACATTGCCAAATTGATGTCACAAAGGGATTTTGATGTGACAATGGTTGTGACATCACAATGAGTTTCTGATATCAACCCACATGCCACATTTCAAATACAAGGAAATCACAGATTAGGCATTCATAATGTGACTATGCTATCACAATGACATAATGGCAAATGTTTAATGTCATTGTCATTTTGTGATGTCACCATAAGCTAAAGATTTCATAACAACAATGTGATGTCAGAATTGTTATGATGTCACACAAGGTTTATGATGTTATAATGGTTATGAGGTCACAATGTGTTTCTGTAATCAACTGATATGCACATTTGAAATAGAATGAAATCATAGAATATGCATTCAGAATGTGTCTATGACAGCAAAATGGCAATGCGATGTCATAAAGCTATGATGTCACTGTAGCTTGGTGATGTCGCAATGAGCTGATGGTATCATAGCAACAGTCTGATGTCACACTGGTGATGATGTCACAAAGGGTTTTTGATGTTACAATGGCATGACAGATCTTAATTGACATTAGTTTAAAGTGAGGACAAGAGAATGAAGTCACAATGACATACACAAATGAGCTGTGATGACACAAATGCCATGAATTTTGTCAAAAGTGCTAAAGTTCCTAACAGGCTTTGTTGTCAAAGTGTTAATGATATAAAAATGGGTTAGTGATGTCAAAACTAGTTTGTAATATCACATCTTATTTCAAGTTTCAATTGCTACAAGTTCATAATGATACAATTTCACAGAAGGAGCTTGATGTCCCAAAGGCCATGAATTTTCTAAGATGTGATGAGGTCATAATAGGTTTGTGAAAGCATGATGGTACAGTAATATCACAATTGCAATATGATGTCAAATTATGTCATAAGAGAGTTGTTATGTCACAATTAGTTGGATGCCATTATAGTGATAAGTTCAAAATATTTTTGTGATGTCACAGTAGATTGTTGATGTGACAATGGCATTCCAGACCTCAATTGTCATTAATTCACAATGAGTATATAAATTTAAAACAGGCTTATGAGGATTCCAAAGCATTTGTTGGCATAAATGTGATG